>NC_084687.1:6468822-7096600 GCF_028389875.1 Rhea pennata
ACAAGGCGGCGGGGGGACCCTCGCGAAGACGCAGGCAGAAGGATCATAGGAGAAATTCTGGAGAATCCCACTACTAACGATTCCCGGCTGCCCGGGTCGCTGCTTCTGCCTGCGCTCTTCTGTTTGCACGCGCGTGCCGGAGGGACCCTAAATCCTCGCTCAGCCAATTATTCCTGCACCTCCCTCCGCTCGGCCCCGGCAGCCGCCCGCTACGGCCTGCACCGGCCTCGCTTGGGTTGCCCTTAGCTCGGGACACGCAGCGGAAAGCGCTGGGTAAGCAGCGGCGTCCCCGCGGCGCGGGTCCGGTCCTGCCGGCCGGCGCTCCCCGCACCGGAGAACCGCGCGGCCGAGGTGGGAACCTGCTCCGGGGGCCCCCGCGGCCAGGCGGGATCAGGCACGGGGCAACCGGCCGCTGCCGAGGGCGTAAATCACAATGTGCAAATTACAAATTATGGAGCTGAAAATTACGAGCTTCGGTAATATATCCAACATCAGATCAATAAAACCCGTGGCTAAAACGAGAAGAATAATCCAGGCATCCTCACTCTCACATTTCTCTTCCCAAGCCACTAGATGTGGCTCCCTTCCCGGCTGATTAGCATCATCCATGATTTCTTTGAGACACCTCTAATGAATGAGGAGCCGTCGCATCATGCCCCTGAGCCAGACGATTAAGATGGCAGCAGGGAAAAAAACAAAACAAAAAGAAAACAACCCCCCCCCCCAAACACACAGCAGGAGCACTCGGACCCTCCCGCTCGGCAGAAGCGTGGCGGCGGCGGCCGGGGGAAGGCGAGGAACTGCCACCACTGCCCCTCGCGGGCGGCGGTCGCGCTGGGACGCGGCACGCCGTTGCCCTTTTCATCAAGTCGCAGCCTTTACTCCAGGTCCCCCCTGCAGCGGGAGGGTCCCGCGAGCCCCGCGCGACGCCTGCGGGCCCGAATCATCCTCGGCTTGGCGCTCTCCGGCCGCCGGGAGCCCTCGCACCGCGTGCTGCGGTTTGTCTCCCTTGCTTATTACTCAAGCTGGGCTGCCTACACGGAGCTCCCCGAGGACCGGAGGAACGCAGGCATCTGCCGTGCCGGGCGTCTCCTCACAAATAGGAGTAGTGATAAAGCAGGAGGCAGTGATAAAAAGCAGGGGGAGGTGGGGAGACCACGCGCCGTAAAAGGCGTAATGGACTAACGCGAATATACAGACTGGCTGCATCCGACCCGCGCCTGTTTCGCGCACCCATAAATATCGGACAGACATTCAAGTGATGAATTTGCCTTCTCAAACCATGCGGTATTTTACGGCAAAGCTAACGCTGTCATTGCCCTGGCCAATAGCAAAAAGCAGCCATAACAACACGGAGAGCAAACAGGATCATGGAACTGAAAAAAAATTAAAGGAAGAATCAGTCAGACGAGCAAGGGAGAGTTTAAGTGCAAGTCCAGCCACGAATTACGGCGGTAGTGCTTATTTTCGTGCAGAGTTTAATTCACTGATTTTCCCTGCGCCAGTCACGTGCCAAGATCTCTTTGTACGTAAAAGATCTTCCCAATTGCTGGCCGGAGGAAAGGCGGATGTGGATATCCAATGCTGCAGTGAAAACCGGTGGCATCGCAGCACTTGACAGTCGTCACCACGTTGTTGCAGGGCACGGACAACCTGAGCTCGCGGGCGCCAGCGGAAACGCGGCGGCGCTCGCTCCACGCTGCCGCCCCGGCGCAGACCCCGCGGCACCTACCGCTCTCCCGAACCAGCGCCGATTCGCGCTCGTCCTCACCGCGCTCCTCTGCGGCGCTCCCCGGGCAGCCGGCGTGCAAGGAGCTTCCTCTTCCGCACTCGCTGCTCCGTGCGCTCCTATTCCGCTATTCCTATTTCGCTTCTATAAGCATGATCTTCTCACAGGGTTTCTTGCCACCCAGGGATTTAAGGTCTTACACAAGGATCAGCACTCACGCTATTTGACCCCCGTGAGAATTTAAAGTCTGCAGGAAAAAAAATATACTAAAAAGAGCGTAAACGTCTCGATTCACAAACAGAAATGCAGGAGTCTAACCCCCACATCATACAGCATCTAGATAACTTCAGATTTACACTCAGAGTAAAGGAGGGAAAAGTTAAAAAAAACTTAACATCAATTTACAAAATAGTCTGGTATTTACTAATACTTGTTTTTCACCAGAAGAAGACTTCAGCAAGAGATCCATTAATGAACAAGATGAAAATGTGACTCTGCTTCTAGCATGAACTGGAGGAGGAATGACTTTCCTCCTCTGCATGAAGGAGGTAATACCTCTTATAAAAGGTATGAGGATTAGTTATCTTCTAAATTTTCTAAAGAAAAAAACACCAGCCACATGTGGTAACCGAGTATTCTTTTTCTATGCCAAAGTACAAGGGTGATGCACCTTTAAACTCCTTTTACCCTTACGCGTGGCACTCCAAACTTGGCTCAGCCATTTGCCTCAAATGATAGAGGTAAAAATTGGTTTATTAAAAAAATAAATAAATAGAGATTTTGGCCTAAAATACTCAAGAATAAATATGTAATTAATAATGTAAGCAAAACATAAGTGTTGCACTCAAAATTTCAAGCAGATTTTTCAAGGTGTCTGAATCTGAGTCAGAACCAAGAGGGGCATCATGCTCTCATGACCAAGAAACAGATGAAAGCAGACTCTGAGCCCACCCAGCTCGATTTCACACAGCATTTCCTGCAGTCCTGCACCTTAGCTGTCCAACAGCTATAAAAATGTATCACGGCTTCTCATTTTTTCATTTTCCTTGCTCTGCTAGGCAACAGATAACCGAACTGGGAAAGTAACTCTAGAAGAGGAGGCGATTTCATGCCTTTAAGAGGTGGTAGGGACATTCTCGAACTGCTCAGTCTCAAGCAGAGTCTAAACAGCTTTGGCAGCTTTCTGCCCCGGAGCCTCCCTTCCGCCCTGCTCCAGCCCCAGGGCCTTCCTCTTTGGCTGGGCACTCTCCAGCTTCACCCTTTCCTGCTTTCCAATGACTAGTTTAAAAGCTCATCAGGCCATTTAAGCAGATGTGTCTCTAAGGAGCTGAAGGTAGAGAAAATTAATAATGTTTCTTCTCCTGAAAGCACTCCATATCCTCCGTCATCCTTGCTCCCGTTTCATCTGCATCAGTATTAATGGACAAATTTGGCTTCTCTTAAACATTGACCAGCCAACTATGACTTACCCTGAAATATGCCATTTTCCTTCGGCTTCAAGCTCTTTTCACGTTCCCCTGTGCACATCCCAGTTAAAAAGTATAACTCCAGTTCTGGCCGTTAACACTAGCCAACGTAAGGGACTATCAGGTCGTTGGGGGATGCTCATGCCCCGTTTGCTGGGGTCATGATTTGAGAGCACCCCTTTCACGCAATGGGAGCACGGTGGGGGAATTACTGTCTGAAGCTGGAAAACCCTTGTTTAGGGAGGAAAAATAATTCCACCTTCCCTCATCACAACAGAATCAATCATGAACAATATAATACCATATAAATACCCTCTTATCTCACATCCTAGGGCAAAAAAACAGAGTCTTGTTTCTCAGGGCTTTCAAGTAAACAGCTGCTTCAATCAAGCAAGAAGTCATCTGCAGTCTGACGGCTCTGCTGGGACAGAGGTCTGCTTTCCCGAGGGTGATGGATTGACCGAGAAGGGCCGAGTCAGCAGTGTATCCAATGTTGCAACCTATTTCCCAAACTAGGAAACTCCTTTGGAAAGGGTCTGCAAGCAAGTGGTTTTCATCTGTTCAATAAATGTCTGATGTCCTCTTGGCTTCTCTACAGGCTGATGCAACTGACTTCTTTCCTGAAGCGTTACAGAATATGTCTGGGTGATAATTAAAGGTAAATTAAAAGAATAAGATAACCATCCATAGCATGAAGGCAGATAAGGACAGGTTCTGATGTATATTTCATTGTGAAGACCTATTTTATTCCCACTAATGGAACAAGTTAAATCAGCCAAGCTGAATAAAACTATCACATACCACAAAGTAACAACACATTTAAAGTTTGCCATTCCCCTGACTGAGTAATCTGATCACTGTTTCTTACAAAAGCGGAGTATTAGCCTTCACTGAAAACAAGGACAGACAGCATTATGCACTGTGCATTCAGGCATTCAACAGGTAAATAAAAAAGCATCTGTAATCACGAAAAGTCTACTTACAGCAATACTTTTTTTTTTTTTTTTTTTTTTTTTTTCCTGTAGCACTTTTCCCCCGGAGAGATCCCAAACAGTTCTTTGCAGGTCACCTTGCATGCCAGAATTGATTCAAGCCATGTACAAATGCAGCTACAACTGGGACAGTGCTTTAGAACAACGAATGATGCTCATTTATCCACGAGGAGCGGGAGTGAATTAAGATGCACACATTGCCCTTCACTTCAGATGTCAGAAATGACCAAGACCTCCATTACTGAATTCTTGCCTGCAGCACCAAGGTTTACATTGAAGATGGGCAAAGCAGAGCACCTTCAGCTTGGTTTGGACAAGCAGTCCTTGGAAGCACACAGACCAGCTTTTAGGCATACCCCGGGTGGCTCTAATACGACCAGTGCTGAGAAGCATACCCCAAATCTGCGTGCGCCTCCAAGCACGCAGCACTACAGATCACAGCCATGTCACCACTGGAACAACACAGCACTGAGTAAAAACCACCAGCTACAAAGTCACTGTTCTTGCTTTTCCATTGGAGACATCCCGTGTGCATAACCATGAGTGCCTTAGCTCATGCGATCACAGGCAAGCGATGGCACGGCTGCAGGCCAGTATAGGAACTTCATTTTTCTTAGAGGAGGCATAAACAGCATGATGGTAAAATAATACATAGACTGTGCACTGTCAGAAATAGAAAAGACATTTATTTATCCTTGATTACAAACAATGTCCTCCATTGACAAGCTGAATGAAGGGCATTTCACTGATTTATTAGTTCTAATAAGATACACACCTCTTGGGATGAAACACAAGATTGATTTTTAGTGGTGAGCCATGCTGCTATCCTAGCCACCGTGCTCAGCCTGCGGAGATGAAACCAGGAATGCACAAGGTAGAGAAAGAGTTGAAATAGCAAACGGTAGAATAAACAAATGGAAAGATTTACAAGAGGAAGGGCAGCTAAAATGGAAATAAGATTTTCAATAGCATCCCTTCAGACCTGAAAACTTATTCTTTTCTTCCTGCAATCTTTCTCTCTCATGTTAAGTCTTCATATCCTAAGAGTCAAGCAACAAACTACTATGAAGTTTAGGTGCGACACCAGTGCCATTCTGCCTCTCAGGAAACCTCCAAGTCAGACCCTTCCCATACACGTCTTTTAGAAGAGCCCCTCTAAATATAGAAAGTATAATTTTCATATCAGTCTCAGCATCTACCAGGCAAACCACATTAGCTGAGTTCTGCGGATGCCATTTTCCATCAGGAAAAAGACAACTAGCACAGCAGTACTTAGCTTGAGGCCCTATTAATAGCAGTCCTAATTATATGGCTGCAAATTTAATTCATAGCAATGATTAGTGTCAAAATCAAAGGCATCACACATCAATATTGATGGAATTGTATAAAGGCCATAAACAGAACAAGCAAGCCGACACATCTCCCCCCAGCAGTTAGTTGCTGTTAACTGTTGCATTAATGTCTCGTCTAATTTTGCTCGAAGAAAATTACTTTATTCCAGGAATCCATGATCCTGAATGGTTAGGTCTGTAATATAATCCCCTAGCCCACTTCCTCCCCGGTCAGGAAGCAGGGATCTTTTGAAAGGAGAAAGGGTCCACCGGTTTGCACGGAGAGCCCAAGCTCACCCAACAGGTCCCACTCTCATCAACGCTTCTGCTTTTTAGTCGCTTAGAGACAGCTGCCGAGGAACAACAGTTCTCGAGAAAAGGTGGTGGCCAGGGACCACCTGTGGACAACACGCCGGTCTAGGTGGGAAGCGCGGTGGGGCGCAGGCCCGCAGCGAGGGCAGCCAGCGCCCCACGGGCGCCGCGAGCCCCTCTCCACGAGGCATGCCCTGGTTGCAACGAGAAGGAACAGCCTGGCTGAATCGGTACCTCCAGCGTGAGGTTTTAATGGAGAATAGATTTATCGATTAAACCTTCTCCCTTAGAGCTTCAGCAGCAGCAGAGGACAGACCGGCACATACAGACGCATTTCATCAGTGGTGCCAGGAGCTGGCCAAACCCCTTCGTGTCCCATGGTCCCGGACAGCCACGAACACAGCAAGGTGCCGAGCTTCAACAGCCCCGGCGCCTCGTGGTCACAAGGGCTCCGGCACCAGCCCCGCGGGGCTCACGAACCGCCAAAGCGAGCGCGGGGGCACAGGCTCGCACGGGGGCACAGCGTCAAACGCAGCACGTATTTACTCTGTCTCAGAGGATCCTGATAAAAATTGAGAAATACAACTTTCCCGGGAAAAAAAAGCTCCAGCTGAGCTCTTCAGGCTCTCGCGGCCACAGAAGACGCCAAGCGGCCGGGACGCCGCGGCGAGGCGGGCACGCGCCGGGGCCCGGGGACCTCGGGCAGGCCGTGCCTTTGGAAGAGCGCGCCTGGGAAGGCAGCAGGCACTCTCCTGGGGCATGCCAGGTGGATAACCGGCAGGGAGGAGGACACCAGCGAGACAGCGCGGCATTTTCAGCAAAATGAACTCTCGCAGGGGAAGCGCAGACAAATTTTAAAAATTTCAAAGCAGGCTCCCTGGCTTCTTTCCTGTAGCTACAGAAAAAAAGTAGCTTTGAAGCCCTAGACTGAACCCACCAGCTTGCTTCCATAATAAGTAAATCAACAACGGAGGGAGAGGGAATCGGTGTGACGAGGCTTTCCAATACCGTTGTGTAGGTAGATGCCCAGGGTGGTGAGATGGGGGAGACAAGGTGTTTATCTGTAAATCTCTGGCACTTTACAGGGGTGTGTACATTTTTACTGTCCTAATTTTACAAAAAAGGGAAAGAGACATGGGAATGTTTATGGCATGGAGCATGCTGACTACTCACCAACTTCAAGACATGTCTAGTCTTGGATCACACCCCCCCTCAAGCCAAGCTGTTAACTCCTCAACAGGTCTGCAGTGCCTCCTCCACAACGAACATCTCAAGTGCACCCCCGTAGCTCAAGGGAAAGCTCTTTCCTGATCCTTTCTTAGGCCATACAAAAATTAATCCCACACATCAGAAGAGAACAGAATTTGTAAACGTGTGGACAGGACCACGAAATAGGGAGGAACAGCAGTCCCAGCCCCACGCAGCAATGGATGGGACAGTAATAGCTCCCACTAACAATAACAGGAGGCGTGGGTCTAATCAGCCGCAGACAATGCCGATAAATGTAAAATAAGGATGCCTGGCAGATGCCATGAAAGGCTGACTACCGGGTGCCCAGAATGAACTCACTGGAGACATGAACAAATTTTCTCAACACCTGTTTACCGCTGGCTCAAGCAGCTAAAACTTGAACTATTCACCTTACTTCTTTTTCCCCATCTCCCCCACTCCTACACAGATCCCTTCCTTCCTAACAGAGTAAACTGGATAGATGTGAATAGCTTTACTTTGCATGAAGAAGGTAGAAGTCTAAGGGGGTCTTTGATGTACAAGCAGCACATGTGGAATTAAATCATGCTGCAGAAAATACTTCTATAATCCTGCATAATTAATGGGATGCAATCCTGCTCGCCACAGTAAATACCTAGTGTGCAGGCACAAGCTGTTTGTTTTAACTGTCTCTAAATGAGGCACCTCCCCTATGCTCCCCCCTGCCAGCAACCCTGAACAGCAGGTACCATAGCAGGCTACACGGCTGGCTTGAAACCTGACAACATATGCATTTGCAATATGCTGAGGGCGCTTCTTCCATCAATTTAGCTAGAAAACTCACGGAGCTGCGTGCACCACGGCGGGCGGCCAGCAGGCAGGGAGGAGAAGGGATTCTGGCTTACGAGCCCGGTCTCCACCATGTTCAAAACTGCCCCACTGCAACTTGAGAGGCACTAGGGAGGCACCTAATTTACTACTACTCAGCACTTGTAAAGTGCTGAATGAATATTAATGAACTGATGTAATTAAAATGATGCAGACATTCAACTGTAATATCTGCCCGTCCTTGTATCTTCCTGGATAGATGAGAAAGAAATTCCCTGCTGCTTAAGGACACAAAAAATTAACAACCTGCTGTTGATTACATTTGTTAACTCTTTCCCTGGCGCTGGGAAGCAGTTTGTATTTAGGGAGCTCACCTAATGCTGTCATTGACATTTTAGGTTAACTTGAAGGATCTCGGTTTTCCAAAGCAGCAGCTATAAGGCTAGTTTTGCCAAAGATGGAACAGATTTTTGCAAACACTTATGAGCTAGCAAAAGCTGAAAGCCAGGGCTACATTAAAACATCAGTAAACAGACCTCTGCTGCAGTTCCTGCAAACCTCTGCTGCCTTGTAAACCCAGGACAGGTGATGAGGTTTGATTTCTCTTCACACATGTCTGAGTTACTACCCCAACCATCCATACCACCCCACCCCTCCCATACGCTATGTACTCCTGACATCACATTTTATTTCACACAGATAAAGCTTTCATATCTAAGAACCTCCTCTTCTTGTCCTGAGGAAGGGCCTAATCATGACTTCCATTTGCAGCTCTAACACTAAAGAGCAATAGTAAGATGAGTTTCCCTTCCAGCATGTCCCTCCAGTCATAGTGCTCTGGAGTCCATGCAAGGTGCCTGGCTACATCTCCACAGGTCCATTTCCAGGCTCATTTTAAACGTGAGACTTCTGAGACATGACTAGCGTTGGCCAAACTCAACAGCAGTGTGACTGGATCTGACCAGACTTTGCATGTCTCTTACTGAGAAGAATGGTGCAGAGGAAACAGAGAAAAACACTCAGTTTGACTTCACTCACCATCACCCCCACTTCTTGTTGCTGGGAGAGAAAACCAACATGGAGCATTTCTTTGCCTTGGGCAACTGGCCCCAGTACAAGGTGAGGAATTTTATCTTTCAGGGCTGATCAATCACCCAGCTGTCTGGGGGAAGAGTAGGAGGTAAGAGGCAGCAGGACTTTGCCCTGAGGCTTGGTTTCCAAAAGTAGCCAAGTTAACCCCTTCGTATCTCTCCAGCCACCAAACATGGAAGTCCTGCCAAAACCAGCAATTTTGCCACCACCAAAGCAAACCTCCCAAAGCATTCCTGCACTCAGTTCTCCCTCCAGAGACAGCCTCTACAGCTATGGGATGGGATAAAGAGACACAAGCCCATCAAAAGAGTAAGATATGGCGCATGTAAGATATGGCAGCAGTCAAATGCCTAAGAAAGGAAATGAGAAATGGATCCTGGCTCTCCAAAGCCACAGAAATACGCTTACCTTCTTCAGCTTGCCACTTTTAGTTCCCACGAACACCACACTGTAGCCATTGTAGACGTACGAAGCAACAGAAGTCATCCGGTCCCGGCTAGAGGTAAAGAGCGTCACTCCGTCCACCGGTGTCGAACCTCCAAGGGGCTGGTTAATGTCAAGCCCACAAAAATTATCATCAATTGGAACTGGCTGGAAAGACAAAGTTTGGGGCAATCATGAGTGAAATACAAAGCACAGGGCAGACGCATACATTCAGACTCATGCAGGACAGAACAACAGCCACACAACCCCTGCCCAGACACCACTGCCAGGCTCCGCAGTTTTCCTCAGTATGTTATCTTTGCTACCCAAGGCCAAGAATCTCTGCAGCCTGCCTGGGCCAGGTCATGGACCATGTATGCATACTGGCTGTTTCAAAAATGTGCATAGACAGGGCTGAGGTAGAACCCGAAGTTCACTGTAGATGTTTCCACTGGTTTTCAAAATCCATTAGCTTTCTTGTGGGATTTAGGTCTTGTACATGCATGGCCCATGCAGGAGCTGTCTCCCCGATGCATTTCACCTCCTCTTGCCCTGATTTCCAGAGATGCTGAGCACTGTAAGCAGGAAGGTGCTCAACATCTCCACATCAGCAAAGACTTCCCTTGAAGGGCACACAAGCCTGTTTAGAGATCACAGCAGAGCAGCTCAAACCAGCTTTCCTGTGTTCCCAATGCCATCCCTTATCTCAGTAGTTAAAAGTGAAACAACAGCAACATAATTGACCTAAGAGCTGAGAGTTAAACCACTTTCTCTCACATAGGTGTGCAAGAAACTCCTCTACAACCTGTGCTGCTGAGCCAAGAGCACGCTTTCCCAACCCAGCTCACAGCACATTTGACACCCATTCGCAAAAACAAACCCACATTCCTGCTGTTCCCGAGCACCCCAGTACCATGCAGGTAGGGGTGGGGAGCAGCGAGGTGCCAACTGGCTGCCCTTCTGCTGCTGACAGCTTGCAGCAGTGGTGGCCTTGCCACGTGCTGCATGGGGCAAGCGCGGATCAGCAGCACCAGCCAGAGGAAAGGCAGGCATGGGCTGAGTCTGCACCGTGACAGCGGAGCGGAGGGGAAGCTGCTGCTTCCTGCTCACTGCTGTTCATTCCTTTTGGAAACAGCCACCTCCCTTTTGTACAAACAGTCCAGCTCCAGGGCAGATTTTAAATTCTGGAACTTCTGATTAGCTTTCCAAGCAAATATGCAGCTGGTGGAAAGTGCTGGACTGGCTGCCCTGGAAAGCCAGGATATCCAGTTACCCACACAAGGTAACTGTGTGGCAACACAAAATACATGGGTGCTAAGCTAGAGGAATGACCATCCAAGCTCTGCTATCAAGGCAGCGTGTAATGGAGAACACTAGGCTGAGGTCCAGAGGTCCAACATGTGTTCTTGTTTCTGCCACTTTCCAGCTGTGCACTTTTTCTTAAAAAAAAAAAAAAAAAAAAAAAAAAAAAAACCTCACTGTGCCTGTTTCCCTTCTATAAAATGGAATATGGACACTGCCTTCTCCCTGGAAGATCACTTGTTGTCACCCATAAGGGAAAATCATTACATTAATAGGTAGGTATGTTATTAAGTCATCTCAGCTGAGATTGCTTGAGTAAATTCCTACATGGAGTAGGTGGCAGGACTGTGATATGGGTGGTAGCTTGCCATGATGGTGATAAATCCACTCCCTTATCTTTTCACAAGGGATGTTAAGTAACTACCAAATGTTCAAGCACATCTAGTTGCAACTGAGATGGGGAAAGCTGTCTGTCCCATGTCTCCCCCCTGCGCTAGCCAGGGTTCTAGCTCCTCTCCACATTCCTTCTTTTACTTCATCTAACCCATGTTTATCTTCTCCTAGCAGCCAAACTTAATATGCTCAGCAAAAGAAGGCCCCAGGGATTCTCAAGTCAGCCCAGGAACAATCTGCATGTGAATCAAGATTAAAGAAATCAGCTGAATAAAAACACAAAAGATGCAATTGTCATTTGTATTTATCTTGTTAGTTTGTTTGTACTGTCCTCCTGCTGTAGGAAGGGCGAGACAGCCTTCCTCCAGCTTCCTCAGATTTTTAGAGCCTGAGGATGGGAATAACAGAACACTTCTAGCAAGCAGCATGCCCTTTATTCACCTTCTTATATACTATCTCTTCCTTTCATTGTCATAAGGCCTGTCTAATAACAATAAGGATTAAAGATGAAAAGGACTACTGTATCTGCTCCACATTCAGGGAAACTGAGGCACTAAATATTAACTGGATTCTGCAAGCCCATGTGCAATAAAGGCAGGAGGTGATCCTGGTTCTGCTGAAGCCAGGGCCATAACAGTCCCTCTGTTCAAAGCAGATTCTGGGCTGCTGGAGCTCCCTGTACCAACAGGCTGCACTTCTGAAGAGCTGTCAGAGCAAACCACTGAAAGTGTCCTTACCGCTTTAGTGCACTGAACATCTTTCCCCAGCAGCCAGTTCAGCTCCAGGTTGCCTTCTCCCTGATAGCAGGACTGCAGGCGGTCCTTGATCTGCGCGTTGACAGTGCGAATAGGGAAGACGCAGAGCGCAGAGTCATCTGGTGGCTGGTGGTACTGTTTCTGCCCCTTGGAGAAAATGGCAAAGAGGATATCTTCCTGGGCTGTGATGTTGAGGGACTTGGCCAGCACATCTCCCGGCTTTGAGAGGTAAGCAGCTTGCAGGAGGCGGTATTCTGTGTCCCCTTTGACACAGCCAAAGGGCAGAGAGACGTAGGAATGGAATTTGGGGTCATCTTTGCAGAGACGAACGATACGAGATGTGTAGAACAGGTCACTGGCAGAGTTGATGGAGACTCCCTCCGGGGTCTCTGGCTGGACAGTCAAAAAATAGACAAAATTGCCACTGGCGAAACCATAGATATAGAAGATGTCGAAGTGCGAAACAAGGGCCAGCGTATCTGAGGGGATTTTGATAAGGGAGGAGACAAAGTCACTGTGGAGCTCATAATCCAACATGGCTGATGACTCTGGGTCCCGTGGAAGTTTGCGACTGGAGAGGGTGGGGAAATAATCCTGTTTCCCATCGACTGCTGTGCCAATGAAGAGCTTCCCATCCTCACCTTCTGAGCGCACAATCACGCCATACATAGTGCCCGTCTTGTTGACGCTGGAGAGGTAGTGCTCCTTTTTGTGTGATGGCTCTACCAAGATGAAGAGGTCATCCAGGCGCAGCAGCTTACAGACCCCCTGGTAGAGGCTCCCACAAGCCAGCAGCCGGTTCTCAGAGTAGTCAATGATCAGCAGCTTGTTGACATTGTTGGTGAGGGTCAGGATCTCGCTGCATGGCTGGACAATGAGGGGCGGGTAGCAAGATTTGTTGTCCTCCTCAGGACCAGTTTTGTGAGCCACCAAAATGGTCAGGTTACCTGAAAGCTTGTAAACCCTGTTGATAGCTCCAACATAGACAGCTCCAGTGCCCTGGTGGACAGTCAGGTGGTTGAAAGTCCAGTCCCGGTTCTCAGAGTGGAAAGTGCTGAACAAGGCATTGCTGGACACATTCCGGGAAAGCGATGCCAAGAAGAGACAGAGTAACGCCACTGACCAGCCGTCGGAGTCCAGTATCCGAGGCCAGTTCTTCCTCTGATCCATCCTGGGAAAGGCAAACTTCCGTGTTCCCTGTGCTTGTCCTTTGTCCCAGCAATGTCCCTCACATGGTTCTGGGGGAGAAAGGAAAAAAAAATCATACAGAGTAAAGGATTAGATCCAGTGTGCCCTGCAGAGAGAATTCAGAGGAGGCTATCTAATTATACAGTCCTTGAGATAAAGCGAGGACATCTCTGAGCCCAACAAGAATTAAACAGGTCTCCCTACTTATTGGTAAACAGTTCAGTCTTTATGTTTTGCCACTTGGTTCAGCCTCTGCGTGTTAATTTGTTTTGTGGTTTAGCTGTTTATAATGTACTCTGCTCAGCCATGGGAGGGGATAATCAGCTTCAGCCCGAGACAAAGCCTGCAGTTCACACACCCAACCATCAATCTGCAATCTTGGCTAAAAGGATGTCTCCTGCAGGGTATGTTGTTGGAAGCAACAGAGGAAATAAGAGGTGTTTTCTACCTTTAAATTCTCTATGATATAATTTTAAAACCTGAGGTAGAAGTCTCATGCAAGCAAGTGCACTGAGCATATACACAATAAAGTAAGTGCCTTCTCCCACTCCCCAGAGCTCAGAAGTACCTGTACAGGTGCTTCTCAGCCTGAAATATTTCACAGCCTTTGCAAGGTATTTTACTGCTGAAAAGCAGTGGAGGCACATGGTGATTAGATAAGCAACCAAAACACAAGAGCTGCACAATGTGCAGGGGAGAAACCACCAATTTAGGCGGCTTGTACAAATTTCCTACTCTAATGAAACTTCCAGGAGATGATTAAAGCCTACACAAAGCAGCAGCTTGGACACTGTGTCCAAGAGACCTGCTACAAAACAAATTGCCCATGTGCCCCTCCCAGCAGCACTGCGAATAAAAGACAGAAGTACAACCTCCTTGGAATGGCAAATTTTCTTTCATCTGTACAGACAAGGCAATGGAGGTCAGTCGAGAGTTGGAGAGTTCTGGCCAAAATCTATGCAGAAGTGAGGCGTGAAAGGAAGAGACTGATTTTTTAATAGAAAATGTCTATTTGGGGAATGCATTTTATGAGGTCCCTTGAATTCCCCTCCTCCTGCAAACCAACTGAAATCCTTGCAGATAGCAGCTCAGCAGTATAAAATATGGTCTCAGACAAGGGAGATTGCGCATGGAGTGAGGAGGCGAGTCAAGAGATCGATAAGAAAAGCAGAGAAGACAGACACATATTTGCACGTTACAGGATCACTAAGAGGCAGGAACTGGAGAATGGCACAGGAAATTCTGCACAATGAGCAGAAAAGTAACAATTAAATCAGCAAATGAGGAGAGGAGACAATGAGGTAAGGAAAGATTTGAGGAACTATTCCTACCACAGGGAGAGCTAAAAGGGCACTTAAAACACAAGTGCCCCATCACCTGGAAAACAGCATGTCCCCTTACATCCACTCTGGCCACTCAAGGAACAAGATACACCTGTGTGTAACCCTTCATAAAGGGCTGAAGGAGCAGCAGGGCCCTGCTCCTCCCTCCTCTTTAGCAGCTGATTTGTAATACAGGAAACGCAGGCTGGAGTACCATGGACCTTCGGCACCTTGAGGAGCACCTGCTGAACCGCAACAGTGGGTGCTTGCAGACCAGCTGGATCTTACTGGAGCCTACGGGACAGTCATGCAGGAGGAGCTGTGCCGACCTCCCATCCCCCATTCCTTTCCATCCCCGCTCACATGGCCGGCTGTCAAGCTGCATTAGGAATCACAGGGCTGGAATTTCCTTAGGAAACAGGAGCTTGCCTTGGAAAGGCGCTGTCTGCATGATGCGTGTTTACCTCGGAAAGCGTTTCATCCGCCCTTCCGGACAGCACGCTGTCTAAGAGAACATTCATGATCCTTCTGCCTGCTCTACCTCGTCTGTTAGCACCTCTGCAAAGGTGCAAATTAAAGATGCAGGGCCTGTCTAACGAGCGCTCGAACAAATACAAGCTGTCACGGGAAAGGGCCATCAGTCACGCAAAGCCCACCGCTGTGCTTCCCAAGAAGCCGCCCCACCATCACTGCCATGCACATCACCTTGGTGTCTTCGGATGGACGCCAGCCCTGGCCCTTCCATAGCACCCCAGGGTCCCCAGGGAGCCCACGGCCCTCCCAGACGGACCCAGAGCCCCTTGCCGCCGCAGTGCCCTGGCTTCCCTCCGCTGCAGGGCTGCTCGCAGCTTCAGGCTCTGGCCTAGGTTACGCTGCAGAGGAACCTGCTCCTAGGTGAAAGCAAGGGAGCGGCAATGGGCTTCTCACGCTGCTCAGCACCTTCCAAAATTTTGAACAAGTGGTGCCATTGCAAACTGAGAAAAGAGTGCAAACGGGAAAATAAATACATTATGTATGTACAGGACAACAGGAGCGCTTCACTTAGACTTCAGAAATTTTATATTTTTTCCCTACAGCATTTTCATTCAAAGATGGTACAAACCCGAAAGCTGGGTTTGAGCTATTGTGAAGCAGAACTGTCAGCTGAAGGCCAACTTTTATGCAGTGCCTTACAGTGAAGGTTTTACAGAGTATTTGTGAACAGTCACTGCCAAAGGCAAGAGAGATCATCCAGGAAGAAGAATCTGTGCTTTCAAATAATGTTTGAAGACCACAAGCATGGCCATGGCCTGACATCATCTTCCAGACCCAAACCTGCCAGTGGAAGAACTTCCACCCCAGCTACCTTCTTCACCCTGTGCAGCAGCACGGGCTGGATTAGCCAGCCACGTGGCTCGAGTTAAACCCAGGAGGATAATGCCTGAGGCCGGGAAATGCAAGCTTGATACTAGGGTTTTGAAGAGGCAAACAGGCTAGTGACGAACATATTTGAATTAAACAGGGCTCAGTGACACAGCTGTCAAACGCCAGAGAAAACTTGCCTCCGACCTTGTAGCCAGGACCTGCAGGAGAAGTTTGGGGATGGCTCAGTACAGCTGGTGGAGTTAAACAACAGGGGAAATGGGAGAGTGGGTGACTTTAATCTAATCCTTAATATTATTTGACCATTAAGGAATTCTTTATTTTTTTGGAAGCGAATTTAAAATATGGCCTTAAAAGCAATCTGAAGCTATTAGTAACGCAAGGTAAAAGAGAGAGTAAATTCAGGGACACAATATAAACCCAAGCAGCTGAAAGGCTTCAATTAGGCTGAAAGGAGTTATCTGGTATTTAAATAATTATTAGATTGAAGGAATAATCACAGGTCTGAACCAATTTTTTTTCCCCACTGTCATCCTAATGGAGACTATAATATTATTATTCAAATGCCCATGATTCTCATTTAGGGGTGAAGAAAAAAGGGCTCATTTAATCTCCATGTGACAGGGCTTCAGGAGGCATGATTAGTCATTTCTCTTATTTCACCTGTCACTCACTCACAGGCACCACAGTTTGTCATTAGTGTTATTTTATGCACATGAAAAAAAAAATAAGGAAAATTAAAGCAAAAAAAAAAAAAAAAAAAAAAAAGAGAGAGAGAATCTCCCGTGGTAAATGACGGATCAAAGGAACAATTTTGATGTCATCAGCACAGCAGCTGCGTTTCACTTCGTGGAGCTGGTATCTTTTCTTTCAGGATAGAGTTAGTTTTGTAAGGAGTAATTTATGCATACCCCCCCTTCCCTTCCAGCCACCGCCACCCTGCCTTCACAGATCGGTCCTGTTCAGCTGCCATTTAATTTCCCATCTCTTTCTGATCATTTGAGCAGTGTCATACTGATCATAAAGATCCTAAATACCACACTGCAGCACCTTGAAGAATCATTTATACCTGCTCAAAGTGGCTGGAAATGGACCTTGGATGAGGTCACCATCTGACTGTCTCAGTGGTACTAAATGGAGGAAAAGCTTTTCCCCAACTCTTTACTGCCAGAACTAAAACTGCCTTTCGACTCGTACAGGGCTTGGTTCACCTTAGCTCACGCTCTTCATCCTGATGCACGCAAGCATATTTTGTGCTAGGCTTTCCAGCAGCTCCGCTTTGGTGCAAATGGCCAAGGCAGAGATGAGGACAGCAAGGATCTAGGATCTACTTCACCCCTCATCCTGAGCCCTGCCGTACTAGCTCTGCTGGGCACATCCCACTGAGACAGAGGGACTGAGGAGCAGGGTCACATCCCACAGACCCGAGTACAGTTTTTCACCTCTAGGGGAGAGGTACTACAACCCCTGCACCTCTTTAAAACACAGCAAATAAATCCGCACCTATCCTAGCATCCTCATTTGCCAACCATCCCTCTGACTCCTCCTTTTAGGGCTTTTTGTCACTTTTCCTCTTACCTTGATCCCGAGGCAAAATGAGGCACTGCCTTTCCTCTTTGCTGGGCTAAAGAAAGTGGGTCCAGATGCACTAGTGGGGAAGCTCTGCACTTTGCAGCTGCTGCTGCTGCTGATTCTGCTCCTTTGCACCTTGTAGGGGACACAGGCACTCGGGAGCACATAAACACTGCCCACCTAGTCACAGCCCGAGAGGACGACCGAATGAAAATGATGCAGTGGCATCTTGACAACAACCCTCTCCCAACCTCTGCCCTCTTGGCCTCAGCTTTCATCATCAAAGCGCCATATGTTTTTCTCAGGTTGTCCCAATGTGCTGCGCTCACGGCCTGGAGGCCATAAGGAGTCTTCAAAGACTCCTGAAAAGAGGGAGCAGAGCAGACAATAAAACACACTGTCTTTTCTCTCCTAAGGCGATACAAGTTTGGGGAGTTGTCTCACAGAACGAAGCCTCCTAAGAAATGAATGAGCTTGTGAGGAGGGCGAGAACTGGCCTAAGATTATTTTCTAAGCTGAAAGTGGATTCTGCCCTTTTTGATTCTTGTAGTCAAATAAGATTCATTGCTCTGAGGCCAGGAGCAGGGAGATAGGCTGGCTCTCTCCGCTGACCTCCTCTGTAGGTCACCAAGCTGTCAGAATTTCCCCAGAATTATAGGAAGGGTCACCAAAAGGGCAGGCTACACTATATAAACTAAAATACAAGAACAAACCATTTGGAACAACATCACCCTTGCACCAGCCTGACCCCTTCCCTTTACGGTGACTCTGCTCAGTATCTGCCAACTGGAAAGCTGGGGAGAGGTTGAGGGCATGGCCATTTCTCGGGAGCCGGTGAGAAAGCATCTGCCTGGTCTGCATCTCTCCTGGAGCTGATCAGGAATTTTTCCGTGAAATGGATTTTGAACCACTCAAGCTGTCGCAGCGATCTGTCCCCTTTGAGGAAATGATATTCAGGATTTCTCAGCTACAGAGACAGACATTAGGAAAATTAATAGGGCTTTGCTTTGTTTTAGTTGGACAAAAGACCTGCACCAAACCATCTGATCTACGCATCTCTAGACTTTGGGTACTTCCCAGTCCTTATCTGAAGTTTGTCTCAGTCCTGCCTCTTAGGCTGAGCTACAGTAGTTAGGAGACGAAGACCACCCTGCCAAATTCCCTCTTCTCTAACAGTCCTACTGAAACCTTCACTAGTTGGAGTGCTACCACCTCTTTCTCCAGTAAGAAAAACCTTGACACATTTGATACACTAACAGCTGATTTTTGCATGCATTCCTGAGAGCAAACCTGCTGAGAGCCCACGGGGACAACCTGCTGCAGCGACCAAGGAGCCTAGCCCTTCCCACAGCAGGCGGGTACTGGCGTGGAAGACACGATTCCTTCATTTTGGTGCAGGTTGGCTCACGTCTCCATCTCCTCAGACCACAGCATTAGCACCAATGAAGTGCAGCAGCATACAGTGTTTAACAGCCAGCTCCATAGCTTACTTCAGAATTTGACACCAACTGAAATTATCCACAGCTTGATGTGAAGTAATTATGTTTTTTTGTAATACATAACAACAACTACAGCTCCTAGAGTCTTTTGTTTAGGCTTTTTAGAATATTCTAACTGTAACAAAAATCAAAGCAATTTGTAAAACTTTAGCGAGCTGTCTGGCAGCCCTCTGCACATGAGTCCCTCACTGGTTAGCTGTCCAGCCCCTGGAAAAAGCTTATCATCAAAGTGCGATCATTTCATCTGCACTGAAGGGATGCTGTGCAAGCGTCCAGTGAGGAGAGGCTTCGCTAGAGCTAAGCTTGGTTCTGCACCTTCATCCTGAAAATACTCCTATCTCCAAATGGAAATAGGAAACTCTTTACATCTGATTTTGTGGGAAAACCTTCCACCAGGTTTGTTGGTTCAACTGCTTTTAAAGCCAGATAGCTTCCAGCAACTGTGGGAGCTGTAAATCCTGGCATTTTCCATGGTCTCCCCTCCATGAGGGAGGGCAACACAGAGGTTACTGAACCACAGGGATGGGGAACATCATGCCTTTTTAAAGCATAACCTGCAACACTGAACCCCTTTGGTTTTAGACAAAAAACAACCTCTTTGCCTCACGCTTTTATTTTGCTGCCTTTGCGCAGTACCTGTTTCCCACTCGAGCAGCCAGGGCTCCAGCACGGCTAACACCAGCGGCCAGAATCAGTAACTACTTGCAAACTCCGGAGCTGCATCCCTGCTGCCCGCCCTCTTCCTCCGAGCTGCTTATTCATGGGGATGGTATTTCACAGGCTTGTTGTCAGCTTTCTGAGAAAGAGTTAAGAGGGCAAAATACAGTATTGTGATTATTGCTTCCTCCAGTCCTGGGACAAGGAAGAGGAGGGGAAGACTGAAACCCAGACCTGAAAAGGCATTTCCCTGATAACAAACATGATTGCATGAAATATGCGCAAAATTTGTTCATATTGTCCAGACTTCGGATATTGTTTATACAACATGTACCGGATAAGCTGCCTCTTCCCCTCCATCTCCCTCCTGAGCGTCCACATACCAACAGGTCTGGGGTAAAGAGAAGCAGAAAAACTCAGGGAGAGAGACCTGGTGCAAATCTCATCCTAGCAGTCGCCGTGTGGACAGCACAGTGTAGCAACCTGAGCAATGGTCCAGGCGGTCTCACTATTCATTCCTGCCTTTGTCCCAGATACGCTGAACAGACCTGGGCAAGACATATTACTCTTAGCCTCATTTTTTTCACCTGTGAGATGAGGATAATGCTTTCAAACATGACATAATCTAATGTCCAATTGATGAAAATACTCTGAAACCAAAGGGGAGTTATCAGGCATAAACTACCATAGCAAAGCGTGGATGCGGCAGCGGTTTACAGCTCCTTTCCACCTCTCAGTGCCTCTGCGTCCACAGGTTCTTTCAGCACAGCAAAGCTATTCTCCCTCAATAACAATGATCACACGAACACAGACGCTGCCACCTCTGCGACCCGAGGATCCTTCAATGTCCGTGTGACACAGCAAGGAGGTGTTTCCTTAACATTGGCAAAACTAACCGTGTCCAAGGGAGCCACGGGCAAACCTAAGGCAGGATTCCAGCTGGGGCTCCAACACGACTCGTGCGTTCTCCAGCATGGTGTTCATTGCAGCTGGAGACAATTAACCAACCACCCTAAGACAACATCCGGCAAAATTCATAATCAACCAGAATACCTAGGTGGCAGAAATTAGATACCTTTTTCTTTCACTGTGCTGATACTTTACACCTGCTATCTTAGAAACTACAGCTGGCAGCTATTGAGATTTAAGAACACTAGCAAAATAGCTTTTAAATTATCTTGCATCAATAGAAAAGGTGCTGGGAAGAGGACTTTATTCACATACAGTCACTTAGGGTAGAATCCAGGAAGGCAACACCACCATATATTGGAGCACAGAGCAGAAGAGACTCCATATTTTCCCGGTTGCTTTGAAACATGATACAAAGGGAAGGGAAAAATCATCACTTAAGTTTCATAAATGGTTTATTCAAGTTTTGGGAAATTCAGTTTCTTCCAAACCTGCATAAACATGTCAATGGCTTTGGATAACAGTAAATCATAAAATTCACGGCTAGAAAGTTCTAAGTGTCTAATTCAGCCTCCTGCTACGAGAATCGCATGTATCTATCATTCGCAAAGAGATGTCTGTCTAACTCGTCCTTAAAGACCTCCAAAACTAGAGTTCAAAACCTCCCCAGACAGTCTATGCCAGTATTTCCTTTAGAAAATGCTTTTAATAGTGTCTCACCTGAGTCTTGATGGACTGAGGTTTATACAGCCCCACATCACTTATGTATCTGAGCATCTTATAATTATTAATGGACTTTATCCCCAGTGAAACAGAATTTAATGCCCAGTGACCTTAGATACAAGCAGATTAAATGATTTGCCCAAGGCTAGTCAAAAGGTCCCAGTGGCAAAGCTAGGAATTTTATCTCCTGAGCTTCAGCCCAGCATCTTCTCCCCCAGGTGACTTCCAGCTGCAGTTTATTACAAGAGAGTATTACTGTACAGCATGAGGGAAGATCAGAGCGGCCACCGAACTGGAGGAGAAAAATAAGCAGCAGCTTCTCCTGGCCTCACTCCAAGTGCACCACAGGCAAGGGAAGAACCCCAGCTCCAAATTAAACGGGTCCCCAGCCACTCCATTAAACAAAAATCCTGAAACAGAAATCCTTTGGCTGTGCCAGCCCTGTGCGGTGAGTGGTGTTCGTTATCTCCAGCACTCCCTACGGCAGCCAGATGTATTTACACAGTAGCCACAGTGCAGTTACCTAAGTAAACCAGGAAATCATACATTTGTTAAAATTACATTCTGAAATGCTGAATCCCCAATTGTGTGGCTAAAGATTTCACTCAGCCAGCAGCACACTGAAATTGTTAAGAACACGCAACTGCTTACGTGCGCACTCAGACACACGTTCCCCATTTGGAAGGTGTTTACCAGCCACATGATGATCCCATTCTGGAATGGAATTATTTATCTTTTTGATTTGTGAGCAGTAAGTGCCAAGTCAAATCTACACTGCAGAAGAAATTACTTTTCAGATACCACCACTGGATCACAAAAATTTGGAAAGGAAGACTGCAACTAGCAAAAAGCCCTTAAATTAACAACAAACCTGAACTATGTGGCTGATGGAGAAAGCCACATAGTACTAAAGAACCCTTCAGAGACCATTAAGCAGCCTTGCATTGGGCCTGTCTCTTAGTGCAAGTATATGCTATTAAGTATAATCAACATGAGCTTTATCAATTCCTTTGCCTCTCCAGGCCTGCTCTTTAAAGTGCATCACTGAGGTGCTTGATGTATTTTTTAAAGTGCTTTGAGATGCCCAAATCCTAGGAAACCTAAAGCATTTACCTTTCCTTCCCTGTCTGCTACAGAACATGACAGCGAGCAACTTCTGCAGAGCCCACAGCCATTGGGACAGCAGCGGGTCTTTTGCAGGGGCCCAGCAGGTCTCCTGCACCAGTGCTTGTTAGTACCCAGGAAGCCGATGTGCTGACAGACGGACACCCCCAGGGTTTGCACTCGGGAGCTAAGTCCCACCATCAACGGAACATTGTCTCCTCCCCTACAGCATTTGGATGCGAACGTCTACCTGAGAAAGCAGCTCCTTTCCACTCATCTACACCATGCTCCTCAGCCCTGCTTTTCAATTTCAGAGCTCTGGCAGATCACTGATTAATTCAAGCCTGTTTAATAACCCTTCTGTTTAGATGAAACAAGCTGTCTTGTTTTCTTTATTTTTAACATTGACTCTTGTTTCTTCAGTAAGGATCTTACTGTCATGTTAAAACCTCTCTCTCTCCAACCAAGCTGATAATAGGATGGAGAAGGCATTTGCTTAGGTCCACATCTGCCAAGAACCAGAAATTGCAGCATGAGGCAGAAGACTAGCTAAGAGGAACTGGACAGCCTGATGCTGGTAAAAGTTCCAAAAGCCTGAACACGTCCTGCAAAATCATTAATATTTCTCTCCACTTTCTGTGGCAAATCTCTGTGCAGCTCAAAGTGCAAACACCAGGGACCACAGGCCCAGCTCCAGATAAAACAGGCAAGAGGAAAGGAGATAAGGGAAGAGAAGCAGAGACATGCAGAATGAATTGCTGCAGTAGAAGGCAGCGAGGACTGCCTCAGCTCCTCATACAGCTCATCTGCTGGGAGGATCAGTGCTTCTGAACTCCTCCAAGCAGGGGGAGAATGATCTTCAGAAAACCTGAAAGCTGTTACACATCTGTTTTCAAGCTCAGCCCTGCACTGTGCCCCTAGCAGGGCAATCAATTAGCAATGGCCAGGCAGCAGCACAGCCCAGCAGCTGCTTCTGAAACCAAATGCAGGCCTTGCAACAGCACGCCCTCGAGCCCTCCCCCAGCCCCATGTGCCTTCACCTGCTCTCTCATGGTGTCCTCACACTGCAAGGTCTTTGAGGCATCGGCTCGTTCACCGTGCGTGAGCACGGCCTAGCTGAACCTCCTTCCTTCCCACCCTCTCCCCCGTTTGCAGACTGCAACCCTCAAGTGCTACGCATAAAGAATAATAGACGCACAAGAACCCAACTCCCGATGGGAATGAGTTGGAGCCTCTCAGCTGTCTCCTGCCTCTTTGAATTTCAAAGCTGCACTTGTCTGTAGAGCAACTGAGTCATTTCCTTCCTATATCCAGCCTATCGGACTAGATCCAGCAGCGCCCGGAAAACAAT
The DNA here is from genome assembly GCF_028389875.1 of Rhea pennata. Classification (NCBI taxonomy): domain Eukaryota; kingdom Metazoa; phylum Chordata; class Aves; order Rheiformes; family Rheidae; genus Rhea; species Rhea pennata. Next base: position 6,492,342 of record NC_084687.1, read on the forward strand.
AAATCCTTCAAGGACTTGTAAGGCCATATTTCACAGGAATGCAGCAAAGTCTGCCTGCTTTGAAAATTCCTAGCACACCCTTTAATTCAACACTCCTCCGTGGAAGCTGTCTTGTTCTGGCCCCGCTCCCGTTGGAGAGCGCAAGTAGCCCCTATCCCTGCCAGTCCCATTTTTCAGGACACTGCAGAAGCCCAAGCACACACCAGCACCGCAGCCATGCAGAGGGACACCGGCATACATCGCCCCTGGCCAGACACAAGACCGAGGAGCAAATTTCAACCAAGTGACACAGGTTAAAAACCAACAATGAAATTTCCTTGACTCCATAAAACATCTGGAGATCCAAGAGTGCAGTAAGCTGCAGCAGAATCTGCTGCAGGGTTTCACTGATACCTTGGCAGACTGAGGGAACATGCCTGCTGCAAAGGACGGTTTGCTCTGCGAAATACAGGGGAGGCAGCCCCCCAGGAGAAGCTGCCCAGGTTCTCTCTCTCTGTAGGAATACTTTCACCTGTTTCACTTTTGTACACATTTCTTTTAATGCAAGCACAGATTGTCATTCCAGTTTTTTCACAAGGCATTTATGCAAAATTCATGTTGGGCACAACAACAAAGCAAAACTCAATGTTTTCAGCTATATATGGCTTGAGAGCTGGTGAACTTCCACTGAAACTACGGGACCAAGACAGTTGGCCTAAAGAAACTCTCTATGCTAGGAGATGTGTTTCCACGTGGCTCTGAGGAAAATCTGTGGATTTTCTAAGATCTCATCAATGCTGCTTCCATCATTTCTTAGAGGCCAGAAGCAAACTCCAACTGACCTGCCTTAAGATTTGTGACACCATTAGCCAAACTCAAATATGTGAGAAAAACTAAACTACAAGGAAATTAATGTTTCCTACTTTATGGGGAAGGTGGGTTGCTTCCTCTTGCCAGCCACTGACTTCACCCTGCTCACCAGGGCAGGGCATGCACATGCTGGTGTCCCATCACAGGGACAAGCGTACCTTCAGAAGGTTTGCAATAAGTCTTACTATGTGAGCTCCTAGACATTCAGTATCTTTGAGAAGCAAAAACAGTAGTCTCAAGTGTGGATGTTAAATATAATAAAGTATTTTTAATGTGAACTTCAGAAATCGCCCATATATCTCAGCTACAATTTTTTATGGCAAAAGATAGAATCATAGAATGGTAAGGTTGGAAGGGACCTCTAGAGATCATCTAGTCCAACCCTCCGCATAGCCTCGTACAGGAATTAAACCCATGACCTTGGCATTAGCAGCACTAATAAATAAATAATTGTCCAGATACATCTCTGCAAACTTTTGAGCTCAAGCTTCTCTTAAAAAAATATTTTTAAAGTTTCAAAACTATTTCTGTGTTTATAAATCAGTGTTAATATTGACTCCACATGGCACAATCTTGGGCTGCTCAGCCCAGAAAATTTAGAAAGTAGCTAGCTCTTTAATTTGACTACCAAAAATCACTACTCCTGTTAAAAGTGATAGAGGTCTCACTCACCAAGACCAAGGTCTCATTTACAAGTCATTTCTTATAAGCTACATGGAAATGGATAGTAAGAAAATTCATATTACTGAATACACACTCAAAAGTGAAGATCTCCATCTGCAAAGTCAGTTCAATCCCACCCAAATTTTACTTCTGAGGTTAAGCCTCCCGGCGACCCAATACCCTGAGCATGTTTTCTTTTTTTTCAAAAGAAGTTATACAACATGCTTGGAAGTCCTTAAAAGAGAGAAACAAAAGCAGAGGCTCTGAGAATTAGTTCTAGCACTTCTCAACTCAGCCCAAGACAATTTGTGACAAACTCCAAGTCAGAATATTTATTTGGTGGAACTGATGTAACAGATTTGCCCCTGCCACACAATTTATTCCTTGAAAAGCCAAGTTACGCAAGTACTTATATCAGCGCCTTATTATATACCCGTGGACAAGCAAAAGGGCTCCTACGGCTTTCTTCTAATGAACTCTGGAGTGCTTGTTCCTGTTCCTTGGTTGCTATGAGATTTTAAAGACTGTCTAAACCTGTTACCACCAAATGGGCCTTTAACACAATTCCTGCTCCATTAGGCTCTTCGTCTGCCAGTCTAACCAAACCTAACGCAGCCCGCTGATCAAAGGAGGGCCCATCGCCGCTGCTCCAATTAACTCCTTGCTAACTGCAAAGAAAACTTGAGAACAAATTGTTGGAAAGAAAAAGTCCAGAGTGAAGCTTTTGTCACTGTATCCTCTCTCAGCCAAATGGATTACATATTGCAAATGTTTTTCATCTAGTCCTTCCAACTTCTGTAAAAGAACAGATGATACCTCCATAATGTTAAATTGATACAGTGGTCAGAAAAACAGATGGGCCCACAACAAAGGCCAGAATTTTTAACAGATTCAAGAGCAAACATGAAAACAATTTTCATTCTAAGGTAGATTTTGAGAAGATCTTACTTCCAATTTACTTATTCTAGATTTTGAGAAGAAGTTATTTCCCATACAAGTATGCAAGTGGCAGCTCTGGAAAACATTCAATAAATACATAACAAGCTGATTCTTAAAAGAAAAAAAGGAAAACCAGCTCTCACCCAGCAGCCCAGCCTTGACTGAAGTCTAGCCCTTCCAATTGACCCACATCTCCTCGAGTGAATGGCTGAACCAAGAAAGGCATTTAGGCATCTTCATTCTTAATTACTGTATCCTACCCTCAGCATCAACACTTAATCAAACGAAAACATCAGAAGAAGTGTTTGGAGCCTGCATTAGTATAGGTGAAGTTTGCATCTGGGTACCTGAACTAACCAATGCTTTCATATGTCCATCTGGATTTTGTTAAAATAGGTGAGGACTACCACCCGCACAATCACTTCTTGTCAAAAACTGAGATGACTCAGACACTTGCTGTATACGCAGTTGTACCGAGATGTCCCCTGAATCACACAGGTTATCTGGGGTCTCCCAGTCATAATAGTTTAGTAACTAGAGTGAAAATTTGAATCAGGGTTTTGATGCTGGACTTTACTGTGCTATGAAGTCGTGCTGGGGCAAAGCTGCAGCCAGCTTCTCTCAAGTGCCCAGGAGAACAGGACCTCCCATTTTCCAGCTTAAGTTCCAATTTACAACCTGCAAGACAGCAAATCTTCAGGAGAAGGATAACTTAGCTGGTTACAAAACCTGTTGACATGCTCCCTTTTCTGCCCCACCTCTTCGCACTTCATTAGAACCGGGAGGAAATTCACAAGTGTTTTTTTAAATAACATAACAGGCTGTGACATAAACCAGCAAAGGCAGGAAATATGATCATGAGGGCAGTGCTCCATCCTCCACTCCTGTCATTGCGACTTTTTGGGTACTTGGCAAATGAATGAGTAAAGGAGACAGCCTGCATGTTTTATGGAGTTGAACTGTAACATCCCTGTTAAGCAGCCAACTTACCATTTTTCTGCTCTGACATCAATAAATCTGCCCAGCCACAGGGAACAAAGATCTTAATATGAACTGGCTACACACGAATCCCTCATAGCGGCTACCTTCACAACCAACACGCTGTAGTTTGTGGTTCCTACTGCGGCTTTTGTAGCATTCACAAAGAGGGAAATCCTGCATTTCAGTGACGTGACTTGGGAAATGTTAATAATGCCAGCGAGGTGCACGATTTCGTTAAAGCTCATTCCTGTAACGGCTGGAATCTCAGCTTTCCACTCCTGGAGGAAAATGGCCACTGTAGGTTATGAAGAAAAACTTGACAAGACAAACTGAAAGCCCAGAAATTTGGAAGCAAGAGCTCAAAAAAGAGTTCAGAACCTCTCTGTTTTAACTATTATACATGATCTCAAAATCTTAGTGCTCAAACTCATTTTTTATGCTTAAATTTGACAATTCTGCTTAGACAACAAAATGGGAGACCTATGTACAGGATCAGATCCCTATAAACCAAAATTTTATACCGATTCCTTGTACACTTGCACCCATTATGTCAAGGTTAATAACTAGTTAACCTGGTGTAAGCACAAGCACTGAGAAATACCTCCGAAGGTCTCCAGGTTTCTGCTGTTCTCCTGACAGATTCCCAGCAGTACGGGATCTGGCGATGCTGAGCCTCACCGCGGGAGCCCCAGACGCCGCACACAGGCTTCCCCCCACCGCCACGTGCCTGGGGGATGCCCAGCTTTCTCTTATCAGGGATGCGAAACTGCTACAAAGCAAGAGCTACACACAGGTGTCTCCAGGAGGCATCTGTGCCCAAACTCACCGAGCCTGGAAATACCATGAGTAACTTGCTCCAAGCTGAGTCAGGGTCTGCCAGAGGCTCCTGGACAACCGAGGCGGATCAGCTTCCTTCCCAGCCCCGCGGGCTGCGTGAGCGAGCAAGCAGCGAAGCACTGCCCAAGAGGTTTCCTGTTTTCCCTCCCACCGCTCGGCTTCCTGAGACAAGGTAAAGGGCAACCAGTGCTCCCGAGTCCGACGCCGACCTGCCGCTGCCGCCGCGCAAACCGACGCTGCTGTTTTCCAAGGGCTGTTAACAGCCAGCCAAGAGCTGAAAGCAAAATAAGCAGTTTCCTTTCATCTGCCCTGATACACGCCGGGACCAGCCTCCCCAAGAGAAAGGCCCTCCTCATCCCACCACCTCCTCGCGGGGAAAAAGCCAGGTCCCGCTCCGGAGGGGAGGAGATTTGCCCGTGCATCCCTGCTGCCTGCCCCTGCACCTCACCCACGCCTGCCCCGCAGCCCGGCCGCCGAGGAGCCTCCGCCGAGGAGCCTCCGCCGCCCCTCGGAGCCCCGTTGCACCGCTCGGAGGTCGCCTGCTCCGAACAGGCTACCGCTAGCAGAGTTAGCGTTTCTGAGGCCTTTCATCTCCTCCTCCGAATGCTGTTTTAGCCTAGGCGAAGCAGGATTAAATTTTCCCAATGTGACACATTTGTCTCACTCTTCGTCCCAAGCCCCCCGGGCCTCCCGGGTCAGCTTCGCCCACGGACAAGCGGCGATTGCAGCGAGCGGATCAAAACAAGGGAGGGCACCGCTTTCCCGGCGCCCTGCCGCGCGGCCAGGCCGGGAACGCTTCGCGGGCGCTCGGAAACGCGCCGGCGGATTGCAGCCCGGAGCAAAGACCCAGCAGAGCACCCGCAGCGGAGCAGCAGCACCCTGACACCCGCTGCGCTCGCACCGGGGCCGGGAGCGGGGCCGGGCAGCCCCGGCAGGCTCCGGGGAGCGCTCAGATCGCACTGCCCGCGCCACGAGCGCCGCTCGCAGCGGCCAGCGAAACCGCGGGTCAGAGCTGCGGGCGCCGTCGCCCGCGCGATGCCCCTTCTGCCCCCACGCCAGGGCCCGGCGGCTCGAGCTCGGCCCGGGGGCCCCGCTCTAGCGGAGCTCTGCCAGGAGCCGCTCTTATTTTTATTTTTGCGACACGGCCGCCCGCTCGGCTCCTCCAGCCTGATCCGGAGGATCCCCTCTAGCGGGACCAGGAGGTATTTCAAGCTCGCATCCCGCTCGCTCCCACCACCTCCCAAAGCTTCCCCTGCACCATGCTCAGAGCAGCGGCCGAGGGCGGGCAGCGGGCCGCCTGGCCGGCTCAGGAACTGCTAGTCCTGCTTGGCCGGAGCCATCTGGAGCCAAGTCAAACCAGGCTGGAAACGCCGGCGCCGGCGAGGAAGGGCAGAACGGGCAGGGGAAAGGAAAAACAGAGAGTGCTGCCAGCAAATCCCCTTCCCGAGGGTGAGCTGACTTTTCACACGGTCCAAGACATCCACCTCTGGTGAGAACCTGCAGGTGGGACGGCGCTGCCCGGCCAGCCTGAGCGCGCTGCGGGAGGGCGCGGAGCAGCCCGTCCACCCAGGAGCAGCCCGCCCACCGCCACCAAAACACACCAACAAACATATATGAATGTATCTTAACTGCAGAGAAAGCATCTGAACACAAAGCCCCCCAGGCAGCAGGCTCTGCCTCCCAAGGACCCCGCGCTGCCCTCAATTCTCCTTTTGTCCACGCTTCTTTTCATCCCCGAGGCTCTCCCGAACCGCTCGCCGCGCACAAAGAGCTCGCGGCCTCCCCAGACCCAAACGCCGCCTCGTCTCGAGCTCTGCTCCCGCCGCGCGGGACGCGGCCTCGTCGCCAGGCGGGAGGCGCGCGCGGCCGGGGCGCAGCGGATTAGGGGCTGCGAGCGGGTCGCACGCAGGATGCTCGTGGTGGCAATCACAAAGGCACGTAGCCGGCTGCGAAACGCTCGATGGTACCTTCCCCCCACCCCCGCCGAGCTCCCCCCTCGCCTCCCCCTTCTCCGTGTTGTGGTGGCCCTCCTCGCCAAGCTGGTTAAGAGATTAACACTCTAAAAACCACATTTACTCTAATTAGCCATGAAATCTTTGTAACTAAGTGAAAAAATGTTTCCCTTGAGGGATTTTTGTCCATTCATTGCTGTTTGAATTGCCAGAGAAGGGGGGGGGATAAAGAAAAGGGTGGAGGGAGGGAGGAAAAACCCTCAGATCTAATGGATTAACAGCAGAGAGCCCTCGGGGAGCAGCGGGCTCCCACGAAACACCGGCACGCCGAGGGGGCCCGGCGGCGGCTCGCCGCACGGCCGCTTCCCGATCATTTCTAGTTAGCAGACTGCGCGGCCCCGCTCCGGCAGCCTGGCGAGGGCTCGCCGTGCCCGGGAGCCCGCCGGCGCCCGGCTCCGCGTCTTACACGGGGAAAACGCCTCCAGAAGAGTCAGGCTGTGTTTTGGGGGGGGGGGGGGGGGAGGATCTTGCCACAACTTAAGCCCATAAATATTCCATACGGTTGGAATAAGAACAATTATAATCCTGCCAGCGCTTTTCTTGTGTATTTTAAATGTGTCACCGCCTTCCACTTTCTCCCCCGTTTGTGTTTCTTGTAACATGCCCATGAAAAAAAGATTAGCTGAATAATCAGGAGTGTTTAGAAACGTGAAGGGGCCTGTCTGAGGAGCACCACGCGCTCAGGTGCATCTTTTCTTCTTTTTGAGGATGCCACATACGGGGGTGGTGGTACCATTTTCACACACTATAAGCGATGGGGACGGGAACGGGAGCGAGTGTGCGGGAGAGGCGAGCAGAGAGCGCACGTCCCCGCCGACGGCGACAGCCTCAAAACCGCGTGGAGGAGGCCGGCGCGCTCTTCCCCATCGCATATTTATTGCTCACACTGCAGAGGGGCCAATTAAAACAGCTTGATCGCTGCCACACGCAACGGAGGCGTACAGGCTCAGAGGGGCGGCGTGCGAGAAGCAGGTGCACGCTTTCCTGTTGCAACACAGCTCAGCCCTCTCCACCGCGAGTCCCCAGAACAGCCGCAGCTCAACAAAGGTGCTTCCCAGGCGCAACCCAGCTCCCTGCGGGAAGCATCACATTGGCACCAAACAGCAAGCACGGTTTTCCTCCTAAACCTATCTTTTGCCCCACAGCTTGTGCAATTTGCAGGCATTACTTTTTGCTTTCTTTCCTCACTCAGGTCTTCATGCAAGTTGCCTACTGCATGAGACAGTCTGTGCATATATCTACCCCAGCTTTGGGGCAACTCTTTCAAGTTAGGCCCGGGGGATCTCACGTCTAGCTGCAACTTAAGTTCCCAAAGCAAGTTCTGGAAAGCCTTGTAGCAGTAGTTAAATAGGAGATCTCAGAGAGATACTGCAAGTCACATGTTTCCCTGAGACACCACAGCAAACGGCTCCAAATGTCATTTCCATTTAGCTGCTTTGCAAGCCAATTTGTCACATACTAATGCAATTTGCTGAAGAGAGTTAAAGAGCACAGGGCAGTTGCAGTCACCTCTTTTCTAGGCTCCCATATTCAGCCCAGATCTTTGTTTCCCTTTTGCATCTAATTGAAATCTGGGAAGTTCCCGTCTGCTAACAGGCAGGGGAAAGCTCAGGGTTAACGTGGAGAGCAAGACGGTGTGTGATAAGAGCATGGGAAAAGCTGTTTCTATCATACTGGTGGATTGTGTGCAGATCTTCAGCAGCATCTGTTACCTGTTTTCACTGCACAAACTTGTTATAAGCCAGGGGGGAAACTCCACAATTAATTACATCAAATAACACTATAAAGACAATGAAGACTAAATTGGGTTACTTTATCGTCTTGCAACAAGCACAGAGATGGTTAGAAAAATTGAGTAAGTTGACTTTTTTTGCTATACAAGCCATTTCACAACAGCAGTTGTGCATTCAGTTACTCACTGCTTGCACCAAGTTTCTTAAGTCAAAGCTATTTTATCTAGTTCCCTGCACCAATCCAGTACATTGCATTTCAGTCTTGCAGCTTCTCAGACTGACAACAAATGGCGAAAGGACAGCAACAAAGAAAAACAAATCACTTTTTAAAGGATCTAGCACCTCCATGTCTAAGGAAAGTGATAAACATCTGTTCTGCAGATAGCACACATGTCTTCTGAGGCAACAGTCTTTCAGTTGTAGGAAGTAGGTCATTTGATTTAACTTTTAGAGACATTGTATCAGTGAAGCCGTGCAGTGAAGGACAGCCAAGACCATCTCCCAAAAGTCAGCTAAGATCTATTTAACACATTCAAACCACCAGTGAAGCATCAAGTGCTGAGCAAATCAAGGGGAAACCCTCTGAGCAATAGGTTTTTAGGTCATGGTACTCTGCTAACTTCACATTCTCTCACCCCTCAGCCAGTATCTTGAACTGCAGGTCACAGAAGTACAGTTTTTTTCTTCTATCACTTACTATTCACCTCACTTAGTACTAACCTATTGAATTTCTGATACCCCTTAGAACACAGATTAATTGAACATCATTCACTTCACCTCCAGGAACAGAGAAGCATTGGCTACTGCTTGAATGCAGACAAAGCCGGCAACGCTTGACCATGCCAGGTTAAACCGAGGTCATGAAAAGAGAGGACAACGTGGCACTCGGGGTCATCACACGGAGCAGCCGCCCCCGCAATCCACGCGCACACACCATCCACGCAGCCACGAGCAGGGAAGACTTGGACCATCGCACAGAAGTTAGGATTTCCCAGAAGGGAGTGACGCTGATTCGTCCTCCCTTCCCTCCTTGCCTTTCACAAAGGGTCTTGCAAGGATTTGGGAAAGTTTTAGAGGAATTTTTGTTGTTGTTGTTGAAGATTCAGGAGTGCTTTCAAAAGAGTCTTTCCTTGTCAATGGTAACTTTTTACGGCACAGAATTGTTTTATTCTGATGCATTGCCTGCTCCACACCGTGACTGAACGGTAACACATGAAGACCACAGATTTAAAGAGGAAAAAAAACCTACACATGCACATATATATATATATATATGTATGTATAATTTGGATGCACATAAAACAGAAGCTGGGGTGCGGGGGCAGGGGCATGCGAACAGGAATAAGGGAGTTTAAAGGGATTTCTCCATCCCCTTCTGTATCTAGCACTAGGCAACGCTCTGGATGCTGTCGCCAGACGCAGCCGCTTCCAGCGGCGCAGCTCCCCCGCGCGCGGTCTGCGCAGGCAGATGCACCCGCGCCGATCCGGCCGCAGGGGCCCGCGGCCGCGTGCGGGAAGGGGGCACCGCGCTGCCCCCCGCCCCGGGGTGCCGGCCCCGGGGGATGCCCGCGGCCGCCCGCCAGCCGCGCTCACTCACCAGACCTCGCCGCTCCGCTGCCGCCGGCTCCGCGGCTGCCGGCGGGGCGATCCGCACGGCGCCGGCACCATGGAAAGCCGGGGCCAGGCGCCCGCTACTCCTCCGCCTTCCCGCAGCCCCTCCGCCTCCCGCGGCTCAGCCCCGCCGGCCGCTCATGCCTCCGCAGCCCAGCGAGGGCGGCGAGCCCCCAGCGCCCGCCCCGCCGGCGCCGGCATCCGCGGGCTGCGCCCCGAGCCCGCTCCGCTCCGCGCCGCCGCCGCCGCGCAGCCCCGAGCCCGGGCGCGCTGCGCCGCGCCGCGCCGCCCGCCCCGCCGCCGCCGCCGCCCGCCCCCCGCGCCGCCCCCCGCGCTCCGCTCCGCCCGCCGCCGCCGCCGCTGCCCCCGCGGCCGCAGCCCCGCGGCGGGGGCCGCCCCCGGCCCCTCTGGGCGCCGCCGCTGGAGCGCGGCCGGGGGCTGCTGATCGCCGCTGCCGGGGCCGCAGCCGGGCGGCGGCTTCGCCCCCTGCCCCTCGGCCGCGCACCCCACCGCGCCCTCCGGCAGCGCAGGGCGGGCAGCCCGCGGGGGAGCCGCCGCTGCGCGGCCCACGAGCGCCCCGTGCCTCAGTTTCCCCGTTCGGGAAGAGGCGTTAACTCGGCGGTTCATTTTTTGTTCGCCTGGGTTTTTTGCAAAAAGCCACCGCGTCAGCCCCAGCGGAGCAGCTCTGCAGGTTCTGCAGCGCCCCGGGGCCACCCGTCCCCGCACCTCCCCACTCGGTCCTGGTCCAGGGGATCCCGGCCCACAGCGGGTCCCCTCGGGACACCCGGGCTCACCACAGCCCCTGCCGGCGCTTCGCGGACAGCCTCGCCTCCGCTGCTGTCCCAGCACAAGTGCTCGGGGGAAAAAAATGCAAATGCCTGGAAGCTGTAAGTGACACGGAGCGAGCAGCGCGGCGGCCCCCACCCCCGACCCACGCTGGTTACCTGCACTTAGTTTCCACGCACAGTTTTAGCTGCTAGCAGGGGCCTAGAGAACACGTCTGCACACTGCAATGCAGCACCATGGTAGATACCCAAGCGAGCTCCGAGCAAGCGGCGGGGCCTGCGACGCACCGCGAGCCGCGGAGCAGCGCCGCGGGCGCGGAGCGGCGCCGCTGCCCGGGGCTGCCGGGCGGCGCGGCCCCGGCCCCGCTCCGCCCCGAGCCGGCGGCCGCAGCCCGGGGGAGGCAATCGGGAACAGGGTGGATGCAGCCAGCGTTTTGCATTTCTTGCCCTCGAGACCTTTCTTTCGAACACAACTTACTGCAGTAATTGTGGGAAAATGTAATCGCCGTCCCGCTGGGGCCTGCGGCTCGGGGCTGCGCGGAGCAGCCGGGCAGCGGCTCCAGGCAGCTGGGCATCTCCCGCAGGTGCAGGCGGCTCGCTACAGGTGAAAGCCATCATCTCACTGTCGAAGCAGGGCGCCACTTGGTTTTGGTTTTATTTCCAGTTACCGGCTTTAATCACCGAGCACCTGGCGGCAGCTCCCGGCCGGGGCGCTCCAAGTGCCCCCTGGTGGCAGGTCGCGCTGGAGGGACAGGGAGAAGGACGGAAACCCACGTCTTTCTGCGCTCCCCTTCCAGGCGAAGCAAAGCGCAGAGGCCAATGCATGTGTCAGAAAGGACAACATGTTTCCCCTTGCCTGCAAGGGCGGTTTGGGGGGGGGACCGCAGGGGAGAAGACATGGGCGACACTGGGTTTGCAGCTTGGCCCGTGCACCGGGATGTGCGCGGAGCAGTTCCCTCGCAGGGGCCGCTGCGCCCTCCAGGAACGGTTACGCACCCACTGGTGCAGCCCCGTCTCCTCCGGTTTCCTTTCAAAGGAATTTCCCTCTCTTGGGAAGGCTGTAAACAAGAACCTGCCCCTTCCCTCCTGGGAAAAAGCACACGTTGAGCTGTGTTTCTCCCATCTCTCCCCACCCTCATCATGTTTCTGTCCTCCAGGAAAGGCTTTGCGTTTCAGACCCACCTACATAACTGTCAGCGGGGCACGGGCGTACCAGCCGCTACGCCACAGCCGATAGCCCAGACCCACCCCCATGCAAAGGGTCCCCTGATGTCGCTGGAAGCCCTAGAGCAGGATATTTCGACATCCTGAAAAGATGCACAGGACACAACTGTTCAACTCAGGAGAGGGGACAGAAGACACTCAGTGGATGGCAGCATTCATTCCCTAGCAAGCATTCCTCTTTCACTATTCTGTCCCTAATACATTTACTGTGTCACACATTCACAGTGAACAGCACTAAATCTATTACAAATACCATCCTTGGTTAAATGCGCATCCCACTAATGCAATTTCTCCTTTTGCAGAAAGCCACACAAGGTAGATCAGTGTCTCAACAACCATTTCTCTCCTCTTTGCAGGACCATCTGCATCCTGCCTTCTGTTTATTATTTATTGATGGTCAGTTATGTTCCTGTACAGAGAGTCTGTCTCCAGCTAATTACAGGGTTGCTTGGCTAGCGGAGCAGCCCCAAGACTTGCAGAGCAGCTCACACTCAGTGCCGAGGAGTGGAGCAATGTGGGAAGCAAAACCAAACAGGTGGTGATTCACCCGGGTTTGTTCAGGCGATGTTCAGCGCTTCTTGTCTAGTGAGCAGTCTGTGTGCTCAAAACACTGTTTAAAAAAAACACGGGAGAAACCTTTCTGTAAGTATTTGTTTTCCTGTGACTGGGGATAGACCAGTGAAAATCAAACTCTGGACCCATAACAGATGAAAGAACCCGCCTCTAATTAAATCAAATACATGTGATAACAAATATATGCAGTAACAAGTTAAGCAAATTTAGGCGGGTGTGCGTACACACAAGCGTGCGGTGCCGCGTGCACCTTTGCACACGTGCACCCACGCCGAGTATCGCTGCTCAGACGCACAGACGGAGCAGCCCAGATGCAAACGTTAGCTCACGCCTGGCGGTCCCCGTTGCTTCACGCGCCCGCGCCGCTGACGGCGGCTGCCCGTGACGGAAAGGGCCCTCGGGCGGAGCGGCTGCAGCCACGTGCAGCCCTGCAGCCCGGCGGGAGCCGCGGGACGGGAGCGAGGTGCCCCGACACGGCTGCTGCCGCCTCTGTCGTCCTTCTGCACCGCTGTCGGTCACGGCGTCTAGCAGAGCGCCCTAAACACGCTCCGAAGCAAACCCGGGGCTGGACAACCGCCCCCAGCCTTCCCGCGCCTCCAGCTTCCCCCGGGCTCCCGAGGTCCTGCCCCGCTCGGCTTCACCCACCTCCTCGGGGCGCCCGCCAGGTGCCCGCACGCAGCCGCAGACAACGGCAGTATTTTCTCTGTATCTGCCGTTCCAAGGAGAGTAAAAAGAATTCTGCTTTTCACTGATTTCTAAAGCAAGAAAATCTCCTCCCCCCCCCCTCCACGTTTCCATTTAGGCCAAGTCGCTGAGCTCAGGAATACACGGTGGAGGCCTCCGCTCCGCAGCGGACGCGGTCGGAGCGGCGGCAGGAGGAGCGCAGAGCAGCGCGCGCCATCCCCAGGCACCGCGGAGCCGGCCGCGCTCGCTCCCGAAGGCTCCCGCGGCTCCCGGCAGCGTTTCGTTACCAGCCTCACAGCTATCCGTGCAATACTCAGCAGAGCTAATAATTATTCAGCACTAATCACTACAATAGAAGAATCATAGGCAGTTATTTAGAAATGATTGTTTCCACTCAGTTATCACCTGTGACAGTGAAAGGAAGTATCAAATAGTCAAGCCCACATGTATACGGGAAGCTGAGTGAAAGATCAATGGGAATTTAACCAGCATTTTATGCTATTCTTCCTCTTTAGAAGTACCTTGTCAAGTAATTTTTTTTTCTCTCTCTACTGCTCGTAATATCGTCTTGGAAAATTGAAAGGATTTTTCTTTTCCTAACCCACTTTATCCTTCCCCCTTCTAACACTGTCTCACACACGTGAGCTTTGGCGCCTGCTTCTGTATCTGCAGATTTGAACGGAGCTGGAATTAGCACAGACGAGTTTTTTTTCTTTTTAACACAAACTATGTATTCATTAAGTCCAAAGACAGGAGAACAGAAAGTCTCCAAATCCTGAGTTACAGGATGTCTTGTTTCTGTCAAAAACACAGTTGCCAACAACTCATGTGCTGAGGTTGTGCATCAGAAATTCAAGGTGCAGCTAATACGCCATTTCAGTCAGCTTCCGACAGCGCGGAATCGTCTCATCTGCAAAAAGGGATCGCACAGAAAAGGCCACAAAACGAATCCCGCGAAACACTAGCAGTGTTTTTATTTATCCACTTAGCTATTTTAAAGGAATAAAACATAAACCTGAGACCATTGGTCATACTGGTCTGTCCCCAGGAGTCCAGAGAGCAGCTGAATCCGCCCGGCCTCGCACGTCCCTCGGCAGGATCGCTGCAGTCTGCTCCAGCGACACCCGGGGTCTTTGTCACGCCGCGGTTTGAGGAAATTCAGAGGAGCTTCTGTTTTGCCTGACTCCCGAAGACATTCTGCATGCCAATTATACCAATTACATCTTTCGCATCCCTGGCCCCCTTGATGGCTCAGTAATGCGATCGCTTAGGGTCTACACGACACGCAGAACCCCATCTTTTTCTTCATAAATATTCTGTTGCATCCTTGTATTTCACATTGCTGGACCTGTACGCGTCCCTTCCAGTGCAGTGGCAGAGGCACAGCGGGGTTTTCTACCCCACTCACATACTAAGCCAAACAGTCCAAAGAAAGGGCGCCCGACCGGGTTAGTAATTCGTGGTGACAAGCTGGTCCACCCACGAAAAAGAACTATTTTCAAAAGCATCATCAAAGTGATTTATGAGGCCATTTACCCCACGTGGTGCCGTACAGACACATGAGCTCCGAGGGCCAGGAGCCTCCCGGGAAGCAGGAGAGCAGCTTGCCCATCTTGGAGACAGAGCTGTGTCCGTGCAGCCTCGGGCCGGTGCTCGCCAGGGCCTCGCTGCATGGCCAGGCTCTCTGTAGCACAGACGGACCTCTAGCCCCTTTCCTTCATTGGGGCTAAACAAACCCCAGCTTCCAACTTGCAGGCAACAACAGTTTTCAGTCAGTCCGGAAATGGGATGGCTTTGCACTACAACTCAAAATTTAATTAGGCTCTTCAAACATGACCAGTAATTTCAGGGATCTCTGTATTTGGATATAATTGGGAGGTGTTTCCCAGAAATTGAGTGCTCACTCAGTCCTGTCGAGGCACGGCAAAGCAAGCCTCAACCAGAAGCCACCACACATCTCGAAGCACTTGTGATCGCTGCCCAGCCTAGCTGTTCTCTCCAGGATCAACCCTCCTCTTCAGGTACTGTGATGGCTTTTGGCCTCAAAGCAGCCCCACAAGCTGCTGAGATGACCCTGAAAGCACAGAGAGGTCCTGCTCAGGCTGTGGGTGCTGAGGGGCCCTTTGAAGAGGTTGGCTGGGCAGTGTGCTGAGCAGGGCTGGCTGCCGACACCCAACAGGCTGTGTCTGATTGCAGCGAGCTCTTCCAAGCCATTGAGCCAATTATTGACCATCTTGCTAAGGAGCCTCCGCGCAGCCCATAACATGAAACAGGAGCCCGGCATTTCTCCAGCCTGTCATGTTGAGAATTTACAGCTTAATGATTTCCTAAGGGCCAAATCCTGTTCTGACATGAGTGTGCCTGCTTTGCTATCAATCAAAGCCAAGTTCTTGAGCAAGGCAAGAACATTTTTTGGTCATGGATTTCCTTCAGCGTGAACTCCATGTTAACACTAATACACATCTGGAGAAACGCAGTGCTGCACCTGCACATCAGGACTGGTGTGGCAGCACTAGCGTGGGAAGTGTGTTTCAAATGGCCCCTCTTCTTCCATGGCTGTGGCTTTGGTTTGCCACCCGAAACCAGGAACATTCTGGTCAGACTCCAACTTGATTGTGTCCATGGGCTGAAACCGATGCACCAAAACAGACGGTGCGTTTTCCCATCATTAGCTTATCTAAATTATTAATTATCTCCTAGCAATTCAGTTACAAACAAGCCCACTATGCTTGAAACTGCCTTCAAAGATAGAGTCATGGTCTACTTTTATTCTAATAGCAGAGAGAGGCTGAAAGGGGCAGCTGTCACATTGCACCAAGCTCTACCCTTGCACAGGATGCACATTGCAGGGTTATTGCAAACAGCTGATCTGACCAGTCACGCTTCCCACCACCAGCATCCCTGGATGTCACTGGAGAGCCTTAAGAGACTGCTTCTGACACTCCCTGCACCCACAGCTAGGAGAAGATCTGCAGAAATCCCCTCAAATTGTAGCAGAGCCCTCTGTGACACAAACAGTCCAATTTTCAAAAGACAGGTATGCAAAGCGCTCGCTACAGAAAGCTTTAACCGTGGGCCACTGGGTGTTTTCCAAAATCTCTAGTTTAAATATCTGCATCTGAATTTCCTCACAGTCTGCTGAAGTTTGCAGAGCCTCTGTTTCCCCAGGACATCAAAGGGGGTATCTTTGGGGAGAAGCATCTACATAACTTAGTTACTCGTGTTGTCAAGCCTGAAAGGTGGTTGCTGTGATTAACAGGCTATTTTAGCAATAAACCTCTGCAGCATGTTCACTGCAGCATGTTCATTGGAAATCTTTAGTTCCTTCATCATGAAGAAATGAGTATTCCAGGCTCACTGTCCTAATGAACATAAAATATGAAGCATATTGTCAAAACATGCTGTAGCTCTGCCTTTTATTCTACAATATTATCTCTTTAATTTTTCTGTAGGCATTGTATATTACTAACAATGAAAGACTAAATTATTTGAAACCTTAATTTCATGTTTTTTTCCCTCTAGCCTGAGGAGATTGAGATTTTTTCACTACATAATAGGTGGGAGGAGGGAAAGAGCTGGAAATCCTTTGATTTGTGGCTATATGATTGCTAATCTTCTGCTGTGAATTCTGCTCAGCATTTTGTAACCGACTGAGGAATGCAGAGCCTAAAGTCTGCTTATCATTTCATACTCTTTCATTGGATTTTCAGCATTTCTTCAGAAGGGGAGGGGAGGGAGACATTCGTAGTCAAATGTGAGCTCGGAAGTTTAAAGAAACTCCTTTCTCTTCAGAGAGCTCAGCCAAAGCCAGAGCAGCAGGAAAGGTCCAGGTTCATTTAAAACATCTTTAGTATCAATCTTGATATAGCCATTAGGACTACAAACTTCTGAAAGAAAATTAAGAAAATAACGAAGACCACAGGAGCACTAGCCTTTTAATTCACACTGTAATTTAGCAAGATAGCTTTTGATTTGACCTGTTTCTTCAGGCTCTCCCTCCACCTCCCTCAGGGTACACATGTGCACATGCATTGGCAGGGCTGTGCGAGGAAAATCAGATTTCCTGCATCTCAGGACACGTTCTGCTGGAGACCGGCCTACCCAAGCTTTGCGCATGAACAAATGGGTCCTCTTCCTCCTCCCCCATCACATGACAACCACAGAAAAGTCTGCCCTGAGCCAAAAAAGATGGATCACAGAGCGCGATTTATTTTGTGTAAGTGATTACTGCAGAAAGGTCTTGGGTTTAATTGATGTATTGGATTATGTATGATAAGTGTATCCAGGGAGTTTTCACATCACAGGCAGACATATAGAGAGGGACCTCCTCTGGTTCCTTTCTTTGCCTCAATACCCAGCAAGGGGCCCAGGAATATTGCGGGATTAATGTCACAACAGAGGGAAAAAGACTGCCATTCAATCTATTTAAACATTTTATTTCACCAGTGCACCAATTAAACATTCCCTGTCTGAAGAGACCACAGATTAAAGCAAGAGCAATGCTGAAAAAAAATAATCATCTCTTTGGAGATCTTCCATAGACAGATCTTTTTCTCTCAAACAATCAAGGCAAATATATGAAATTAAAAAAAAAAAAATCTCTTGAAAGTAAACTTCAGGGCTATGTGAATATTTCTCCCTTCCTTGCTCCCTTTTATGAGCTTCTTTTACATTTACTGGCACCTTCTCCCTTGCAGCTAGTTTGCATTGCTTAATTAAAGAGAGCCAGCAGCGATGGCAGCTCTGAAGACGGCCACCTACTGCCCTTGGTGGAGCCTGGATGAAGGGTTTCAAATGCTGAGCCCAACCTTCAGGCCTAGGAGCGGATGAAATCATGCTCCACTCTCATTTGCTTGGACCATTCCAGCTCACATTGGAGAGCAAAGCACCACAGTGCCACTTCAGCATTCAAAAATAGGTATTAATGCAGTGATGGACTGGCAAGCTGGTGGCAAAAGCCCACACAACACTGCAATCCTAGCTACCCAGCACTTCAGCAGTCCTCAGCCTCATGCTGGCTGGCTGCATGAAGCTGCCCATGCTGTTTTATTTCATGGATGTAGACTGGTATTCCTCCAGAGAGGAGGAGAGCACTTGTAGCAGCATGACGCACATACACCAAGATCAGGAAGTTCTCCAGAAGGTTCCCTGACCCTGCTGGGTCTCTGCTGATGACAGTGCTCAGGTTTCCTTAGGGAGCTTGTTTCTCTTAAAACAGGTGAAGCAACATGTTTTTTCTCTAAGAAGTCCACTCAAGGTGTCAGTGATGGCATCTTACTAGGGACAGCCTGGTGGGCAGGGTGACCAGGCTGCTATAATAAAGTATATCTGTGCCAATGTGGAATTTGTGATGAGATACCAGGAAAAAAAAAATAAAACATCCTTCTAAAAACTGTGCAACTCTTGGTCCATGACTGACACCAGAAACAATACCATGTGTTTCGCAAGCTGTGCACCTGCTGGCCATATATTTAAGCAATGCAAGTCACTATTTCAAAGTAATAGGAATGGACTAGATCAAAAAAAAGAAGACAAAGCATATTATTTTTCCCAACTGAAATCCTTCTCTGGCTGTGCCAAGACCTATTTCCAGCTCATTTCTCTTTATTTGAATAAGCAGAGGGCTTAAATGAGAAAGTTTTCCTTGGCAAATATTTATTGGCAAAGGAATATGACCAGTCAAACATACCCAGCCATGCTTCTAGAGATGCTTAGATATTTCTATCACATGATTTCCAATGCTGTCTGGGCTCAAGATTTAACTCAGAGAAGCAAAAAAGGGGCAGTGGGAAGCCAATACACACAGCTTTGCCAATGCCCGATCAACTTCTGCAAACTCCTCACCAACTCTCACACAACACTTGAAGCATTTGAAATTATTTGTGGCAACTGAAAAAGGACCAGATCTCCTTTCCTTGTTGCAGGGGTAGCTGCCACGGCAGCAGACCCTCACCTAGTGCGTCCTGTCCCAGCGCTGCTCAGGAGCCCGCGGGCTCCCCTCGCAGCACCGGGTGCTCTGCCACCAGGATCCGGCACTTCCCTCCCTCGCCTCTCAGGAGGCAGAGGACAACACAACTCCTTCACAGAGCTCTTAAATTTAATTTCAAATAAATTTAAATAAGAAAAGACTGAAACAGACTAGCCATAAATCTGAAAATCTTATTTTAATGTGATTGCCATTTATTGTTTTGTGGCCTCAGACAGATACGGTGCACTAAGTGCAGGAGATACTGTGCAACCATTTAACATTTATGGCACACGCCATGAGCTAGTTATAAAGTAAGAATTCACTTTCTATTAAAGAAGTTTTAGAAATATGACCACAGTATGCTGCAAGGAGTGTTTTGTGGAAAAACTCTTGGCTGGTCTATATTCTGCATTGACAGGCTCTAGACTTTATTTCATTACAAGATATTTTTATAGTGTTTTAGGGGAAACCAGGAGGTCACAACACTTTTTCTTACAAACAATAAAGAAACATAACTCATTAACAAATATAAACAAAGCTAGCAAAACCGAGCCAGAAAAATTGAATGTGCTTAAAACTGAAGAACAAAACAAACAGGAACCACTTGTTATCCAATAAAGGAACTAGAAAAAGTCTTTGATGGTAAGTGAGGACGATTTGCTCTCATGGGCCAGTGAACACCCAAATATATACAAGCTGTTTGCAGCAGACTGATTGCAGCTAGGCCATAATGCTATTGTACATGCTCAAAAAAAGAGTAAAAAAAGAAAACGGCACTACCACAGAGGTACTTCAGAAATAGATCAGGGTCTATTCATTAACAGAGATTATTTTACTGAAATCTATTTCTCCCCTCTCTTTATTGCCATGTTTTCTTTTATGTTAATTATGTGTCTGTTTAAAGTTGAATTCCTTGATCTGCAACATCTTTAGCTTTAATTTTTTTCTCTTCTCTTACCAGCAAAATGAATTCAAGTCATTTGCATTTATTGCAGAGAACATACAGCCTCATCTGTAGCCTTTAGTCTGACTGAATTGCTTTTCTGCTTCACAAGGCACATAGTGTAAGCTGGAGCATGCCCCCTCGCCATTCTGCTACAGCCAGAAATAATCTAGTTGGCACTTCCATGTTTCCATAATGTTTATCATATTGATCATATATAAAATAGATAAGCAAAATTATATTATTGGAAGCAATGATCTGATGAACCTATAGACCAAATAAGTCACTTGGCAGAGACTTAAAGAATAAAGGTAGCAGCTTGCTCTCAACCATTTCCAAAGTCAATTTTCCTTGCAAATAGGTTTCTCATCAAACTAAGCACCCTAGAGAGACTCTGCCCTTCCATTAGACTTTCTCTGAAAGCAGGTATGTTATATATGGATACCATGCCAAATTTAACTTCTTTAAAGCTAATTAAAGAGGAGCACACACTTCCAAAATCTTTTAAAAAATACCATATTGGCTTTATGGATTTACCTTAAAAGGACCCAAAATACTCAGAGAATCATGATGCATGCAGACAGAGCTTGCTTTAGACTAGGCTTAAATTAGTTTGTTAAAACTATGGGTATAAATACACAGATTCACACAGCTTATATTAAGTCATCATCACTCATGTTAACCAGGAATGATGCTTGTCCCAAAATCCTCTATGGCAAACAGATGAATGCTGGGGTCAGGAAGGCAGATTTGAGGCCCAGATTCAGACAACCTGAGACCTCAGACAACTAGAGAAATGCTAAGGTTGGTCCAGGAGGATTTTAGCAGCTCTGAGGCCTTCATGGGGGCTCTACATGCCCCACTCCCATATCAGGTCCCTTCCTGAGATTGTCCTAGAGCAGAGAACAAAGAAAACCCTAGGAAAGATTAAAAACTCCCATATATCCTTGAAGGGTGGATGGCAGGGAAGATCCAGTGCTACAGTGGGTCTCTAAAGAGAAACCATGCTAAAGTGTGCTTACGTTTAAGCATAGGCACTCCATCTCACGCAGATGCTACACAGCTTTGCTAAATAGAGATGGACTTGAGCACATGCCTGAGTGCCTTGCAATTAGGGTCAAAATGGAGCGACAAAGAGGCTGAGGCACGCAAAGATGGGTAGCAATTGCTGCCGAGACTTTCCATCAGCCGAGAGGATGCGTCAGGGCACACCAAATGGCCAATGCCACTGACAGCAGAGCACACGCTAAAGCTGCTCCTTCCCCAGTTCTTAGAGTAGTTTTATCAGTAGCAGCAGATGCTGCTGCAGTCAGATGGAAACAACACAGGGAACTTTCCACATGGCATCTAGTCAAAGGGAAAAGGAGAATCTGTTAGAGGCTGGCCAGAGATACTTGGGAAAGCCTGAGAAAAAGCAGCTATTTTCAGACTGAGCTTTTGCAGTACCATGTAAGCCATGGTCACAAAGCACTTTGGATGTAGCACTAGATCTCGGTTGCACCTCATCAGGTTAGAAAAATTCTATGTTTCATTGACCAAGCAGCAAAAGATTCAGGTGGGTGGAGTGACAAAAGGTTGTAGACCAGAGAAAAATCTGAAAGTCTTGGCAATAATCTCATATATTTTATAATCTGTGCAGTGCCATAGGATTCACATTTCCTATAAATCCTAGTTGACAAGGTTAGCTACCTCAGATGGCAATGTCTTGGCCTTCATCCTTCCTCCCTAGCTGTCCATGCAAACCTGGAGTAATCAGAGGGAATTACACCAAACCCGGAGCAAACTGCATCAGATCAATTACAGTGTAATTGCAGTCCCAGCACAACCTTTTCCGCCAGCTTGTACGCAGTCAAAATCCCCTGATGATGGGTAAAAGCTTCTCCTGTAGGCTACGGTGAATGAGAACAATTCCATGAGAAGTCCATATGATTGGGGAAAGACTCAAAGTCATTGATTTCAGTATCAGGGCTACACAATAGATGTAATTAAGCAGCACATAAGCCCATGCTGGATGTCTACCTTTGGGTTAATTCCAGTCATGTATAAACTGCAGACAGACAGACTGTTCCACCAGTTGTGATTGCAGTCACATGGAGTATGAATAAATTAATCAAGCTTGCCTCTCTTTGCTAGAAAGCCAATCAAGCTGGCTTTTCAAACTATAACCACTATAAACTCCATACCAAAAAAAACCAGCCAGGATTAACACATGAGCTTTTTAACAGCTGTTTGTAAATATGTCTAATAATTCATCCTGTCAACATGCTCACTTTTCCATTACAAGGAAGTATTCATAAATGGTATTCCCAGTGCTGATGGATCCATTTCCTTAATGAAATATGCATAGTTTATTTTACAAAACCTACTCGCTTGAGGAAAAGGTGTCAAGTTTTTTATTCTATTTGTGGTACCAAAAGCATTCCAACTCACAAGTAGAGAAGTTGAGGGAGCTTATATAGCAATTTCTTAGTAACTAAACCACCTTTAATCAATAATCCCAGGAAATACAGGTGGAGATGGACTCAGATGCTGGACTTACCTGCCTTCTAGGAGTCTGAACGTTAAGTAATATGAAATTCAGCCCTATTAATTGATTGGGCAAGGGAGCTCTGTAGGAAAGTCTTAAAATTCAGTAATTGATTATCTGTATTTCCTAGATGTGAATGTTTGCAGCAGGATAGCACAGCAAGAGATGCTGAGCTGAAAGGGGAGCAAACCAGGTGAGAAGCCACCAGCACTGCGAGAGGATGGGAGAGCTGCAGGACATACGATATGATGGGTTACACCATCATATCGGCAATGCACATGTAAAGTTTGATGTTGCACTTCCGAGTTCAACTCTTCTGCTTTTACCCATTAAATCTGTGATGAATGGCAGGAAATCTGGAGTCTCTCTGTATCCTTGACTCTCTGGATTGACCAGAAGAGAATTGCACGTTTTCCCATTTGCAAGCTGCATGAATCTCGTTAGAGGACTCATAACTAGTGAAACGACCCCAGATGAGGCACAGCACTGAACTGAGGGCACATTTTAGCCAGAATCAGCACATGGGACCCAAGCTCAGCATGCACTGCAGAGCTCACTCCTGTTAACACTTCTGCCTAAGATGGAAATGGTAGGCTGCGTGCACATGCTAATGATCCAGTCTGACCCTGAGCAGAAGTAGAGACATTTAAATCAAAGCCTGAACTACATCACTTTGGGCTAATAGTGGCGGTGCACTTTTTAAGGAGGCTCAAAAGTGTTATTAAAAGCTAAACAAACTCATTTAGGCATGATCTCTCCTTCCGTATGCTAATACGGAAAATGGAAAGTAGCCTAGAAAATACTCTGCTTTTGACAGACAGGAAGGTTAGCTGGATGCCAATACTTAAACACTATCAATCATTTCTAAGAGTAGTTTGAGTGTGTAAGCAAATCTCCTTGTATGCCACAGCAGCTTTACATTACTCAACTTTCTCCAGCTATGTAAAATTAAGCTAAAGACTTACAACTGCCTCCATCCGAGGTATATGACGGGAACACAGGTATTATAGATTCTCCATTAAAATGAAATATTATGCATTACAGTATGTAGCTGTCACTCAGGTAAGATATAAAACCAAGTCCTAGCCACAAGCTTTCCTAGTGCTGTTCCCAGCCTGTTAACTGGAGTCTTGGTAAATTTTTAGATCATAGTGATTTTGCCCGTCCTGTCTCAGCCCAGACTCTTACAGCATATTTCTACCTCCTCCTGCTCTTACTCATTCTTCCCATTTCTCCATGCTAAAGTGACACAAGCCTGCAGAGATAAAGCTCATCTGGTGATTTATAGAGCAGCATGGAAAATAAAAAACACAGGGGAAAAAGTAATTTTCAGTTTGGGTTCCCAGAACTTCCCACTGTAGAACCAGAAGAATTAACACGTGGTACTGCTTGAACAAGTGAGGGCGCATGATGTGACAGCTTTCACACCAGGAAGCATCTGCTAACAAATCCTGCAGAATTTTTGCCCCTCCACAACCAGCCTGATATACCTGCAGCCAGGACACAGCAGCCTCCTGCACACGGTGCCCAGGCATTTTTTGACCTCATTAAGTAGCTACCTAAACCTTCGTTCAGTTCAGGTAAGAAGCTAGTAAATGCCTCCAAGTGCCTAAATATATTTGCTAATCTGCCTCCAAATTTCAAACTCTGCTGTAGGCAAACATCGCAATTTCCATAGGAACTTTTTATCCATTTACGTGCCTCACACTTAAAAGGCAGAGTGGAGCTGGATGTCAGATTGGAAACTGGTATTCCATAGAATCACAGAGCCAGCAAAACGGTTGGAAGGGACCTCTGGAGATCATCTTAACTCCCACTCTATTGCCTTAGAATAGCAAAGTTTGGCACCCACCTGAAGGCGCCCCAGGTTACCCGGGAAGATGCCAAGAGTCGGGGTAACACTGCGGCTGGAGGAATTGCGCCTGTGCAGATGAGACCAGAATCTGGTTAACTATATTTAAGACTATCCAACTAGTGCTACACACACCAAACTCACTGTCTGATCCTTCCATAGCATCAAAAAGTTTCCTTGTTTGAACAAAGCAGGTGGTTAATTAGGAAGGGTTTTTTTGTTTGTTTGTTTTACTGAATAAAACTCTTGGGGAAGGAAACAAATGAAGCACTGAAATATTCAGCACAGTAACAGCCCCCAGGAGCTGTGCACTTCAGCTCAGCTTCCTAGGGGCTCTGGCAGAGCTGGCTGAAGACCAGTCTCTGCCCGGAAAGGCTTCATCTGTGATACACCAAGGACACTTCTGGGAGCAGACTCTGTATTTTTGGCTCTGTAGGAATTGTCATTTTGAGCAAATCATTCCTTAGTGGCACAATATCCCTGCAGAACACAGCCACGGCAAGCACGGGACCCCCAGGGAGGGCGGCAGCGACGGTGCCCGGCTGGCAGCGCGCGGGAGCCCATCACTGCTCACCCACCTCCCCGCAGACTCTCCCACCCCAACAGCCCACTAAGAGCTAACAGCAGGTTTGGTCAATCCACACTTTTCCCCCCGCCAATAGCATTTTATTAATTCCGCATAGGCTCTCAGTCATAGGTAGTGTGTCAATCTGGGGGGAAAAAAATCTTCTTTTCCATCATTAAAAAATGTCTTTGTTTCTGGCTTGTGTAATGATTGAGATTAATGTACTACCTTTGCAGTTCAGGAACCTCAATTTAAATCTTTTCCTGTTAAACTCAATCAAGACAGAATCCAGTCTGGTCCCAGCACAGAAATTACTCTATACAGCCTAAGTCGTTAAAAACGAATTTTACCTGATGGCTCCCCCAAGTGAAAGGCAATGCAGCAGCTCTGCAGAGACCTTCGCACCTACCACTGCCTTCTCCCGCTGTCACGTTTCCCTCTCTCATCTTCACTTCTCATTGCTGTTTGCTTCCATTAAAATATTTTGTTTTTAATTAAACCCATAAATAGATGCAAATAAAGGGGAAGAAAGGAAAGGCAGCCCGATAACAGTGTTATCTATTAAGCACAGACATTGAGATATTGCAGAAAAATGTGAACCACGCACTGGGTGTCCGCAGAACACACGACACTGGGATTAATCTGGCAGCAGGATTGCACTGCGCACGGGGTTTTGCTTAGGGCTTTTCTTTGCAACGGGAGCATGTTACCTGCTCCCTCAGCCTTCAGCTCGGAGCAAAACAGAGCCCACTCGACCTGCACGGCATCCTCACCTCCGTGCAGAATTCATTTCTTCTTTCCTATCAGCATCACCACGTGCCTAAAACATGCGACTGAGAATCAAGGTTCCCAGTTTTTATTGCCATCTCCATCACTTATAACAGCCTGTGACTTACAACGGCCTGAGTCGCTTCTCCAGCCTCATCTCTAGCTCACACACTTGTAAAACGAAGCCTAATTAACACGTGCCCGTACATCAGCTTCAGTTCTTCTCACAGAAGGCAGTAGAGCTCTGCAAGGTGTCATTACTTTAGAATTAGCTTCAGAGACATTTCTTTAGCTTTATAACCACCTATCCATTCACCTATCCATCTTTACGCAATTCTATATCAGGATCATTTACCAAAATATCCCAGGAGCAGTTATATTTTAAGCCTTTGTCATTTCTCTTGGTGGACACTAATTTAGGACACAGACCCTCAGGAAAGACACTTGCCAGCCAGCAAACGGCCTCACCATCAGGCCAGAGATGATCTTTTACCCCAGGGGGGCTGCAGCAAATACAGTCCCGTGCAGCCAGACAGGATACGGCGATGCTTTTTTTTTTTTTTTTTTTTTTTTTTTAAATCAACATCCTAATCTATAATTCATCTGAAAATGCTTCCTCCCCTTGTTACTCCCCTTACGCACCCCTCCAAGATCGCTGCGGTATGTATATTTAATCAGTTACTGGAGGGGAGTGTTCACCTTCAAGGTGAATAGCTTTAAAGAGCAGAGGGCAAGAAAATCCAAGTACACAGAATTCGCACACTTATCTTCCTGGACTTGCCAAAACCAAAGCAATAAGATGGAGAAATCAATCACCTCACAAAAAACCAAAATCACATCTGAAAGCAGCTAACATCAACTAGAAAACATAACTGCAACAGGCTCTCACTGCTGCTAGGGGCTCTCCCAGGGGCTCAAGCTGCTGTTGCAGAGCCTGTGTCACGACTCTGCTGCTTTAGAACATGACCCTCTGCAGTTTGTATTTTTTTTCTCTTTTTAAACAAAAGGGTCTTAGGAAACTAAAGAAAGAATATTTCATGGAACATTTAGTATCCAGTCGAGTTGCTTGTGCATGTATTTAATGCATAAAAAATCATGACTTATTAATTGCAAATTGGCCCACAATTTTTCATGTGATGACCTGCCTCTCTCCAGCCTTTTTCCTGCACCCCAATGACACCAAAATCCTTTTTAACAAAAAGAGAACTGAGATTGTGAACACTGCTCTTTTTCAAAGCAACGCCACAAGCTACAGCCTCTAGATGAACTGTTGGAACTGAAACTCCTTGCAAAACGTTTCAGTTAAGCCTCCCCTCCCCTGAAGCCACTGAACCCTCTCCAAAACAAAACAACAAAACTTGGCTAAAGATTCCTCACCAACCTTAGGCAGGGTTGTTTTCAAAAAAATAATAAGCTCAGCTTATTCCTCTTGCAAACTGTTTCGGAGAGGGTCATGGCACATGAGGCATTTCCTGCCCAGTTGCCCTCCCGACCTGCTCAGAGAGAAAAATCACTAGAAAAGTGCTCAGCACAAACCTCCAGGTGGTTTTTTGTCTCATTTTGGGGAGGGCTGAGCAAAACTGATGCTCTCCCACCTCTGCACTTGAGCCCCCTGCTCAGGGGTTTTCCACGCTGCTCCTCTGGAAAGAGGCCTACTGGTTTTTCCCCTTCCTGCAGTCTGAGCACTCACGAACATGCTTTTATTCCTTTTCAATCTTGGACATCAAGCTTCCCAGCCAGCTCTTAGGGAGAGAGACGTTGGCAAGAGCCCGAGAGGGATGCAGCAACGTTAATCGGGAGACAAGTCACTCGCGTGGTCTGCTGACGGATCCTGCCACATTGCCCTTTCATGGTCGACCCCACCTCGTCTTCAGAATTTAAAACAACTTCAGACCATGTAGCATAAGCATGTGCCTAATCTCATTACACTAATAGTTCATAGGTCTCAATCTGCAAGAATCTTGCAGATAAATGGAGAGAGTTTTATAAGTGTCCATCAGCTTTAAGTCATCACATTTGGAAAGCCTCTGCTGGATCATCTTTCTGGCTGTGAGGGCTCTTAACCTGTGCTACAGGCCTTCACCATTTTAAACATTACATTTTAAATTGCCCTTGAACTAAAGCAGCAATGAATTATATCAGATAATATCTGGCTTTATGCAGTGGTGGGAAAGCTGTACACAGCTGTGCAGGGTGAAACCTGAAGCTCCCTTTGGACACTCGAAGTTTTGCTCAAACCACGTCTTGCATTTTCTTCCCAGGCCTTCATTCTCTAGTTTTTTCCCCCCTCTCCAGGAAGCAGATTATTACTTCATCAAAAGTGACTTGCATAGGGAAAACTGGTGGTTGTTAAGGGATATTTCAGTGTTGAAAACCAGGTAAAAACTCTCAAATGTGCAATGAAACCTCCAGGTTTGGGCTGAGGCACTGGAGATCTTTGTCTCTCCAACTAACTAACTGCTGTTGGTCAGAGGCTTTGCTGTTACTGTAATTACACACAAACCATCCTAAGCCATTCAGGAAATGTGAATATACCATTTTAAAAGGATGAAACAAAGCTGAAAGACACTGCAAATGTCCTAGAAATACCTAGAGAAGCTTTTTTGGAAAGCTAACATGTCCACTTGAGCTGCTCTTCTACTGCAGTTGCTCCATGCAACCTGATGTTGGCTTTAGAGAAGCACAAGCCAAATCCTGTTCTAACTTTAGGACAGGAATGGAGCACAACAGGTAACTGTCACATGTGTAGGGTGAAATCTCAGCAATTATCCCAGCCTCAACTGATAAAATTTACCAATAGCTCCAGCAAAGCCACTGGATCTATAGTAATTTATATCACCTACAAATCTGGATGTTTGGTCTGACTCAAAACCAGATAAATATTGAATAAATAGCTCAGGAGATGTCTCAGTAGGTGGGAATTATATTACATCCAAGCTCATAAAAATGTAGATATTAATAATGGGAAAGCAGCTAGATCCATCACCATAGCCTTCCTGGGCCAGCCCTGGGCAGGCTGCAAATGCCTCCGGCTGCAGCAACGCGTACATCTGCGTGCACATATAGCCACTTCCCACAAGTCATGCAAATCCCAATTTGCAGAGAAATACAGACACAAAAGCCGTCAAGCCACCCAGAGAAACAATTAAAAACGCTAATGGCCTTAGCTTACATTAAGGCTGGGTAAGACGCAGATGAAGAAATTGCTTTGCATTAGTTTCTCTGCAGGTCACCCTGCTCCTAGCTGGAGCAATAATCGTACTTAGCTGAGCAGTTTGCTAATCACACTCATCAATTCCAAAACACAGACCCCAGCGAGATGAATTTATGACGTTTTCAGGATGCTCTGACACGGGAACAGGCTCAGGCAGTGATGCTCAGGGGGCTGTGGTCTCCCCCACGGGAGTGGAGCCAGGGCAGAGCTCTGCCCCACCAGGAGATACCAGCAAACGAACTGAACAGACTACTTGGAAAACTCACTACTTTCCTAACTTTCACTTAGAAGTCAATATTTTTGCTGAAAGTCAGGTTTTGTTTGTTTTTAAAGATTTCAAAGGTTCCACTCAGCTCTCCTAGTGAGGGGGAAAAAAACAAAAAAAAGTCTTGTTACATTCTCTTAAATATCAACATGGAAAACTCCCTGTGCAGGGAGAGGCTGGAGGCAGAGCCCACAGGTGCTTCAAGGGGCTTTCAACCATCCCGTGCATGGTCAGCAAAGCACCAGCCCTTTCCTAAACGGTGTCAGCACAGCATAAAACCACAGGCGAATGGCTACGGATCAAAACGGCTGCGTGCACCATCGGAGCAGCACCGGCACTTGCTCTGGATCATCTCATCACATGTAACCAGAATTACTCGTCACCATTGGCTTTTTTTTCTCCTTAATCCTTTCCAGTATCTTTCTCATGTTCTCTGCTTTCTTCTTATTATTTTTAGGGGCTTAAGTGCAAGTTTTCAGTCAGGCTTTGAAGGACCATCTACTTTGTGTCTAATTCCTGGAAACCAGCAAACGCCAGAAGTTATTTAGACTTCAGAGGGAAGGTTTGCAGTGGATAATTAGGCAGTCAGACATCCCAGGGATCTCAATTGTGCTTCCAAATAACCACAAAGAAAAACATTAACCTGCAAATTATTTGCATTCATGGAGTTCATAGAATATTAACACCTACAGACCTTGCCCTGGGTGGGGGATCTCGCCCAGAGGCTGAAGCCAGTAAGATCATTTTAATGAGCTTCCAGCCACAGAATTAATGTTTTTAGGAACTCTGAAACCACCCTGGCTGCAGGCTATTGAAAAAAAGCTATTTGCATCACCGCAGAAGGAGCAAGGCCCTGCCTAGTCCGGCACTTCGGCAAATGGCAGAGCCACTGCGGCTCATGCAGGACCAGTCGCAGCAGCTGAGCATCTTTCTTGGCAACTGCCATCAAGCTGGTTATGCCAACAAATAGCAATAAAGAGGAGGTAGCTGTGTCAATAAACATACTCATTCTCAGGTGTTGCTTACATTTTAATGATTTCTGCAGTGCTGTCCAGGCCAGCACTGCCTCCTCTTGCCCAGCAGCACAAATACACCACCCTGCTCCTGCTGGTCAGGCACAAGCTCCAGGAAATTGGGTTTTCATATGCAATAAAGTTGCTGGTGGTGTATAATTTGCATTTCAGTTGTACATGTGCTGCCTGGGACTTGGGTCATTCACTGAAGCAAAATAACACAACAGTTCTGTTCGGCATTTCAACCTTTTCCAAAGACAAGAATTCATGAGAAACAATAATTATAAATATCATATACCAGTGACAAGATTGTCAGATTGCTGATGGTGTGTCTGGTATTAACTCCCCTTGATAGAGTTTATTATACACCGAATTGCTCATAACAGCCAATCCCTATTTTGGGGCTTTGGTGAAGCACAGAAACAGGCTATGGCAATGGGAGAAACAAGGATCTTGTGCCTTTTTCTGTGCTGCCAGAGGATCTGGGCCTGAAGGTGAACCGGGGTCTGTAGCAGACAGCTTGTGCCTGAAACGGGCATCTCTCTCCATTTCATTTGCAAACCAATTTCATGATGGAGCAGAAATGCCAATCACTTGCACAGCCATCAGGGCGAGAGCATCCCAGTCTGCATTAGGCAGCTGGGCAGCTTTCCAGAGCATCCTCTACAACACATGAATTATTACCCAAACATCACTGCTGTCAGCACATTCCTCTCTATACAACTTCCTATTATTATTTTTTTGGCGGACAACCCTGAAATTTTAAACAGCTCAATCTTGCTAAACTAATGCAACTGCCTATGCCTGCAGGATGAACTTTCCATAAAAAAACAACAATAATCCTTCTACTGAGAATAATAATGAAAAACTCCAATCTTTTTTTGGGTGTCTTTGGTAGCTCTGCCTTTCATTCTAATTTCCAATAACAGCCTTTTTTCTTTGTAAGACAAATAAAAGAGACTTAAGGGATCCTTAAGCTTCAGTGACAGAGTATGAAGCAGCTTACAGATGAGGCCACAGAGGCAGGGTCAGCAAGCCCTGCTGCTGCCATCGGAGCTCGTTAAGAAAAATGTTGAGCTCGTTAAGGAAAACGTGCTCTGAGCACCATCACTTTGAAACAGCTTCTGCTACAAGTCATGCGGAGAGCATGCAAGTCTAAGAAACACCAAGAACAGCCTTAAGATCCTGAAAATCACAGTGGTGAGTTCGTTAGTTTGTAGTTCACACGCCCTTTGGTGAGAGTGAATAACTATAATGGCTGGAGGGGAAACTAAACCTTGGGGCAACGCTGCAACCACAACGCCCTGACTTTGGTGAGACCTTCCTTGTGCACAGATGTCAGTGTCTGCAGTATCCTGGCCTGTGACAGAAAGGTTAAGTTAGGCATCTTTGCTGATTCAACTTTCATAACAAAGTACAGCTTAGGAGCTTTTCCCTAGCTCCGTACCTAGCTCTGAGGCATTCCCAGTCCTCTAGGGAGGGTCATTCCTCGCTTCCCGTAGGAAGCCTGAGAGCTGCATTTTCATAGAGATGGAGGTAGTGATCTTGCTCTAGTTATATGAATCAAAGCTTTCATTCAGTTGCAATAAAGAAATTACCTGGATAATTCTTCTGGTTATGAAAAACATATATGCATTTCTACAATGTCCAGAGCAGCATATGTGCTATTACATAATTAACACAATTTCAACATTTCCTTTTTAATCAATCACAGTTGAATATACAATACAAACTTGCAGCATAACAAAAATGCAACTGATTATCCAGAAATATTTATTCAAGATTAAAAAAC
Organism: Rhea pennata; assembly: GCF_028389875.1. Taxonomy (NCBI): domain Eukaryota; kingdom Metazoa; phylum Chordata; class Aves; order Rheiformes; family Rheidae; genus Rhea; species Rhea pennata. Next base: position 6,524,140 of record NC_084687.1, read on the forward strand.
ATGTAGCATATGAATATTTCAATAAATATTAAATATTTATCTCTCTCCTTTCCAAAGCTTCCGTAACCAGGCTTTTAATTAATTTGTCATAAAAAATGTACACAGCCAGGTACACTTAATTATTAAATTATATCTCTAGGTTTCAGGTACTCCTTTTCCCTTGTACCAGTAGAGAACAGGAAGAACTACACAGATGTTATGGAGGTTATACCAATACAAATATATTCTGCTGTAGGCCAGAAATGGATGAAAATCTGCTCCTAGCCTTTTCAACAGCAGCTCTGTGAATTGTAGGGATGCACTAGATTAAGCAGTATTTGCATTTCCCTACCCAGCACGGAAAGCCCAGCTGAAAGCAGGGAGGCCTGTTTTACTGAGACATACACACTTAGAAAAAGACCAGCTTTCTCCTGAACCCCTGCAATCTCTACAGGAGAGACCCACTGTGCTGATACCTCACCTACACAGCCAGCAGCTCTGAGCAGAGGTTCCAGCCTACCTAAGCAGGGTCTTGAAGGGCAGTGCAGGCAGCTACAGGTTTCAGGAGCCCCAGATCTGTGTCACTTTTCTCAGAAACGGCTGAGGAAGAGCACTGAACAAGCAAACATCTACAGGAGCCTTTGCTTATTGCTCTAAGAGGAGCAGGTAGGCTGAGCACTGCATGCACCACCAGCACACCAAATCCCTCATTCAAACAGCAACATCCACTCAACAATGAGCTGTATTAAGCCATAAACTCTTGGAGATAGACCATCATGATCTGGTGGTCCAGCAATGCCCAGGCTTCCCAGGAGATGAAGGTACACACAGGGAGGGCAGTATCCATCACATTATTACCAGAACACGGAGTCAACAGGCAAGCACTGGAGACACATTAACAGCATGGCACGTCTGCCAGTGGGTTGGATTTAGCATTGATCCAAGTGGCAGCTGAAAGCAGAGACATTTTCCCCTCCTCCCCATGTTTTTTGTGTCTCCCATAGAGAACGTTCAAGGCATTAGTTTATCCCTCCCCTTTGCATAACCTTCTCCCACCCTCACACGAAATGTGAGCTCAAGGGACAGATGCAGAATCTGGGATGCATTCCCAAATTGATTTTTTTTAAAGGAGTGAGGAACTTGCACTGCCTACGCTAAGTAGGTCTCTCAGTCTACAGTATTGCTGCCAGCCGTGACTTTGCAGCACTGCCTGCCTTCACACCATGCTGTGTGACTCCGCAGCACCATATCCCAGCACCATCTGGGTGTCAAATGTGGAAAAGGAGAAGACAATGCAGGTGAGGAACAGCCCTTCCTGTCACAGCCGAGCAGCCTGGTCCCCGGACAGTTTGGAGCAATCTATTCCCAGCACATCCATCAGGTCTTGCATTATAGAGATTTCTTTCCACTGTTACAGTCACAGATTGCATTTGCTGGGACAGCAGTGTCCTGATATGGGCATATGAAAAGCTGCCCAAGTTGTCTATGTCTGCTTGATCGCACTGAAAGCTGGCACAGACAGGCCATCTGCAGCTGAAGTCCATCCTCACATTGGCAGTCTAGATTGGAGCAGGGTACATATGCTCTATGCAATACAGTGCAGATATCACTGCACCGGCCACTGGTCAGGACAGTCCACATGCACCCATGCTGGCCAGCTCTGCCCACTGCCTTGGCTGGAGCCAAAATGCCTGGCCTTGCCCCGACACAGCACAAGCATGGACACGCCCTCCTTTTCATAAACCCCGTGACAGCTCCTGGCAGACATTTGGAAGTGGTGGCTCCAAAGGAAGATCAGCCAAAGCATGTTTCTGTGCCCAGGAGTACAAGGAGAAAACTACCTCTCCACAGAGCTCTGCTTGGTAGCCTGTTGTGTTGATACAACCCTTTGCTGTTTGTGACAAATGTGCCTACATTTCTCCAGCAAGCTACTGCAACAAGAACAGAGGTCACCTTCCCTCAAATCAAAGCAAAGGAGAAGAAATCCTGCAGTGCAGCTGTACTTGTTTGACCTGCTGGGAGCCGTGGAGTTGGAGGAGAAAGACTGAGTCGAGAACTCAAGTGTTGAAGCCTGTTATCTTGGGGAAATTTTGGTACTGGCAGCCCTTGGAAGCTTCTGTAATCACAACCCCTGCTCCACTGGGGAGATTCAATTCTGCAGCAAGCCAGTCACAGCCAGCAGAGCAGACTGAGCCTCTTTGGGAACAGCTGAATGATCAATAGCAGCTGCTGGCTGCCCAAAAAGAGGGAGGAACCAGGACTGTTAGTAGATGAGTAAGAGTGAGGACACCTGCACTCATTTTTTCCAGTATCTTCCATTAATTTTAGCACTAGTGTACATGTGTCGGGGGGGGGGGGTGAACCAACAAAAAACAACCAGCATTCCTCATCTCACTGTTTTAAAACTTCTGTCATCTGCAACAAAAATGATATCTAGCAGCATTAGTGTGCCAGGGAGAGATCCCCCCAAAATCCCAGGGAGTCCGCAGAAACGTGAAAGGCTGTAGGCAAGTCTGTAGGGCCCAGAACTGCAATTCTCTTGCTAAATGGGCATCAGGTTACCTCTGTGTGCATTGCCTAACACATTGCTCACCACACACCACGTCATCCAGGGTGGGCTGCCCTGTCCTCACCTCTCCCAGCCGTAGGCTCCACACTCACAACCAGGGCAAGCAGCAAGGCTGCAGGAAAGCTGCATGCAGAAATGGTTCTAACGAAGGAAGTCAAAGCTGAAGCCTCCTGAATTACAAGAAAGGGCTGGTAATGGTTAAAGTCACTGTTCAGAGCTGTTCCTTCCCTCCTCACCCCCCATCCTGCTTGCCCAGGCAGATAACCCTCAGTTAATCATTCCTGCTTAATTACCTCTTCCTGGAATAAAAGAAAGTTCACTTCACCTGGCAACCATCAGAAGCTTCAGGGAGGGAAATGTTCCTGCCTCAGGTACTTTGGATTTCAACAAGAAAGAGACATTTTAGAAATGTGACATCTCTCCAGCTGAAGGTGACAGAGACATCTAACTCTTGCTGTCACAAAATCTCTCTTCTAAAGTGCTATTTCATAGCAAACTCTTCATACAGGGAGAGTCACCAAGACGATCGGGGAATATCCCCCCCGGGGTTAGTAGGGGCACATCTGGCCCTTACGCAAGGCTGCCTTTTGCACATCAGCCCATGTAAACCTAGGTAATTCCCACTTCACCTGCAGGTCTGCTAAACACAGACTCTTAAAAGAAATGAAAGGAGTTGAAAATGGTTAAGTTAAAGCTGTCAACAAGAAAATAGTAGTGGTCATTAAATTTTGAAATAATATAAAGGGTTTTCACAGCTTCTCTGTCACTAAAAAACCAGGTGCCTTTAGGGAAAATAACCTCTGCTATGCCTCTATGGGAGGCATCTGCATTCGGGAGCTGCTGGCTGAGGCTCCCTGGCACACATCTCAGGAAGACCATGGGAATAAGCTCTTCCTTCCCTGGAGCACTGTGGACATCTAGATACAGCCCAAGCTATTTAAGGTCAGCAGTGCAGAAATCAGGCCTTTAAGTGACCTTCCTTGCTGCTCCTGATGAACGCAGCCTACAAGGCTCCATTTACTGCTGTCAGGACACTCAATACAGGATGTCGAAACTCAGTTTGAATGAGTCTTCTTGAATGTGCCTAACACTGATTTTATGATATACTTAACACCCCATCCAATAGCTATTAGTTTTACTGTCAGGCACACAATGCATGTGATCCATCTTTCTTCTCAGACATGCTGTGTCCCCTCTCAAACGACATTATAGTATTTGTTATTTGCTACCACAGGGTTTTTAAGCACTAACATTAAAGCTCTCTCTCTCTCTTTCTCTCTCTCTTTGTTTTTATTTGTTAGGAATGTCATGTTTTATTTATCAAGACTGGCCCACAGTTCCTATTCAGATATTGCAAAGAATGGCTTTGATTTCCTCCTTGGCAAGTGAGGCCCTTTGCAGCATGTAGAACCCAGAATTGTGACAGGAGCCACAAAAACAGCACATTCCCACTTTATTTAGCAGGAGCGATGCAGGGAACAGCCAAATCCTCCAAAATCCCATGCACAAGCTGGGACTACTTTATTTCTTTCCTCATTGTGAACTTTCCTTTTTCACTGTGTCACACCATTGCAATGGAGGGCTGCGACATCATTTGTGCTTTTCTCTAGGATACGCCAAGGGCTGCAGAAGTCCCGCGTACCACCCAGTTCCAAACTTTCTAAAGGGGAGGTATCATGCAAACTATCTCATTGCAGACAAGTGCTATCACCTTCCATCCTCTGCTGTGGCGCTACTGGTAGCGATCACCCACAAGCATGGCCCCAATTTCAGACCTTGCCTGCAGCCCCCTATGCCACGACTCCCCAGACTAAACAGGCAGAGGTGCTGGAAAGCAGAGTTTGGTGCAGTGGCCTGTGAAGCTTTTCCTAGCTCAGGCCTAAGTGAAGTAGCTTGCAGCAGGAGTCCTGCTGGTTCTGTTTACATGCAAAAACATCCACAGTTGTACAAGCGTCCATCAAAGCTCAGCCTCAGACTCCATTAAGCAGTAGGGCTGTCAGCCAGAACACGACCACATCAAAAGCCTTCATGAATTATTTCAAAAGCATTAACAGAAAGGTTTTCTTGCAAAAATGTTTTGGGCTCACCAAAAACACAAAGCAGGAAAGACATGCAATATTACCCTTGCAAAAATAAAAGTCAGCTCTAGAGATCTCAATTTCTCAGTCCTATCTTCAGTTAGTAGAAGCGAGGCCAAGAGAGTTAAGATGATTTACAGCTGAGGAGGAAGTGTTAATAAGTTATTCTTGTTTATTTTGTTGTATTTATCCGAAGTTTGCACTCTCCATTGAGGAACTGCTCTACCATTGCCTGCATCAGGACATTTTGAGCAGCAAGCAACGCGACACGCCACAAACACTGACATACATGTTTATGTTATTGTTTAGTCTATCATTTGTAGATGCACAGATGAACTACACTGCTTAAATCTTTTCCAGGAGGATGGTAGAGCTAGCTTTGTGTGGACAAACCACTCTGCTAGAATATTAAGCTAAATAATAGCAATTAATTAGGCTTGCGTAAAGCTATTAACCTTCAAATCCCTATAGAAATAATAAGTAATGCTCAAATCCTCTGGGATGCACATGATATTATCCCATTCCATAGGGGAGGAAGCTGAGATCCAGAGCAATGAAATGATTTTTGCCCAGGGCAATGCTGTAGTTGGGAGAAGTCTGTAATTATTTCCACTTCCATAGACCATGCTGCTGCTTTTAAACCACTCAGATGGATGGGTATAAAGAGATACCTACAGATATACACATTTAGTGCCCCATTTTTAACTGTTCATTACAGCCTGACACTCACTGTTTACAGATTAGTATTTGCACCTTATGAAATGGTGATTTTCTGGAAAGGGTGATATCTATTTTTTCCTCTCTAATCCCTGCTACAATCCTAACAAAAAAGGCTCACTCCATCTCTGTGATAACATTGCACCTTTAAGTTAAAAAAAAAAAAAAAAAAAAAAAAAGAGCACCCAAGAAATAAAAACAATCTTATTCTTCTCCTAAGCATGTCTCCCAAATACTCTTCTCCATTTCTATAGGCAACATATGATACCAAAAGGCTGAACATCAAGTTAAAACTCCCTGGGGCTTTACATCCACAGCATGGAGAAATCTTACTGATTCCCTGCACAGGCTCTGTCATCACCTTCCCCAGGGCACAGCTAACCTCCAGCTTTTCATCATCCAGTGTCCAAACTACTGCAACAAGCAATAATCCTGCTCTTTGGTAGAGCGTGAGTGGGTTTTACTTGCATCACCCCTCTCCGTGCATCTCTGCATTGGCTCATTCCTGCTCACTGCAAACATTGGATGTTTCAGTTTTCAGAGCCCTTTGTAGCCTGCTCTCCCTTCAACACTTCTTGCTCCCCACCACTGTCCTCTCCCTACCTGGTTCCCTCAGCCACGGATTATGGAAAGAGATGGCCAAGAAGCTACTTCAGCGGTCTCCTTCAAACCTTGTCTCAAGACTCGCTCCCTGCAACGTGGGAAAGGCCTGAAAATAAACTGCCTGTGTCCTGAAACCATTAATTTTAATTGTTGAATGATACTGTTATTTTCTAGACTAGTTCTAATCTTCTCACACATTACAAGCACACTTCATGTCATTGGCCAGCCTTTAGTTTGAATTTGTTCAGTACTTATTAACACAACTGCACTCTAGGTGAAGGGTTCCCCACATGCCATCATAAGGAGCAGTAAATTAATAACAACATTCCCAAGAACTGACAGTTCCTGTGGTTGGACCATCCCTCCAACCTTACAAATTCCAGGGTGGGCCCCAGGGGAACTTCTTACACAGAAATTATTACAGCTCCCAACTGCCTCCTTCCATCACGGGGCAGGAGAGCAGCACTTTGCTGGGGACATTGTCTTTTTTGGCAGCTCAATTCCCACTAGAAAAAATACTGCTTTCATGAAAGAGTCACACAAGATGTTTGTTCAAGTCTACCACAAAGACCCTGTAATTAACTGGCACAATGGCTTCCAGGAGAAGGGAGATGCACTAAATGCAGCTCAGGGCATCTTAACAGGGGGAGACTCAGCTCCAAAAGCCTTTGCTCTTCAAGGGTACGAGATATCTGCTTTTCAGTAAGGAAAGTCCTCTTGTCCAACGTCCTCCAACAATCTGCCTTTAAATGGGGTTACTATTGCAGAGGTAAAGCATTTTATATGGAACCAGGTTTACATTATCCTGCTATTCGGCAATCTAGCTTGCAATGCTGTTCAAATCCTTTAATCCATAAATAGGATTCCAGCCAGAGCTGGGCTGCTTTCCAAAACTGTAATCTCCAGTATATGAATTATTACAAAAAGATTAGGGTGTTTCGAGTAATAACATTTCAAATAAATCAGCTTTCATGGAGGAACAACAAACTAATATCGGAAATAACAATATAAAGACATTTATATAGCCACTTGCTGGAATAACTTCACTAACCGGAGGGATTCTTTTCCCATTTGCATCATTTTCTTTGCAAAACCTACCTTTGCGTTTGTCCCCTCAGTATTGGGGTCTGCTGCAGAGTAAACAAGGTGCTTCTGTGTCATACATCAACCCCTTCAAACCACCCAGCTTTTGTTATCCAGAGACCAAGATGTATGTTGGTGTTACTGCAGATTTTGTTCCCTCCAAGCCTTCAGCTTTACATAAAGCTGTGATGAGGATGGACAGATAATCCTCAAGGCCAAGGGATCACTCCTCTAGCTCCATTACAATAACGATGAGCCGGGAGTTTAATTATTATTATTCCTAGTGCATTTGCAGTAGCCCTTACCAGCCCCCTCCCTTCCACATGCACAGCGCATACATGCATGCAGGGAAGATTAAATAACTACTCCTTCTCATTTATTTCCTGTTACTTTTAGAATTACATTATATGACCTATTTACTGTGCTGTTCATTCCCACAGTCTGTACTGGTATAGTAAAGAAATATGCCTACAGAGTTCAAAGCAGGAAGATAGGGAGAAGTTAAGGGGCTCAGGTTCTGGGAAAGCGAGATTACAGAACAGGAGCAATGGAAACAAGACGAGCTGAGAGCAAGCGGCTCCCCAAGCTGCTCGGGCACTGGATGGCAGAGAGTGAAGGGCGATGTTCCTCTGCTTCGAGGGAGAAGCGAAAAGATCTGGGGGCCAGCACCACTGCCAGCCACAAAGCTCCAGGTCACCTAGTGACACATCAAAAGCCCACAGTGCCCATGGATTTATGGTGCTCCTCTCTATCTTCTAAGCACCATGAATAAATGACATATTTCAGTTCCTTATTTAGCCATTTGTGAAGCTTAATGGGCAGTTGCAGAGAAGAATATTGAGTTTTTATGGCATAGGACAGGCTGGTTTCCTGATTTACGCTTACATCAATAATGAGTGGAATATGGACTCTGCATAACTTGCCTCGTTTTTAGCAAAACAAAGAAATCCACAGAACACAGCAAAACTAGATCTCCTAAACAAAAAAAAACTCAGTCCAGCTAGGAGCATATGAGCTGGACTCAGACCTGGACACTACCTACACAGCAAGGAAGCTCCCACTGTTTGGGGTCCCCATCCTCCACTTGGCCCTGCAGAGGATGGAGACGCCCCAGGATCTTGCAGTGGAGACCTGCAGCTCTGCTTTCTAACCCAGCACGTGCTCAACTTTAATGTGCCAGTCTCCCTCTTGAAGTCAATGGGCCCATTAAGAGATGCAGTTAAATACGTGCACAAATGTTTTCGAGACCTGAGCCTAGAAGTTACGCGCGGCCCTTGCACAGTATATGAACCATGTTACGCTGCGCGGCGTAACAGCCAATGGTCCGTGCCGGGCTGAGCAAACCGCTGCCGGCTGGAGTCCAACGTGCAGCCTCCAGGCACATCCCCTGCCAACTGCCCGTGCCAATTAGTGCCAGCAGAGAGCGTGGCATCCAGGTTTCACTAACAACTAACCAAACCCCAGAGACCTTCAAAATTCAATCACCTAAAGCTCCTGAAATTAGATCTTTAATAAAAATTACCCAGCTTACTATCAGAAACACCTCTCAAACAGAAGTTTTGTCATTAAAAAAATGCTTGATGATCTCCATAATTTTTGGCCAGCTCCTGTAGATATTCAGCCATGATTTCCATAGCACATTTTATTCCTATGTCATAAATTATGCCAAGACACAGAGGAGAGAGCAAAAGCAAGTGAACCAGTACAGCTGATTTTCAAAGATCCTCTGAGAAGGAAAATTAGAGCCAAAATATATATTTTTAAAAAGTTGTGGAATCAGGAAAAACATTAAGTCATGCATGCAATTTTCAAACTAGCCCTGCTGTAAGGCTGAAGTCTCAGACTCTTCTAGTGCAAACTTTTACTTATTTTAGTGGTCACAGTCATCAAAACTATTACTTTTGTGTATAGCTCAGTAATTTCAGATTGAAACCCTTTCTGTACAAGCTTAAAAAAGGCTAACAAAAAACCCAAGCCTCTTCTCCTTTTTACTTCCTAGTGGACACTAATTCAAACAATCCCTGATCACACAAAATGCAGCTTTTTACTAGCCTATAATTTTTGCTGGTGTGCACTAAGGTAGCAAGCAGCCTTCCCCTTAGAGACTGTCAGCACACCTATTACACAACCTATGTTATTTTTCCCCTGGAATTTATCTTTCAAGCATTTCAAATGGAGCTGAAACTTTGACATGTAGACTGTCAGTCCAGAGAATTATTATTCCCAGAAAATTAAATAAATTATGTCAAACTTTATGACCAGCTTTCCCACCCACCTCGCATAACGCTCCCAGCAGCTTTTGAACATGGTGAATTTTAATCAAAATGCGGATGTTGCTTAGCAGGGGGCTGAGGGCGAGCTCTCCAGGGCGTGGGCACAGATCGCACGCGGGCTCCGCACAGAGCAGGCTTGCTCCGACACGAGCAGCCACGCAGAGCCACTAAGCTGTGGAAGATACCTTCCCTGCCCTGAAAGGTGCCTGATACGGAGCAGGCTAACTCAAGTCAAGAAGCACAACAAAAAAAACCCAGAAATAAGGCAGCATAAGTATTTTTCACTGCTGTTACTGAAATAACTGGCAGGCCAGCTCCAGCGCAAGGAGCAGAACCACCCTCAACCAGCTACCAGCCCCTGAGCCTCCTCCAGCCTGTTCCCACCCACCCCTGGGGGCAAACACTGGCCCCAATGAGCCACTGCACAACTCTCCAGGTTAAGTATAAGACCAAATACTTGGTTTAAATAATTCTAGACCACACACAGCAATGGTTTCTTGTCATCTGCAACCAAAAACAAACTGCTGCACCCAAATGGCAATTCATAGTATAAAGTTTTTTTTTTTTTCTTTTTCATGCTAGTATTTTCCACACCTTTTTTTGTGCTGAATGAGACATCCTGCTGCAGCCTGTTCTTCAGTGAGCCAACAGTGAATCACCATCTCACCTTTCAAAAAACCCTCTTTATGGGCCATAACCTCTGCCAGCCCTTCAGGACATATCCTGGCCAGGAGGGCAGGGCAGGGCAGGGCAAAGAGCCAGAACCCTCCGCTCCTGCGCCTTTTGACCATCCTGGCTTGGTTAGGTAACCTTTTCCAGCTGGGCTCAGCCTGCTCCCTGGCAAACCCGGCAGGGAGGATACACAGCTGGGAAACTCTTGGCCAACCGTGTTTCATTAACTCTTTCCTTGGCAAGCAGATGGGCTGCCTCATTTTTGGGGTGCTCAAGCTGTTCCTGGCATTGCAGCGGTGGTTATCATTTCTATGCATGATGGATACCACGGCCTCTGGCTGGTAATTTGGTTTGAATAGCAGCAGAGCTAGATTGTCAAAGATCCCACCCAGCTCTTGAGCTACCCCAGCAGCTTCCCCCCTCCCCAGGCACCTCAGCCCTAGCTAAGTCCCGGCAGATTTGCTGTCTTTGCCCATGTTTGCAAAGGAAAAAGTAAAAGAATGACAGAGCAGGGATGATTTAGAGACAGGCAAAAAGGATCTTCGCTGCGCTCTGCTCATCTGTTCTGTCCTTTTAAAGCAATCGGACCACGGTGGCCTCCCAGGGAACGCTACACGGTGCTTCGCAGCGGCTCCAGGGAAACGCTCCCCATGCCCAGGGCCGGGGGGCTGCCGCCCCGGGGCCCCCCGCTTTCCCCAAGCCCTAACGCCGTGCCGCTTTCTGAAACCCAGCTGTATGAACCGCAGACACTCTGCAAAAGAACCGCGGTTGCCCGTGCCCACCTAACCCCCTCCCGGAGCCCGGCCCGCGGGTGCAGGGCCGCGGGGGCGAGCGGAGCAGCCCCGCCGCTCCCGGAGCAGGCGCGCTCCCGCTCCCCGCGCCCCCTGCCCATCGGCCGGGACTGGCCTCGGGGACACAGTGCCTGCAAATAATGCTGTTCTACCGAATCCGCTGGCATTTTTAATGCCCACCATTATGTACTGATTTAACTAAATTAAATAAAAGCTACCTTGCTCAGCTTCTCCTTACTCCTCCAGCCTGTTCCCACCCAACTGGCACTGATCAAGGAACCAGTGAGGCTTTTAGGCAAATATTTCACTTGGATACAGCATTCAGTGAAAATAATAACATCTGACAAAGTTTATGGTATTAAATAGAAGGCTGAGAATTCTTTTAACCTCTTGCACATGCCGGATCTAGTGGTGCAGGGAGCAACAGCAAATAGCAGAGAGCGCGGGGAATTAATTTGCTATGCATATAGATGCCGTCGTACTTTTGAACAGAAGTTCTAGTGCAATTCAGCTTTAATAAATACTTGCTTAAAATACACATTGTACCATGTAACCATCTCCTTGCATTAAACTTAAAAAATCAATCCAAAATCCAGAAAAATTCAATCCAACAGCAGGCTGATTTCCTTTTATGCAGCCTTTTTGTCCAATAGCCTAGACAACTAGATTAAATGTAAACTATGTAGAACGTAAAAACTCTCTCCTATTAATACAGTGCTGCTGGGACCCATGAGAACTTTACACAGGTTCTAATTAGGTGCGTCACAACCACGTGGATTTTGGAGTTTAGGCTCATTTCCAAAAATCAGAGGGTGGGATTTTTACCTGGTTGCAGAATCTGGTGCTGAATGACAAAATGGGCTGTACGAAACCTGTTTCTGAAAATGGTGCTGGTGGGGAGAGCTGGGGAGGAACACGATGTCTGTGGGCGAACCTGCAAAATAATTAAAGAGCAGGCTACAACCTAAAAATTGTCCATGGAATTATTCCCAGATAATTGCTCTCTCTATGCCTGAGCAGGTCCAAACTCTTCCAGCTTTCTGCTGCTGGGATTTAGCTCTTGATTGCTTTTGAGTCTTTTTTCCTCCTTGCCCTCACCCTCACCCTCGCCCTGGCCTAATCTCCCAACACACGCCGGTCCTGCGGCTGAGCACCGAACGGCCACCAAGGTTTTCGTAGCTTTATCGGCAGATGACATCAAGGTGGGACCAGCTGCTCCATGGGTTTGTCACAGTTAACCTGAGCTTTGCTCCAGCCTGCAGGGTTTTTGGGTCTCCTAACAACTGCGGATGCAGCACAAATCCCGGAGACAGACACGTGTACGTTGTGATGAGGTTTTCCACCAGTCTGGGAAAGAAAAGACATGCTTTCTGACCGCTATGGGAGGAAACCAATGTCCCTTCTGGGATACGAGCCGGGAAGCCCCAGCTGATGATAGAGCAGGTGCCCAGTCTGCTCCAACGGCAAGCACCGCTCCGGGGTGCCGAGGCTTCACGCTCAGCACCACTGCTGCCTTGACTGCCGGAAAAAAGCACCGGGCCCTGGTGCAAGCCAGCAACAGGCGCTATCGACTGCGGGGAATTGATCTCGTGCCCTGCAATCGCTTGCTCCAAATGTTAATATTGATAACTTACTGTTGTTTACCGTTAAAAAATCATTAACTTCCCTTGACTATTTCTTCCTACTGGCAATGACTTTATCTTTTTCTCTTAAACCCTCAAAATCAAAAGACCCAGTATCTCACCCCCTCCTGTGCACAGGGGCAGGGAGAAGAGCGGCGGCGGCCGCAGGGCAGGCGGCGGCGGCGGGAACGGGCAGGGGCCGTCGCCGCTGCAGAGCCTCTTCCCGCGGCTGCGCGACCCGCCGAGCCCTGCCGAGGACGCGGGGCTCCGCGGAGCCCGGCCCGCACGCCGCCGGCCTTCACCCTGCTCTTAGCCGGAGGCAAGGCCAGGGCAGAGCGACTTTCTGCACCTTCCCTCGGGTGAGCTGCATTTCCCCAAGCTGAGATTCGCTGCAAACCTGACTCGGCATCACGGCTCCCGCTTGCCCAGTGCGGGACTCAAAAGCAGCAATCATCTCCTTTATTTATTTATTTTAATAGGACACATCTGAGCTTTCCCCGTGTGCTTGCAACCATAAAAATGAGTGTAGCAACTTGCTGTCATCCCACAACCTGCTAACTGAATACTGGCCAGGTTTTCTTCAGATGCTATCTTGGGAACATCTGAAGTTCTTTTTGCCACTTTCATGCATTTTTTTCAGAAACTTTTTTCATTACTTAGTCTTTTTTAAATAGAGTTCATCCTCTTTGATCCTCACAAATTTTTCTCCCAGTCCCTGTGATTACTTTTTTACAGAAATCAAGGTAACTTTGAAATGCCTTTCCCCACCGCCATGCTATGTAGCATGGCTAAGTGAGTTTCTTTCCAAATCTTTAAGAATTGTAAATGTGACCCTGCAAAGAAAATGCAGAAAGTGTCATCTCTTATAAAATATAAGACAGTAAAAGACTGTAATTTATAAGGCTAAGTACAAAGGGCTGTTTTCCTTTGAGCTAATTAACTGGAAGAAGAGCATAACTAATTAACTAGAGAGACACATAAGGAAATATGAGGTTGCAGAAAAGCACTGTGACTTCAGATAATTCTTTTCATCTTGGGGATCGGTTGCTGGGATCCAGCTCTGTCCGTCAGAGGGCAGGTGAGTGGCTGCGTCCTGCCCCTTGCTCTTCTTCACAAACTACTGGCCGTTTAAGTTTCATCCTGTAAAATGCAAACTGGGATGCTTTTGCATCTCGTTAGGCCAGACAAGTACAATCCCAAGGATATTCTCCCCAAGATGAGGTTACAGTTAATTCTGATTCGAGCAGCCCAGTAATTCCTTGGTACCTCCAAAATTCAAGCTACTGCTATTTTAATAATGAAGTACTGCACATTGCTTTAAACTTCGGGCCAGTGACAGCACCAGCCTCTGGAGCTTTTGTCAGAAGAACTCAGGAGTGTCCAGCAGTCAGCTCTTCCCCTCCCCTCACTCCCATGGAAGTCCATTAAAAACTATGTCTAAGGGAATAGGCTTCAAAAGTAAGTAACCAGTGTGCATGCACCTGATAAGACCTATAAAATTAATCACAAACAAATGACACTGTTTAATGGAGAAAACGGTACCTGCTTGGGCTGCTCCTGAGAAAGGAAGGCGTTCGATCAAACGCTGCAGATGTATTTAGGAATTTTCTATGCAGATGCAATTTCCTGCTGGTTCCCCAACTGGGCTGGAGCTGTTCAAAGGGCAGCAGAAAAAATCCCTGTAGATCAGCCCTAGCCCTGCGGCCAGGCTCAGGGCTGCCCCGTGGAGGCGCAGGGCGGCCGCGCCGGCCGCTGCGAGGCGACGGTGAATCTGCGGCGTCGGCAGCGGCCGGCAATGCCGACGGCCTGGAGCCGCTGGCCGGGGAATTTCACCAGGATGTGAATGAGGAAAGAACCAATTATTTGATGCCTGGCCGTTTACACTGCGTTGCCTTCCGTTCTTGCCTTTATTCAACAGCAAGAGGAACAAACATACCAACCTCTTCGTGACCATGAGCAAGGCTCTTCCAGAGTGATCTTTGATCATAAATTTGAGTTTATATTTGCTTGGCATTATTGCAAAAAATCGTTTTTTTGTAGATGCACCCTCTGTAGATGCACCCCAGCCTGAACACTTGTTTTTTCTTTTTAATGCTGCTTTTCTCTGGACAGCTCTGAAGGACTCTGAGCTCAAGCTTCCCACTGACCTACTGGGCGTTAAAACAAAATTCCATATCTAATAAAATCCTCCCCGAAGTTCTGGGCTTTAGTTTCCTTTCAGCAATGGTTTGGCTGGGCCGTCCGCTGGCTTCCATCGCTGCTCTTCCAGAGCTGCTTTGTCACGAACAGTCTCTGGTTTGGTGCAACTCGGAGGATTATGCCTGAGGTTTCAGGCTCAGCTCAACTTTAACTGGAGTTTCTCACATGCAATAAATGAGGAATGACTCTTTCAATAACGTTTCGTTGTCCAGCAGGTGTCCTGAGCATTGGGTGCCACAGAAGGAACAGAAAACAACACGCAGCACAAACCTATCTCATTCTTTAGCACTAGCTGCTGCAGTTATTGTCTCCACAACACCCGCAGAGTCCAGAAGTCACAAACACCCCGACACGGCTACCACCATCCGATCTGCTCCTGAGCCTCGCATGGACGCGCTGCCAGAGCCAAACCAGCAGAGAGCTGAAATGTGAGGTCTGCAGACTTGGGCTGCAATAAAACATAAAAACCTGGTCTGGGAGCTGGTTGGAAGCTTCTGATTTTCCCACTGCTTTGCCATAAGGAAAAACAAGCCAGGATCTCCCCGGGGAGGGGGAGGAGAAGGTGGTTTTTAACTCTGCAGAGTGTATCTCGGTTTGTCAAGTGATGCCACTCGTGGCCTCTGCTATTAGCCTGAGTGTTTTTGCACGGCTAATGAAGGGCCGGACGGAGCTGGCGGCTCTGCTCTGATCTCATCTGCTGCCCTCCTTCAGCAGGAACGACCTCGTTTTCATCTACTCTGACATTTTTCTTTCCATTAGTATCCAAGACCAGAAACAATTTGTCCAGGTGCTTTGCCTTTTCCTTTTTCATCCTACAGCAGAGCAAAGTGAATCAAAAAAAACCCTGAAATTAGAGCAGAGAAAAGACCTTTTGAGCTGCCCCGTTCTGCCCCGGGGGCAGGCGCAGGCAGGATGCCCGCTAGTGCTTGCTAGCTAGTGCTGCAATCAGTTTAATTTTCATACTCTGCGTCACAGAGGATTAGAGAAGAGCAAAGTCTGGGACTCGGCTCATCCTTTGTCATGATCAGCAGAATTCTGCTCCCGGCTAAACTGGGGAAAACTTACAGAATTTTGCCGAATGCTTGGAAATTCAGGGTCGGTATGCTGGGGAGACGGCCAAGAGCTGTCCTGAGTCTGGGACGCTTGCTCCCGTCTCACATTACACCCATGCGCGAGCCAGACCGACGGCTCTGGCGCCTGGCCGAGGGCTGCAGGCCGACTCGCGCACCAGCCCGGCCCCGCGGCATCCGGCACATTGCTGCCGGGTGCAGTGCAGGAGGCACAGCAAAACATACCTAAAGGATCCAAAATCCGGTCTTTCAAAAACATGCATAATCTGTTGCATGGGAAGACGGCATCCAGCCTCCAAACGGGCGCCGTGTTGTTGTTCTCGCCAATGCTGACAGTAAGGTTAAAAATCCACCGACCTCAGAGGGAGCAGAGTGAGGGCTAATCCGAGCATTTCCTACATCCCAGTAACTCCTGTAACTCCTGGGGCTTCCAGAGATGCCCACCTGAGGAGATGAAGAGAAAGGCATGAAAAGGAAATCGGTACGGATACAACAGTGGAAGATCCAAAGTTCACCAACGTTCACGGAAGCTCACGTCCCCTCATCTGAAGAGGCATTTGAGCACATCCTAGACTCAGGGGCTGCCGGGGTACGGGCAGCAGGGCCCACGTTGCTTCACAAGGCAGAGGAGGAGAAGGTTCCCGCGCGCGAGGCCGGCCGCGTGCCGGCGGAGGCGGGCGCTGGGTGCAGGGCGCACGGCCGGCGGCGCTGCCAAGCACCACCACGCGCTCTCCGGGCTCTGCGAGTCCAGATGATGAACGATAATGAGAACAGCTGCATCCCAAACGAACCCTCCTCTGGCGAGAGAATACAGGGGATTTCGGCGTATTCATGTAACGTTAGCACAGGGCAGCGTTGGATTGTTCTGCGTTTTGACCTGATTTTGTAATTATCTCTCCTTCATAGAAAGACGTGTTGTTTAAATATCCTCTAATTTGCTTTCAGAGATCATAAACCTCTCTTTATTATCTGCTGCGATGTATTACAGACAGATAATGACTGACTTTTGCCTTCTTTACTTGGAAAACTGCATTTAATTTTGCCAAATAATGGAGGCTTTTATTCATCTTTAATTCTATTTTCTGTGCTTCATTCCCTTTTACCTAATAAAACAGACTTCTTTAGAGGTCCATTCTGTGTGATTGCTCCTAATGCAGGGTACTGCACAGAGCTGAGGGCACTTGCGTGTTACATATTCATCAAAAAATATCGTATGAAACTGCTGCCATGGTATCACATAGAAATGCCTCATATCAGGTTTAATTTGTTCCATTTAATGCACTAATAGCCATCAAGTCTTTTTCCAAATTACTGGTAATTAATGTGTTTGTCATTACAGAATGAGTCCATATTTAGCAGAATGGGTGATGGCCAGGAGCTCTTTAGAAATTACTTTTACCTACTGAAGGGAAAATCGTTTCCCCACCCAGCAAAAAGAGCTCAAGTACTTAAAAAAGAGGGATCATTCCAGGTTCTGCACAATTACAACAGAAAACCTCCATCTACTGGTTTATTATATGCAGTCGTAGTTATTCCCATAAAAGAGGACTTCATTGCATCACTTTGAGCAGACTTTAGTATTTTGCATGCACAGCACTTTTTCCTGGATATTTGCAAGGCTTTTAAAATATGAAGTAGTTACTGCTTGTGCTTTCTCAAATGTATCAATTATTTTTAATTTCTCAAAACTGTTACGGTAGCATACAAATAGAGTAGAAACAAGAAGATTTTTTTTTCCTCAAAAATAAAGTTTAAGCATCCCCAGACATACTCAGAGAGAGAGAGAGAGAGAAAAGAGCTTTGTAACAATACGTTGTTCCCAATGTTATTTTCATCTGGTCTTAATGCAGTTTCTGTTTATAGATATATTCTATTATATGGATAATTATTCATTCCTTCTTTGGCACTTTGAGATGCACTGGATGTTTTATTATTATTTGTACTGTAGCATGATTATTTTAACTGTTCTGCAAACACACAGCAAGAGCCAGCTTTGCAGCCTGAGCAAGCACAGGGCAACAGCGGGTTTGGGCTTAGAGCTACTCCAAGGTAAATGTTCATGTGTAAAATGTCACTGCTGGGGAAGGCAAGCTAATGAGAGCGAGCACACCTCGCTGTGAAAAGAGGACTCAGTTCCTTTATGTTTAATGGGGTAATAACATGCATATATATAGTTAGTGGGGAGCAACTGAGGCACCTGAGGTCACCTCCTACCTGGCCTTGCTCACGCAGATGTCCATGATGGCCGTACACTCCAAAGTTGCTCCCCGAGCCCAGGACTTGTCCAAAAACCCAGGCTAGGGCAGGAGCAGATCCAGCCTGGAGAGATGCCCAGAGCCACTTGCTTATGTTACTGTGTGGCAGCATGAGAGCTGGAAACTCGGTACTGTCTTCCTGCAGCGCACTGCCAGCTGGATCACATCACCTCCAACAAAGCAGGATACAAGTCAAAAGACCACCTCATTATTGCCCATTGCCTTCCCTTAAATTGCTGACTGCCCCTTCCAGTAATTTACTCACTGGTAATGACTTATAGTCCAGTTGTCCCAGCAGCAAACGGGACAGAATTGCTGCTCTGGGACCTGAGTGCTCTGCACACGGGGGTTAGGTCTCTACCTGTCTGCAATTCCCATTATCAGTAACAAAGGAATACAAAACTACGTACTCGATGCATGCAGGCACCGAGGAGGAAGAGGAACCCCTCTTGGGTGCATTTAAAAAAAACCAACTCCACACTTGCATATAACAGGAACAATTCCACCACTTCTGGCTAAGTGACCTAGCAATATAGATAAGAACAGAGGTAATATGTGACGTTAAAACGCAAGCATGGCATTTCCCATAACTGCACAGAAATATGGGACACTTTCCCTCATTTTACTGTATGTAATTGATATGAGGCCAGGAGCTGCTGGCAGATTAAATTTTACAACCCATGACACACTAAGGCCTTGACTCAAAAATTACTTGCACTCGACTCTAATTATTCACGTTCTACCAGTTCAGATGTTAGGGATATATGCCATTTATTCTGAAGGAAAATGATCTGCAAACCCACAGCAGAAAAAAACAGAAAAGCAGAGCTTAAACACGATGGCGAGAAACCGCCAGCAATGCAGACAGGTATGAGGGACTGGGAAAATAATAAACAGGCAAGAACTTGACATGGGGAAAATTATCAGGGTAATAACGTCTGCTGCAACATATGTAGGTGCATGTGCAGACAGTGGCAGTCAGATCTCGCGCTTCCCAGCTCATTTGTCAGGTCTGGCAGGAAAATCTCCCTCCCTCCTCCCTGCGATGGCGGGGGCCGGGGCCGGATCAGCCTTTTTGGAGGAAAATAACTGAGGGGGAAATGGAGCAGAAGTGACAAACCCTGCACTACTGCACGGGGACCTTCTCAGAGCCCTAAAATGCTGCCCAGGATTGTGCTGCCAAATCTGAGCTTCAACACTGGCCGTTTTCAAACGTGGGTGAGAGTTGTCCGGGGAGGCCCTGGAGCCCCCTGTGGCCAGAGGTTTGCTGGTCATTTTTGACTGACTCTCTATAAACCATTGGCTTGAGACCTTCAGTGTGTATCAAAAAATCAGGTGACATCTGATTAAGATTAATCATGCAGTGCAGAATTATCTGCTGCGCTTGCCTACAAGCGAAGACCCCGTGTCCACGGCAGGCACCCTTCCCCGGCACGTGCCCCGCTGCGACTGCATTGCAGCCAGTCACATCTTGGACCACACCATATTTCACCACCCATGTTTCCACCTATCCTACATTCTTGCTAATGAATGTTTGTGATCGTTGGGCATCCACTACAGTATGTTAAGAATTTCCCCATTTTGGCCAAGTGCTTAAGTTGGTATAAAGTGGCATCAGCACGGTGGTGTCAGTGGGCAGAGGCTGATCTGCATCAGCTGCGGATGTGACCATTTGCTGTCCAGTTATCACACGACAGGTACAAAAGTCTATCATGCCAAAACCTCCTGATGGTCAAAGACTTGCTGGCCGTGACAAAGACTTTCCAGAAAGCAACCATTCAAATTTTGAACAAATGTACATGAAAGCTGACTTAGCAGAATACCGCTTTCTATACAAGGTGGTTCAGAAAGCAGCCAGCCCCACGTACGGCTGCTTTGCCGCGGTTTCCTTGAGCACCGGGAAGGTTGTCTCCCTGAGAGCCCTGCCATACTTACGTTTTAAACCACGTTACAGGCCATATTTGAAATAATTCACAGCATGGTTCAGCTGGCTTGGGTCCTTGTTGTGTAAAAACACAGAATGGGTAAGGCTGACTTTTTTTAAATGAAATTCAAAAAAGAAACTATAATTACGCTAGGAGAACATTCATTTGCTTGTTAAGTGAAATTTGAAGGGGAAACTTTAATGATGTTAGGAAGAAAATCAGATTCTCTTGTTAAACTAAATTTCGAGAGAACTCCATGCATATGCTGGACAGCACATTAAGCATCAAAGACTCATCAGTGATTCACAGAAGATTTTTTTCTCAGTGACATGAATTATTTTCATGGGAAAAGATACGAAGATATCTTATATAAAGATGAGGAGTGAATATTTTTTTTAATTCTGTCCTTGGGAAATATACAGTGCATAAATAGACCTTAACTTTAAAGGCCATTTGAAAAAAAGAAAACAACTTTGTATTTATTTTTCATTATGTTAACAGAGAAATAGGTTCTAAGCCCTCAAATTCAACTCTGAATTGTAAATAGGTTGATCCGTTTTCAACTAAGCTAAGGGAAAATGAATATATAGTGCAAGTTGTTTTAGATGTTGTTTTCTTATTAGCTCCTTTGACTATTTGCCTACAGAAACGAGCACATGCCTTCTGTGTAATTGGCCCCAGTGTCTAGTCTAGCTGTTATCAGCAACCTGATGCTGGTCAGGCTGCCATCAGGCTCTGTTAATAAATTCTTGGCTTAAAGGTACTAATCGCCTATTCATACGAATTCAGCTAAAATCAACACTAGTGGAATAATAATCTTAGTGTTAATAATAATCCTCTTTCTGAGGAAGGATCGAGGAAGGATCTTTAAATGTTAATTAGGCAAGACATTAATAAATTAAGCCTGACTTCACACTAGCATTAAAGTATTTACTTACCATTATATCACAAATAGGTACACTGAGGCAAAGAGAGCTAATCCACTTTCATTTACACGCTCCTAAATCCAGAATAATTCCATTGCAGTTACTAATTTCCTTTGAAAATGTAGACAGCAAGCACACATCAGATTTTGAAATGACTAATCTAATTTTAACGTTACATGAACACAACCAAAACAAATTTTCAAAGTGGGATTTGGCACAAACGGAAGGAACAGAACAGCGTGAGGATGCCGGCGTTCACATCTTCCTTTTCCTTTCGCCCCAGGCATTTCCAAGCACTTCACTGTACCCCCCCAGGACCTCGGCTTTTACCTCCTGCCCTTTTTCTTTCCATCAGATGACTGTGAGCTGTTCTGCTCTGTTTGCCCCTTCCTCAGCAAAGGAGAGATAACAATTAATATAAAGCAAATAATAATTCTAGGGTGCTAATGAAGGATACAATTAAGGGCAGTAGAGCATATATTCCTGGAAACATACTCATAAATTCAGGCATCCCAGCTGAGATCCAGGTGAGGATCCCAAGGCAGGTCGGTGGCAGCAGATGCTCAGGAGAGGCGCAGAGGGCTCCTCCGCCCCGGTCGCCCCATGCTCCTCCGCAGCTGGCCATCTGTGGATAAATTCAACAAGCTAATACTAAATATCCACCTCTGATTTATTACCTGGCATTTGAAGGACAGTATAGTAGAAACATGACAAGTGAGCATCAAATGCAAAGGTATTTAACATTATAATATATCAGGGTGACTCATACCATTAATTGTGGATACTTCAGCTGTGGTGCTGCTATCAATCAACCACCAAATGTTCCCCTCTCTCTTTTTCTATCATCCATCACCGTAGGTTTCCAACTATATATCAGTCACCTCACATTCTTCTACAGTGCCCATCACGCTGCTCTCTCAAGGCTGAACCATATGGGAGGAAGTGTATAAACTCCTGAATGGGTAGATAAACTCTATGGTGTCTCTCCACCCCTTCTCCCTTTTTAGTGAGCGTATGATAATCGATAGAGGGTAATTTCTCTCTAACAGTCTTATTCTCCCCTTCCCCAGTCACCATCCCTCCTCCTGCCCAGGAGTTATTAGATGACATAACATTCACTTTGGCAAAATATATTATTCAAACTGAGTGGCTTAAAATTGAAATGCTTACATGGTCATGAACCCTGGCTGCTGTTAAAAATAAATCCCTTTATCTGTGCAGCATTCTCAGGCCTTCATTTTCCACGAAAAGTCCTTTAAAATACTCTGGACTCTGAGCCTGAACAAGATCAAATGTGACTTTTTAAAAATAGCACGCCTGGTCCTCTCGGCTCTCCTCCTTGGGCCGACAATGGGAGATAAATTTGCTCCGCGGGAACCTTTTGTGGGCCGTGCTGCTGAGGCAATTTGCAGTTTGCTGTGGAAAAGGCATCTTACGCTACATTTATCACCCCCTGCCGCTGGCTACAATTCAACCCACTTGGAGCCTCTGAGCAGAGGTGCCGAGCAGAGCTCCTGCATTATTATTCTACATAATAATGGGTGTTCAGGGAAGCAAGAGACAAATATAGAGTATATTCCAGAAAGGCTCAGCTGGGGAATGGAGGTAAAGGGCCAGGGGGTATGTTGCAGGGAAGAAAGACAGAAGGGAAGAAGGTTAGCAAAAACCTGAATAAACATGTTCATAAAAGGAGGCCCTTTTCTTGCGGCGTTAGATAAATACCTCTCTTTCACCTTGTGACACCGGGTTTCATTGTCCTATAGCAGGTTTTGGAGCTGGGTGAACTGACAGGAGCTTCTCCAGCCCCTTCATCAAGATTTATCAGCAGGAGGAGAGGCCAGGGAACCCGCCCCGACGACAAACCCGCATCCCGCACACCTCTCGTGCCAGCTATCGCTCCCTCAGAGCACGCAGGATGCGGCTCTCCCCAGCTGAGGTCCAAGGACATCCTGAATACCCTTTTCCCCACTCATCTTACTTGATATCTGGGATGCCAAAAACCTCGCATGAAGCGTAAAGCATCTTGCAGGATGGGGCAGGATGGGATCTATACTTATTCCTGAGCATCCCCTGCATGTTATTCCCAGGGGATCCAGGCTATGCCCTTGGACAATTCAAATTCCAGGCCACTGAAGGAAGGTGATATAAGTCAATTAGATGCATGGTGATGGGCATAAAATAAGGGCTTGATTATGAAATAACCCAGCTATTCACCACTCAGGAGATCAATGCACCAAGAGTTATATCAGTGGTCTATGGTCGCACTGTAAGTCAATAAGGAATTCAAAGTTTCTGTGTTTTAACCCTTGAAAGTCAGCCTTGTTTGACCATACAGGAATCTGTCTCCTCCACTATGACAACAGAAGCCACTCAATGTAACCTACAATGACAGCAGAAAATACTACATAACTACCTTGTAAGCAGATACAGATGATCAGAAGACAGTGCTGTCTTTTTATATAGTTATTTTTTAAGGTTTAAAATCAAAAGAGGGATAACTTTTTATTAAATATAGCTCACAGGTGAATATGCCTTTATCTTGCCATCCTATACACTTGCAACCCTGAGCTTTGTTGAAAATCTTTGGTGGGTGTTCTGGACAGCAAATGTCTTCTTGAGAAGACATCCTGAGCATATTAATTGTAGGAATTTTACTCATTAGCACAAAAAACCTTACATTCCTTTCACGTTTCAGTATTTTACATCTGTGAGGATTTTATTTTTTGACTACTAGAATGAAATACAATTGCCTGTCTGAAGATGGGGGGTTTGATCCATAGCTCACTACTTTGGCTCTTGTCCGTGTCCCTGTTTGACACCCGTCATTACAATTCCATTGCGCAGTTACTTCCTTTCCTGCATGCTGTTACCTTTTACAGTTACACTGATATTAATTCTTTCTCTAGAGTAAAATGGTCTGGGTATATAATAGTTATAGATTGAATAATTTAATTTGTGATCTAAGGTGATTTGTGGTTACGTTGAGCAGATCTGCAGAGCAGCAGGGATTTCTGTCCTACCCACCCGTCAGCCCCACATCAGCAATGGTTTGTCCTTTCGGTAGCAACCCACACGGCAAGGGGACAGAGAGGCTGTGGGCACAAATTGGAGGTCCTGGCACTGAGGTCTGCATGATCACACAGCTGTAGGTAGAACACCTCAGCAAAGCTACTTGAGAAAGGCAAGGGCATCCCATGTATGGCTCAGGAAGACCTGTTCTTGTCCAGGCTGCAAGACAGCAGGGCCAAGAAGTCTTTTACCTCCTCCCTGCCTGTTTTTTGAGGCAATTGAAGGAAAAAAATGTCTACAAGAAATGGTACGTGTACACAAGTTGCCAGCTGGCAATACTCTACTGCAAGAAGTAGTACCAGAAACCAGCCCAACAGTAGATAAGCTGGTCAGTTCAGTTACAAATTCTGCCCCCCTGTTAACAGAACCTGCCTGTTTGACTAAATGTAGATCTTCAACAGAAAACTTTTAGTTGGATATTTGTATGCAGTCCCTAGACAGAAATGCAGATTTAAGGAGAAAGCCATATGCAGGCATGAAGGGAGCAGATGTTGTACAATCAAGGGTAATTTAAAAGAGAGGGGAGAAGGTGATAGAAGGACAAAATGAATGCGATGTTGAGAAAATTTTAGTTGTTGGTACATACATAGAAACGATGTTCTACTTTGTACCTTAAAGCTCCAATGGTAAAACTCTGGTTGCCTGCCAGGGCACTGCCACCAAATGCCACCTTTCTCTTTTCAGGTATCATAATTTCAGAGCTGTGCTATTGGCTTTTGCACTGAACAGAGACTTTGTCTTGTGCATGTTCCCTTTAATTTTCCAACCCTTTTTGAAGATGAAGAAATTCCCTGCTTTTCAGATGCAACTCCAGACACTGTAAGGTTGGTAAATACAATGCAAAGTGTTCCTGGATCACATCACCAAGTCCAGTAGCAGACACAAAATGGCAGTCAACCATGTTTTACTTCATTACTCAGCCAAATTAATCCCCATATTTGTTTTCTCCTCCCTCTAGAACATACGAATACAATTACTTATATCCTATGAAAAACAGTTTTACAGATGAACCTGCAGGGATGCTGTGCAACATCACTGATTTAAGTTCTCTGTGCAGCTTAAATCATGTATCTTGTTTGGGGTAATACGAACACGAAGTGGGGAATATTCTGGTTGGAACAAGGCATGCTCCATGGTCCACCGCAGGTTACCAGCTTTCTACCAACAAAACCCAGAAAAGGTGCAACCATGTTGGGGCACAGAAAAACACACAACATGCTGAGAAATACTGTGTATTGCTTACCTTGGCCAGAAAAACAGAGATAGCACTAGCCATCCTCTGAAATCCAGGAAGGATGAACTCTGCAGGTCAGGATGATGTGGGAATGGGAGAATTTTGTTTTGGCTCCAGATCCAAAAAATCAAAGTAGCCCTGGTACTCTTTCTCTCTACTCTACTTTTAGTGCTGTCAGCCCTTCACATCTATGAAGATCAAATTCTGCCCTCCTTCCACGAAAAGAGATTGAAAAGGGAAAATAAAAGTAATTTTTTTGTAATTCAGTGCAATACTAATCAATTGTGACAGGTTCTAGAGAAAATTTTCATGGTGCCAATTACTTAAAGGGCAAAGATGCCATAGTACTATTAAAATAATAGCACAGACAGCTCTCTAGGACATTGTGGAACAATGTACTAAATGTTGTTCCACTTGTTCAGTGAAATAAAGTATTGGATCATTAACCTTACCAATGTCAATGTGTTGTCACTATCAAATTCAACTAAATGAGTGTCCAAGGTAATAGGAGCACACTTCCCACCAAGGAATGCATTAATACATTATTGACTGCTAATAAAGAGAAACTGTAATGCAGTGTTAGGAACCCGGAGAAGAGCTATAACTGTGCATCAAAGAGAGAGAGTCAACCTGAATGGGATAGATAGATACCTATAGATATGTGTGGGTGTACCCAGATTTATGCAATCACACATGCACATTTACAATCCATGAAATGACTAAACAGAAAATTTATGAAAGCAAACTCTAAAGCTGTAAACATATATTATGGGAGCAAGACTTCGACAAACTTCCTTTGGAACAGGATTTCATGTCTGTATATAAATATCTTCGGCAAGTTGCTTGTGAAACCTCTCAAGAGGAGTCACTTTTTTTTTTTTTTTTTTTTTTTAATCTTTGCGTTAGCAGGGCTGGTGGGGGGATCTTCAGTTTAGTGCTGTTTACTGGAGATAGGAAGAAAGGCTAAGCTGCTCTTGTTTGCCCCATCTAGGTGCACACTTTGGGAGCTGGTGCACTGCAATGCAAAGAAATCAATTCTTATATTGCTACAGCTCAATAATCTCTTGCAGTGATATGTGTGAAGAGGAAAAAAACAACATTACAGATTAAAATGAATATTGTTCCAAATGAAAATGTTGGCAGTAAAATAAAAATGATTGAAATACTTGGTCACTCTAACATTTCTGTACTAATTGAATTTTCAAATCAAGAGGAGCAGGAAAGGAAATCTTTTTACTTCCTCTTCATTCATGGGAGCAAGAATATTTGTGAGAGTAGCCAATGGTTGCCAGTGCAAATGTCTTCAGATGCTTGCAGTCATATTTCAATTTATAATGAAAAAGAAGATAGAAAACATGTAGATTTGAAATATATGGAGGTGTAAAATCACCATGATACTGTGCACCACTGGCGTCATTTCTGGCCCATTTATATTTCATAATTAATAACTTAAATGGGGTGATTTAAAATTGTTAATTCTTTCCAGGGAATCTGCATGAGCTCAGGTGATGTCAGACATACTGTCACCAGGAAGGTTAAATACTCCTGGTACTTGCTAATTGCCTAATCACCATTACGATCTCGTATTAATTCTACCCTAAGAACAGATTCATTATGACTACCCCAATTATTAAAGAATGAGCTGGAAACAAAACCCTTGTTGTTTGCATTCATTTAAAGGAGAGAAAAAAAGGCCCCTAATATTAACATTTCCACCTAGCACTAGGCAATCCAGAAAAGCAGCAAATAGGTTCCCCTCCCGGTGATCTGCAAGCACAGAAGCTGGCCCAACGCCTGCTTTGCAAGTGCGTACGAGCGGGAGCAGGACTTCTGCGGATTTAAGGTGCCTGGTACACTTGAGTGTAACTGCCCACTCGAAGCATGAACGTGCGTTGGCTTTAGCCTTGATCATATGTCGCTCTTGTCATCTAAATTCATATTTTAGTGATGAATTTGCAAATACCCCTGAAGATAAACCCTTGAATCTCTGGCTAGTTTCAAAGTGGGACTAAGTGGAGCTTGTTTGCCACATCAGTCTTTTGCTGTTCTCTATAGATGTATAATTTCCACCACCGAGATTATACCTTAAATACTTGACAGCTTCAGAGTGGCTGACAAAAGTTGCTGGCATTTACTTAATTCTGTTTTTGCCACGGCCAAAAGAGACATTGTCCTTATTTCTGACTTCAGTGACCAGAGGTGCAGAAAGGTGAGGACTGCTGAACCTCCTCGACCTGCCAGCTCCCAGGTTCAGCTTCCACGCAGGGCATCCATGTGCAACACATGCACATGAGCGAGGATGTTCCTCTCCTGGATAGAGCTGCTATTTTACCATCTATCCCTAGAAGTACCCAAAGAAATCTTTTGGATGGAAACCTCTTGATGCTTTTTTCATGCAAGCAAACCCATGTCTCAGCAGCACTTGTTTGGGGTGGAGAACAGTCCTATGCAGTGAGCTTTGGTCTGTGCAGGAAGGTGAATGGTGCTTTCCTCTCACCCCACATTGAGGATGGCCAATTGCAGCTTGTTTCATGGATATGAGACTTGGGATTTTCATCTATTAGAGAGCCAGCAGGAACACTTCCAAGGCAGGTAGATTTTATGGCTGTTTTTAGTGCTGTGCTATTAATCCTTACATTTGATTCAAACTGTGCATTAGGTGATGGCAGCTACATAGATGCAACCTTTTGAAATGCTAATTGTCAAACCAAAGTTTAGAAAGACTATTTCAAAGCAAAGTTGCCATTATTTGTAGGCTGTGCTCTAAATGCAAGAGCTCAATTATCTAGAGTGTCAAACGTCTGACACCTTTGCTGATCCATAAAAACAAGGGAGATTAAAGAGTTTTCTGGAGTAGAATCTCATTTTTATGCTCAAGGTTATTTACTGAATTATACATTGTGGACAAGCCCATACTCTGCTTAGTGATGAGGTCAAGATATTTATGGTTATTTATAACACCTTAATGGGAGAAAGCATTCAGTTTGTAGAAAGCTTTCATCGTCTTCATGGATTTTTCTGAGTAAGGAATCTGTATGTTTTTAAGACCTCATGAAAAAGAGCACCAGTGACTCTTTCAGACTTTTGACTGTCATTTTAGAGACAACAAAAGATTTCCTTCATTCTTTGCTTGACTTTCTCTGTTATTAGTGTATAGTAGAGAGGATTAGTTTCTTAGAGGGATAGACACTACGAGTTACACAAAAGATGACAAGATACAGTATGAAAATGCAGTTTTGCATTTGCATCTCAACACTTTTCTGTTATATCTCTTAAGAGTAGGGGAAGATATCCTTATTACAATGTGTAATGAATTTTCTTCGCTCTGTGCTACACATTGCACCACTTACTGACATTGTGTACTAACACAGACATAGTCTGCTGTTTAGCAATAACTCTCTGTACTTTATTGTACTTTGGAAAAGTAATGGCATGATAGTTTAAACAAAAGTACTTATCAAAGAATGCTAAGTGGAAATGGTATATCTAAAAAAATATTGCTTGGGGCCTAAGTGCTGCTTAAGTCTCAACTGTATCAAGTATAAGATATTAAATATTAAGTGACTGCACCCTCCTCTGTTAAGTAAGAACTTACTCATGAATAACCTCACTGCTCTTGGTGCAATCAGCTCTGCAATACTAATGAGAGTCAGCCTAGTGCTAAGCTGGACTTCAGTGCTGTGCAGATGCCTTGCAGGGTGCTTTCAACCTTGCTGCGTGTTTCCATGCTTCAGTCAAAATTGTGATATTCTTATCTCTTCCCTTCTGACTCTTGCCCTGAAATTTCAGATGAGTAGTAACCAGCTGAATTATAAGCTTTGGAGTGACTCAATTTTACTTAGATATACTCTAAAAGAAGTACATAGTAGGATTGTTCTAATGCAAAAGAATGTGGCAGTCTGTATTCTGGACCATTTACAAGATGAAACACTGCATTTTTGTCACATTCAGGGTGTCACATTACACTCTAGAGCATCTAAAAATTTAAAAGCAATCAAAGGTCATGAGCCACATCAGTGATCAAATTGCTCACGCTTCAGCTCATGTGGAATTTGTATATTGTATTTTTACTGCACGGTGCATAGGACATAATTTTTCAGAATGGGCTGTTTCATTTTTTGGTGTCCCTTTAGTGACACGACAGTTCCATTTATCACAATGACCCCTTCTGAACACATGGTTTTCTTCAATTCCCCTTGCAGAGATTTCATCTGGATGGCAGACTGTCTTCTCATTTCAACCTCAGAGAATCACAGATCACTGATAAAATGGAGGTTCCCTCCTCATGACATGTCACCTCTCTGGGGGCTGAGACAGACTTTGCTGCTATCTACAAGGGCACGGAGAAGTCAGTATCAGCGTAACTGGAAAGCAGTTCGAGGGTTTATGTACGTGGGAGTCGAGCAACAGACCCTGCTTTATCATTTCAGCCAAGGCCGCAGGAGAACTACAGGATAACTCTGACATTTAGGGAAATTACTATGGGGGCTGAACACACCAGATAGAGCATCTGTCATGTGCTGGCAATACCTAGGCACCATCCACCGGTGCTAGTGAACCTACCACAGACAATGTGTCTCGATACTCCATCAATGTCAACAGAACCTTAATGGGTAACAGCAGAGTAGTTAAGTGCCGGGATTATTAATTAAGGGGTTAATACGGCTGGCTGAACTTTTGTCTACACTGTTAAGAGAGTTGTAGATGCCAGGATTTGATTATCTGATTAACTGTATCCCAGCATGTCCATTTAGAATATCCTCTCATCAGCTGGGTTACTTCTCCTTGTTAAAACAAATTTTATCCATTCCCAAAGGAGCAATGTGGGACCCAGCTTTCCAGCTAAACCCAACACAAATCCAGCCCTTTCAGATGAAACAGAAAGGTTCAAATACAAATCAGCTTAGCTGGTTCTCTTGGCTCAGTAGTTCTCCAGCTGAATAAAGATTCAGCTACATCTTTATTGACCTTTATCGTCAATAGCTCTTTTCTTAATGTTGTCTTTAAGATGGTTTATCCTGCTTAAAGAAAGATTGAACGCCTTTTTCTCCATCTCGTTTCAGAATCCCTGCTCTGAAGCTCCTAAACAAGGCCAAATGTCAACATCAGCTTTCAACTCTAACTAATTTGGTGATACAGCCTGTATTTCCTTTGCTTCCTCCATTCCTGACAACCTGACATATAAACTAAAGAGCCTTATGTAGGAACAAGCTGTTCCAAAGAATAAGTGGTGGTTTCACCCTGCTCCGGGGAAAGCTTGCATTTCTGCTTCCCAGCAAGCTTCATCCAAAGTCATCTCTACTCTTAGTTATGTATGTGCTGAAGTGAGGAGGAAAGAAAAATCAGGCGTAAGTTACACTTGGAATTTAAAGCTTCTCAGGGTATCAAAAGAAATCATAATAATTTTGGAAGAAGCTTGGGAGCCCCAAACGTAACATAAACCCTGCTATTTCTAAGGAAGCTCAAAGTTTTCACTAAGTTGCACAAAAAATTAGCAGATTGTCTCAATATCTAGTTTAAAGTATATAAACAGTACTGATAGGTACCACTGAACAAAATCACGATTGCCAAGTAATGCTATAAAATCAGTTTCATACAAGTTTTGGCATATATAATTTTATGTAGAAATACACTAATGGTCTCTTGGAGCCAAGGTAGCAGAAGAACATCAAAGAGGGATATAGAACAGGGCTTGGACTGCCAAGTTTAAAGCATCTAAAATGAGTAACCTGTTTCAAAGATGCTATCAAGGCTTTGAATGCCCCTTTGAAACTGCATGGGGATATTCCTTTTTTAGACAAAGATGGTCCAAACAGACCAGAGTTTGGCAGGCCTGTGTCAGAGAGTGGAAGGACTGAGACCATTTTGCGGTTTGGAGACATTCCATGTTGGACACCTCTAGCAAAGAAAGGAGCATTACTTTCAAATTAAAGTGTAGCCCTTTGCTTGGAATTAAACAATCTCCCTGTGGGCATGACATAGAGAAAGGAGCTGGAGTTTGGTTTTAGCACCTTAACAAATTCAGCCTGGGATACAGCTGCAGTCTATAGTTATTGCCAGGTTCCAGTACATTTAACACCTCCTAAAAGTGGATAAATGAAAAACCACATATACTACTGCATTTTGCAAGTGAAATGTTTTTATAGTTTTTTTTTTTTTTCAAATTGTGGTAGATAAACTGCACAGTCCAAAAGAAAACTGAGTTACACTGATCTGTGAAAAAAGCTCTCAACATTCATGTGTTCACTGGCCCCATTTATTACATCCCCTGGCATCTAACCTGTCCAAGAGGTGGAAGGAATTGCAGCTGTGCCTCTTGCATGAGATTACTTCTTGGGATGTCATGATAATGCGACCTTTGGCTGGTGAATGAATATCTAAATAAACAGTTTGGGGGGGAAAATAGACCATGTGATCACAGTCTGAGACTTTTGTTCCAAACCATTGCCTCTCTGCTGGTAATTCTGCGTGTGAAATACAACTGGGCAGCTGAGCGGCTGTTTCTGCATGTAGCTAGAAAACTGAGTATTGCCGTCTTCTAAAGCACCCACCATGCTACTCTGCTACTGTTGTTTTAAAGGAATATTTGTTTTCATTTATAACTTAACATAGTTTATTGTCTGCGACTGTGCAGTAAATCTTAAGGTGCTGGATGGTATTTAATAGCGCATCTTTGTTTCTCAGCTGCAGACAGTGTGCTGGTTATGAAATATCCAAGGGACGACTTTAATAAGCCACTCTTCTGAGGAAGTGCCGCACTCCTCGATCTATCTCGGCAGAGCTATCTGCTTGGCAGCACTTGACCTTCTGTTCCAGCACAAGGACTGAGAGTTCAATGGCAAATTTCAATTGGCAAAACTAAACGCGAATGCAAAAGACCGACTCAGTAATCCCTGCGCACGCCTGTTTACTGGCACTGGGGAGTTATGCAATTTCCTCACCAGCTTTTCTGCAAAGTGCACTTCAAGAGCCACACACTTAATACAGTGTTAGATGAATGCTGTAACAAAAGCGATATTAAAACAGAGCATGGAAAATCAGGGGACAAAGGAACAAAATATTTTGAAATCAAAATGAAGCCAGTGGCAGAGAGGAGTCTAAGGAGCGGTTCTAAGGCTTTAAGATCTAATCCATCGCCTTTTTTTGTTGCTTGCTTTAAATTTTTTTTTTTTTTTTTTTTTACAGGGCAATTTCATAAAAATACATTTGATGCTTTGACGTTACAGTAAATGCCCTAGGGAAAAGCAGAAAAAAGGACAATAATATAACTAATGGAAATAAACTTTATGGCTTTAACAGGTCAGGAGCACAGAAGGAATCACGGATTGGTGGGTAAAAGAGATATGATCTTTTTATTTTTAGTTAATGTTTCATTAAATATTTTTTTCTAGCATGCTACATCAATACATATAACTTGGATGTAAGGACACAGGTTTCCAGATAAGAAAGCCAGAATGACTCACTTCCGAACAGCACTACGTTAGCAAGATGCATGCTGCATCCCCACAGGCTTACTTCTCATATCCAAGTGCTAGACATTGTTCTTGTTTAGTAGGTTATGCCTACTTACAAAACACAAATGCAAAGCCGCTCAGATCCAAAGAATGAAAGCGACCTGCTTCGTAAGGAGAAAAGAAGTCTCACTTTAGATTTACTGAGTTAAATACTCAGATTTATATGGGTGCATCTTCATTGACTTCAGTGCATTTTCACCTACTAACTCAGCAGAGAATTTTTGCTCTTCACCTTTACATTGTAGCATTAATCTATTCAGCAGAAGTAGAGCAGAGAGGATAAACTCAGAAAGCAACAACAGGGAGAGAAAAGAGAAAGCCTGGAGGATTTCAGACACCTGAGGTTGTTTCATAAGAGAGGAATTTGTGTTCCCAGCACCTTTTCCCATAATGTAGCCAACCTCTCCTTGCCAGTGCTGTCAAACTCACATTGGGAAATAAAATATGCATTAGTTTTCCATGGTCCAAACATTGTTAATTAGACGGTATGTAGCACTTCAGCTACCCGAAGTGCTGTACTAATACTAAATGATTAATCTTTGCAATGCTCGCCTTATGATGAATAGGAGGTCATTATCTGTCGGAGGGGAGATGCAATGGGATGCAGAGGAGTGTGATTTCCAAGGCTAAAGGCCTTTTGCCTTTCATTAGGAATCAGAGAATCATATCCCTATATGGTAACAGAGAACAGGGGTCCATATTGATCTCTAAGTGTTGGTTACAACATTCAACCTGCAGAAAAATTCAGAGGGAGGGAGAAAAGGAAAACCAACCCCTTTGTCAAAATGATAGATTCAGTGTAAAACTGTGTGACTTAAACATTCAACTTGTTCTGTTTTAATGGGATTGTCAGTAGTGGATGGTTAGCTTAACTCAGGAAAATAAAGAAAATGCCCTCTTGTTGCTTCATATATCATGATGAACAATAACCTGACAGCAGAAAAAAAGCCCTGATTTAGAAAAGATTGCTTTTTGGGGATTGCCAGTAATGAAGTATGAAGAAAATATAAGACTTACTGCTAACAGATTTTTGCACAAATCCAGATGTCTTGAAATTATTTCTTAACCACAATAGATAATTCTTGAATGATGTGCCTAACAGAGACAAATCCTGCAGCCAAAGGAAGTCATCTGTTATATTAACAAGCATATTTTTGATTCCTTCAAAACAGAAAGCAAGCTAATTGGAGCTTCAAAGGCAGAACAGAAAAGCTAAATGTCTTTCAGAAGAGCTTTGTGCAGAGGTGATCCCGGTGAAGGTGACTGACGAAAGCCTTTGCTGCAGCTCAGAACCTCTGCTGCAAAGCAGAGCCAATCCTGCCATGCACCTTCACGGTCATTCTCCCCTGTCCAAGCCAGCCACAAAGATTAAACTCACCCCTGCGGTGAGGCCCAAGCAGGAGGCTTGGCCACCACGCAAGTCCCCGCTGAACTCAGAAGTTCAGTCCAGAAGGCACTTCTTCCCGGGCCGATTCTCCGATTCACACATCAGATTTACACAGTCCCCCAGGCCTGTAATTTTCCTACAAGCCATACCCGGAGGTTCCTAACCGGCGTTTTCTTAGTCGAGTAAAACTTTCTTAGTTTATGTCAGACTGTAACGATACGGTGTCTTTTCCACCACATTAAATTGCAGGAAACAGGCTTTTTGGTGGGTCGGGAATCGGCAAGGCACCAGTGGCTTTGCTCTGCATTCCTGCAGGTCTATACGGCGGAGGGGGAATTTCAGTCCCTGTCGCCACCCGCTCAATTTGGTGGCAGTTCTCCCAGCACCAGGTCGCAGGAGCAGCCCCAGGGGCAGCTTGCATGGCCCAGGGTGTCACGCGAACAGCCGGGGAGCTGGAGCTCGGGGGCTTCGCCCGCGCCCGCGCCTTCCCCCCGGCGGCACCCGGCTCGGCGCGGTCGGCTCCGGCCCTCGCTGCATCGTGAAACCCGGAGCCGCGGCGCACGCGGGTGCAGCAGCATCCGCACCCCGACGCGCACGTCACCGACAGTCATCAGAAGTAATCATCCAGGGACGCCTGGGGCTGTAACAGCGGATTCAAACACAGAACAGCAAGCCAGGTTAGAGTCTGTGTAACGCAGCTTGTCATTTCCTTCAGCCCTTCTCTTTAGAAATGGATTTCCGTGCTCCCGAGGCTTCCCAGGCCGACGCTCGGGAACCCGACGCTTGGCTACGCTCACGCTAAGGCCGTCGGAGGCTCCTCGGGCGCAGCCTTCCCTGCCCCGCATCCTTTGGGAGCCCACCGTGGGCGGTCTCGCCAGGCTGGAGAGAAAGGCAAGTCCCCTCCCCACTCAAAACTTGACCGTCTCCAGGTCTCCAGTGCAAGAGGCAGCCGACGCTGCTGCGTGGCTGGGACCCAGGGCCACCGTCAGAGGCAACTCTGGTCCATCGGGCCGCCAGGCTGGAGAGGCAGCGTGGTGCCGGCAGAGCCCCCGCCGCCCAGGACCCTGCCGCTGGGCTCTCCACCTCCCCGTCCCTGCCGCACAACCCTGGAGAACCCAACCCGAGCTCTTTGCTCCCTATCATTTCCACGCTCTCTCCTTCCCTCCCAAATGCTCCCTGTGGGGCTCAGAAGACGAGAAACTCTTGCAGGTATTAAAAGCACTGAAATGACTAACTGTTTTTGTTCTGTGGTGGACAACTACCCTGCAATCAGGCTACCTTCACGGAGGGAGAGTAGGCTGGACAGATCTATACCGAGGATTACAGAAAACTATTCAGAACTGAAAAAATTAATAAGAAATGATTTCCTGATTAACAGGATGATCATGTCATTTTGCAGATAATTCCCTGGCATTGCAGTGCTTGGACTAGAATCCCATTCCAGGAGAAACAGCAGCACCACCGCAAAACCCTCCCCAGTCATGAAGCTGGTCCCTCCTCCCTCTTCCCCCTCTCCTCCATATCCCCCGACTACTATTTAGTCATTAGCTAGCGAATTAGTCCTAGATGCAATCTGCAGCAATGCTTACTTAGGCCTGCAGGCAATTCCCTCACCTTTTAAACGTTACTAGAGAGTGCTTAGTATTCCCCCCTTTTTTTTTTAATAAACAATTTCAGTTAATTTAATTATAGCTGGGATTTAATGTTTAAAAGCCATCAGCTTAATAAGTACCAGGGATCTATATCTTTGTTATCAGCATCTTTGAAAACTGCTGAGCAGCGCCTGGGCTGCTTGAAGGATGCAGAGATGGGGCGGAGAGATAGCACCATGCCTTTTTCCTCCACCCAGGTCCTAGATGCATTTGCTCCAGTGCGAGCGCCCTCGGCCCTCCGTCTGCTTCTCAGGTGGATTTGCACCAAGCTGTTTCTGTGTGCCTGCTTAACGTTGAGACTAACTTACGTCTCAAATAGTCAAATATAGCCTCAAATATTGTTTCAAACTACCAGGTTTTACCGCAGCTGAACTTTACCTGTAGTGCCTTTGCGTTTGGGAGCGAATAGGGTGGGTGTACAGTGAATGTGGGACCTGGGAGGCTGGGCCTGGCAGGGCTGCACAGCTTTCAGCCGGTCCCCAAAACAGGGGACCTGTTCTGCTCTGCCTGGTGTCACACTGCTCAAGGATGCCTCCAAATCCTTTGCCTGACTTAAAGGCTGCCAGAGGTATGGGATATGCTGTTCTTCAGCATCAATATTACCTCTCCTATTAGCTACAATGATGCATTTTGGTTTTCACATCTCCATTTGCCCTGCTAAACCATTTTTTCCTAGGGAAAAGCGGGTCTGAATCTCATTCGTACTGAGGTTATGACTACACAACACACTACTGGCCAAAGGACTTTGGAAATGACCATCCACCCCTTTCAGGGCTAAATTCAAGCTCTGTCAAAGTTAAATTGCACCCTTCAAAACACACACACACGCTCACTCACACACACAAATACTTTCTTGCTGGGGAAGCATTTTACTCCTGCATTGGTAAGGTGTAAATCACTGCACAAGGTGCAAGACAGAACCAAGCTTGGCTTTTCAGACTAGAAGGAGCCCCAGTGCAGGAACGGCTCTGCTGAGAATTACAGATTATCATCTTATCTCCACTGATGCTGCATTTTATTGCTTCTTAGTATTTTTTCTGGGCTGTCCGTGGCCCTTTATCATCTCTCCTGCAGTGGATCACAGCTTTATGGCCTGCTGTTCCCTCCTCGTTTTTTTTTTCTCTCTCTTACTGGTCTCTATTCCTCTTTTCCAAACAATGGCTCTTTACAGCGACCTTATCTAGTCTAGCTGCTGATATTCCTCAAGGTTCAGTTGCTTTCTCCATTGTTATTTGCAATTTATCTGATTCCAAAACCTGACATTATTCTTTGCTGTGATATACAGTTGCATGGCTATTGCTAACCATGTGCAAGCATATTATTCTGCATTGACAAATTTTATTTATTTATTTATTTAGCAGTCCTTCCAAGTTTAGAGCAGCATTCACTGAATTACAGATTTTGATGTCTACAAATCATCGCCCCATCACACAGATAAGACAGAATTCATTACTGCAAGCGCTGCCATTACATGGAAGAATTTAGGTCAAACTGCTTTGTCCTTGGACACCGTATCCCTGGATCTTAAATTCAGTTTTTCCTTCTTTTATACAAGTTCCTTTCTGCCCTCTGCTTTGGAGAAGCATCTGCTTACTCCTAACAACCTTGTCAGCTGGACCTTTTTGCACCATCCTCTCTGGATTTCCAAACAGCTAATAAAAATATTCATTTTTTCCTCTGCACTTTCCACCTACATTTTTCTTTAAAATGTCTATTAAGTTAAACAACAAGCATATACACTGGAGACACTACCACTGCTTTCATCTCCTGATTTGTAGATGGGAAGACTGCAGCACGGAGAGGCTTAGTGAACACGGGTCATGGGTTTGGTCGCTGCGCGGACAGCAGCACAGCGGTACCAGCAAACAGAAACGCTGCAGCCTCCCTTCCCCGGGCCTTCGCTCCCCGCCAGCCAGAGGACCAATTAGCATCCCAGAATCTTAAAAGGATTAAAAAGAGTGAAAATGGAAACACAAGGACTTGGAGTCATCCTGTCAAGCTTTAAGCACTTAACCAAGGTTTCCAAGTTTGAAATCTAATGGCTAATAGTCACAGAGTAGTTGCCAGCGAGTGAACCTGGAAGGCTCTTTAGATCTAAGTGGTTGGGTTACTTCTGGGAGTGCCTTGCTCCTCCTCTCCTGAGGCAGCTCTGCTCCTGGCAACTGCTTCCCACCAAGCTGGAGAAACCTGAGGCAGCATGCTTATGGGAGGCACAGCTCACAGCTCCACATCCCTCCTCGTTTTACATCTCGCAGGCAGTGCGGTCTCAGAAAGCGATACACGCGGAGCCAGCACAGCCCCCACCATGCTGCATCTCCTGCTGTGCTGTTGATCCTGCCTGGGCCACCCACTTCATCTTGGCCACCCAATTGCCCTGCCATAAAGCGCAGACAGTGATCTTTTTCTTTCTGCCGTTTGTGCCCCGACTGCTTTGATGCCAAGCTCTGCGGGGGAGCGGCTGCGCAGCACAGGGAAGCAAAGGGATGGTCTTGTCCGGATTTCCCGCAGGGCCCGCTCTAATCTAATCTAATCTGATGTCTTGATGGATAGCAGGAGTGGACTCGGGAGACTTTTCGTATGCAGAGTCCTTAGATTCCAATCAGTAACAATAGGTTTTATATAGCCAAAAGAGACGGGAAGGAATATCTTTAAGGGTAATGTCTCCTGGTAAGTGGTGAAGCACTATCCCTCCCTCTGGCATTCTCCAGACACACAGCTAAGGCAAGCTTGGGCAAAACCAGCTGCCGTTGATCCTTGATCGGCTCTATGAGAGGTTTGCTGGCGTATTGACAAAGTGCTCTGTAATCACTCTGGTGTAACAAGAAAGGAAACAAGACAGGCCTGAGGAATGGGCAACAGATCAGATGTTTGTCACATATTAAGGACCCAATCACCAGAGCTGCACGCCCGATTAAAAGCAATAAAGGGAAGCAGGCAGGCTCCTTGCTGCAGCTCCCTTCAGTTGGCATTTGCACAGGGCCCTTGGGAATTCACGTCACGAAGACGTGAGGGCATTTCTGCTCTGCCACCAGCTCCCAGAGCTCGCAGGGAGGAGAGATTCGATTTGCTTCGGAGCGTACCCTCGGTTTGATTGAGCACGGGAGTCCCAGTATGGGAATTTTGTTCCCGCAACCATGGGCTGGAAGCGCCCGCGTTACCTCCCCACCTCGGCTCTGTGGATGCGCTTCCCTTTCGATGCCCTTGTTCAGCCGGAACCATTTGTTCTGACGCAACGTGAAGTCTGACAGAGACTGTCAGTGCTTGGAGAAAATGTCACGTCTCCACGATGTAGGGTTTGGATTTTTGGTCCCCACAAGCTGTGCACTCAGTCCTTCATAGGCAGGCAAAAGCTGTCTGCATTTCCAGAAGACCTGAAGCTGTGCCTCAGCATGGCACTGAACTCAAAATCTCACTGGAATTATTAGTTTGGGCTTGATACTCTGCTAACAGTGACAACACAGCCGCCAGTTCAAAAGGCTGGGCGAAAAGGCAGAGTAAGTCTGCGTTTCCCTATAAAATATTGTGTCAGTATATCCCTGATGACCTACTTGTATGCAGAAACTGCAAAAGTTAAAAAGAAGAGAGCAGAACAGAGATCAGGATTATGCTTCTGAAAATAGCAAATAATTGACATCGGGTCTGCACTGTAGCGAGCGGCTGTGTGCGAGCAAGGTGTGTGCACGCTGCTAAGGGACCAAGCAAGACATCCTGCTGATACTCCTTCCAAATGTAAGATGTTAAAGCCTGTCCTGAAGAAAGTCCATTAATGTGCAAGATGTGCAATCTTAATTTTACACAGACTAACAAAAAGCCATCAAGTTGTATTAACTTCCACTTCCAGCTTGTGTTATATTTGAACTGATGACCTTGAAGAGAAAGACATTATTGATCCCTTGGGCTACTTAGTCATATATTAATAACAGATTTGTTGCTTCTTGTCTAGAACTGTTGTGTGTAGGTACTACTAAACAGCTAACAAAGTCTGTCCCAGGGAACACTGCAATGCAGTGATGAAGCAACTCCCTTAATGGAGATGTAAAAGTCTTTAGTTAGAATTCAAAGAATGGTACAAATTAAGATTATCATCAAGCACTATTGAGCATGAGGCAAAGAAAATAAAGCGTAATGCAGTTGGTTAGTTAAAAAAAAAAAAAGCTGCAATAGACTGTGGTTGTAGTGCTGCAGTTTCCTTGGGCTGTATCACAGCTTCTATTCTTTATGGCCTTCTGAAGGGAAATGTGAAGACTAGAGGCCCTATTTGAAAGAGCAACTTGAAGCAATGTGGTCATGCTCTTTCTTTACATTTTTATGTGAAAGCTGAAGTGAAAATACCATTCTGGATTGAGATGAGTCCACATTATGCTAGAATAGCTGTTAGCAAGGGGTAGTAAGCATGGCAGGAAATGAAAGAAAATAGAGTAGGAAAAGAATATCACTAATTTATACAAGCTAAAGACCTGCCTTCAAAACTAACTAGTTTGATCAATGATTAGAATTCCACTCTATCTTTCTATAATCATGTAATATGACATGCTTCTCAGTTTTGACAAAGAAAAATTGAGCTAGCTCTGAAACTGTTAAATAAGACCATTCTGCAACCCACATACAATCCACCTACATTCACATTTGGGTTCTTTGGTGAGAGATGCAAAATAACATAAAAACAGGCAGATACATGATCTTGAGCAACTCCTTACATAATCACTTACAAGACATACCATCTTTTTTATTATGCACAGAAACTGGAAAAGAATTGAAGTATCTTTTCGAAAGGACAGTATGTGTTTTTATAGTGTCCTGCAGGTAAGCCTTGAGAAGCAATCCATTGGGAGACCTTAGCTGTTGGAAATGGGCAAGTGTTGGGGTGACGCCAGCAGGGCCAGGCAGTGCTGATGGCTCAGGCTGGGTGGAAACGTGGCATACGAGACCCAGCTCGTGAACAGGGAGGAATGACACAGGGACGGCCAAGAAGGCTGCAAAATGCTGCTGCTTTCCCAGGACTCAACCATGTCGTGTACTCCCGTTTGCAGGAGCAAGCGCCTTGCCTCTGATTTGCATTTCTTATGAGAACCATCTTGCAGATGTACTTAAAGCGAAGCCAAGCCAACAGATACAGTTACTTCCCTTCGTTATGAACAATTTCACTTTACTACTTCACATGTATAAATTCAGAGCAGAGTAGGACCTGCAAAGGAACAGGAAGAACAGTCTTTCTAGAGTCTCGGAAACAAGCTAATTGGTCTCTAACCTAAATCATAAAAAGACCTGTAATTATATTGCTCAGAATTAACACAGAAGGCTTTTGAAAAAGTCCATTTTTAAAGTGAATTTATACTATTATAAGACCTGTCGCTTCTGAGTAATAAAAACGGAGATGTTAAGTTAAGCTTCGTGTTATCCTGTTTGTTCAGATGGTGCTTATGCCAGCTGTATCCAAGAGAAAAGCAGTTTTCAATTTATTTTTATTGCTCTTCTCTAAAAGCATTCCATTACAGGAATATTACGCCGTATGAAGTTTCCAACCACCATCGGCAGTTTATTTGCTTGTTTTGCTGGAATGGAATAAACAGTTATTCGCAGCAACTGTTATGACAACTCCATGCTCGTAACGTTATGTTTAAGGGTCAAAGCCCTTGGCTTGTGGTACCCCACTTTTTCTCCTGCAAGAGGTCTCGTGTCTGTTCAAGAAGTAAATTGGGTTGAAACTTTACTTTTGGTTTTACTAGTTCATATGCTGTTTTGGGGAGGGGGGAGGGAGTTCCATGCAACTTGTTTTAAAAAGTGAGATTCTTCAGTCAGCTAGGAAAGCTGAGAGAAGTTCTACCTAGGAACTGTATTTGTTAACTAGCAAAATATTTAATCCCAAAAGGTTGTGCTTTTATAAAAACAAAGATTGTCATAAAATTATACAAAAAAGTCTGATTTTAATTGGAGCTCCAAGAAACAAAATATGAGTTTTTGAATATGTCAGCCTGAGGTCAGAACTGGCACAGGAGCATAAGGAGGCACCTCAGCATCGCTCGGGCTGGATTCCTCTCTTCTGCATCCGCTGCCACGAGCCCGCGCCGCAGCGGGCCGGCCCGGCGGGCCAAGGCAAAGTGCCCGCTGCCCTGCACAGAGCCTCCCCCATCGCGCTCGCTTGGGGATACGGCGTGGAGCGCAGAATCGCACCGAGCCAACTGGAAAGCTGTGCAAAGAGCAATTGCTACCCAATAAAAACCAGAAAAACTACAACCAGGTGCTCCTTTCCAAGTCTTTAAATTCCTCCATGAACTAATCTTTTCCCCTGCGATGTTGGATTCAACAATTTGATATTTTATTGCTTTTAGGGTCAGAAATTCACTCACTATATTATCAACTCAA
Source organism: Rhea pennata (assembly GCF_028389875.1). Lineage (NCBI taxonomy): Eukaryota > Metazoa > Chordata > Aves > Rheiformes > Rheidae > Rhea > Rhea pennata. Next base: position 6,566,121 of record NC_084687.1, read on the forward strand.
GAGAACAAATTGGAAGAAAAGATTTGTGTCTTCTCTGGGCAGTAAAGCCAACAAATCTCTCTCTGTTGCTTGGTTAGAAAATACAATTAAGTGGACTGTAGTGGACTCTCTTGAAAGAAATTGTCTGGATTGAGATGTGAATAGCCTAAAAGCTGATCGTGTAAAAATCAATCCTTTCCAGTCCTTTGGGACACCACTGTTTGGGAAAAAGTTTGCTCTGATTTTCCTGTACTGCGCAAGAAGTGCATACGCCTGTGTGGATGTGCGTAATTCTTAAACCAATCAATATAAGTCTCTGAAATGAAAAATTGAAGCCATCAAAGCCAGGAACATCTCAGAGATGAGAAATGTTTGCACGGGTTTTCTAGACTGATTGTCAGATCTAATCCCCCGGCTCCTCAGCCAGACAGACGCCGGCTGCCAGACTGACCGCCGCCGTGCCAGCCCAGCCGGGGAGCCGGCGGCTCCCAGTATCTGCCGTCCAGGCTGCCGGCGCTCCAGCATGGGCACCACTGGAAATAGTCCTGTGGTGCCCTCCTTACCACGAGGTGTTCGGGACTGCCTGGGGAAAAGCAGACAAAAGCTTTGACATCTGCGTCATGGCAAATTCAAACCCAGAGGAAACCGCGCTTCCCCGTATCGGTTCTGGTTGGTGTTGTGCTGTTTTCATCGCTTCCGCTGATCCTCCAAAGCGGAGATGCTAAGCGAGAGCTGCCTCTCGTGCCGAGCACGGGCTGTACGCCGGCAGCGAGTAAAGCCACCTTTCTGCATATTGAACATGTGCTCAGTTCAGCTGGCACTGCGAAACCGCCCGATTGCATGGGGGAAAAAAAAGGAAAAAAAGGAAAAGGCTGCTAGACAGCAAAGTTGTTGCCTAGGAGCACTCTGAGCTTGCCAAAAAGGCTCACGGTGCTCCCCAGGGCTGAGTGGCGCCTCCAGTGTCCTGGCTCCAGTCTCGGCAACATCCACCACCAGGAAGCCAGAGCCACCAAAATTTTTATTTCCAAAACACAAAGCACCTTTGGATAATCTTCCTGTAGCGCCTTCTAGCTGAACCGTGTCTTTCATTAAAAAGTTCATGGTATTTTGATGGAGGTGGCAAGCCCTTTTATAGATGTTTTTATAGAAGGGGGATGCAAAGTTACCGAAAACCAAACCGATCTAACAAAATCTGGGCCTCATGTACTGTGAGAGCAGGGACTAGACTCCACGGCTGGCGTCCCAGCCCCAGCCAGCTCCGGGCGTCGGTGATGCCAGGTCTCCTGTCAAGTCCTTGCATTTCATTTCACTACCCAGCACAATCAGCAACAGGATCTGGCCTCTAAACACCACTGTAGCACGAAAAATAAATAATAAGGATGATGATGATGAACGTCAAGAATCTTGTCCTCAGGCTTTCACCTTCCGAAGGGAAAGGCCTAGTAATCTGTTATGAGCTTGGACCTTTCATATTCATATTGCACTTAAGGCTGTGCTGCTTCAGTCATATTACATTTTATGAATCATCAGTTAAATATATGTAAAAATCAATTATATCAGTGTGCCATGCATCTTAACTGATGCCATCTTTCATCTTCCTAATGATCTAGAAGATCTGAAAATAATTAAAAATCACTCTGGAGGGTCCAACCTTGTCTTTCTTTTTTCTTTTATGAAAGAGGAATCTCATTTCCCCCTAAGATATGACACCCTGGTCTAGGGAAGCAGTGGTTTAATGATGGGATTATTGCCAGAAGAAACAGAGTCAGCACCTCAGCTAGACACAGTCTGCCTTAGTTCAGCTACTCCTTTTGTGGAATTGTGAGGGCTAAAGGTTTTCCTGGGCTCAGGCAGGACTTTTAAGAAAATATGAAGCAAAACACATTAATGGAATTGTTGGACTGGCCTGAAGAAAGTTCCGTAATGGAGAAGGAATGTGGGGGACAAGCCAGCTTCCGAGGATTGCTCACCCTGCTCTCGCAGCAATAAGACAAAACTCTAACAGTTGAGTTGAGGCTTGTCCTGGTCTTTCGAAAAGCGATGGAGGAGTCAGCACAGCTGCAAACAGCACCAGCTCAGCCAGGTATAGTGAAGTCAAGAGGACTAGAACATCCCACCCTGAAACACTGAGGGTATCTGTATAGGGGGGTGGCAGTAGGAATTGGAAAGCCCCCTTGGAGACTGCAAGCCATATTTAAAACCATAATAATGTTAAGAATGCTTTACAAATATAGTGTCAAATTTCCTCTTATGTCTGATACACTTCCCTCTTGGTTTCAATGAGATTGCACTAATCTAATTGAGAGTAAAATTTGTCTTGTGTTCAGGCCTGTCTGTGCGCGAGCATTTCTTGAACCTTCAGGTTACACCATGCTGCAGGTACCAACCACACAGAACTAAGGACCAAAACACTGAACAGAATGGCTTCCCTAAGCCTGTTTTTCCTATTGCTTAGATAATAAATATAGTCAGGAAGAAGAAAGGACACATACAAATGGCTGGTATCAAAGAGCTGCTCTTTAATGCCAGCCAGATAATGTCATGGTCCTCAGTCTTCTTAAATTTAAATGATTAGCAATGACCACGCTGTGCCTTCTCTTGATGCATCACTTAACCTCGTAATCAGAAAATCTATCCCGTTCTTGGGCTTGAATTGATGATGTCACATTACTCGTTTTTTTCCACCAGACAGAGCAATCATATTGGAGAGAACCGGTCCCGAGCGTAGCTGCAGCACGCCCATCACGAGCGTGATTAATATCATCGATTCTATGGGTAAGCCAGAGCAAGCAGCTCAGAGCCTACTATATTTAGGGCACATTAAGATGTCATGGAAGAATTTTTTTGAAAAGAATGATTTAATTCATCTCTTATGTTATGCCTTTTTGCAGATTTTTTTAATTTAAATAATAGCAATAAAAAAAAATCATTGATTTTCCCTCTTGGAAGAAACTTGCAATTTTTTCCTATGGTAACTGTAGGTCAGGTATGGCTACACAGCATCTATATCCTCCCCACACCATGCAACCTCTTCAATGTTTAGCATTTTAGATTTTCTGTGTCTGATATCACTATCTGTATCTGATATTTTCCAGTTTTTATTTTTTATTCTTTCCCCTGCGCACTGGCTTTATTACAAGCATCACAATTATTTTAAATATCCTAAAAATGTGTATTTTCCTCTTCTAGATAATCCTGACAGAAGAATTTACTCTGCTAAATTCATATGCATTTTTCTACATACTTTTTTGAAGAAATTAAGATCTCTTCCTACATACCCTTGGAGCACTTCTAGCTCTCATGTCCACATAGGTTTACAACAGCAGGTGACCTGGGGATCCATGGCTAGCAGAGATTTTCATGTTTCAGCTGGTAAATGCAGCTGTTGTTGTTCCAATTTTCCCTCCTTGCTACATACGAAGAGCATATTTTACTAGATGTCTTTCTTTCCTTCCAGTGACTTATACTTTCTGCCAAAATATGTAAATTGACTCAATTCTTTTACTTCTTTGTCTTTCTAAAGTGCTGTTTGAATTGGGAGCTGCTGGAGTCCTCATTAAATTTGCTTTTCATTTCGTAGCAGGTTATTAAGGGACTGTTTGTGGCGCCTGTGAAGCATCCGTCCCCGGGGGTCTTTAAGCGCTGGTTAGGCAGATTGTCAGAAGCGGTCCCTGGGCTCGGTCCTGCTCCACCGTCTCGAAGGGGAGACGCTCTCGGCACGGCTAGGACCTCCGCCGGGTTCCCACCGAGGGACGCGCGGCCCGTAAAAATCCTAAGGCAGCGCTCGGGCCCCCGGAGCTCGGCGGGGCCTGAACTCCGCCCGTGCCCCTTGAGCCCACCTCGCCTCCCGCCGGGCTCGTCGCTTTTACCCAGGTCGCATCCGCCGCGTCGTACGCGGCCCCGTCCAAACGCTCTTTTATTTTTACCGCTGTCGGGCAGCAAACGTCCCTCCCCGCGGCGCCTGGGCCGGCAGCGGCCCCGCGGCCCCACCGCGGCGGGACCGACCCCCCTCCGGGCGCAGCGGGAGCCGGGCGAGCGCCCCAGCGCCGCGCGGGACCGGCCCCGAGCCCGGCCCAAAGCCGCCCCGCGCAGGCGGAGGGAGAACGAGGCGCCTCAGACAAACCTCCCGCTGGAGAGCGCTCCTGCTATTTGACCAGCAAACGTTATTTTGGAAACGCAACTTAACTCTGCTTCTGGAGATAAACGTTTGAAATTGTTACAGGTATCAAAGCCGAGGAACTGCTTGGAGTGACAAAGGGAGAAACAGTAATTTGCACAAATTACTCTTCAATGTAGCCGCTTTCCAAGGAGTTTTTCTGTTTGCAGTATAATGCTCCTGCTTGTAACTTAAAATAAGCCCTTATACTGCAGTAACGTGGTAGTTTTTGTTCATATATTTAAAACAATTCTAAGTAATTCTACTTATTCATTTATTGTAGGGTAGGTTCAACTTAACTGCACTTATTTTTTCTTCCTTTTTCAATGCAAGCCTGATGCTCCTTAATTTTGGCTCAGATCTGGATTGCACTTCTAGCACATTGGTTTTTGTAGGCTACATTTCCCAGGAACAGCTTACGATAAAATCCACTGCTGTCATGCAAACCAAGAGGTGAGCGTTAGGAGGTAAAGAGATTCTCGGTTTTACAATACTTCCCCGTAAATCTCCGTGATCTACGGACCGACGCCACTCCGACTGTCACCAGCCAGGTCCCTATCGCCCGGGAAGGTTGCGCTGCCACCCGGGATGCGAGTTCACTGCTGGGGCTGGACCACGAGCATCTGTCAACGGCACAACTTTCCTACAGAGGTGTTGCAATCACGTTGCATAGCAATACGTACGTTTAAGTTTCTTTTATCTTTTTACTCACTGTCTTATGAAAGAAAAGCCAAACAAATGTCTTTTTTGTTGTTTTTGTTTTCTGAAAGCCATCTGGGTTACAAAGTCTGACTTCAAATCAGTAGTGACCTTTTGTTCAAAAGCTAGCGATGCAAAGAAAACACATAAAAATGTCTATTTAGATATTGGTGAGGAAAAGAAAGTTCATTGATTTTCTTAGTTTGCTAAGCTCCATGGGTTTTAAGAGGTGTTTGTTTCTCCAGAAGGAGACAGCACTGAGGGTGGCTAAGGGCATTCTTTACTTCCAGGAAAAAAAAAATAAAATTATGCTTCAAAATTGATGAGATGTCTCTTTGACACAGCACATGGGTTCACAGCGAATTCTGCTGGCTCAGTCATCTTTGAGAAATAGAAGGTTTGTTTAAATTAAGTGTTCCTTGGCCAATCTACCCAGAAAAAGGCATCTTTTCAGTAGATGGTTGTGGTTTTAACCCTTTGTTGTAGGGGAGAAAGTGGTCCTAGGAACAGATTTGTTGATGATTTGCATGAAATACTGCTGCCAGGAACAGCCAGCCTCAAACATTTGCCAAGAGACTGCAGAATAGAGGATAAAGAAATTAATATTTATTTCCAAACAACTTTTGGTTGATTTTGGACACGCTTGCATGCTTAATCTTCCACACTTTCCCTCTGCTATTCTAAGGGGCAAACCTCTTCATTTTTGTATCCCAGCAGCTTTAGGTAGATACTCTACTGCCCTAGGTGTTGTGTAGATATAGAAGAAAGAGAGGTAAAGGCTCAAATATCTTAAAGTCAAGATCACAAGATGGACAAAGTCAGAAGAAAGAACAAGCTCTTCTCTTCCAAAGGGGGAACCAAAGCACAAAGACGTGAAGGAACCGCCAGGTTCCCCGTGACAGCCCGTAGCTGGCTTTCGCTTCTTTGCCCCATCCTAGCAAAGGAATTTTCCATTTACCCTGGCAAAATCTACAGGCTGATCCTTCACGTCCACACCGGCTTCAGGGGCTATGCTATCCCACTGCCAAACCCAGGAGAGCCTAACAAAAGTTAACAATTAATGGCCATATTTAGACAGACATAAATCATTCAGGGATGTGACAGTTTATGTAGAGGCATAATTCCTCATTGCCTATTTGTTTATTTCCCCGAGTGTTCTCAGTTCAGCTGGTTTGCCAACGCCACGATAATTTATTGAGAGTTCAGCAAATAAATCTAGATTTGAATGTGTCAGAGCTCCCCTCTGAAGCCGAGCAGCTCTGCAGAACAAGCTGGGGCTGCCAAGGGCTGGCTGCAGCCGCACCGGTGTGGCCCCGCACGCGCCTCCACACTGCCTTCTTGTTGCTCATAAATGCCATGATGGGAAGAAGAAAAACAAAAACAAAAGCCACAAGCACTAAGTTAAAGGTTTTTACATAACAGCAAAGAGGCTCCTTGTTGGAGAATGAAGCCTCCAGCTTTTGCAAGAGGATAATTTGGAAGAGGCAAGCTGTACATGAACCTAGAAATACTGCCTCAGGCTAAGGACAAGAAATCAGCCTAGAAGTCTTTAATTTAGTATTCTTTGAATATGCTGTTTGATGGCTAGCTGGACAGCTCTGACCTGGAAGATATAGTAGTTAAGAGCTGAATTCATGTCTTTTCAGCGACTGGAAAACTCAGAACAGAGAGCAAGAGATTTGGTTACAGAAGGTGACTCAAGGAGATGTGTCTGTATTGCAGCAAACCTCATTGCTGTAAAAAAATGCAGCCATAGGGGCAAAATTTTTTCTTCAGTTAAATGCATTAACTAGAAGCTCTGAAAAGAATAGCTTCTGTTTAGCATGGATTCAGAATTTGAATCAAATCCAAATTCTGCATTTGTCGCCATCACTCTAATGCACTTCTGATTTAGGCTAGGCACAGTATATTAGAATGCAAGTATTTAATGGATGATGGCCCAAAAAGGGAGATACATCACTGGCGTGATCATGCACTCCATCAAAAACTTCTGCCTGAACTGCATATTTGACATATACGGAGGAGCTAAGATGAGGGGTTCTTAAAGAAGTGAGAAACCAGAGCACAAGAAAAGAAACGGAAAAAGAAATACAAAAGACCAAGAAAATATTTTACCATTTGTTCTGCTTTTGTGCATCGTAACACATTTGGAAGAAATATATCATACCCAAGATATCACAAGCACATACCCTGCAGGGGAGCAGAGCAGCTTTGCAAAGGTTGGCATGATGAAGGGGACCCTTTCACAGGCAGGGCTTCTGCATGACTTTAAATCAGGAGGTAGTACCTATATTCAGCAAAAGGCCTCCTGCATTTCCAAACGAATAACCCCAGCTCACCTCCAGGCTGAACTCCATCTCCTCATCTGAACTGATGCCTGCACTGGTATTAACACCGACATGGGGGAAAACCCCCGCAGAATGACCTGAACTGCGTTACAAAGGTGGGAGGATAAGAACCTCTTGGAGGTAGAAGATTAATTAAACATGATAGCTACACCACTTCCCGTCTAAGGAAATTCTGCATTCCAGGGGAATATGCTGCAAAATATTCTCAAAGGTTTTATCTTACCATGCAGAAATCCAATTTGTTAGACGCATTCTGTAGGAAAATATCTCTAGGTAGAGTTTCTGTGTGGGTTTGATAGGCAGTATGATGGCTAATACCTCAGATTAAATCTTATTGGGTGAGAATCAACATATCACCGTGCATTTTAAAACACTGCAGGGATGTCTATGAACTTCGGGCCAGCTCCTCTGTCTTTTGTAGAGTTAAGACTAAGCTCAGGTTCGTGGCTACATGCAGAAAGCAGCATTCACTGCTTTTCACATGCCTTCAGAGCTCTTGTCTCTAGCTGCATCTTTTTTGGAGGTATATTAGGTCTGGCTGTACTGAAAGTTGGCTGGGAGAAGGGCAACAAAAAATTAGGTTTGGATTTAAAACACTCCCACATTTTCCAAACTTATGGAAGGAATGTAATATTGTGAAATTATAGCAGAATATCATTCATGTTTTCTAACTAACAAAATAATCAGTTATTTGTGTCCTTATCTGCAGTATTTCCTAGACAAGCTTCATTAAAAAAAAAAAAAAAAATCAATACATATTAGATTAGTTGTACTTCAATTTTCACTCAGTATTTCAGACTCGCTCAGTTTTAGGTAGATTAAACTTACACCCCCGCGCCCCCCCTGAGTTTAAGGGTCACGCCGTTGACCCGCTGAAGAAAACGGATCATGAAACCTACACCGATGGCCGGCATCGCTGCCCAGAGAAGGGACTGGAATTGCAGCACCAGTTCACAGAACAGCCTGCTCAATTTGTGCTTTTGAAAAACGTCGATTTATTTCCCCCGCGCAGAAGGGACTTCGGCGGCGCCGAGCACCGGCCAGGAGGAGTTAGCGGCTGCGGAGACGACTCAAAGCGCTCCCCGTTACGGGCAGCAAAATGCATTTTCAGGCTAGCAGGTAAAGCTTAAAATTCTCAGCAAAGGCTGACTGCTACATTCAAGATATTGCAAGGCACCCGGCAAAACCGAGGGGAATGGGAAAGCGATGCTCGTGGGAGGCGAAGCCCCTCGCCGCGTGCTCCCCGCTGCGCCCCGAGTCCCCGGGCAGAGCCGCAACCGAACGCTGCTCTCCGCTACGGCCGCCGCCACCCCCGCGGACGCGGAGCAGACCCGGGGCTTCAAAGGACGCGGCAGGTTCCTAACTATCGCTGTTATTTCTTCAGTGCTTGCAGACAAGAGCTCACAGCTCTTCTGCCCGAGGTGCCGACCACGCAAACTCTTTTTAAGCCAGCCACCGCCTCCAAGCGCTTGGCCGAGCAACACGGACAGTCGTCAGCTCAGACGTTTGTTTGCAAAAGATAACTGGCCAAATGCAGTTTCCACCTTCTCCCAGGCTCTGCGAGAGCAGGTCTGGATTTTCTCAGATACGCCCACTCCCTCGCACTTTTTGACAGGTTATTTTATTTACTGATTTCTAATTAAACTAGCGGTTTAGTCATTCAGGGCTCTCCATGAGTATGCGTTGTTTCATTTCTAGTTCAGATTTATGATCCTGTTCTAGTCCTAGGGTTGGGTCTAACTGCTAACAGTGTGAATAACAAGATTTAAAGAGAGTTTTCCTTGAAAACATCTAAATGCAACTTTGGGAAGAAGCACACAATTCTAGCGAGTCTGATAACCTGATAAGCAGATCAAGTGCCTCTGCACCTCACCACAAGCCCTGATGATTTTTCATTAATCGGTAAATTTTGAGGCCAACAGAGTCTGTGACAATCTCTGACCTGTAGATTTTCCTCCCTCTCCCCATTTCTTTGGGGTGGTAACCTACAGCCAGCGGAAGAGGGGCGCGTGGAGAGCACAGCTCCCTAGGAGACACCCAGCGCTCCCGGGAGCGACCGTCACTCGGTCGTTTCTGCTGTTTATGCCTCTGTTTTCTGATCTGTGAAACGGCCTGTTCACACTCCTGTAAGGTGCACTGAAATCTCTAAACAAGAACTAGCAAATACTGCTCTCCCAAACCGCAGCTGCCCAGCTACAGCCTCGTCTTTGCGCTTTCTGCTAATTGCTGAGGGAGCTCTCATCCCAGGACACGAGGCAAAACAAAAGCAAGCCAATGTTATGTTCTCCAGTGGACACGCAGTAATTAACAAATTACTCAGGGGAAGAGAACCTGAGAAGGGAAGCGGCACTGCAAGTGTTTCCCCTCACCAAGCTGACCCAGGCAAGGAGCTCTGGTCGGGCTGCCGACTACCACTGCCAGCAATTCCCACTGCAACGCTGGTCCTGCAATATGGCTTGAAATAAAGGTGGAAAAAAAATCCAAACCCCACACTCAAACATTTTACTTAAATCACTCCCCCCCCCCTTCCGAGAGAAAGGAGCAAAAATATTCTAATTGTATTTCACAGCACACATCATTATGCAAAAGTGTGTTTAACCTAAACACTACAGAGGTTCCTCTCTTCTGGAAGTATTTGCGCGGAGAGGAGTTTGGTTCACCCCAAGCCAAAGGCTAACTTGGCCTCACCATGCAAATGTATTTAAATGAAATGTATCCAAGGCTGCTAAATTATATTCACAGGAAATAAAGTCCATCGGCTGCAAGTGGGTGCTTTGCGCTCTTGATTGAAAATTGTCGTTGTGTGACAGAGAAGGTGCTTAAGAGAATAAAAATGGATCACTCAGAATTACTCCAACCCCTAGACCATGTCAAACTAAACACAAAACATACTACAGCAAAAGAATGAATTATTTAAAGCTGCTACTTACGCATCGCAGCGGGATGCGCAGCGCCGGGCGCTGCTGCCCCGCGCACCCAGAGCCGGGCTGCGGCGCAGAGCGGGCTCCCCCGCGCGCGGGGCAGCACCGGGGCAGCACGCGCTCTCCTCTCCTGGGAAGGGGGGAGGAAGCCTGCGCTCCCAGGCCAGGGCAGCACAGCACAGGCAGGAGCAACACGTGCACCCGGGTCGGCAGGCGGCTCCCGTACCGCAGCCCTGTGCATTGCACCTGCTGCGCCGTCTGCAGGGCCTGCAGCCCGTCCTCCTCCTCCTCCTCCTCCTCCTCCTCCTCCTCCTCCTCGCACTGTCCCCAGAGCAACCCCAGCAGCCACCCAGGAGCCCCAAACCATCAGCTCCCCAGGGCAAGAGCTGCCTACCTCAGCTTGCAGTGCCCATGGCTGGAGCTGGCCAGAGGCTGCTGCCACCGGGGACCTCCCAGCACCTCCCTGCAGAGGTGGTGGCCCTGAGCTGGAGGTGGTGGAGGAGGAGGAAGAAGAAGAAGAAGAAGAGGAAGAAGAGGAAGAAGAGGAAGAGGAGGAAGAGGAGGAAGAGGAGGAAGAGGAGGAAGAGGAGGAGGAGGCACTGTCCCAGGGCGGCAGCTCGGTAGACACAGCTGCGAGCTGGGAGGGAGGTGCTGGAGGAGGAACGAGCTCCAGCTGGGAGCTCCACGCCGGCCAGGGAGGACACCAGGCCGTGTGCTGGGCTCCCAGCGTGGTGTCTCCCGCAGGGCGCTCTCCTCTCCAGCGGGGCCGGATAACCGTGTGGTAACACTGGCTCTGTCTCCGGAGCAAAACACCCGTGGCAATACGTGAGACCGCTGCCCGGCTCCTGGCGTGCCGGCCCGAGCGGGGCGGCCAGGGGTCTAGGAGCCAGTACGTGTTCGGTCACCCTGAGCCACCAAGCGCAACTGTTCCCGCTGTCCCCGTCACACGGCTGCCAAGGGCGCCCAGAGCCGCCCGGGCTCCGCGCCCTCCGCCGCAGCCGGGCACGGCGGCCGGAGCGGGAACCGTGCGGGTTCTCCTCGCCCACCGCTGAGCGAGGTCGAATCGCAGCTGCTGACCCGGTGCGAAATGCTCCGAATCGCAGACACTGCCAGCCCTCACAAGCCATCTCAGGATAAGGAAAATGCTGAGGAGAAGGAATATCTAAGATAAACAGCTATAAATAAATAATCGGTAAAAACAGCACACAGACTAGATGAAGCAGAGACACAAAGTAAACAGAGGGAAGGTTAATTTTTGTTCCCTTACACTTAGCATAAAGAACACAAAAAAATAACCAGAAAGGGGACATATTTAAGGAAAGAAAAGCATAATCCAAAGCCTGTTAAATTCAACAGAAAAATGCCCATTTGCTGCAGCAGCTTTGAGCCAGGCATGAAGATAAAGGCAAGACATGGGGAGCTGGGCTCAGACGGGAACGTGTGCCAGATGCCAGACTTCTTCGGTAGAGGCGGAGGTGGCGGGTCACCGATGATGGATAGCAGAGGAGGAGCCAGGAGTGATGACAGGGGTCTCCTGGACGAGGGCCAGCGGCTCTCAGGAATTTGGCTGAGTGTAAAGGCAATGATTGGGGTAACTTGTATATGCTAGTTCATTTATTATGCTAGTTCAATCTCTGAATGAAAAAAACCCATCTCTGTTAAATGCCTATGTATGTGTAGCATTAATAATCTGTCCAAGAGGATGACCATATTCCTGCTTAGGAAAATAGAAAGAAGGCAGGCTTTCGGGAGAGGTACTGATCCCTGTTAATGCAGACTTCCCATGGCTTGTGAACATTTACCTAATATTAAGTAACTGTTCCCTAACAGGAACTTGTACCTTAAAATGCCACCCAAAATGGGGGGGAGAGGGGGGTAGGAGAACGCACTGAAGATTCGTGTCCTTATAGGCTAAGTGCTGGAAACAAAATATTAATGCATATAAGTATGGATCAGAGCAGACATGGAAACCAATTTGCTACCTGGAGCGGAGACCACGTGCTGCAGTACCTGGAAGCGAGCGCTCGACTGCACAACCCAGAAGGGACAAGCACAGCAAAATCCACAGCAAACCTGGGAGCAAGATGGCACTAAAACTGAACCGGGCTTGGAAGAACGGCTTGTGAGAGTTTGCCCAAAACCTGACAACCAGAGCTAATATGTTGCAGTGAATGATGTGCAGTGGAGTCAAACATAAAAATCCAAGCAAACAGTCATCTAAAATTAAACGTACACCTCTAATTCACGATTGATTAGCATAAAGCTGTAAGACTGTTAGTTTCTGTCAATGAAACCTTAAGACAAACTTTACTCTGTTCTTATATTTATGTTCTGAAAGAAAAGAAAGAAGCAGTCCAAAAAAGGTTTTAACTTCCCAAATAAAACAGCCACTAGTTTCTCATCAGTTAAAATAAATAACTCTAAATCTAAATTTCCCCACAGAAAAACCCTCATATTTTAAGCATTTGATTTTGCAAACAAATTGTTTACTTCAATAAAAGATACAAAGGAAGTAAAGAGTAAAGATTAGAATGGACATTTTAATTAAGCTATAACTATTTGGAGTCCAATCTGTCCACAGTAATAAGATGAGAATCTGCAGCTTCAGGAACTGTAGCATACACAGTCGCTGAGATTATCAGTCCTCATGCTTCAGGTTATGAAATGATGGAGGTCAGGAAGCAATTTTCTTGCATATATTGCTGACAAGCTAGCGACTTTGCGGGAATTTTTGCATATTTTTTGAAACATCAGTTATAAGTCACTGTCAGGAAGAAGATCCCAGACAAGGTAGATATTACTTTTTATATCAATGAATTTCAAAAGAAGAGCCTGCTTCTGCAGCTTTCACTAGGACAAAAGTCCTATGATAGCAATGGACAACCAAGAACAGATTCCTGAGCTTACCAGATGCTTGATCTTATTATAAAACAGCAGCAGCAGCAGCGGGGCTGCTCTCCACGGAGGAGAGCTCCGTGCTGGAAGAGCACATGGGCAACTGCAGCTCCACGCGTCCAAGGCTGTGCACTCTCCAGCCACCTCCAGGGACTTGTGTCGCTCAGATGGTTTTGAGATACAAAGCTTTAGAAAAGCGACTGAAGCTCTTCAAGGGCTGGGGTAGAGCTGAAGTGGGCCCGGCACTAACCCTGCCTCGAGACGGGGCGCTGAACCGCTGCGCGGGCAGGAGCCGAGACCCCACGCCGGGCGCCGGTGAGCCCGGCCGCGACACCCTGCCCGCTTGCACCCCGGGCCGCAGTTACGTCCTGCACGGAAGCGGCTGTTCTGCCGGAGCAGGAGGAAGATGATGCCGCTAGCTGCTGCCCCCCGCGTTGCTGGGGCCCGCTCGTCTCCTCCTCCGGGGATCGCTCGCACGGGTGTTCGCGGTGACAAAGTGGCTCTATGCGTGCGTGTAGCCACAAGGGACGCAGCGCCTGCTCGGCGGCGAGGACGGGACGGACGGCGAGGCCAGCCGCCTCGGCGCCAACGCCTGGCAGTCTTCGCGGAAACACAAATTCAAAATGCACCACCAAAGGCGGGGGGGGGGAGGAAAGCTTTTTTGCAAGAAAAGAAATAACGGTTTATAAAAATACATCTCTGTTCAAAGTGAAGCGGCCTCTTCAACACGGCGAGCAGCTCACACGGCGGAGCAGGGAGCAGCTCGCCCCGGCTCACTGCGGGACCGAGGGCACTCCCGAGCACTAAGAGCCACTTAGGAGTTTTGCCTGTAAAAATCGATTGTATTTTATTGATTACTGAGATTAAGAAAAGAAAAAAGTTTGGTTAAACTTGAGAAATAGTTAGATCTCTGGGTCTGAAGTTAAACCTATCTAGAATACCGACAGCTTCGAGGCTGCCAAGCAAATTGATCAGGAGAAATATGTGCAAGTGTTCTATATGCAGTGCTGAGCACTTCATATGGCAATATCAAAGGAGCTAACTTGATTTTCGCACCCACTAAATTTGTGTCAAATAAATCACAAAGTCAAAACCAAGGTCATTTATGAAAACAAGATGGCAGATATTCAGCCAGCTGCACAGAGAAAGAGAGATTTTGGCAGTTTTGGTTTGCATTTATAGTATTTATGCACTTAGAAGCCTGATTCATAATTGGTGCCAGATGCTCTTCAATACACATAGGAAAAGACAGTCTTTGTTCTGAGAAATTTATATTAAAAAAAAAAAAAAAGACAAAGGCTGAGGAAGTGAGGAAGATGGGATCCTTACTTGATAAAGGTGGCGGTGAGAGATTAAGTAACATGCCTGAAGTTGCACGAAGGGTCCAGGGCAGAGCTAGGGACGGAGCCACGGCGAGTCCATGTACTGCGCGGGGGACGTGCACCGCACTGGGGACATGCACCGCACCGGCGATGTGTACCGCACCGGGGATGTGCACCGCACCGGGGACGTGCACTGTGCTGGGGACGTGCACTGTACCGGGGACATGCACCGCACTGGGGATGTGCACTGTGCTGGGGACGTGCACTGTGCCGGGGACGTGCACCGCACCGGGGATGTGCACCGCACCGGCAACGTGCACCGCACCGGCGATGTGCACGGTACAGGAGACGGGCTGCGAAGGCTGCCGCTCCGCCGCTCTGTGCTGCCGGCCGGAGCAGGCGTTCGGGGCCGGGGAGGTGCCGGTCTCGCGGGAGCCCAGCGCCCCGGGGCTGTGCAGCAGCCGGCTCACGGGGAAGTGGCGTCCGCGCCTGCACCCGCTCTGCTCCAAGGTTGCTGCTTGCTTGCTAGCTGTTAATGGGGAAATTTAGGATTGTACAAAAGACACGTCCATGATCAGCCTCTGCTATCTAAATTAAATCTCCCTGCTGTAAAATTCTAGGTTTTGCACACAATTTCTGCTCCTGAAAACAGCTTCTAATGTGGAACAGAGTCCCAGGAACAGCATGAACTACAAGGTCACAGTATTCAGCGTGTGAAAAAACTCAGCCAAACTGGAGATTAAGTATTAATTTCAGGGCAAAGTTCCATTTATCCGAGATTACTCTATGCTGCATGAATGTAATCCCGTGTTTCAGCTAATTAAAGGCAGAAGGGGCTATACAGCTGCACGACGAGGCAACGCTGGTTCCACGCTCGGTAACAAGACCAAACCGCCTGGGAGCGTGGGTCCGCGGAGCCTGGCCGAGCGCCGGCACCAGCACCCTGCCTGCCGCCCGGCAGCGTGGGTCCGCGGGGCCTGGCCAAGCGCTGGTGCGACTCTGCAATGTTTTCCTCTTTCTATCGTTACATTTTTGTCCTTGGAGGCCGGACGCGCCAACAGCCGGGCCTGGCGCCCTGCGGCGCTTCGCTGCCCGGGGACGCAGCTCCGCGACCCGCAGCGGGGCCCTCGCACGACGCATCTACCGGAACGACAGTACTGCACGTGTAGAAAGATTTTGGAAATAACTTGCAGCTATTTTCATGTTTGTGCATTTTGCAGAAACAGTTGGTAAGTTCTATTTACATAACATACTGGACATTTTTCACATTACATTTTTCATATAAAGTACTTCTTAGTGCAGAATTTGATAATACTGTGGATATATTAGCCATTCACGTATGTACAGTTAGTGCTAATACCTATATAAGGCTCACTGAAAAAATTATACACATGCTGCCTGATGAACTGAACACAGGCTACTCAGCAGTGGATAAATTATCCACGGAAAAATGAATGATTCATTGAAAACCAAACTGATAATACATCACTTATTTACTCAGACGCATCATCTACTGAGCCAGGTACATCAGCTAACGAACCCAGCGAGTCCCCCAGCGAGAGCGCTGAAAATGTTCGCTATACTGGACCACTGCTCTACCAGACCGTTCTTCTTGACGTAGCAATCCTGACCTCTTTTATTATCAAAGCTGAAAGTTTAGCAAGACCTAAATACTGATTGGCTATTTATTTGGCCAGGAGGAATATGCAAAGGTACGTTATTGAAATTAAGGGAGATTGCCAGGACATACAGCAACCTCAAAATACTAAAATGTATTTCCTGGGAGTGCATGCGGGGCAATGCACGTGCACCCAAAGCTGCGGGGATCTTCTGTCTTCCTTTTCAACAGCTCTGATGGTGATTATAAAGTTAGGACCCTGGTTACTGAGCACACCAGACAGATCTCTTTCTTTCTGGCAGCTGTTAATCTCAGAAACACAAGAGGCTAAAATATGGGTTTATGTACTGCCTTACCAAAGCACAGCCACACCAAATTCCCTGGCAGTTTGGCAATTTCAGTCACCCACCACTGCTTTAACTAGCACTTCTTTTCAATTTTACTATTAGCTTGATAAAACTATTGTACTTTTGGAACATCTTTATTATTTAAACTGAGACAACCTGCTATGAAGTGTTCTATATAAGTTTTGGTCCAAAAAATTTGTGTGACTTGGTAGTAGGAGTCATATACACAAATAGATAAAGTCCAGAGATATTTTTCCATCTTCCTTCCATTCACTTAGCTGCTTCACATTTCAGCTTTAAAGCTGATTAACATTACCTGCTGAAGTTAATTGAAATATATAGAATGCAAGAGGACTAATATGTCCAAGGCCTATCAATCTCAGAAGCTGGTGGGTCAATATTTGAAACGGATCTATCACAGAGGAAAAAATCTCAACCCAGACCTGCAATTCAAAGAGGAGAGAGGGGTTGCGCCAGGGCAGGATACTCCGATAAGCATCACTGAGCGCTAACATGAGTGCATTTCCGCATCTGTCCTGTTCCAACACACGGATATGCTCCATGCTGTGACTCATTCGAAAGCCTCACGGTGGATTTTCAGGATATCAAGAACTAGTATCAAAGCTGCAGCTAAGCCTGTAACTCTGAGAAGCAAAGGAAATCGGAGGGATTTAAGTCTCTGAAATTACTTGCCAGACGAAATTTCCCAAGACTACTCCACTTACTCACCTCTCTCAACAGCTAGCATTTCGTTTTATTCTGAAGTTTGAACCGAAAGCCATCTAGTGGTTTCCCAATGCATAAAAAAGTACAGCAAAAAGTGGTGTTTGGCTTATATTTCCCATAGTGATACTGAGTTATTACAACTTAAATACATTTTTTCTCCTCCTTTCTTCAGGACTTCAGTGTTCGTCGCAAATTGATGGACCATGAAAACACGTAACAAGGAAGAAGGCAGCAAGGCCGTACCAAAAAGGCCCAGTACTGGTGCTGGTGGCCTTGACTTGCATTCCACACGCACGTCTGTGCCCTTAGCATCTTTGCAAACGCCGAGCGAAAGCGGCAGCTGGGCTACAAGCCACCTCTCCGCCCAGGCCCGGCGCGAACGGTGCTAAAATATCTGGGAAGGAAACAAAGCAACTCCAGAAAAAGGCAAACCAGCGTCCCCGCTGCTGTGTCCGGGGACAGCCCCGGCTCTACATGCGATAGCTCTGCAAGGTGTTCTCCGCTGTTCTGCGGAGCTGTCAGCATGATTTAAACCAGCTTCCCAGCACGCTGTTCCCACTCCCCCGGCCCTGTTAAAATGCTCCTTTCCAGACATCACAAAAGGGAAGGTAAAAAGGGCAAAGTCCCAGAGCGCCTCCACGACGCTAACGCCAGTCCGCTGACTCTGCCGGACGATGCTAACGCTAGCAGCCCGGGTGACGTGCTGTTCGGCTTGGTGCGGCACTCCCGGGCTCCCGTGGCTGCCTGGAAGACGAGCCTGGGCGCAGGGAAAGGCAGGTCCATCTCATCATAAGGCTCCACCACAGATTTCTTTGCCTACAAGGCAAACGCATTTTGTTCCTTCAAAGTATGGTGACCTGGCGCTGGCAGCCTGCACCGTACCCACCGTCCGGCACGAGGAGCATAAACAAATGAAGGGCAGGAGGGAGGATCGGCCTTAGGAAAGCTTGGGGGCTTTAGGAAAGGATGATGATCTAGACTTTAGGTAGTGAAAAACAACAGTCAAACATAAAATCTAAGGTTTTGAGGCTTCCTGCTTTCAGCTGAGCCCCTGGGTGCTGAGGCAGCAGCTTGCAGCATCGTTCCTGCGTTCCCCTTCCTTGTAAAGCCTTGAGCAGAAACAAAGTGAGATCTTTGGCTGCTAGATGAAGAGACACAGCGTGGTTAGTGTTAAACATTGCGTACCTTGGGCTCTTGATTTGCACAGCTGCCTGCAGTGAAGACATACTCAGGGGTTTGGGCTGCATATGGGAATATGCCTTTAGTTTGAATTAAAAGCTGTTCCCACAAACTCATGCAAAGCTGAGCGACTTACTCCTGTCTAACGCCTGACACTTGCACACTGCTGGTGCAGCTTCTCAAACGGGTTGGTGAAAATCCACTGGCCCACATGGCTTTGTAAGCACAGTGCAAATTTATGAATATTTGTGAGCATACCTGCACCTACTGTCTTGCGTACATGCTGTCATAGTTATAGCTTTCTTTCTGCATAAAATATTTAAATACAATTTTATCAGCCATTCAGATCATTAGCTGTGAAGATCCAGACTTAATATACAGAGAGGACAACGTGCATTAATATTTATTAAGCTTGATTTGTTTAAGGAAATACACTGAGCTTTTTGGAGCAGGCAATTTCTACAGAATCAAACTGTGAAAGACATTAATCATTGTCAATGATGTGTATAGAGCACACACAGCCTATGGAAATGAAAGGATAAATAAATACGTGTACTATGATGCTTTAAAGATTGCAGAGCTCTGATGGTTAAGAATTGGATAGTGTCAGGTGGTTGTGTTCATAAACCTGTTCTGTCAGGAAATATTGCAGGCGCTGCCTATTGGCTTTGTCTTTTCATGCTGCTGATGTATTGCAGACATCCAAGACTGTCTCTCACCCTCAGCCAGACAGCTCAAGATGCAGCGTCTGTTCATTAGTGACAGTGACACGGTGGCAGTTGTCATCCCCCGGTAAGTGCTGACGGAGCCAGGGTCTCGCAGGCAAAGGGGGCTGAATCCGGGAGAATTCCCTACGGCTACTAGGAGAACAGCTGTATTCACCACTCGGAGCCCGGATTCACGTACGAACGAGGATAAATGAAGTTATGATGTCCATTTGCAGAGATGAGTTGAACATCATATGATTAGGCTTGCTTCTGCTTCAGTACCCAGAACAGATAGTGATTTGAGTGGCTTTGTGCTACAATAACTATATCTTTTTTCAGGTGTCTGAATAGCAAAGCATAAAATACCACCATAATCCAAATGGCCCATCAACATCATATAAATACCTCCAGGTATTTCCAGTGACATGCCAGGAAGAAAAAAAAAGCTGTGTTTATTTGCATTGGTTAAAGATTTGGGGCTGAAATCAGGCAATTAGCTCTTCTGTACCTATGAATGAATTTGTGTTCATTTTTTTTTTCACAGAAAATTATCACAAGATGCAAGGACAGCCTGTCACATCTATGACAGTTACTGCTACTATGCTTTTTTTTTTCTTTTTTTTCTTTTTTTTTTTTTTTTTGCAAAAAAAATCAGAGTCTGCCACTGGCAGTGGATGTGAACCAAACTCTAAACATCACATAGCTGGGAGATCCCAAGTTGGTGTCTTTGCAGAGGTTTTCTAAGTGGACTTTATCCGGTGCAGTAATTTCAGTGTTTGCAATTGAAAATAAAGTTTTGTCCATATGAATACAAAATGTCCATAGAAACATTATGTTTGTTGTTTCCATAGCAATTTAGCAAGGGGCTAAGGAGGAATTACAGACACATTCATTCTTCTTCTCTCAACATTTATCTCTTTATTGTGGCTTAAATGAGAGAGCTATTAAGAAATGGAGTATGGACACAAAGGAATTAAGGTTTAAAAAGAAAAAGTGTTTATAAAGCAATTTTTAAATTTAATCTGAGAGTTTATTTTCTCCTTTGTTGCCTTTTGTCCTCTGGGGATAGGTATTTTTCTTGTCCTGCAAAGGATTTACTAGTAAACCTTTTATTTTTTCTGGAGTTGGCAAGAGACAGACAGAAGTGAAGAGTTTTAGCAATTCAGAGGTCAGAGAAATGTTGGCTGCTGACCTCATTCTGAGCCAGTGGTTTAAGAGAAAATGTAAACAGATGAGGGACCTCCATACTCTGATCCCGTCATTACTTCAAGGTTCTGATTAATTTGGATAAAAATAATTTTCACTTTCTGTTCAGCTTCTAACACTTCCACAGCTCATGGAATGAAATGGAAATGAAAACCGCAAGCAATGTGAGAAAGGATCTTTCCGTAACACGGTGGGGTTGACCCCCCAGAAGGAAGTTCTGGAAATCTTATCAAAAACCCTGCGAAGGTGAGATTTCCAGCTTGATGGTCATGCTCAGATAAGGTTGTGACAAACAAGCGAGCTTTTGGTTCATTATCTGAGCCTGGTGAGATGGCCACGGCAAAACACAAGTGCGCTGCAACATCGGCGCTGCTAAATGCCGGAAAATATAAAACCAGCCATTGCCCATCCGTCTCTTCCCCACACTTCCCGTTAATAACTTTGGCTGGAAATTGTGACATAAATTAAACTGGGTTTTTTTTAAATAATTTTCCTTTAATTGTGGAGCCCTTGTTTTTGAGGTTTGCTAGAGAAAGCATAGAACGAAATGCAAGATTCCACTGGGCCCGAACGTCTGTAGAAGACGGGGCTCTGGCTGCCGCGTGCCACGGGGCTCACGGAAAAGCCCGAGGGGCTGGCAATGCCCTTGCTTAGCCGTTCCCAGGGGCAGCAGCTTTTCTAAAGCCTGGCATGAAAAAAGCGGTTCAGTTCTGTGGGTCTGATGTCCTGAGTGCTGGGTTGAAAGAAGCCCCCAAACTGACCGTGAGACCAGGAAGTTTCTCCTGGCTCTGACTTAGGTGTTACAAAAGCAGGTTTTTGGAAAGGACGCCCACCTCCTCCGCGCTGCAGGGGGGCTCTGGCAGTTTTGGATCAGCTTCTTGGCGGCTGCAGCTCCCTTTCACACCAATTTCCGTTTTAAGAAAATGTGAACTGCTCTCAGCCTGAAGCACAGCCATGCCGGCGAGCAAGCTCACTTTACAGCTTCAGGGCACTTGCTCCTGGTACCTTAGACCCTGTCTATAAATCATTTCCCGAGAAAAATTGCTATTGGTTTTATGCCATAACAGAGCAGAGATTAGATCCTCAATTTTAGCTGTATTCCTCCATTTCTCTTCAAACATTTCAGCTGACAGATTCATTAATTACATTAAATAAAGCTCCCACTGACTTTTGTAATAGTTGCAAGTGCTCCACAACTTTGGAAGTGAGACCTGGTGTGAAAGCAAACGAAAAATTACTGTGATACTTCACGATTTTTTTTCCATCAACATTTTTAGTGGTTTCTGGACAATACTGACCTAAAGAAAACCAGGCTAACATGGGAGAAGCGGCTGGGCAGCCCTTCGCCCAGCTGCTCCCCGGCTGCAGAAGAGCGCGGAGCCGGGTGCCGTGCGGAGCGAGAGCCTCCCTTCAACATCTGGCAGCCTGCAGCTAAGCAGGGGAGAGTTATTAAACATGAAACAGGCTTAATATGGAATCGACACTGTTGTTACGGGTTGTCAGAGTTCTTAACAAAACAGAACCGACTTGGCCCTTATAGGAAAAAATACAAACCAGCAAAGAGACACAAGGTTATGCAAAATTAGACTAAATCACTATATATTGACCTTGACTTTAAGGTGACCAGATCCAATTAGCAATCTTAATGTGGCTGAAGGCAGTTTGGAGCGACCTGCTTAAGGACTATGTGAACTTTGAGATACGGATATTTTGCATAAAGTGTAACGTAGGAATGCTAGGATTTGCAGTGTAGTCATTAGCAAAGTGCCATGCTAAAGTGCTGCCTAAAACTATGTTAGAGAGCAAAGCTGTTTAAGATACATTGGAAATATCTGTCTAAGTAACAGGCAAACCACGAGTATATTGCAAGGGTTTAAAATTACTTTCATTAACTCCTGAAATGGGGAGGAGCATCTGGAGTTTCAATAACGTGCCCAGAAGAGCAGTAGGAAGCAAAATTTAAGAAAACTTTTATCAGTTCTGGTTTTCATTTCAA
Source organism: Rhea pennata (assembly GCF_028389875.1). Lineage (NCBI taxonomy): Eukaryota > Metazoa > Chordata > Aves > Rheiformes > Rheidae > Rhea > Rhea pennata. Next base: position 6,588,220 of record NC_084687.1, read on the forward strand.
CTTGCATGCGGTCAGGAAGGAAGAAGTGCTCTGTGCTACGGTATGGAAATGATGGTAAAAATATCTGACGTTGCCCCAGAAATCCCATTTTTGAAGTGGTGCTGTCCGTGGGAGGTTAAAGGCGTTTGCCTCTCGCTGAGATCTGGGCTCTGAACGGACCTGAAGCTCTTGGGAAACACGGGAGCTCGATAAGTTTGGGGCTGCTGCACACTCACTGGCGGAAACCGCACAGCCCGCGTAGGGCAGGGAAAGGCTAAGTGATCGTACCGATCCCTCAAGAGGCTGAAATCTAACAGTGGGTAACTGTCGGTCTGCTTTCCAGCGGGAAGCTGTGCCTATCGCTGAAACACCCATCGCGCCCGCGGCTTTTCTCTCTGAGTGGCTACGCTATCCTCGTCACTGCAGCAAATAAAAACCCCGGGTGACAATTTCCAGAACCTTGTAGCAGTGTTTAGGGAAAACGAGCGCACTGCTACCCACACTAAATGTTTTATTTTTTGTCACATTGAAGACTGGAGGTTTTCATACAACTAGCTCCACTTTCTAAAATTCAAAGAAAAGGCCATATCCCTCCAGCTGTTGAGTTAAACAGAGTGTTATTCAAATTATGTAGGGGAAAAAATGTCATAACATAATGAGAATCAAATGTTGGCTTCAGGCGCCTTCATACTGAAGGACTTTAAAAAACAACAATAGCAGCAGAACAGTTCAATCTTTTATCTGCCTCTATAAAATGGTCATTTAAATAAACATTAACTAAGCTAGGGAACACTGCCGTTGTGCTAACAATTTGTTTCTGACACACAAGACCGTTAAGGTCTTGCTCTTTTTAACGGAGGATATTTTTGGAGAAAGACGAGGTACATTAAAAACCACGAAGAGCGCTCTCCCTGTCCCGCGCCGCGGGCTCGGCTCGCTGCGCCGCCGCCGCGGGGGCCCCCGCTCCTCCTCACCGGCGCGCCGGCGCACCCGGGCTCCCGCTCACGGCCTGCGCGTGCACCGCGGGATCCTCCGTTTCTTAGCACGGTGCTAGCAGCGCCCAGCCACGGCGGAGACCTGGCCCGGGAACCGGCCGCGGAGGTCTCCTCTCCCTCCCGACTGCGTCCCTCGCGAACGGCGCGGGTCCAAGCCGACGCGGCCGCAGTGCGAAAGGAGACCAGGCGCACGCACCCGAGCGCTCGCACCCGGGCGCTCCACGGCGCGATTCCCGCTTTCGGGCTAAACGCACGGTTTTCGGTCTCCGAAAGGAAAGGTGGATGCCAAAGGCATGGGAAAAACTAAGTGCAGGTGGCACTAAAATCAATCAAATTCTTCCAGGCAAAGAATGGCAGAGATCTGTAAGCAGCCAAACAAGGAAGGAAAGAAATAATTCATATTCTTGTTTTGCAGCAGTCTAAGCGCAGGCAGGGCCACCACTGCATCAGGCTCTATGCAGAGCAGAACAAGAACAGAAGCTCACCTCAAACACCTCTGCAGGTATCACAAGGAAAGGCCTCCACCGGGGTCTGAGAGTTTAAGCAAGCTGCCCTGAGGCTACTGAGGTTTCTGTCGTGCTAATAAGCACCATTACGAATCCTCCAGCCACGACACACGCAGCTATCGCTGAAATCAAGTTCTAAATTTGAGGGAATATGCAACGGGGAAGGAACAAAAGGATCCTTTGATGTGTTCAACCACATGATGTTTAGCAGAAAATGCAAATGTTCTCTCATGCTAGAGAACACTTATCAATATTAAGGCATACACAGAGGAGAAGAAAGAAGGAAGAACAAAATACAACACTTAACAAGAGGGTAATTTAGCCTGTTGGCAAGCACTTTAAGTCTGGTTCATGAAAAATTACTTGCACAATTGTTTTGCAGGGTTTCAGGGCTTTTATGCATAAATCATAGTATTGATTCAATGCGAGTATCCAACTTGCTCAGGTGTACAACTGCATGTGGGCACAGTTAAAGCAGGAAAGGATTTAAGTGTGGAAATTGGAGAGGAAAAAACCCATCCCCCCTGTTGCTCCTACAAGCTCAGCTACAATTGCCAACCAGCTGGAAGACCTGCGGATCGGCAATTAAAACGTCGCGGCAGCCACCTTCTGCAGCACTCTCCCGAGAACGGCCAGGCGGGACGTAACTGCCAAGCTGACAGTTTTTTATCCACCCACTTTTTTCTTTTGAGATTTTGCAACTTTCTTTTCTGATAGAGACAAGAAAAAAAAAAAAAAAAAAAAAAAGACGGCCCTGGAAGCCCGAGGACAGCCAACTGACAGAGACAACTAAACCAATTTCGTGTTACAAGCTAAAACAAAATTTGTGGTCAGGGCAAGGAAAAAGAGGGAGCAAAGTGTCACGAACAGCCTGCAGGAGCTTTTTTCATGGCCTTCATATTTACGAGCCACATTTCTGTTTCTTAGAAGACAGAGGAGGGCTCCGGTAGCGCTACCATAGGTAAAAGAGCTGGTTATAGAGGAGGCACGGGTATTGTGCTATTCAGGAAAAATGAAAAAAAGGTAAAGCCCTGGAAATGAAAACACACACAAAGCATCCATCTGACTAGCACAGACATGCAGTAACTTAATCACTTTCTATCCTGATTCATCTCTCAAAATTTTCAGCATGAGGACATACATTATATTCAGCAGAGATGTTCAGTTGGTCACCGCACACAGCCTGACAAATATGTTTCTTTTCTTTTTCAGAGAAAACAACCCACATGCAGTTAAAAACTTAAATTTTCCATGGAGGTTTTGATGTACCACATAAAAATGTGGGTAATACAGCACTAATAGGACTCTCTAAAGAAAACTCTTATTGCTAATTTGTATTGCACTTATTCTGCTATTATTACTCTTATTATTTAACAACGATAACAATAATAATGATGAGGTGGTTGCACCAAGGAGCTACATTGGCGAACCGTGGCACACCGCTCCCCCAACACAGTAACAGATCTGTATCCTGTCTTGGCAGCTATAACATTAAGATTAAAAACCTCACAGAACATTTCTGTTTGGCAGATGTGGGAAGTGATCCTGTGACCCTCCCATACAAGTCAGGATCATGATCTGATCTGAAGAATAATCCAAATCCTGCTGAAGTACATGATTTTGGGAGCCCATCCACAGATTCTGCTTTTGGTTGGTATAGTAAATCCTGTGCCTAGCTTCTCCTTCCCTTGTTCTGGACGTGTTTAACTCATGGGTAATTTCCATCTGTTTTTTTCCCCATTCTCTTCTCCTTTGCCAGCCATAAAATTTGAGGAATTTTCTACAAGTAAACTAAAGCTGTAGCAGCAAATGTGTTCAAATCATTGTGTTAAAAACAACAGCCAGCCTGGAGCAGTCTGGATCCTTTCTCTACAAAACCAACTTCTGCCACTCGCAGACGTAGGAACTGTGGATTGCTCTCAGCTGCTCCGAAGCTGCTGGAGAGCATCCTGATGGGAAAAGGTCAGGCTTCATGCAAGAAGGTTTAAAGTCATAATCAAGCATTTGTTTCAAGTACATCTCTTCCACTAAAATCTTAATAAACATTAGTTAAATGTTCAGGCTACTCTAATTTAATTTCATCAGTTTGCTTCTTTCCAGTCTAAATAAAAAAGTAGGGGAGAGTAAGGGAATTATTTGTATTATAATTGTAATAAAAAATTACCATCTGTGCCAGGTTTTTAAATCAAATTAATGTTTTTCTTCTTGTTGCAAGGTTAGAGTGAAATTCAGCTTTACTTGAACATCTAGCCACATTCGCTCCACTTCTCCTAGGGCTGCAAGTTCAAGCAGTAGCAAGGAATAAGCAAGCTTGACAGAGCAGAAAAGAAGGGGAGGTTGAAAGAGCATGTGGTGCAGTGCTGAAGCCAAATTGCCATGCTCCCTGTAATATAACCATGCATTTATTTAGCACCTTTGATTAAAGGCTCCCTGAGTGATCCAGAAACATTAATTAATTACCATCACCCCCTGGAGGTAAGGGCGTATTATTGTCCTAGCTTGACAAGTGGTCTGATTGAGGCACAGAAAGCCCAAGAGGATGGAGCACCATGCCAGGAACCATACCGGGAGCAGAGCTCATGTCCAGCTCCTGTCCTCAGGCTAACCTGGGGCCAGCGCGTGCTACGGGATGCCCCCATTGCTGCAGAGGCCAGGAGAGCCGTCTGGAGGACGGACAGGCTCATCATCACGGTCACCGTGTGACCATCCTTGGAGTCATAACTTCTGACAAAAGCTTCAACACATGTTTGAACTTAAAATTTACCTAAATCATGGTCCTTTGCTGGATCTGAGTACTTAGATCTTAGATCAGTGAAGCGTTCTATGGCAAGCAGATTCTAACTTCATTGATTCAATTACAATTTTTCACAAGACTTAAATACGGCATGCATTTAGTCTTACCATTTCAAGGACTACACAAATGTGTGCTTTAGTATACTAATACTGATCCTAAACTAAAGAATGGGAATACCCTACAGGTCATCAGTTCTTTCCAGCTAACATCATACTGTTCACTCTGTTCAGCATATCCTGTTTTGGTCAGTCCAATATTAAATTACTCAAGATTGACATAAGTTCCCTATTTCCCCTGGGAGACTCTTTCACAAGCTATTGGGCTTTAGTGTTAGAATTTTCCCCCTTATATTCAATCTGTTTTCCATTTCTATTATATTATCTGATTACACATCTTTGTATCTCCTGGCAAAGTGCTCCTTCCCTTCAGATCTTTGGATCTTTGCACTGGTTGGGTGCCTGAAGATGGATGGTACCAAGCAGGACCTGCTAGCATCTCAGGATCAGCCTTAATCTGAACTAATCAAATGATGACAGTCCCTCTGAAAAGAGAAGTAATTACACAGTATAGATTGTATGTATCTCTTAGGAAATGAAGACTTAGATTTGATTATCTAAATTCTCCTTAATGCTTTATGATGAAGTTAAGGATGAATATTGCCTTGAAAGCAATTCAGACAGAAGTTCTTTGTAGAAAGAAAGGTCTGAAACAAATGACCCAAGACAGCAAGAAGATATTGCAAGGCTAAGGTTTCTGTTTAGTTGTCCAAGATGTAATCAGAAACTGATTTAAGGTAGCTGGAGCTGGACTGATTTGAAGTAATATCCCATCAATGTAAGAGCAGGTTGCAGTGGCCAAAACCTATTCTCTAAGGCAGTGTAAAACTAAATAAATAAAAATAAATCCTACACTTTCTTAAAGTAGTTAGTTTTGGTTTTGATCCTTCACATTAGCCAACAAAAGAGAGAAATCAAAATTTTAAGCAACATCTGCAGCCATGGCCCATGTGTTAGAGCAGACTGAAGGTTTAGTGAGCACTTTCAAGCTCTACATATTATAATCCATGGACAAATATGCAGCTTCTGAATCACTTTTCACTGTAATGAGGTTAAGTTATTTATATACCTAAAAGAAATGTGCCTTAAGTACACGTGTCATCTGTGGGACATGCTAACTGCAGCCAAGACTCTTTCACCCTTGGCTCATGCTCTGCATTATTCCAGTTCATACGTGACCCCGAGTCTGACTGGCTTCCTGACAGACTGGAGCTGCCCCTTCCAGAGAATCACTGTCCTGCCCGTTTGCTTCAAAAGCTCCTGGAGTACAGCCCATCGTTTTAAAACGCAACAAAACACTTTCTTGAGACCATTTTCAGTGCTACCTTACTGTGTTGGGGTACAGCAAAGCTGAAGTAAAGCTACAGAAATATGACTGGTTTAGTATATTATATGTTAAGAAACAAGTGTCAGTGCTGGCATAGCACCATGCTTAACCTCCTCTTAACTCTGCCCTGAGCCCTGCTTTTGGCTCTGCTGTCTGCACTGCCCCACAAGCTCCCACCACATGGAGCAGTGCTTTGGCTGGAGCCCACAGGGTGGAATAAAACAACCCCGCACGTGGGTGTGATGTCAATCGGTTAAATAAGTAAGTCCATCAGATCTGGTCAAGCAGATATGTACTTCCAAAAGCAAGATTTTCTGAGCCCATTGGGAAAGTTACATTTTTTTTTGTCCAGATTCTTCTGTCTTGCTGCCAGACTGAAGTTCTCTTTCAGTGTCCCTTCCCACTGGCCTTTCCTGCACCTTTCTTTGAAGCAGATCGTGGTCAGGAATGGCATGCAGACTTAGATGGAGCCATGTCACTGCAGCAATTCCTCTGCTCCTGTTACAAAGGCATCTTTCAGTGCATTTATTTGATCCTAGTTTCAGCCTCCCGTGGAAGAGGCTTGCAATGCCAAGGTCCTGCTGCTGAAAGGCCCCTGGCATGGAAAGGCTCGGTCAGACTGGAGGTCACTGCAAATAATCCTTGGAGAAGCAGCACGCTCCCCTCCTCCCTGCTATGTGGATGGCAGGCAGCTGGAAAGAAAGAGGTACGTTTGGATCCTGCTTAAATATTGATCACAGCATATTTTTGCTGAAACTGAAGTCTATCGATTTGTCTGTGAGTTTGCAGCCTTGATACTTTGGTGAATGTTCTCTCAGAGATGGGCGAAAGCTCCTTGAGTTATGATGTTAATAAGCGAGGCACAGGAGGACTCCCTGATGTTCAAACTGCAACCTAAGAGCAAACATTTTTCATTGGCAGAGGTCTCTGGATACTCTGGGCTTTTTAATGTTTCTCTATCAGCTGTGCTGATGAGCCTTTAATATAAAGGCTTTGGAAACTTGTTAACTGCAATTCCTGCAGCTCTCTCAAGAGCATGTTTCTGTTGTTATTTCAAATTCAGGGCAGCCAGCCATTCTAGAGCCTCTCGGAAACACCAAGCACCAGGGGTCTTTTTCTTCTGCATGTCTCATAGGCAGTCCCTCCTCTAGTGCTCTACTTAAGTATATAATTAACGGTGTGAATTTTATCTTTGGCATCATTAGGGAGGTACTTGCTGCCCTGAAGTTTGTCAAATGCTTAAAGATGATGCTGGATGCAGGCAGGGCTTGCTGGATGCAGGCAGCGAGCCAGGACCTGCGCCCAGCGCAGTGGGTTGGACATGCGTATGCTGCTGCAGGACGGAGATGCCCAACTCAAGGTGAAACACCTGCTCTCCTGCGCGGCTTGACTCCAAGGGGCACGTCATCCGAGTCCCGCAGGAAGGAAGACGAGGGAGGGAAGCATATAAGAACAGAACCCACAGGCTTAATATAAACGTATGCTTTGGCATTAATCGCTGGCAATAAATAAAGAAAAAGTCAACTATCCTGAACTACTATTTGACCTACCCTGGAAACACTACAAGACTTCTCCGATACCTAAAATGTCAGATAACAGTGTGATGAGGTTGGCAAACTCCCATTCAGGTGGGCTACACTATCTTGCTATCAAGACTATCAAATCCATAGTGCTTCAGAGAAAAACAAGTCAGCCCCTCCATACTCGCCTCCAGTTTATTTGGCGACTTGTGCAGCACGCGCAATCCTTCCTGTCCCATGCAGCTTTCAGGCTACTAAGAAGCATAAGACTTGTTAATCTGATTATTTAAGGGACAAATCTCTCCTGCACATCTGTGGTCGCAGAAAGATCTCAAGGGGAAAGCCAAATGAAATTACATCCTCAACAGCTATATGTGGGAGTGAAGCCTGCAGTTACAACACAGAGTTTCAGTCATCTCTGACACTGATTCACTGTTCCTATAGCAAGGCACTTGAATTCTCCATTTCTCCCTTCCCAGTCTGCAAAATAGGAATAAAATCATCTACCTCTGAGAATGCCATGGGTTATGCCTTGTAAAGGCCTGCATGCCCTTGGATAAATGACACTATTCCTGTCTGAAGTATTTTTATTGTGTTTTTTGAGAGTTTTCCCTCAGATATGTCAGTGATTTGTGACAGTTTCTGCATTTGTGATACAACATTTCCTTGCTCCATTTGTAGGAGAGTAACATCCCCTTCTGCTACCAAGCCTGGGACAGGATATTAGATTTTAAAGAGAAATAGAGCCAAGGCTTCTCCATTTACATCAAATCCTATTTGTTTTGTTTTTCTTAAAATAACCTAGGGGTACTTAAAAGTGAAATCACTAATAATTTTTTAGGAATTGTTGCCAGTTGATAGTATCTCTTTATTCAGAATTTTATGTTTCACCAGCTACTGCTTCATGAGTCTCAGAATAGATATTTATTTTATTGTTTTATATTTAAGAGTTTACTAAAGTAGGCAAACCTAATCATTCTTAGCATATATTAACTTTCGTGAAAAAAAATAAACAAACAAACAACACTGGACATATTCCCATCCATGCTTTTTTCCAGTTGTCTCAAATAAAAAAGTTTGAGAGCAAGAAATCTGTTGGAAACAGACTGTTTTAAAGGAATATAAAAGACAATGCTCAAAAGCAGATTTAAAATTAATTGCAGCACATCATTTTAAGGCAAGTTTTCAGCAGTGAGCTCGCAGAGCTAGACCACGCAGTCTATGCATCTTATTAAAACACTGTACTTCACGTATCAAACATTTTCAACAAACTGCTGTGGCGCAGGCCAGTCCGTAACGTGGTGCCGTCACCACGCGCCTGCGCACCGCGCTGCCGTGCCGCAGCACGTCGGGCGAACCGGCCCGAAGCCGCCGCCTGTCACGCAAACCTAGAGGAACGGCTCAAAACTCGAGCAGCTCGAGTCGTCCCGCTTTGGAGCCTGCCCTGGGACTCACTCACGGTTCCACAGCATCTGCTGTGCTGGGACAGACGATCGCACCAGAGAGCAGCTTGTCCCACCGCACCCCAAACCCCGCGGCCGCAGGAGAGGGGGGCGCGCTGCTGCCTTCCCACCGCGCGCGTCCGGCTTCCGACTTAGAGACCTGCTCACCCAGAAGTTGCAACCAAACCGCTGTGTTTAATAACTGCTACCAACGTACCCTTCACCAATGCGCCCTATCTCTTCCCGAGCTCCTTTGTACACTCGTGTTGTCTGTCCACAGGGCAGCAGCAAGGACTTCTGAGTACGTGTAATTATGGACTGTGTAAAACGATCTCTCCTTGCTCGTTTGATACCGCTGTCCGAGAGTCTCCCTGGGTGCTCTCTTGTTCTTCTAGGGAGAGAAATATCTACAAGCGAGCACAGCTCCTGCTGCTCTTCCAGACACCCGTCTCTTCCCATTACAAGCAGCGGTTACTAAGGACATATTTACTGCTGCAAATGTGCAAGGTTTCATGCTTTTATGAAATATATTCAGCCATACTTGTGATTACACTCCAGTATGTTTCTAACATATCGTGAAACTGTATGTCGTGTCAGAACAGGCTGATTTTTAACATATTTTTAACAAAATTTTCCCTTCATTAAATTAGAATAATTATCACAGCATAATGTAACTTAATGTCAAGATGTAACACACAAGCCTATCTTCCATATTGTGGTAATTACATTTTAAATCTATAGCCTACATTAAGTTTGTTTTTTCAACATATGCAAGGCTGTTTCAGGCGTTATTTCTCCAGAAGCTCGGGGGGAAGGTGCACCCTGCGGGGGGTGCAGGGGAAGCCAGCCGAACCCGGCTGACCGCGGGCCATCAGCCGCTCCTCCAGCTCCCCGACAGCAAGAGCGTCGGAGCGCGGGAGGTTATCCATGAGCAGTCCGAATCCCTTGGATCAAATGACACCGGGGGGGGGGGGATTTCTGCTCAAGGATGTATTCAGCTTTCTGAAAACGATGCCTTGCGAGAAGCTTCATTTCAGAGCCGAGACTGCTGCGTTTACGGCGCAGACACCCCATTAACGCCAGCAACGAAGCAACGCGTACGCCATCCTGTGCAAACACTGCTTTCTGCTACAGGGAAGCGGTGTAAAAGCAGCTCAGAAATGAACATTTTCCATAATTATGTCACAAAATTGAAAGTCCTGCTAACACTACATTACTGAGCACCTGAAAAGAGAGGATAAAATGTTTCTCAACAGTCTGCCAAACATGGAAAAGCAAATCACTAAGGCCAAAGAAAATGAGGTTAGATTGAATTCCTGAGATGCTGTCTACCTATTGACCTCCCTCATACCAAGTCTTTTCCTGTCCTTAACAAAAAGGGGGGAAATCCAGGAGAATGCATGCTGTTCAGAACATAGCTGGAGGCTGGGTTGGATTTGAATTTTGATCAAAGTTTCTCTCATTTGACATGCTTTTCTGCATGTCAAATCTGCATTGCCAACCTGTTTTTCCTCCTTTCCCCCCGCCCCTTAAAATAACATTTCCCGTAGGAGAAATCTTGCCTTAGCCACCATACTTAATAAGAAACCCTGGGCTCAGGAAAGCACAGTGCCACCGGTCCTCTTTCTCCAGCCTCTTGTTTATTGGCAGAGGGATCTGGAGAGGCCTTTCTATCTCCCTACGCGCGAGCTTCGTTACGAGCACGCAGTTCGACACAGGTACCCTTCAGTAAAAACAAGTCATCTCTTCTTAACCCGTAACATTTCCAGGAGTAAGAAGGAAGCCAATTTACAGCCCAGCCGATGGCTCAGTTTCCTGATTTGTTTCCCTCCCTAGAGTTGAAAATAACATAGCCTCCAGTCTTTTTTTTTTTTTTTTTTTTTTTTTTTTGTGTGTGTGGCACAAAGGAAAAATGTATAAATATCAGTAAATGACTGCCATGGCTGAGAAGCCATCTGGGAAGGGCCTTCTCCAATTCCCGTCTACAGAGATTAGCATTCATGCCGTGTCAAATCTGCAAATTGTTTGTTTGCTTTGAGGAAATGTACAATATGGTCCAGATTGTTGATGCAATTGTTTTCTGAAGCATCTTTCTTGTGGACTGTGCCTTAGTACATTATTCTAATTACACAAAAGACAGCAGCACAGTAACTTAACAGTTGAGTTGAGCAAAGCCAGGGGCAATATTAAACAAAGAATAACATCCAGCAGTTGGAGGAACGGAAGAGGGAAGGTATCCAGCTGGCTTGCTTTTTGCTGGTTTCTCTTCAACTGCGGCGTGACTTTGCTGCGTGCCCGGCTGCGAGCTGCCTGCTGCCGGCAGACCCCCGGCGCGGCACGGTGCGGCACGGCACGGCACGGTACGTGCCTGCTGCGCTGCCAGGGCTCGCCGGGCTCCCAAATTCAAGAGGCTCCCGAGGCGCTGGCCAGCGCCCGCGTTCCCTGCTGCTGCTCCGGATGAGCACGTCTGCAGCTGCACGGTTTAATCTGACCAGGGCTGCTGCGCCTGTTTACGTCTAGCTGTGAGATATTGGCTTTGCCGCTCAGTTTGTCCAGATCTCACTGCAGATGGGGGCTGTGAGACAGGCCCAGAGTCTTTCGCATGAAATCATGCAATATTGCCCCCTGCAAAGCCACTGCAATATTTAAAAATATGGATTATCCTCAGCTTCTGCTCCTCTTGATGAGCCCACCACATTTATCTTGCTATTCCTATTTCCTTAAATGTATGGTTTCTTCTCAAGCTACTGACTGCTGAAAACTTGAAGCAATCCACTGACGTTTATGCACCAACTTACCGTATTGTTAGCTGTGAATTCATTGCCAAGGGAGTGGTTAGCTTTAATGGTCCTGGGAATTGAATCATGCCGATATGTTTAGGGAAACACAGGAGCTTAAAAGAAGGTTGTCCATCAGAAAGGCTCCTTGATGAATTTAAAAATAAAAGTATAGTTTGATCAAGCACTCTTATCTCTTTATGATTTCCTTCCATATTCTAAAATCTTCATTTTCTGTGAATATTCAGTAAGTGATTTTCTGAACTCTCTGAATTTCAACTATTTTTTGATTCCTTGCAGTCACCATTTCAGTGTCAGAGTTTTTTATAAATTGCATAATGGTAGGTATTTTCAAAGCAGAAAAACTTTCTGCTGTCAAAAGTGAAATTCCAGGTTCACAAATGAGAGTCACTAGAGACTTGGGGACAGAAAGAAATGAAACAGAAAAGCAGCAGCAAGAGTACTGATCTACAGGCATTCCTCTCAGCCACGATTTCGCTGAACTCGTGTTTCTCCTCTCCCGTGTTGCATTTAACTCTGGTTTTTTCTTGGCCATATTCTCCTTTTCGCTCAGGCCCAGAGCGTGGGACTCACGCTGCTGCATCACCTAACGAGAAGTAGCCACCGAGCACTTGTGTGTGTGCGCGTGTCTGTGTGCAGGAACACACATTTTTGAGGGGGGGGTGTGTGTGTGTGGCATTGCAAATACAACTTTCATCCTGGAAGCTCAGGAGTGTTGCTATAGAAATTGTAGCGGGGTTGTTAGCTCGTGCCCTAAGGGAATCCGCCTGCTCGGCGGAGGCTGCTCCCTGCTCCCGTCCTCCCTGGGGACGGACGCCGGCTGGGCGAACTCAGACACCCGGACAAAGAGGGAGCTGGGTTGGTCTGTAAGATTAATTTATAAGCACATGTGCATGTACACATCCACATTCAGAGAGAAATTACAGTAGCTGTTGGAACAGGAAGCAGTATGCCTGCTCAGGAAAAGCAAATCTAACTAGCTAAATGAGTGCTTAGAATAATAATAATTGTCATTACTATTGCAGGCTCTCCGTGGGATACTGTGCAGCTGAATACTTATGAATAACTGGCACCTCATGGCAGCTCAGCAAGCCAGGAAAGCTGTGTTACTCCCATTTTACAGATGAGCTGTGAAACATGTAAGCAGAATCAGAGCTACCTTTAGCAGGGCAAGGACTGCAGGCTCCTGGGTCTCCCTTTTGACACCTTGCACCATTCCCATTCCTGGGGCAGCGGTAGGATCTCAAGAGTCCCAGGTCCAATTTTTCTACTCGTCCTGCTAGAAGCAGTGTCTTTAGAACACATTGCTAAGAAACACAGAATAAATGCCCAGGGCCACAAGTCAGCAACACTGACAACAGCTCAGGTGCTGGTCCTCATCATCCATCACATCTCTGAATGAGGCAGCAGTTAAGGACTGGCAGAATAATTGCATTTGGTGCAGAAATTTAGCCTACAAAATCCTCTTCTCCTTTGATTAGTCTGACAGGTTTTTCTTTTGAACAACTTTGTTTCTTTGCAGATTTGTTTATTGTGAAAGGTCAGGGTACTACACTGTACTCTGCATTATCTCTTCCCTGCTTCCCGGCGTCCCCCTACATCACCCCACCCCGAGTAATCATGCCTTCAGCACCTTTCCTGCAATGCTTTGACGCTCCCAAATCCAGCTGAGACTTTTTGAGACTTTAATTAATGAGATAACAAAAGGGAAAACACCCAAAGAGTGAACCCCTGAGTTGAAGACTTTATCTGCTCTTTGCAGCTGTACTTTTTTTTCTTTTTCTTTTTCTTTTTTTTTTCTTTTGAGCTGTATTCCAGGTCCGTCAATACTGTTTCCCATTAAATTAAATAGCTTATTGACTGGTGTGAGACGTAGCCACAAGGCCGATAGGATCCGAGCGCAGTACTTTCTCAGTGCAAACAATCACAGGTCACTGCACAGTAAATCAGTTGGTAATGGAGTTTGAACTCTGCGAATCAGTTCTGTGTACCCTTTTTATTTGTTTTTAATTTGTATCAATGGTAATTCTGTCGGTTTCAATTTATGTGACGGTAGCAGGTTGTGGAGCAGCGGAAACACCATTTTTCTTCTTGTTAACCATTGAGCTCTCAGCACCTTGGCAGCCAAGCGTTGCGAACTCACAAGTGTTGAGATTTCTTGATATCAGCAAAATCCAATGCTGTTTTATTTTCTTCCTACTCTTTTTCCATCAACGATACCACCAGCACTGATTCCTCCATACGAGTGTGCACTAGCCCGTGCCGGCTTCTCGCTGGAACGCCGCGTTACGGAGCCGGCGAGCTGCCGGGCCGCTCGGGTGCCGGGTCCGCCTAACCGAACCTGCCTGGGCAAGGGGCTTTCGGGGCGTTAGGCTTTTATACAAAGACATTTCCTTGGCATATTTTTCTAGTTTTCAGCTATCAGCAATTTAGGGATTTCTACTTGGATTTGAGAACTGAGCTGTCATTAATAGACTTTTCTCTATGAATTTGCCTCACACCTTTTTGAATTCATTTCTATACTATTAGCATCTGTGATATCTTGTGGCATAGAATACCACAATTTAATTATGAACTACATAAAAATGATTTCCTTTTGTTGCTTTAATCTGGCTGCCTTATAATTTTGTCAGGTGTCCCCTAATATTTGCTTTGTGAGAATTAATGAATAACCGTTCCCTGCAGACTTTTTTATGCTTATCAGCCATCTCCGCGGAGAGGTGAGGGTCCTGGTCTCTTAGTCTTTTCTCTGAAGGAAGCTGTTCTGTACATACGATATCCCTATTGCCTGTCCTGGTATCTTTTCCAGTTCTCTGTGTCCTCTTTTGCCGAACTGTGGCTAGCACTGTCGATGTGAGCGTACCAAAGATTTATAAAGTTGCATAAGGTTTTCTTTCATTTCATTTTCTATTTCCTCTTTAATAATTCATACTGTTCTTGGCTTTCTGGCCTTTGTTGAGCCTTGGAGATTATGATTTCAGAGAACTATCCACAGTAACTTCACAGGCATTTTTGAGCAATAACACTTATATTGTTGTCCATGTGCTTTATCTTTCTAGGTGCTTCCGTCTGTCGCTACATTCATGTCCCTATATTAGTTTTGTCAGGTGTTGTGTGGTTTATACCTATTTAATATTCCCACTGTTTAGCTTGCTTGGTGTTTAGAAGAAGTTTTTGAACAAAAACAATCATAAACCCGTAGTTAGCACTGACTAAAGTTTGCTTTTCACTGCTCACGCATGCAGCCTTTGAAAGCCTGTAATGCTTAATGGATGCATTGAAGTGATAATATGAGGTGACTGCATGTCAGGTTGTTAAAACAGTGATAATACACTGCACTAAGACAACATTATCTCCACTAACTGCATTATGGTGGTCAGGGAATGTCTTGTGAAATTCCCATGAACACCAAATGAATTCACAATGTCTAGGCTACTTGTAACAACTGCTGCCAGGACAAGAGGTACCATTTTGTCTGGGTGCTTGTCTGCTTGGCATTAAAAGGGGGATGTGCAGAAAATGTCTGTTTGCAAAGTCACATACACACACGTTTCTCCTCTACAATATTTTGGGAATCGACACAGACGTGTTAGGAAAACTGTCACTTGTATAAACTTCTTTGCAACCGAGTGTGATTTTTTTTTTCCAGAGCCATTAATCAAGGGCTAGATGGAACCAGCCTGGCAAAAAGAAAAAAAATATGAACTCATAAAATGCACTGAGCAAAGAGTTGGATAAGGATTGGAGAGGTAGACTGAGGAACTTGTATGTCCAAGTATTTACATTTTCCACATCAGCTGAGCCCTTACAAGCAGTCATTAGAGTATCACCATAGAGGTTTGGAAGCTGGGAGGTTCCCCAGCAGCTGCTTCGCACTCTGAACTTGTGCTGCTGGCTTGGATGCAACACCTGCCTACTGCTGGCCACTCCCAGTTAGGGCTGTTGGGTTAAACTGGCTTTTGGCCTGACTTGGTACTGCTGTTTTTATGTCCTTACAACTGTCACCAAGCTACTGAAGTGGAACTGCAAATGGGGGGGGGGGGGGGGCTAAACATCAGATTTGCAAGAAACATGATCATGCAGCACAGAGACTAATAGCGAAATGATGATTTTTGGAGCAGGATCTAGTCGTGGCAGACATAAAAGGAAAATCCACTGCCCTGGGCACTGAACAAGCCCGGGGAAGGGAGACGCCTGCCCTGGACTGCTCATGGAGAGGGTCGGCTAAATGCGGCAGAAAAGGAGGAAGGAGGGAGGCTGACCGATGGCCCCGTCCACGCCGGGGCTGGCCTTAGCACACTGGTTTCCATCCTACAGTTTATGGACATGAGGACAGCACTACAAAGGGGCTGAGAACAGGTCAAGGGGGGTGTTCAGGCGCTGATACGATCGATATGTTCTCACGAGCTTTGTTTGGTGGTACTAAAATCCTAACAAGAATGAAGCACTGGGAGACTTAGGCAGCTATTGAGTGTCTGGAGCTTACAAGAAATACAGCTATTATCATTATTATCTAGACCTCTGTCTATAAACCAATTTCAGCGTGGAAATGTGCTTGAGGCTGGCAGGACCATCCAGACACCAGGCATCAAGAGGAGCAGCATTAGCTGGGATGCCTGCAGAGTATGGATCCAAGTGACACAGCCCTGACACAAGTCTTTCTTGTGCTGCTGGACTCTGCTGGCCAATAATGAGTAAACACCCCTTAATTATATCTGAGGAAGAGGCCACATAGGATTTACTCAACCCAAACAAGAGCTTTCCTGGGCCTGTACACCTCTCCAAACACACTAGAGAAGCTAACAGATTTTATCATCACTTCTATCACACAGCAAACAGTCATGAGTTACAAAACTATAAATCAGAGGCTAATGGATTTTCAACAACATGCTTTGGCCATTTTTTAATTTGCTTTTAATTTGTATTGATTTTCCCTGACTTTTGCTCCAATCTTGCCTGGTTCAGCAGGTCAGGGAGTGTGCCAAGAGGACGACAGTCTTATGGAAAGACAGAGAAGGAAAAGCAGGTAAGCATATACATATGTATGCGCTCCATAAAAATGATTGTGCCTAGGTGCCTGAGCTTGCCTGCCAGACCACACTGCTACGGGCTGTGCAAGCAGGAGCCTTGGGGCTGTGCCAGCTGAAGAGCTGCACCATCTGGGAATTTGTCAGCCGGCAGAGGGTGATTTTCCTGGGCTGGGAGCCACCGCAGCCCTCTGCACAGGTGTGGGTGTCACCTACCAGGAGAAGGACCTTGAAGAAGCATGGAAAGAAAATGTTGCTATTTAAATCCTCCAACCACTCTCAACCCTGAACCCCCCCAGCAGTGTTAAAGATTTGCTTATTTACTGGTTTTGATCTAGGTTGTCTGCACCAACTTATTATTTGTTCCTCATGATTGCATTAATATTTTTCATTTCTTAATGCTAATCAGCAGCAAGTTTCAGGCTTGTACCACATATTCTATTAATTGCAGAAAGAAAATTCAATGGCTAAATAGCGGTTGCGTTGTGTGGCCTGAGCAATCAGGTAGGGGGCAATGAGCACAGCTCAGTGCTAACCACAGGGTGGTCTTTCTTCTCTCCTCACCTTCAGTCCTGCAGAACAAACCCTAGATAGGAGATGGCTGATTGAGTATCTGTGATAAACTATTTACAGCTTAGGCCTAGCCATGCAAAGTGCTGTCAAACAGTCCTGAATAAAAGTATATTAATAAAAATCATGATCTGTACACAAACAGAAAAGGGCTAAATTCTTCAAATAAATGGCTCACAACAAATAATTTGACCAGCTCTCATGATCGGCTTATGCCCTGAAGCATGAAGATTATCAACCCCATGTAATTTTCTCCTAGCTGACATAGCTGCAAAGATTATTCATATTCATATAAATGTCTAATCCTCTAATCTAATCCCCCCCCCCTTTTTTTCTGCTTGTGCTAAAGCTCCACAGCCTATACTCAAAAGCTCTCTGAGCAATGGAATTATTGATAAATTACTTCGGAAAGGTGAAGCACAGCACATACACCAAGCCCACCAAGTCCTGGCTGTTCTTACAGAGTTTTTATGATCCTGTAGAAAAGTCAGAGTGTGAATTTTCAGGACGATTGCAGATATTTTTCCTCATTGATATTTTTCATGTCCTTCCCTAGTGTCAAAGTAAAGTGATTATCTTTCACTATTGCTTTCAGAAATATTTAGAAATTGTATCACTCCATCACTATGTCAATTAAGCTTCATCACTACAAATAATATAGGAGTCTGTTGGCATTATTATTTATTCTTCCTAAGACAGTGAATATCCCTGGAACCTGAACTCAGCACAAAAATGCTATTATGAGTATCTGAAATGAAGTACATCCTTTTTCAGTTTTCCATTCATAGAACCTCTTTGGGCCAGCCTTGGTGAAGTCCTGGTAAAATAACCGTAATATGAATGCACCGTTAGACAATTTGTATCTTGCACATGTCACGAGCTAAAATAAGAAGAGACACTTGGCATTTAGATCACATGCAACTGCCAAACCTAAATAACATAGCTGAAATGCGGCTAAGTATCCCACAGCAATGCCTGGTTGCTGCCTACGATCCAAGGTTTTTGGAGGAAGGGTCTTCGGTTAGAAACAACAAAATGTCTACTTTAATCATCCATTTTATAACAGCAAAGAGCATACATTTATACCAATTTTTACCAGCATAAAATAAAAGGTAGCTTATTAGAACTGTTAATATCATTTCCTTCTCTTTCTATCATAATTTAAATGTGCTAGTTTGTACTTTCTACTTCCAAAGTATGTTATCAGATTACCAGGATGACAACTTCCTGCTTCATTGCTGTTGTTTTATTATATCCATGACAATTTGAAATTAATGTATTCCTCACTTTCATTAGATATGCTGACTACAAAGTCTCCTTATCATAACATAATTTTCCTTTTGGAGGTGAAGCATGTGACAAATTCTTACAGATATATTCATGCACAAATCACGTGCATACCTACTGCCTGAGCAGTCAGCGGTTCCTGGGCTGCGAGGTCCAGGCAACGCTTGGAAATGAGACCGTTCAAGAGTTGCAAAGTTTTGGTCAAAAGGAATAAAGACCACGGGAGGACAGACCAGGCGATTTGTGAATAGCAGGTCCCTGTAGCTTCACAGAGCCTCCAGGCACCACTTGTGATCATGGCATCGGCACGTTTGTCTCCCAGCACTGACCTTCATCACCTCCTCCGGCACGGAGCCCCAGCTGGATCTCACCCTCGCCAGCATGGGAACACCACAGCCAGCAAGGAAAGGGTGGTGGTTGTGCCCTGGCTGCTTCCTCCCCTTCTCCTGCCTTCCTTTTTCCTGAATATATTTAGCCTATACACAGTCCGGGGTACAGATTTGTACAATGTACAGAAATTATAACTCCAGACACAGTTGGGGCCTCTGAGCATTTCTATAATAAAAATAATAAATCTGGAACTGCTTTTCACTCAGAATCAGACTGAAACTCATCAAGCTATTATCTCACTTAGACCAACAAACAAGCATCAAATGGGAACTTCTTTCAGATCACTATAGACTTGGACAAATTTTGAAACACTGCCCTAAAGCAGAAAGACTTAGGATCCTATTATTAGTCCCCTGAGGCCAGCCAGCTTCTCCATTAACTTTTAGCTCAAACTAATAGCACATTCATAAGCAATTTGTGGGTGACTGTATCTGAGACTTTAAGCTGCTGTAGTTTTTCTTCTTTAGACATTATGTTTTTGCTTGATGATATGGAATTATTTAGATGACAACTCACATTAAAAGAACCTGTGCTCTTTTAGGCAAAGACTTTTTTTTCAAACACAACTGTTACAAAAATGTTCTAAATCTACTGACTTCAAGGGACAGCATCTTCCATGATTAAAAAAAACCCCGCTTTTCCTTTTGAATATTTTGTCCTTTTTAATAGCTTAAACAGACATTTCCACGTCAACAGGTTTTCAGCTTTGCTGTCAGACAAAGCTGCTATTCTGTATTGTTATTACTCCACATGCTTTTCACAAGATACCCAAACTTTCACAAATACTAATAACATTTTTAAAATATTTCTTTCTTCATATGCTGTACATTCATCTTCAATTTAAACTTGCCTATGGACAGAAAGATGATAGCTCCACTTTTTTCTGGAGCTCTTTTCACTCAGTTACAGCTGTTGCATTTGATAATGCAGAAGAGTTGTTGTGTGCATTTGTTTGAGCGTGTATGAGCATGAGGACACATGCATGTGTCCTTCAAAAACATACATAATGCCAGTCATGGCATGAGTCAGTCATGGGGAGAAAATCTGCTATGAGAAATTCATAATGAGAAATATCTTCACTAATCCAGAGAAGAAATACTGGTAGGACATACACATCCCACAGCACATTCACAATTTCATATAATACATTCTCTTATTTTCTTATCTCATGTTTCTGTTCCATAAAAATAGCTAATGTTGTCATTTGTATTCCACTTGTTCATTTTGGGGGGAAGTTTTATTTGAGGGACTGCATGGCTCAAATACATTGGTAATATAGATACAGAGTCTTTCCCCAGGAGGTTGCAAATTCACATTCTTGCATCTCTGTAGTGCAGAGGGAAATTTTCACTTCACAGTCTCATGTCTCTTCAGTGTCTTACAGGAAATGACTTGACACTTCTGATCCTAGATCTACGAGAATACCTCAGCAGTTGTCTTTTAGTTGAGCCTTATTATCAATTTCAACAAGTCTAAAGGTTAAGTCTCAATCCAGTAAAGCAGTTTTAACCACAAACTTAAATTTTGCATGTGTTTGTATGCTAAGCATCCATAAATTATATATTGAGATGATCTTCTGACCAGGGATACTTGGAATCAGTGAACTGCACGTGAAAATGCTGCACTTTAGTCCTGTTCACAACGTGCCTCCCTGTTCAGAACAAAAGAGGCTGAGGGGCATCACCAAGACTGCTGTGATGGATTTGTATTTGTAGACACAAGACGCTTTTTTCCTGATGCAGCGTGTCCTCCCTCCAAGCTGCAGGCACCCCGGCAGCAGGAGGGCTTCCTCATGCTGCTGCTAACCACTCTCAGAGTGGGTCTGTCATCTGGCTTGCCCTGTAGTACCTGCTCTGTAGAAAGACCTGTTTTATTCCTTTCTTTGTCTCCTCCCTCTGCCCCAAAGCACGTGCGTATTTACAGGTACAGACCTACTTTATGCACTGTGTCTAGTTAAGATGAAAATGTGTGCTGTCCTGATAACCTCTCCAAATGGCTTTATTGGCCACTCCATCCCCTGCTGATAGACTTTTTAGCCTCTTCTCATGTAGCCATCTTAAACATCTTATCAAACCTGAGCCAAGGTGAAGATAATAATCTGAGACCTGATTAATTAATTACTTGCTTTAAAACTAATTTTACAATATAAATAATCATGAAAACACTGAAGCCATTTTAGTGGCATTAAAACCGAGGACTCTTTGCAAACACAGCCAGCAAAAAACAGCTCTATAAACTGCTTATTTAAATCTACTGTGCCTTCTTGCTTGAGTGTGAAGTAGGCTGAATAACCCTCTGGCATTTACCTGCTGCATCCCAAGCACACCAAACTGTGACGCAGTGTCAAACGCTGTCCTGCATGCCCCATAGGGGCAACTCACAGGGAGGACTTTTCATTACAGAGGCGAGGGAGAAAGGGACAAGTTATAACAGGTAGGAAACCAATGAAACATGTTCCAGCAAGAAAAGACAATTCAAGCAGCTGAGAGGAAACATCAAAGAATAACTGTTGGCAAAAGAGTAACGCAGGATCGTGCTACTATATCGGATTGATGGCTGAAGATGAGTTAGAAGGAAAAGCTGCTTGCACTGCAGCCTGTATATACCGGGGGAAGGGACCTGGGGCACTGCTGAGTGGATGCTGAGATCCCGGATGTTGCTAGAGAGCAACAAAAGGAGTGGGAGAGATTGGGGCTTTCGCTAGGAACGGGACTACGACGGCAACCTTTATGGTGAGGGAGAAAAGGCAGCTGTTTAGGGAGAACCAGTACATGACTTGTAATCAGCTACAGGCAGAGTCTACACCTCTAGAGTTCAGTGGAAATAACAACCAGAGAAGATACAGCCAAGAGGTTCAAGTCTACCAGTGCAGGAAACCTGAGGGTTCATCATCTTGCAAAGTCAGCAAAATCTGCTGCTACTTGGCACGTTTCGTATCAACTTCTTAACCTCAGTCCCCTGTCTGCAAAAAGGAGCAGATCATATTTACAGGATGGAGATCTCAAAAGTGCTTCAAACGATTCAGAAGGCCAAAGCTCACTGGTGGGTTTCTGGGCACTTTTAAACATCCTTCTGACTACTTTTCAAATGTTGACCTTTGACTAGGTAAGGAAATAAACAGACGACATAAATATAACAACAGTCTGTATGAAAAATAAAAATGTTGACATTAATAAAGCATTAAAGGATTTTTACACCCAACAGCAAACACAGACCTTTTATGCCTTATCTCTAGCTATTTCTAGTTATTTCTAGCAGCTGGCAGATAATCCTGTAAAAACAAGAACAAATTATTTATATTCACTTTAGTATTCCATAAATCAAATATTGCTTTGAGGGTGAACTAATATTTTGAGAATTGAATATGGGATTTGGTCTGGCTTGCTACATGCACTGAATCTCTGTTTGGTGTGATTCGAAAAGACTGAGAGATAAAAAATCCAGAAAAATAAGGAGTCTGAAATGTAGGCAGCAGGAGGAAACAATTTGCAGTAGTATTGCCCAGTTTGGCTTTGTGTAGTGAGAGAGTTATGAAATGTAGTTATTGTGCTTTCTGTGTGGCACTTTGCTTTTAAATGCAGATACTGTGAATCTATCAAAACATGTTATTTGTTTGCTTGTTTCTTTTTCCCTACATATGAGAAGACATCAATATAGTTTAACTGCAAAAATACATCCATCCACCCTCTGTAGCTCCTTTATTAAACTACAGTTTGGCAGGAAAAAAAAGTCATATACAGCCACTTGTGTTTTAAAGAAATGGCAAAAACAGAGGCTACAAAACTTAAATATGGGCAATCTGATTTACATCTGGGCTGACAGTCTGTAAACCATGTTATAGCAGATGGGTTCTCTGAACAGCCAAGTTATAGCCACCTGAAAAGCAGGGTTTGTAAAAACACTGGCAGACCTTTAACAGGAGCTGTGTGAGCATCGAGTGCTTCTATAAACAATATTTTATTGATTAGAATAGGCAGAAACTCAGGTTATTTACAACAGACTTTTTCATAGCATTTATTGATGTATTTAATGCTCCACGGAGAAGGAGAGAGAACTGGCAAATATAGTAAGTGGACTGGATGTAACACTGAACTACTGCTGTAAAACAGCCCTGTGGAAATTAGTTAGTGGGCAAGTCACAAAAGTGAATATATTTCTGGTTGCCCAGAGTAGCGCGAGCCGCAGCTACAGGGCAGCACCGTGCGTAACTGCACTCGTGAAGCCTTGCCGGGATAACGGCGCACATGGCATTTCTGTGGATAACTCATTCTGCCCATGCATACAAACAGCACGATTTTTTTTCTCCCTTAAAATAAATAAATGAACAGTACAAAGGAGGAAACGGGCAGCACGTTGCAGTAAACTGTGCTAAGAACCAGCATCAAACATCTGGAAAATTCAGAAGTTGTCAGAGGAAACACAGGCTCCATGGTGCCCTGAAGAGCTGGGGCAGCAGAGGGGATCTCTAGAAAGCAAAGGTGCTTTCATTAAAGTGTATTTTTGAGGGGATAAGGGAATTTCTATCCATTAGAGACCAGGATGAGCTGTAAGCTGATGGAAATCCATCACATATCGCTCTGATGCATCTCATGTGGATGGTAGCTGGAACTGGTAGGCTGAAGTAGGGGGCCTGAGCGTGACATCTCCTAGTCCCCCCGGTGCCTCTCACCTTGAATGTGCACTGGAAAGTGGCTAAGGCCACACTTCTGCCAGGTGGGCGCTGTGCCCCTCACTGTGGGGTCTCAGCATTTATCACAAATGACTTTGCACAGTTTGGCAGTAGCCAGCGTGTTGTACCCAGCTTTGTCTTTAATTAAACGCTCTCCTGGGAACCCTAATTCCAGCCTCGCGCTCCTCGCCTACCTCGGGGCTGGAAGCAGACAGTGTGGCGAGCTCAAATGCAAGCTCCCCATTAGAGAGTCCTCATCAATGATTTTAACCCCCTGACCTGGAATGAAGAGAGGTAATTCGATCTCCATGGTAACGGGGGAGCCGGCTCTCCTGCACGAGCCTGTCACTCACGTTAAATTGGGCTGAATCATCCGCCTTCGCTCGGCGCTGTGGACAGGACACGGATAACACAGTCTGGGAGAAATAAGCTATCCTTAAACATGATAATGACGCGTGACAGCTTAAACTTTGGGTCGCTCTTGGTGCATGAATTGTCAAATATTGTGACAGCCCAAGAAGCTCTCAGCACCATTGCACACGAGCAGATAAATGAAAACATTTGTGTGGATTTTTATTATTTCTTCTTAGCAAGGAGCTCAAAAATACCCCTGGTTTTGCAGCACCCATGGGTGCTCCACGGGAGGTAATTTCGCGGTGACTCTTGTGGGAAACAAGCCCAGATCACTCACGCTAGGCTGCGAAGTTTGTGACCACCCAGCTGTCGTGAGTGAAGGTGCGGGAGGTACCGAGTTACCCTCCCCCTCGGAAATGGGAGAGAGAATCACTCAAGGGATTACAAAGTCTCTTTTCTCAAAGAACAACCATATGGGTTAGCATTAACATCAGTAATACTAATAACTAGTACTATCATTAGTAAAACCAGAGAGCTCAGAGATCCTGCGCTAGACCAAGCCCTCAAGGTGCTAGGAGTGGTCATTAGAGAATCTGACAAATTACCTTTTTTCCAGATATGAATTTAAGTTCAGAAAGAGTACATCTCTGTCCCATGGCCAGCTAGGGAACCTGAAAGCTTGATCCCATGTAATGGGACCACACAACCACAATCAATCCCACCAGCACACAGACCTACTCCTCGGCTAAACCTTCTACGAACAGCAGCACGCAAATCTGTGATAGAGATCTGCCTCCAGCAACGCCAAGACCGGCTCATCTCATCGCACCACATGGAATCACCATGGCACGGCCTCGAGCTGGGGCAGAGTCTGCAGTCAAGTCAGGAGTACCGCGAAACTGCAAAAATGAAGCTTTGTTTAATGATTTTTAATTAATTTTAATTACTTACACTTTTTTTGAGCACTAACTTAACCTCACTGAATATCAGCCCCTCTGATCACTCTGGGACTTCTGCCAGCTTTCTCATTACAGATCAGTTCCCCTAACACTATTTGATAATGAAATGGGTTTTAAAAGAAAGGGACAGAGGAAAATATCAAATACCTTCAGCAGAACCCCAGGGAGCTGGAAGAGGATTACGATTTGGCATAGAGATAAAATGATAGTTTGGGGGCTTGCTTTATGAATAACGTATTTCTATGTTGAAAGTGTCCTACTTTTTAACGACAAAAGTTAAAGGCCTGCAAGGACTTTCCACCTTCACAGCTTCTTCTCACAGGCCCCTTCCATACGGGAAACAATTGTGAGACGGGCAGCAAAAGCCGCGACTGCGGCTGACGCCTCGTGCAGCGGAAAGGAGATGGTCTCTTCCACTGGGCAGGTAAACCCAGCTGAAGGAGCAGAGCTGGCATCTCCTATGCTACCAAACTCTGTACATCTGAGAGCAACTTCTGTTGATTTCTCCCTTTAAACAGGTGGTCTTTCCTTAAGCTTTCACATCCTCCAGGAATCTCCTGATCAGATTACATAGTTCATTCTCCTACGACCGGTATCTCCTAGCCTTAGTCTCTCTTTCAGCTCACCATTTACAAATTTCCCCACAGGCCCAGGTTATTTGTTCAGGAAAGGGTATTCCTTTTGCTTTCTCTGATCACCTCCTTACTTCTGGGTCTTCCCTCCGGCTTTTTTTTTTTTTTTTTTTTTAATCTCCTGCCACTGGGATCCTTTTCCACCTATATCCTGATCAGCATCCAAAAGATCTTTCTGTGCCAAGACAGTCTTGCAAGCAGCATCTCTTTTCCTATGAAACTCTGTAGGCTTTATCATAAAGAGATCTTGGAAGGAAGTGGTAGCACTGGAGTAAGTCCCTTCTGCCTCTTTGTGTCTATGAATACCCACTGCTCTGCTTCATGATTCAAAACTTTCTCCATGTGGCTCTGATCTTACCCCAGCTGATCTCATGCCCAGCAGCCCTGGCAAGCTTCAAAGCACCTGATGTTTGGGCTGGGCATAGAAAAGAATCTGTGATTTTTGGATGCTCTACTGAGGCTTATCTGAACCTCAGTGCAGTCTCTAAATCTAGGCTGGAAGCCACATAAGAGCACATTTTCATTAGACGTGTTTGGACTTCCATAGCCACAGCTGGAAATTCCCTGAAAAATGTATGTCCTTTTGTGGACTTACACGTAGGTTTGTGGTCCCAGAAGAAGAAGTGGCAGAGAAAGGAGAAGAAAGGAAGTGAAGGATGTGGTTTTTAGAGCACTTAAAACACAAAAAATGGGCACAGTGTCGCATGTGTTTATTACAGCTACTGACTGCACCAGGCAACACTGGAGGAAGTACTGAGGGAGCAGGCTGAGACACAGACAAGAAAGATGACTCTCACAGTCTGTTACAGCAAATCACATTTTGAAGCAAGGCCTAAAAACCAGGACTGCTGGCTCCCTGCACAGTCACCACTAGCCTAAAAGGCTCATGTTCTCAACAGACTACGGTTTCTGCATAGCCACACATCAAACGTATCTTTACTCATTAAATTGAAGCAAGCTGGGGTGATGCGGCAGCCTGCAGGAGCGCAGGACTGACATGCGCCTTCCCTCGCTATGGATCTGCCCTGAGCTCGAGCCAAAAGGGCTATCAGAGCCTGCAAAGAGCCCAGCTGAGCGACAGCAGGATCCCCCGAGCGGAGGGTTCGCAGGCAGAGGTCCTGCAGTGACAACAGAGGAGCAGAAACAGCAACTGTGAGCGAAGGTGAATTGGACGGTGGGACTGGGGCCATTTCCTACCTCCCAGCCATTTGAGGCACGTGCATAATTCATAGACCATAGATTGTATATATCTTATTCATGAAAGTTTAAACAGACTGGTTATTACTATTGACCATTAAAAGGCAATTTTTCCCCCATGTACGACAAGGACTATTGACATTCCCATATCCTTGAAAAAAGGTAGCTGATGTCCTGACATCTTCCGAGTCTCACACCACTTGTGCATGCAAGCATTGAGATATCTAGGTCTCCAAGCCAGCCAAGAGTTGAATAAGCAAGCTGCAGTTTTTTTTTAAATTTCTGGCTACTTTTATGACTATCGATAAAATGTGTCATTAATGCATTATTAAAAATCTGATTCTATGCTTTTAGGTCTAATGCTTTATTGCTAAGAAAGTCAGGCTGGTTTTTCTCTCTGCCATAGACAGTGTGACTTTATTTAGCTTGAGGTAAATTATTTTGCTATTGTAACCCTACTGCAATGCTGCTGTCAGTATTGACCCTGACCTGCTGCATCTGGGTTGGTTGGTTGGTTTGTCTCTTCCACTAAAGGTTTTCCTGTGGGCTAGAGCTGGAGAGAGGAAAGCAGGTCTGATGAATCTACAATGTGAATGAGACATCCTAGAGAATTATAAAGGAGGAACAGACCACAGGGGTGTTTCTGTGAAAGTGCAAAACAGCCCTAGGTAAGTGACTTCTGCGTGGCTGCGTGCTCTGCGCTTTGGCTCCAAATCTTGGTGCCTTTTGGAGCATCACAAAGGTGATGCTTTGGGTTTTCATAAGGAGAAGAAGCTAATACTCAGATAGGGATGCTGATTCTTCTTCTCGCTGCAGCCTTTAAGAAAATTAAATTCATGCCCAATGGGCCTAAACACACTTGGTAGCACTGAAGTGCAAAATTGAGCTAATATCCCTCTGATGTTTAAACAGT
The DNA here is from genome assembly GCF_028389875.1 of Rhea pennata. NCBI lineage: Eukaryota > Metazoa > Chordata > Aves > Rheiformes > Rheidae > Rhea > Rhea pennata. The sequence continues at coordinate 6,615,635 of NC_084687.1, forward strand.
ACTCATGATATTTTTATGCCAGTCTAGAAGAGGCTCCAAAGCTTTTGGAACTGCTGTCACAAATCATGAGTGATGTCTAAAATAAAAGGAAGGGAAAATATATTAGTTTATTGCAGGGAGTGCTCTGGATAATGCAGCAATGACGAAAAGTAATGCCAGGATGATTCTTCTGTTTCCATCTGCACATTCAAAGTGAACCATGCACCTCTATTAATGAAACTAGCTTAAAAAACACCGGGGATTCTGGAGAATCCCCTTTAAGGACATATACAGGTAGGACAGGATCAAAAGGTGCTGAACACCTTGCACACCAAGCCAGTTCATGAGAATTTTCTTCTTTCCACTACTGAAGCAATTAAACAATCTACTTCTGAAAATTCAACAGTCTTTTGCAATTCTAACCCATTCTTCATCCAGTTTAGAGGAACCTGAAGCATACTTTCTATTTCCAGTATCTAAAAAAATAAAAACCAGAACTAATTGAAAAGCAAACAGTGGCCATCAAAAAGGTGGACATAACCTAGAGAGAAGGGGAAGAGCTCTGAAAGGCTATTAGCTTCAGTCTACCTATTGCCTGTTCCAGCACATATGGGAAAAAATGTTTCTTTCCCTTTCTGACATCTACACGGAGTGAATCAAGAACAGGTGTAAGTTGGGCACTGTGGACTCCAGCAGATGAAAGACAATTACAAGTATAAAATGGAGCTGCTGATAGCATGCAGCCTTCACTTGGGATGTTCAGTTTAGCTACTGCGAAAAAAAAGGGATAGAAAACTAAACTCCTGACAGCAGCTATCTCTTGCTGCAGACCTGCTGACTCAAGCATTGCACAGCTCCTTGCAGACGCATGTAGAAATGTTTAAAGGCTCAATTTGAGCCATTTGTTTTTCATTTTTGAGCTCTCATTAAAATAATCTGTTCTGATTGTCTGCAAGAGCTATTTTTTGCTCTTCTAAACGGTTGCAAAAGGCAGCACAGATTAGAAAAGGAGAATCAACCCTGTTAAGCCTGTGACTCATCAAATCCAGACTCCCAAGCTTCAAAAGAGTACAGAAGCCACCTGTAAGGTGCAAGGTGGCACTGGCAAATAGAGAGGCAAAATCCTGCCTTGCTCTCTGTGAACAGTGCGTTTATCCATTAAAATTCTGCTGCACAGGCAGTGTGCTGGCAGCTTAAGTATATGTAACCAACACGAGGAAAAGGTGGTTTTGTTGTTCATGACTATTGAATAACTTGAATAACCAAAGAATAGGAATTTGTCAAGAGCTAAAAATCATTATTTGATATTCAAAACATACATAACCCAGAAAAGGGCCAGAAGAGCTATAATGTTAAGTGTAAAGTATTTCTTCTGCTCTTCCCTCAGCAATTGCCCTCAAACACCACTCTCTGTCAGCAGAGTCCAGGGTACATCTACAACATCAGTTTAGATTCCTTTAGATTCTCATCACCTCCGGTCTGGACACTCTGAGCTTCTAATGAAAAGAGGGGTCTGAGAGGCCTGAACTTGCACTCACTCACTTCAGCAGCTTTTTTGCAGCCAGTTGAGCATCTTTCCAGGCATAGGTAAGTCACAGAAGCTACAATTTTCAAAAAATCCCAGTATCTGTATTCAGGTCAGACTTAAAAATGAGCTCAGGAATTCCAGGGTACATGAGGAAAGTCTAGTGCTGCCTGTGGGTGCTGAACTTTGAGGCCTCACCAAATAATTCCTGTCATCTCAGGGCTGGAGGCTCTGCGCTCAGGAGCTCCGACTCGCTCTTGCACCTTCTGGGTTCTCAGCTGATCATGCAAAAATCCTAGGCAATTTGAGTGACAAGAAGCATGATGCACAATAATCTCTCCCATTAATTAATATATGAGGGTCAGTATATTTTTGTTCTTCAGCACGGCAGCATCAAGGATTTTAGGACCTTACCCTACTTCTTTTTATCCTTTTTCTATAAATCTGCAAAAATGGCTTTTGGGGCATTTAAATGTTCCTACCATTGACATTTTTAAAGCTACGAAAAAGGATTTTAATTGGCTGAAATGCTGATTGCCATAACAACTGGCTAATGAACCATCTGTTAGCATATGTAATATTTATTTATACATTTAAAAAACACAGCTAAAGATCAGGACTGGTTGCTTTTCAAGGACAGTGGCAGCTCACTCCCCCATACAGATGGGCAGAGAAGTGCATGAGTGAGTTTTATAGATCGCCAGGCCCACAGGGACCACCGTGATCCTCTAGTCCACCCTCTGCATAGACCTTGGCAAGCTGTGAACTTGTCGCCTGGTAATTCTTGCAGCAAGTCGAGGAACTCGTCATGGGCCACCAGCAGGGAAGGGTCCAGCTGACAGCAGAGGACTGCCTGGTTCCCAGGACTCGCTTCCCTGTTTGGGTCGCAGAGAGCAGCTGGATGAACTGCTGCAAGGAGGTTTGGGAGGAGGTGAATTCAGGAAGCAGCCTCCTTCCCCAAGCTCCTCGGTGTGGCACTTGGGCTCGTCCCTCATCTTTCGCCCTTCTCGAACACCATGTGTCCCAGCAGGGCACACGCGGCTGAACAGTGCTAGGGAAGTTCACGTTAAAGACGAAAAATATATACCGGTAAGAGTTGCCCAGAACCGCTTGATTTAATAAGATGCTTCTGTTACGAGGAACTGGCATTTTGGGGGGTCAGAAAAAGCATCTCGCTGGCAGCTTTTGGCTCTGCTCCACCAGCAAACTCCAACCCGCGTGAAGCACATGTTGTGCCTTCAGAGCTCTTGTTCAACCCAAGTCTACAGCAGTTCATCTTCCCCTCCTATGTTAATGTCTGTTGGAGGCAATAAACCCTAATCATTTCTTAAGAGAGTCCAGGCCCACAATCCCCCTTCATGAATTTAAGAGTGTTGCTTGAGATTTAATGGGGATAGATATATTTTTAGATTGTTGAGAAAGAGAAAAAGGAACCGGAGAAAGCCCTGTTCCACACAAGTCACATGCATATGCAAAAGCAGCCTAATTGCCCCTCTTTAGAAACTAATCATTCTGGATTTTACGAGCCACATTATAGAACCTGACATGCTTATTTTTCCTTTTATTATGTTTGTAAGCAGTGATCCTATTGAAAAGAAAATCAAACCCTATTTTTACCAGTCACAGCCATCTCCCTTTTTATTTCTGCCTGCTTTATTTTATTTTATTTTCCTTTCTTTCCATCAGTTGAATAGAGCAGCATTTTCATGTGTATTAATTGCCCTGTAAAATGCCCTCAAAGTCATTAGAATTCCCCATTCTAAACTATTATCTGTGCCATTATGTCTTTGCATTATATTTATTTAAATGTGCCTCTTCTGAATTAGCTTATTTTTAACAGCTACCCATGCCTGAAATATTGTTCCAGGCCAAGCTGTTCTCAAATCTTTATTTTTTTTAATGATAACTTCATATAAGCTTTTGATGCTTTATCCTGAGTGGAATCACAGTTTTTTGGCTTTTAACCTTCTTTTTTTCCTTTTCTATTTCAGAAAGATAAGTAAAAGCCTTGTGGAAAATTTTTGTGAACCCACAAGTCTTCCTTGCATGAGAATTGCAAGATTTACAGCTATGGTGCATGGCTGTCATACTGATTTAAATCTGTTTTGATTGCAGAGATGATTAAAAGGAAAAAAAAAACCCACATTTTCCTAAATAATAATGCAAAGTTGCTCTCTCTTTTCCCAAAATATCCACACGGCTTCCACCCGTTCTGAGAGGTGTTTTTGTCAATTTTCATTACCTATCTGAGCCTACGGTGACTCGAGTACTGGATTTCTGAAAGCTCTCAGAGGTGAACAATTTGCTGCAGTACTTGCTTCCTCCAAGTATAGCTTCTTTGAATTAGTTTTTGACTTGAAACTGAATGTTTTCTGGAAATGGGAGAGCCATTTCCTGACTAACCTTCTTTGTCTCCTGCTCGTGGCACCTCGACCCGGTGGGGCCGTTCGTTCGCCCACGTGGCACGACACAGCCACTACCGGGCTGTGCACCGGATTCACCTGCACGACTCGACCCCGGAGCCATCAGCACGCGGGATCTAAAATCCCAGCTGCAGCCCGGCGTTTCTCTTTCCCCGTCACCCTTCCTCACAGTTATTCCCCGGCCACATGGGGAAACGCGTGCACTGGGGTGCAAATCCGACACCGTGGTGAAATAGCACTGTCACGCTGCGGTGCGCGCCCGGAGATTCGGGAACGGGGATAACGCTGCACGGACCGGCCGCCGTCCCCCGGCGCCCCGTGCCTCCGCCAGCGCCTTCGCACCGTTTTCATATTTTAATTAGACCAGCCGTTCTGTGTCGGTCTTCATTAACCGACACCCCTAATTATTGGATGTTTGGATGTCTAACAAGTGAATGCCCCACTCCTACCCCCCTGAGGCCCGGCGGCAGCTCTGCGGTCCCCCCGCTTTGTGTTCCTTGTTTAAACATTCATGACAGATCCTTTTTTGCAGCAGATATATTCACGCCTCCAATTGACTGAGCCACCGTCCCTTTGGTTACACAGAAGGTCCCTCCTGTCTGCCAAACCGCACTGCCGCCTCTCGTTATTTCATCCTCCAGAGACTATTCCTCCTTTCTTCTTTTGTCACGTCTCAGGCTAACTGGCAGCTCCTGTTGAATTACTGAAGCAGGCAACATTAACCTGTGTTCGTACTACGGTAACTTCCCTACCTGCCTTTCTTGATGACACTTTATGCTTTGAGGTCAAATTTTTAAAGGAGGTAACTTCCCACTAAGTATCCTTCTTTCTCAGCGCGCTCCGAGGGAGACAGCGAGGCGCGTTTGAAACGATTCCCTCCCTCTGGGTTGCAGAAAAACTCTTACTCTCTGCTACCGAGCATGGAAGCACAGTCCAGCAAAAGAAAGGAAAAACAGTGTTGCCACCGCGTTTAGATTTATCCCATGTTAACAGCTAGGCTCAGCCAAACCCCGAAGACTCCTCAGTCAGGACCTGGATGCAGATTTTGCAGCCTGGTTCTTTGCCCAAGTCCCGTGCAGAAGTGGAACGAAACGCAGGTGTTTTGCCGACGCGCGTATCGGAAGGGAAGGTGTCTCGCCCGACCACCCGGCCGCATCGCGGCAGGTGTCAGAAACACCAGAGCCGATTAGAAGACAATGTTCACAAGAGCTTTTTCAAGAGGAACCGACAAGTTTTTCTTACTTCCCATTTTCCTGCCTCCTTACCGGAGCGACTCAGTTTATATGTACTTTATTTACAGGCAGAAACGTAAAGAAGCTCACAGTGCATGGACTGAAATGCATAAGCAGGACTGTGAATTTCAGAGCAGCTGCGTTGTAAAACAGAATCCCTGACAATCACCTAAGTGAAAGAGAATGGAGCATAGTTATTTTTTATAAACATCTTTTCCACAGAGCATCAGCAAAATCTCTAAATTTTAATCCCATCCCTCATAAAAGTTCTTTTGAATATTTAAGAGAGAAACCAGCGCCCGGATTCTATCTGGCTGTTATATCCTCCTTCATTTCCTTTCACCGCGTTCAGATGGCGCGGTGACCCGCACGGGCCTGTTTAAGCCCGCAGAAAGACGGACGGACGCCCTGAGGCAGACGGGAGGCCGCTGCTCCGCCGCGCCCGAGCGCGCTCCCACCGGGCAGCCGCGGCGGCTCGGCTTCCTCGGCCACGCTCCCGCCACAACGGCAGCGTGTCGGCACTAGGGTTTAACCCTGCAAACGCGAACGCTTCCCGGCAGGCAGTCCGGCGACCGCGAGGCGGCGCGGCGCCATCCGCCACGCGCCCGCCTGCCTCCGGCGGCAAGGGGGACTTGGCGTCCAGGCCCACCACGTTTCCCACCTTCATAAGGCCACAAGGTGCTTGCCACTAGGTGGAGGTTAAAAAAAAAATTAAATTAAATTAAAAGCTACTTATCCCTTCCCAGCCACATGCCTGAACGTCCCCCAGGCCTGAGCAGAAGCGGCACAAGGGGCGGGGAACGCTGGCAGCTCTCTAGTAACTCCAGGTTTGGCCTCAAATCGCAGACGCATCGAAGGCGATGAACTAAAACGGGAAACCCAGCTCGGAGCGCTTGGCCCCCTTCCCGCCTTTCCCCACCAGCTCGAAGCGGGGCGCTCGGCCCGGGAGCCACGCTCGGCCGGCCCTCGCGGGGCGGAGGAACCGGGGGCCGGGGCAGCGGCTCCACCCAGCACCCTCCGGGCGACCCCAGCGCCCGAGCAGCGCGCGCGCCTCGCGCGCGGGAGAGGCCACAACCTGCCCGTCAACCGCCCACAGCCTGCGCCGTGCTTCCTACCGATCGGACAGCAGGACAAATACGAAGAGATCAGCGATCCTGCAAACTATAAAAGGACTTTGGGGCACTTGAGAGTCAGCACTGCATGCCAGAGTATAAAACTGAAGACACAAATTTGGCCCCAAATGTGCGATTCACTGAAATTTCCCAACTAGCCTTTGTTAACTACTGAGGAAAGGTACTTTTGCGATTTCTCTGCGGCTGCTGTGAAAACATTCGCTCTTTTTCCTAGAGACCTAACAACTTCTTAAGTACGACTATATTTTCTTGCCAGTAATAAACTCCTCCCTGTGAGGCAAATGGCTGCTGTCACATCTTTTTCTCCTGGGTTTCACTGTGCTTTGCAATGTCTCTTCTCTCCCCCATTTCCAGCTGCCGGACCCGGCGGCACTCGTTGAGTGCTGCCCTCTGCGCGCTACGGGCACAGGGCATAGCGCATTTTTAATTGCGCGGTTGGGAAGATGTTTCAGTGAAGGGTTAACAAAGAAGGAAAACACTTTGTGGCTAGACAGCAGTCTGAGAAAAGTCAAAAAAAATACAGAAGAGATGGCGAGTTCTTCCCTTCAGGGATTGCCCAGAGGCAAAGGGCTTGGCTCTCGTCTCTGGTACCAATCTGGAGTAAACCCATCACCGTTACTGTTGCCACACAGGGTGGAACAAGGTAAGAATCACAGATCCAGTTTCTCCGTATTCCACTGGATTGCACGTGAATCTCCGACAGCATCCAGTCTTGAATCAGTAAACAACTACTGGGAAGTGAGAGTTTGATCTTCCAGATGGTGGTGGTGGTCCCCTGGTGCAGCTGTTCGGCAGACAGGATAGAGAACTTACTAAGCCACGTTAGGACACTTTGTATCAAATCTGGGAAAACGTCAGTCAGATAACTGGGAACTTGGGGTGTTTTGCACCCTTGTTAATCAGGCCAAAGCCACAAGAAAGGGATGAATATGTTGAGCTTGTAGCTGGTGAGAAAGATTTGCAGAAGGTAAGAACATTCCGCAGGCACTGCTGCCCACTGGCCTTCTGTCCCAAACGGCCACTCTGCACGGCAGTCCCGGGTGGCTCGGGAGCCCAGGCGAGCAGATTTTCCATTAACATGGCAGATACGGTCGGATTCAGAGAGCATGAGAGAGGTGGAAAACACATTCCTCTAATCCTGACCTCAGCATTAGCCTTGCCCCATGCTGTACCACCAGGCTACACCGACACTGGCAGCTGCCACAGAACTTAAATAAAATAATAAATATCATCCACATTGAGAAAGATATTGATCTGCAGATTTCACTGACATTTACAAATAAATGATGTATTGCAGTTTTCATTTTGCTAGCTGGGCTGACCCTAATGGCCTTTACATAATTTATTTTTGATTAAAGAAGTGCTTTGACGCAGAGAACTAAAAAAAAAAAAAAAATCAATACATTTATGAGACTAGCTTTAAAACAATGTGTTATGAAAGAAAAAAGTAGTCAAATCCTTTGAAGATGTTCATTTTAAAGTGTGATGTCTAAAGACATTTCAGAGGTCAACAGATTTTCTACTTGCTGTGAGCTGGAAATTAGCTAAATACACATTTACAAGGTTCAAACTGATTGAATTTACGGCCAGGCTCCAGCAGCAGGTTCAGAAATGATTGCCCTTTCAGTTAGGCCTGTGGCAGCATTTTATATTCATGCATAGACACAAGTAACATGCATAAGAATGCAAAGGAGAAGCAGGCTCCACAGTTTGCTTCCATACATCTAAATATTTAGCTGTGAAAAACAGATATTTGGTGTGCAATATAAATAATACCTACTGTAACTAGTGGAAAGTAACTTACTTAGTTTTAGAAAATACGCTTTTGCCTTAGCTAACATGATGCCATATGTCCACTGAAACACTACAGTGTGCAAAATAATTGTGACTGTAAGATAAAGCAATAATCTGGTTTACTATATCCAAAAATATTTTTTGGCAACTGAACTGTGCACATCGTACATAATTAATGACTGTTCCTGCAATTAGTATGCCTTTGCATAAAAGAAATAATCACAACCTGTTTGCACTTGTGAAGCACAACTAACCCCCCCCCCTTTTTTTTCCTTTATTACTCGTCCTTCTGATCATCTATGCCACACAACACTAGCATGTTCTAAGAAAACCAGCACAGAAACTGTATTATTTGGAGAGTAATCATTGACATTCCAGAATAATGGCATGTGTACTGCCTCCTCTATTTGCTTTCCCACGTACCTTGAAAGCTAACAACATTGCAATAAATTAAAAGGAAAGGAGTAACTATTAGCAACACCATAGCTGTATCACACTTACTCTGAGAGGCCAGCCCACTGTAAGCTGGTTTGCTCCTTTGGTATTGCTTACTGAATTTAAGGCATGAGTGGGAAAAAACATCTATGTCTGAATCAACAGATGGAGGATCAAGGATCCTGCAATACTAAAGTTGATGGAAAACTTGCTTTTGCCATTAGTGGGCACAAGATGGAGTACCAGAAAGTATTAAATGTTACAGACACAGTTGCTGGCAAATCCCCAAATAAATACTGCAATCTCTAAATGCAATTGGTTTGCAAGGGAGGCCCTGAGCGCCCGCCCTCCCGGCACCCGGAGGAAGTCGTCCTGGTGCCAGAAGCATGGCCAAACCCGCTGCCCAGGCCATCTATTAACCACAAGCACGTGTCAAAAGTGTTCTTTTAGCCCCAAATGCTCCACCACAGTGCTACAGACCTTGGAAACATCCTCCTGATCATCACCTGAAACAGAGCTGCTATACCACACTGCACTAGCTTTCACTCAAGATCCCTTGCTATATACACACCGCACAGCAGCTTCATGTTGCTTTTATGGTTTTCATTTAGGAATTTAACTTGGTGCTTGGAGACAAGGCAATCAGGCTCAATATTATTTATAATTAATGGCTTTGCATTCCCTGGCTAATAATCCTCGTTCATTCTTTTATTTTTGTTACCTCAAGAATCAGTATGCCATAAACTCTGTTCTGATGTTGAGGAAAGGTAGAATGTTTGTAATCCTATCTCTTTCACCAGAAGTCATGATTGCAAAAAATCCAAGACAAAACAAAACCCCCAGAAATACATACATAAAATCAAATAAATAAAAATGCAATGGCACTGACTGATCTGAGGAAAAACAATCAACTGTGAGCCAGTTTATTCAATCTGCCTAATATAAGAAGGCTGCAAACATCCTACTGTTTATTCTATGACTTTTTTCCCTCCTTTTTGCAGCAGTAAAAACAAATAATGCAGAACCACTTGCTATTCAATTTGAGGTCTGAATAAAATAGAAGAAATGAAAGCCAGTGGGGGAAGATGGGAGAGAGAGTTGGTCTAGGCCCTTTTTACATATATTCCTATAAGACTTGCTCTTTGCAAACCATGTTTTAAAAGGAGTTATTCTCACTGTGATGGTATAAGTTAGAAAAACTAACAGGACCAGGCAGATCTTTTATTAGACCACTTGACTGGCGGCAAAGTGAAGGCTGACCTTCAGGCTTCAGCACCTTTGGAAGCGATTCCAATCCCCAAAACATATCTCTTTTTTTAAAAAAAAAAAAAAAAAAAAAAAACAAAATAGGATTTGTAAACTTCTAGGAGGCCTAATTCCTTTATTTATGAAATAGTAACTTGAAAACATAGAAGTGAAAGACAACCCCTCCAAAACAGGCAGAAGTTTTGTACTCAACTCCAGGGAACTGAACTCTCTGGAAGAGGAGCACTAGCCCAGGTCTAGGGAGCTCTCACGAAAGACCGAAATTCTCCCCGTCAGAGAACTGTTCTGGGAAGCATCTTTTTGGTACTACTTATACCCAAAAGTCTAAGTGGAACTTATGCAGTCTTTTAGCTTTGTGCAGTCTCTCTCCTATTTTTATGCCAGTTCAAGGAATATACACAATTTCTAAGAATAACTACTTAGGTTCACAGAATCATCTGTCTGGTTTCACATGATGGTCTCAGCTAGTTAGGCCAAGATACCCTTTAGTCTGAGCCACTGTATTATACAAATGTATTTGTAAAGTGTCTTGAAGGTCTCCACCCTACCTTTGAAACTTGGAGGAGGAATTGTCTCACGGGATGGCTGCACGCTTTGTCAGAAGATACAAGGTATATTGTATGGTTTTAAAAATACGCCTTGCAGTGAGAGACTTCTGGAGATCAATCTGATTAGCTTATCAAAGGGAAGGTTAGAAAGCAATTTGATCGTGCTGTTTAAATATCTTCACAGAGAGTAAGTACCGGGTACAAAGTATTTTTTTAGTCTAATGGAGAAAGGTGTTACAGAAGCCAGTATCTGGAAGCAAAAGCCAAACAAATCAAAAAAAATGGCAGTTTTAAAAAATTTATTCAACTGCTTAATCACCCTCACTTTAAGAAACAAAGAGCACTGGGTTCACTGTCCCTAAAGAATACAAATGGAGAAAAAGTAGTCTGATGGAGATGTAATCAAAAGATAAATTATGAGATTTAATCTAGAAGACACTAGATAACACTGTCTTCTAAGGTCCTTCTGTAAAGCACCATTTTAAAACATACCTGGTCAATATAAAAAATATATCCCGAGAAAAATATTCATTTTATGTTCATCATTCAGTGGTTTTAGTCTGAAAAATACAGAAACACAAGGATAGCTTTGCACCCATCCATCGTTCTGTTTAAGTTAATTTGAAGTTACGCTTGTTAAAGGCTTTGGTGGTCAAGGCCACCTACTCTAGACAACCCATGAAAACAGTGCCATTTGTAGTATACTGTGTGCTGTTTTGCAATAGTTTACACAATGGGATAGTACCCAGATTTTCCAGGATGCATTTGTGGTTCTAAACACCTCCCTGGCATCGTTAAGCCACAAATTTGCTCAGAAATCCTTGCAGTGTATCTCAGAGGAGATGAAATACGGTCACTTGCGAGGGAGAGAGCAACAATAAAAGGAGAATGAATGCTCCCTAAGTGCTTCCTAAAACAAAAAAATCTGATATGCAGCCTGTGTACTCACACAATCATGAAGCTTCTAGCTCTGAGTTTTAACAGATGGAATTTTTTTCCTCTGCCTCTCTTTGGTGATAAGGTGAATGGTTTCCTCAAGGGAAGAGGAGACAGAACTGCTGACTTGGCAAGGCTTGTGCCAAGCAGCTGGTTGCTTATAAAACTGAGGGCACCGCTGGGCACGGTCTGGGAGGGAGGCATAATGGCCTTTCTGTCACCAGGCTTTTCAAGGAAGAATTGAAACAGGTCATGGATATGTGGATTAAGGCATGTGAAATGGGAAAACAATTGAGCTGTGCTACAAGGCTATTTGGAAAACGAGGCAGATTTTCTTTGTATTTATTAAAATATGGCTTATTTCCTTTAGACCTTTTTGTACTGCAGCTTATAAATTCAGCTTGAGTATTTGACTCCCGGGAAAACTTACAGCCTCACCAGAGAGGCTGGTGCCAGGAAACACAGAAAGGAAAAAACTGATGGCAGTACAGTTTTATTCTTAAACAGTTTCATTCCAGAAGGTCTCAAAGCACTGTCTGAACATTTAATCAATCAGTCCTTACACAACCTTTACCTGAAATAAGCAGGTATTACTAACCCTTTTTTACAAGCACAAAAAGAGAAACACCGCGACAGTTAAGCACGGGGCTCTGGCAGACGAGAGTGCCTATCTGTGGTGTGCACATCTCTGCTTCTGCCTTTGAGTTCACTGTTACCACGACTCTACATGCAAAACGTGCACATGCACTTGCAAACTGGCTTTCTGGACAAGCATATATGTGATTAAATGTTCAACTGACTTCTTATAGACCTTTGAACAACATGTCCCCCCGAAGTGGAGTACTACAAAGCACATTTATAGGCATTCACCAGTCTAACTTTATGTTAACACAACGATGAAGGTGCATTGACCTCACTCCTCCCAAACAGGAAAGTCAGAAAAGAAGAACGCAAGGAAAGTTGCATATCATTAGTAACAGAGGCAGAATTAGAACTAGTTAATGCTGGTTTCCAGTTCTTTCCCAACTGCAAACATTAAGCCACACGCCTCCCACTGAAGATCAGAAAGCAAAATATTCACTCCAAGTAACTCTTTGTAGCTGTGTACCTATCAAAAACCTAGCTAAAATTTAGAGCAGGAACAAGTTCTTTAATTTCCTCTCATTACTTACAGATGCTCCCTAAGAAGATTTGCTGCCCACCATCATATGGCTCGTTTTTAATGTAGGTAACACAAGAATGCTTTTCCTAGAGCTCTGACTTATTGATCTAGCTCTTTAAATAGAATTTTTTTAAAAAGCAGTTGACTCTTACATCTAATTGCAAGCAGACCTGGTTAGATGGGTGCTGAACGGATGGTGGAGCAGGGGTGTGAACGTGGCAGCATTCGCAGAGGGCTGCGGAGCACACGCGCTGGCCCAGTACGGCACCCAGCACCGGCCTGGGGGCAGCCGGCTTTCCGCAGCTGGGCAGCCCGGACGATGAAAGGACGCTCGATGCTGCTAGTGGAAAGAGCGAACAGTAAAGGGGACGGATGAGGGGTGTTCAAAGGGAGATTTCGAGATCGCCGAGCCCACATCAGCGGGATCTCCCTCTCGTCCACAGAAGAGGGCTCTCTTTCGCAGCGAGAAAGCCGGCTGGCAGCACTCCGGCTGAACTCGGCTTCGACGGGCAGGACACAGCAAGCTGCTTGGTGGAGCGCACAGCTCTCCCCCTCTCCTCAAGCTGCTGACGTTTCCTTCGCCCCGCAGCACCATCTATTAAAAACCAAATCCTCCATAACAAAGAGCATTTCAACAGAGAGAAGACAGATGGGAAAGCAATGCACCCAAACACGCTAAACAAGGCCCATTTCTGTTCCGTATGAAATCTGTCGACCCCTTTCTGGCCAGTAAGAGTTACCCGTTAGCCTTAGTCTCCTTCTTGGCTTTTCTTACACATCTCCGCACACACTCCAGCACAAGCACTACGTGCCCGAGGCCGCTCCAGAGCGGTTCCATGCCCTGCTGACCCCCCCAGAGTACGCAAGAAGAGACTTCTGCCATGCTGGTCACGTAAGCCAAATTCACAAGTTCAGCTACACGAATAACCTTCTTGGGACTGATTGTGAAATCTTGTCTACAGGGAAGTCAAGGGAATCATTTGATTTGCTCCTTACCCAGACAGAGCAGGTAGGAGAATGCAGAAAAGCCTCTTGCAGAAGACGACACCAAACCACACCATCTTTCATCCAGGTTTGAATGAAACATTTTTCAGAAACTTTTTTCATCGAGGTTTGAATGAAAATATTCAGAAACTTTAACTTTCTAAAGCATGTAGAAACAAAGCAAGCACACACACCCCCTCTACGAGCTTCTGGAAAAACTCTAAACACATTTAAAAGTATTGATCAGCTCAACAGCTGACTGAGTCAAGCCTGATCTTTCCAAAAGAAACTGCATAATTAACTCTAAGAAACATTAGCAGATTCTTTTCAATGTGCTGAAAAAGATTAAACCCATGTTAGCCACATAATGAGTGACATATAATGGCCATCTTCTAGTGGCATTTTGATTTGTCTTTCCCTCTCTCCTGTTCCTTTCTTTTCTGAAGCCCAGACATCTTGTTGGCTAATGTTATTTTCATGAGGCCTCGCTCCTGTTCCCATTGCCTCTCCATCCATCTCTGCAGAGCAGTGGTTTGGGGCAGTTTGGATAAGCATCAGAACATTTAAATGCTTATTCAACTGGGCCACCCACTGCGCTGGGGTCTTGCCTATCACGGGGACAAAAGCAGCAGTTTTCCAAGTAGATCTAAGCTGTCCTTCCCCTGGTCCGCAGGCAGAAATCTCTGTTACGGGGCACTCACTGGACAGGAACAGCACGTTTCCGTCCCGGGGTGCCACGCACCGCAAGGCTGGAGGAAGCGGACTCAGTCTACCAGAGAAACGTGCTCTGCCCACCTTCAGAGAAAAACTGTTTGCGGTCTCTAATGTCAGGGTGTTCTGCCCTCCATCCTTTTCCCAATCATAACAAAACAAAGCCATTTGGATTTCTGAAATGTCACTGTGTCTACCAGAGACCTGGCTCAGACAAGGTAATTATCCCTTCCTGTCACCCTTTCTTATTCTGACTTGTTTTTTAAAAAAAGGGACGGGGTTACTAAGTCTGTCAACCAGTCTTCTTAGAAATGTTTCTGGCTTGCAACTCCTGCAGCAAGGCAGGACAGCTCTTGAGAAATGCCCCGGTGCCAGCACTCCTGCAGGCGGTTCTGGGCCAGCACGCGCAAGGAGGCTGGACGGGTGCTTGCTGTTCACATTCTCTTCTTATTGCTAATACAGGAAAACATGAAATATCATCTGAGGTTCAGCGAGATCTGTTGTAGCCCATTCACTGACCCCATTTGGGTCTGCTTCAGTCTCAGTTCAAAGACATCAAAGAGTTTTTTTATTTGTAGATGTAAATCACTACAGAAAAAATCTCTACAATAGATAATGGTTGTAAACTGTTTAATACCTGAATTCTGTGGCAGCAAGTCACAAAGAATAGGAAGGGCAGAAGACGCCCAGTTCTCATGGGCTTCAGGAATATGGGAGATTAACTCCATGGGACTTGTTTGAAAAACATCTTGGCTATAATGCTTGTTCTGGTTAATACTGAACATAGTGATTTCTATTTATTTATTCACTGCAGTGCATTTGTTGGTTCTCTAGCAACACCTAGGCTGAAATCCACAGCCCATTTCCTCTTATGCAAGACATACCTGGCTGCACC
Source organism: Rhea pennata (assembly GCF_028389875.1). Lineage (NCBI taxonomy): Eukaryota > Metazoa > Chordata > Aves > Rheiformes > Rheidae > Rhea > Rhea pennata. The sequence goes on from NC_084687.1 coordinate 6,630,658, forward strand.
CTTTGGAAATTCACGGGCCACAGGATTTATCTGATTCAGTCATAAAAACTACAGGGCTTCTGAGGAAGAACAGCAATGCAGGAACAAATGAGGAACTGACTGAGACTGTGGACATGATCGACACAAGCAAAATAAAGGAACTACTGTAGAAAGAAAGCAGTTAATAGTAGCAGAAGTGCTGGAAGTGTTGCAGTTCTGGACACATGTTTAGGTATCTATCAACTTGTATGAATTAAGCTGATCATTAAAATAAGATTCTGTCTTGTTTTCCTGCCTTGTACATACGGTAGCAGATTAAATTACAGAAGAGATAAGTTAAATTCTCTTCAGTTCTTGATAGTATTCCTGCCAAGTGTTGGGGTTTGATATTTCTTAACCATAAACAAGAGGCTGTTTTTCTGCTGAAAAAGCACATTTTAAAGTGGAGGGATCTTATCTTTCATTTTGTGTAGATCAGTTCTGCAGTATCTTGATGTATTTATAGTTTTAATACATAACCATAAATGCCCCCTAAACAAGGGATATTGCACCTTTAGATTACTATTATTGCTTTATTGCTCATTATAGCCATAAATTAACAGCTTCCCCTAGCAATGCTGAAGGAGTGCAGGATTAGGTTATAATGTACATACACAAGAAACTATTAAGGCATTGCTACTCCATAAAAGTCTTTATAGTTTTTAAGTGTACACCTATAAGTGTTTCAATTAAAGAACTACATGCTTGCCTCGTAATTGCCCTCCCATTTGAGCTAGGGTTTTGTAGCAGAAAAGAAAGAAGCAAGACTAAAAGGTGGAAAATTGGAATATAAAACACTGACAATGAAATTGCTATAAAAAGAAAACCATGGGTTTAAATTATGCTTATTAGAGCCACTTACACGGTCTTAACTCTCACACGGTGGCTGTCGGGAGGAACGCGTTGTTTGTTTCTCCGGACAGAAAGGCGTTCCCTGCGAGCGCTGCGTTCCTGAGCCGGCTCGTAATCAATCACCAGGCTAAAACGGCGTTCTTTTCTGGAGAACAGCTGGTGCCATAAATCACTCTAGAGTGACGGCAAAGGTCTTTCAAGGATGGACAACATGACAGAAATATGAACTCCAGACCTGGGAGTCCAAGAGCAGGAGACAAATACGGTGGCAAGAACCACATCCCTACCTGTCAGAAGGATGATGTCTGGTGGTAGGAAAGGGCAGAGGGCCAAGCATTAATTAAGTACAATAAATTAAGCTAAATTCAGCATATTATAAGGAGGGCAGGGCTTCCCGCAGACATTACAGAATAAAGGAGAACTTCAATCAAATATGCTTTGATTTTCATGACTTTAAACTGTAAGGAAGAAATTTATCATTTGTGCTTCAGTAGTTGCCTCTGAGTTCAAATGATGAGCCAGGGCCTGTTTTGCTAGGACAGTCATTCAGAGCAGAACAAGAAGGGAGGAAAAACTGTGTGCATTTCCTGCAGGCTGGAGGCTGTTGTCGGTTTGGCACTGCTCTGGGTAGCTCCGGCAAGGAGAGGCTGTCCAAGGAAGGGGCTCCTTCTGTTCACTTTGGAACCTCAGATGAGCTCTGCTGTCCCTGGGGTGAAATTTTTGGGTGAGTATACTCAGCTGAAAACTGAGCCTGAGAAATCGTGTGTGAGCTGGCCTTCTGGTCTCCTCTCAGTTAGAAGAGCAGCTCTTGGGCAAACATGAGTTTATTGCTACTCAAGAAGAAAGAACTGTTTGTATGAAAGAGGACTGCAGGAGGGCAACTGGCATTGCAAGTGTAATCTGATTTCTTACGAAAGATTCTACGAAGATTCCCTGGCACTGGTTACACCTTTGCAGCACTTCCACGTGCAGTTCTTCAAGATTTAAGCAGTGGGATGGAAGGTGGAAACAGGTAACACTCGATAAGCAGCAGGCATTAATTAATGCTGCATTACAATGGAATTCAGCTGAAATAATGTATGGAGGCCACATGAATAGTAAAAGGAAATTCATCATGGTTAATGTTATTACACTGAATGTCAAAGGAAGCAGTGATGATTTGCCACTTACTGTATAATGTAAAGTAATCTAAATGTAATTTTGGTTAGATAGCTTTGAACATCCATATTAAGTAGAACTGGTGGAAAACCCAGGAATTTTCAGTCCTACCCATGAGTAATCTACAATACCCATAGCTTACTTGCAAGGCCAGCTGCTAAGTGCTGCAGCTGTTTGCCATGGCAAGACCCATGAGTATTTTGGAGACAGGTGTAGTCTATTTATCCCACCATTTTAATGTTAGCTATAACGTTTGGAAAAAACTGTGTTTATATATCATATATATGATATATCATATATCCTTATTGGCTATCTTTTTGACCTGCAGCTTTTTATACCTCGCCTAGCCTTGCCCCTGGAAGACAAGCAGGTACCACTGCCACGGCCCCACAAAACAGCACAGTACGTGCCATGACTTGCCAGAAGTCACCAGTGAGTCCAAAGAATCCAAAGACACCTATTGATCTTATTTGTCTCTAGAATGAAAAATTCCTCCCCCCCTCAAAAAAAAAAAAAAATCAAGAAAACAAATTTTTGTTGATATTTCTTCAACATACAAACACTGCTCTATTTTCTGAGATTAGGATTTGTTCTAACCATTTAAAACATTCCAGAGCAAAACTCATCTACCTAGGCTAAAAGATACACCAATCACTGAGTCTGCTTATACACAAAACGCCTTTCTGTATGGAAGTGTGCATGATTTATATTATTCTTTCCCTCATCAATTACATGTTTGGTTGCAATAAAGACTCTTCAGTAATAAAAGTCTGTTCAAAAGGTTTTCCTAACATCTTATTAATTTTTCCTGCTACATGCAACTATAACTTCAAGCATGAAAAATACAATTCTGTAGAGGCTGTCTGATATCATATTATTCTAAAACATTTGAAGGGATCATTATACGTTCTCTTTTGAAATAAAAAATTATACATGAATATTTTTTAAAATCTATAAATCAGTATTCATTGCAGCACTATAGATGCTAATTCTTAAAAAGAAATAATGTGTAACACTTGCAATTTATTTCACTGGAGTTCACACAGCTGTTCTAATGCTGTTTTGTCATTGGAATAAAAACATTGAGTCTTTCATTAACTTTAGCTTACATTTATGAAAAGAAATACACTTATGTATCTTTTAAAAGATTCTAAATAGTTATTATTTATTTATACAGGCCTAGAAGTGTGCTAGCCATTTTGCATGCAAGCAAAGAGAGCTTACAGTCTAAACAGTAAACAAATACACCAAACAGAAGGAGGAAGGAGAAGCTGACTTATTTCTCAATAATGCTTTTGTCTTTAGCACACTCCCCTACCTGTTCCATTTCATCCAAATTTTCATCTTACTTGCAAGTGCTTTATACCTTTCCTAAGACCATTTATCTCAGTGGAACTACTCCTGTTTTATACCAAAGCAAGAATAAAATATGAGTCACAGTACACAGCCCGGCTAGCAGGAAAGAACTTTTCCGTGATGACTACCACAGTAAAATAACCCTAATAAGGTATCTGAGTAACACACACAAAGAGCTTGATATACACTATCTACACATGCACTGCCCAGGCATTGTAAGGTGCATCAGGGAATATGTACCTGTGAAATGACTGGGTTGCTGGGTTAAGAAAGTGAGGAATCCTAGTCTAGCACCATTTTATATTCACCTGATACATGTATAATTAATATAATTGTCTCCAGCCTTGTAGCTCAAGAAACCAATCAGGTTAAATGGTGCTGATGAGAGCATTAGACACGCCTCGATCAGCTATAGATTTTGTCAGTTTGACAGACACTGAATAAGTTTTGTGTTTCAAGGCATTTGTTTCTGAAATCCTTGCCTCTGTTTTGGGAGGTAGATGACTTCTTGCACCAAAGTGTTTCATAAATACTTATCTACATAAGTGCAAGTAGCAAGCCTAAATTTTAGGCCACAAGAATTTCTAGGTATACACATGAACAGCACAGCATTTTTGTCATTAACCTTTAGAATGAACTTACACTTAATTAGCTGCCCAAGTAGGGATGACTGACTTTGTACACATAGGTTCATAACTGTATGGTTATAGTGTTCAGCATAATTTTCCTTTGGAAATACTAGATGCTAATGCTAATTCTAGACCTAAAGTTGGCTCGTTTCCCCAAAAGCTTGTGTTCTTCCTCCATCCCCCACACACTATCTTTTATTTGACTAATTAAAGAGCAACCAAAATGATTCTTCATATAGTAGATAAATTAAAAGTTTTGAGCACATCTCTACTTTTATTTATTAAGAAAGTTTGAATTTACCAGATAGGAAAGAGAAAGAAAAGCAACAAGATGCTGAAGAAAGAGCAGTTAAGTCCAATTTTAGGGAAGAAAATACCATCTTCTGTAGTTCAGAAACTCAGAAGCATCTAAATGCTTATTTAGGCCATACTTCCAGAGATTACACTATACCCATACTTGTTCATCATACAAATAAATTAGTATACTCAGTCTCCACAAAATAGCCGATGTAAATATTCACATTCCACAGCTCAAATGAACTGGCATGATAGAGGCTGGTGACACGTCATTCATGTACCAAGTAACAGCACCAGCTGGTCTCTCAAGGGATCTCCCAGGTACAACTTGAAGGGCATGACTTTCATCTCTTACACCAGTGCAGATCTGGGGTAACTATTAGGAATTACAATAATGCAAAATTTGGGCAGTTCCCCAAACTCTTGCCCCTGCTCTTCTATATGTGATGCCACGTTGTGGCATGAATCAGCGCAGGTCTTGATGGCATCTGCACTATGAATTTATATGTGTAGACTACTTGCTGTATCAGCTGCTTTGCTGATGCCAATGACAGCCATTGGACATGACAGATTCTGTAGATAATTTATGGCAACACAGAAATCATCTGCATGAAAATTATTTCAAATATCACCAATTAGATTTAGGATCTTCTTCAAGGGGACAGGAATTCCCCCAGGCCCTGGTTTTTCTACTTGTGCAAATAACTATGTCATATCAATAACAATCTCTGATGGTAGTTTGGTTCATTACAATGATCTTCAATCCTGGTATACCAGCACACCAAAACAAAAGAGAGAATCTACATTGTTAAATCACATACAGATTAGCAGAGGTAGACTATATTAGAGACATAAAATATGATGGATAATTTAGCAAGAAAGGTAAAACATTTCTAAAAATGTTAATGGTCCAAGGACAGGCTCTGGTGCACATCTTACAAGCACATGGCTGAGTGCTGTAAGTGAAATGTCTATTGGAGTCAGAGTCCTTGTTAGATGATGTCTGTAAAGGGAAAAAGTGCTCATCTCATATGCAACCCAACTAGAACTGCCCAGTTCACCCAGTGATTTCCAGAGTGAAGAAAATTATTGCTTGCCACATAAACGGATGCTGATAGTGACTTTTTGTCAATGATGTCAGATACTTTTCTAAAAGTACTAAGTCCCTTCATGCGTACACAGAAGGGCACCAGGACCCAGCTCTCTAAGCCACCCTGCTGTTTTGCTGCGTAGTCCCTTGGCTCAGGAATCATTGTGAGTTACCCTTCAACATCCAGCAACATCTTTAATGTGTCAGATAATCAAGTCTGACTCTGTTTAGTGTTTAAAAATATTTACTAGCATCTGTGCTCCAAGGCAATCTGCCTGTGCTGTGTGCCCACAATGCAAATGAAGAATCATTATTTTCCACACACACCCCATTTAATTGTTCTTGGTCTCTTCCCCAATCTTCCATTACAACCTACAGATGAAAAGGAGAATTCAGAGACCACAGAAAATGAACATAAGCCTTTCCTGTGAAGGAGCTAACAAGAGCCAGGATGACATTTATGGAATAATTAAAGACAACATTGATGAGTCCGGTAGCTGCAATTTTTCTTTTCAATTCAAGAACCTTTTTAAGTCTGTGTCATCTTTGGTCACCAGCTTTACAGCTATGACAAGTAATTTTTACAGAAACACTATTAGAGGCTGTAAACTTTAACAATCTTTTTCTTTCTGGGTCCTTGTTGTTCCATACCTGTAATTAAACAGTGCTATATATATTTAAAGGATAAAAAAAATCATATTACTATAAAAATCATCACTATGCTCACCACTACAAACTTTAACAGCCCCACAACCACAGGTTCAGCTATGGCCAACAATACAAGAGGAGTCATTACTGTAACTAAATTAGACCGTTTGTTTTCTTTCTCTCAAATCGAATTGTGTAGGAGCTGCTTTATTGCAAAATAGACATTAAAATTCCAGCAAGACCTCAGAGAGAAAGTAATTTCTATTTTATCAGCGCTGTAAAGCTGTCTTTATGTTCTGAAGCAGGAAATACTGCAGGGATATTTATAGCTTCAGTACCAAAGCCAGTTTGAATAGAAATGTTACTGCGGTCGGCAAAGCTGTCACATTGCTCAGTGGAGCAGGGAATTTTAGTGAATTTGTGAATTACTGTTTCAGTCTTGACAAGTCTTTCAATGAGGCTGGTGGGTGTTTGGAGCTGTTTTGTGGTTTCAGGATAATGACTAAAGCCTTGGATCACTTTAAGAGGAGATTTAAATGATATCTTAGAGCTAATCGGTTTCACTCAGCGAGACCCTCTAACAAACACCAAGGTTTCCCAACTCTGCTGATCAGCAGCACTGGACTCTCTTTTGCTCCTCCTCTTTCGTTTGCTTCTTTGACCAATTTGGATATACAACCATGTTACACAGTAATTATCTCAAAGCAGAAAGAATGAATATTTTGCATTGCTGCTCAGTATTTCCTTAAAGGATTAGCAATTTTTTGTTCATCACTTTTGTGTTGCAGCCAGGTACTGTACCATTTTAATCTTTGTCACAGTCCTCTATAGTAGGTTTAACGCAGCCATTATAGAGATGAAAAAACTGATGCACAGCGAGAATGGTATCATTTGTCTCAGCAACTTAGAAAGTTTGCTAGCACAGGCAGAAGAGTACCGTGGATTTTTTACTGCATATATCAGCACCCTGGCCTTTGTAATTAAACAGGATTACTAATAGGCTACACAGGGAGAAAATGTAAAATAAATGCTTTGAGCCCCTGATTGAACCCTTCCATTATCATATATATGGTAACGGATTGTTTGAGATCCTCAGCAGAAGTATTGCAAATGCACTGCAGAATTTAGCCTAACAAAAGCTCCTATCCTGCTGTACAGAAAATAACTTGTATTGCGGTGGCAAAACACAGACACAGCTCTGTAACTGTTCAGGAGGTCAGACTGAGCTATTGCTCTGGCAGCTGGGGCTTTACAGTATTTCTTAGAGATACTGACTCTTGCCAGTCCTGCAGGAGAGCATTTTTTACAGGAACGTAATACTATTTGATCTAGTCCCCCCATTCAGGGAAGTGATGCCTAGCAGGGCAGTGTCGGCTGCCTCTTTGCATCCAATGGACATTTCTATCTCGTACAGTTTATGTTTGTTGAGCTCCAAGTGTTACATTCCCTTGCTAATACAAACAAACTCAGCTGGAAAGATTTACAAGCTGCTATTCCTACCTTTCCTGGCTTTAAAATATGCTGACAAAACCAACCAGAGCTACTCCTCGGATCCAGTTTCCTATCTCCGAACCCCGCGTGGCCCATGCCGGACCGCGGCTCTCCACGGTAGCTGCCTTGGGACTTGCTGGCTGCGCCAGGTCACGGCACTGCCATCGCAGAAACCTGCCCCGGGTCTCGGAGCAGCCGCGCTGCGCGCGCTGCTCTCAGCCCTGCGCTCAGAGACCAGCGTCGGGCAGCCGCCACGCACGCCCGCAGCGCGCGCACCTCGCCAGGCTCTGTTCGGACCTTCCTTGATAGAGCAGGAGACGTGCGCTTCCGAAAACTCGTGGTAGGCACCTGTTTCCCCTCTGCAGACGGTTCTTCTGCAGCCCGGAGCCGCGATCGGAAGCGACGGGGCACAGCTGTGCATCCGCGGGGCCGCGCGCACACAAGCTGCTAGGCCCTCTCTGGCCTCTTACAAGCTGAGAATTATTTTTAGAGGGTCCTCTTTTCCTCTAATACACACCACTGTAAATCAGAGCAGCACTAGCAGAGCTGAGAAATGAGAAGTGGGCCTAGGCTTACCTAAAAACATACTCCTGACTGTATAGATCTTTCAAATCCAAGAGGACTCAGCAGAGACTCCTTTTTGCCCCACTGGCTAGTCATGCACAGAAAAAACGGTGCTGAGTAGTTATGATTTCATGTCTCCTACTGGGTCTACCTTGCTGCGCATCTCCTCATCTATTTCATAACGTATTTGGGCTCTATTGGAAAAAGTAAATTTTGCTAAAGAAAGTCAGGTTCCAAGAGGTTCTTTCGTTTGTCATGATCTGACAGTTACGTTCATCCCCAGAAGGCCATAACCGTGACTCATAATTTACTAAGGTGACATTTCCTTTGTAACCAGTTCCGTACATGTACTGATGTAAGGTGAATTTACTGAGGCCGCAGGACTTCCGTCTACGCTCATATCCTGTGCTAGGCATAGGATTAACATCCTCCCCATGGCACCAACAGCCCGAACGCGTGCAGAGCTGTGATTGCAAACCAGCCACAACTTGCAAAATTTCCACTTCATCCAGAAACTATATAGAGCCCTGAGAGCCCCTTTCTTTGTTTCAGTTGTAATGACAATTAACATCCCCATGAAAAAAAAAAAACAGTTAAGAAAAACAAACAAACTCTAGATCATAGGATTAATTTTAAAGCGCAGGAAGCAACAATTCATTCCAAATGCAGCAATCAGACTAATTTATGTTAGCAATTATTTTTAAATCTCAGCAACACATTCATATCTTCTACTGTTTGACTTCAATGGACCATAGCTGCCTATTCAAAACTAATCTACACGGTGGTAAGTACTGAAGTCAGCTGAATTGTTTATAAATACTGAGATGATTTAAAAATCAGGAGCAGAGGCACCTGGTCTGCAAATTGTCATAGTGCCTTAACAAGCTTGCAAAAGGTTACATTTTGGGTTCTTTTTTTAAAAAGTGATTGTTTTATTGAGATGATTTTGATTACAGTCTCATTTTGTGGAGCTGAATTGTGAACACCAATAGAAAAAGCTGGCGAAAAAGATCCTTTCTCTCCAAGCCTACACAGCAGAAGTCAATTGTATTCAAACACCATTCCTCACCTGTAGCTTTAGGGCTTGGATATCCTCCAAAAATTGCACTAGAGCAACACAGTGTGTTCCTACTGTGATTCTTCCGTCCTTAAAATCTTATTCCAAGTCAGCTCAGGCAAACTTTGCCTCTTTGAAACAAGGTGATTTTAACTGTTTAGACTATTAAATCTAATTCAATTAAAATCAAAACAATCTACTTCTCTGGTTTTCCTACAACATTTGAGGATACAGAGTTCTGTAAGTTGTGCAGTAGCTAATATACATCCAGAGCCTTTAACCTGTGATTTTTCTCTACCATAAACAATGGGGATTTGTGCTCCATGTAATTTTGACAGGGTTAGGTTCTCTCTTGTAACAAAAACAGCCAGTTACAACACAGCCAGAGTAACAGATTCCTTTATAAATGCTGTCTTAGTCTTCAACTTACAAGAGTTTTGGTCATTTTAATGCTCGGCTAAATAATTATTGAACTTATCAGCTGTTTCAGTAAGCTATGCTATCCGCAGGCTCTCCTCCATTAAGCACAACGTTAGAGATGAAAGAGAGCAACTTGCTCCCCCCAAGATCTCCTCCCCTTGTAACCTGGGGCCACCTGAGACCATGTCCTATCCAGGAGTTGAGAAAGAGCAAGGAGAAGATCAGAACCCACTTTCAGAAGGTAGCAGATTTGGATAAGTGAGGATTTGAGATTATTAGCTCCAGAAACAGTTAGTGGAAATCTCTTCTCATTTATAGAAAAAAAGGATTTTAAAGACTGATTCAGAAGATACAGAGATTCCGTATAATAGGTGAGTAAGCTCTCCTGAGAGGAAAGAAAATCTAGCTCTTCAGGGAGCTAGAGTCAGCACTTGAGCCCTGCACAAAAGTCTAGGTCTAACTTTTATGACTTATATCTAGCTCTGGTTTTCATACAAAAGTTAAATAAACTGCACTAACTAAAGTCAGAAGGCATCTCAAATGAGCAAAGCTGGAGAAAGGAGGGAAATACTATTCTTCATTCCTATTGCAAAGAAAAGAATCAAACCCCTTTATTCCTGTTCCCACACCATAAGCAACCATCCAAAGCCATACCATACAGCCCAAATCTCCCCAGAAAAACCCCTGTGGCTGCTTCCAGTCCTTTCCATGCACTCCCAGTTTCTGACCTGGGGCACCTGTTTCCCCAGGGGAGCTTAGGCCAGTCTGGTCACGGGCCACATCGGTAACCCAGCAAGTACCTGCACTGACTGGCACTTGGGAATATATATTTGACTATTTGTTCCTTCCCTACCTTTGTAAAAAGCATATTACAAGAAAATACAGAGAAATACTCTAAAATGTTAAGAAAATAAAGAAGAGAAGCACAATTTATTTGTTTCATTATTCCTATTGTGTTACTTTCAGCTATACTATATAAAAGATGAAGAGCAAGAAACTGGAATAAAAATTTAAAATATATATTAAATATTCAAATACGTATCTGAATACTTTTCTGTGCAAACAGAAAAATCTCAGTTTCCGTCCAACATGGTTCAATATCATAGCTTGGGTCTTATTTGTTCCTAATACACTTTAAAAAATTCCATACTCCATTAGCCAGTGATTTCTCATTGTATGCTTTTGCTTTCCATATCCACTGTCTACAAGTCTTAGCGTGTAATCTGCAGACCCTACTATCAAATTCCCTTTTGACCATTCAATAGCTGCTTTTACAATATTTTTAATTACTGCTTTCACTACCTCTCTAAGCCAAATGTCATTCATACGAGCACAGCTCTGCAAGCATTCCCCCCCCCCCCCCCCCCAAAGGAACTGAAACATTCCTTAAGGAATGGAATGCCTTAAGTAATACAATATAAGAAGACTTAAAGAGGCACACAGGGTTTGCATCCCTCCTCTTGCAAGCCAGCTTTCCCCTCAGCAGTGAGGCTCTTGGGCTATATCACGCCTGCCGGTCAGCCATGGCTGTCTTTAAAACGCCTCGAGTCCCCGCTCTGCGAGCAGACGTGAGCAGCTCTCCGTTCACACTGGTTCAGAGCCACCTTTTCCACAGCACCATGAAGATTTCTTACTTGGGTTTGTATGAAGGCCAGCAACAGAGATGATCATGATCTTCTGAAATATGAAATGCTATAAACACTCTAACAAAACAGTAAAGGGGATAGATTTTGGTCATTTTGCTTTATAATTGAGAATTTTGTTTTCCTCTAGCAGTAGACAAGTGCAACTACACTATGAAGGTGGGATCTGCATACAATATCAGTGTATTATTTTCTAATAATCTTAGATGAGTCACCAAAACTATGAGCATTATGGAGTTTCTGCCACCGAAAATGAGAGAGTAGCTCTCTCTGTAAGCTGGATGGCTTATCCTTAATTGGAATTTGTATGTAGTGCATTTATCTCTCCTCCACATCTATAAATAAAGCTGGTGTTTTGGCAATTACTGATGTCTGCTGTCATTTTGCAAGGCTAGGTTTTTGATGAAGCATGTGGTATTATAGGCTAATATTTCTCATTTCTATCGTTCTCTAATTCTATTTCTTTATGGAAATACAGCTACAATTTTATGCACAATGATTCTTTCTATTTATTTCTTTCTTTTTCCCCCCACACTGGAGAAATGGGAGGGGGAATGTGTAATCAAGAGAGAGGTTTGGTTGAGTGCAATCTTGGGGAAGAAAAGGAGGCTCCACGCAAATGTTTTCTGGAGGAATTGCTAAAGAAAGGAGGGAGCAGCTCCCCCCCCCCAATCACCCTTGTAGGGTGGCAGTGGAAAGGTTGCAACATCACAGAAGAAGAAAATCTTTCAAGGAGGTAAAGTGTGTTTGGAGCTTCACTAAGCAGGGCATATCCCTGAAACTAAACAAGTCAACTGCTACATTTGTAAATACATTTTCTGACTAGCTCCTGTTTCTCTCTGAACTTAACTTGTTGCCTGATTTTTGTTTTAATTTACCATTTTCCTCCCCATTATCTTTTAATCTTCACCTTCTTTTTCACCCTACTGTTTCTCCTATAGGTCTCACTGCATCATCAGCGTATTTCTCTTTCCTCTTTGTTGTGAACTTCACTTCAAGCCTAAAATTCACCTTTATCCTCTCAAATCCTACTCCTAATAAATCCCATCAAGCTTCATTCCCACCAAATTCCCATCTAAATTACATGTGAACCATCTTCACTATCCTCTTCTCTGAAATGTCTTTTCTATTCCATGCTCCCTTTTCTGTGTCTTTACATGCTATATTTAATTGCTTATTAACATCACAGACCTGATCCAGTTCCTCCTGAAGCCAGAGAAGACTTCTATTGCTATTAATAGAATCTGAATACAAAACAGAACCTTTGTACCTAGAAGAGATAAATGTCATTTTGAGCTGAGGGTACTTCATAAATAATGGGATAAGGCCTGATGTTTCTGCATAGCTAATGCAATCAGTCCCAATTAAATTAAACATAGAAGCATTGCCTTCTGCTGTACTAGACCTTCAATGGACACATGTCCCAAGGATGTAGATAATAATCAGTTGTTTGAAAGGAATGAGCTGGCTTTTCATTCTCTCCCTCTTTCTTTCTCTGCTTCATGAATTTTCTCCTGTGTTTAGCAGACCCATTTATAAAATATAGATTCCTATTGATTCCCAAGGAGAATGAACATTAATATACTCTAGTGTCCATCTGTTTTCTTCCCCACACAGCAGAAGAAAGATTTATATGACTTTTCCGGGTATGCTGCTGGCCTGCAATTGAGTCAACAATCAAGTCACACTAAATTAAACAAAGATCTATTTCTTTTTCTGGTCTGCACAAGAATGCACAGAAAGCCTACCTCTGGAAGAAGGCACACATCTTCTCTTTTAAGTCAAAAAAAGCCAATTCATACAGACACAAACTAAATTTGTATGTGAAGATGAACATCAGTCTAGGAAATGGTCTGGATCAACTCAACTAAGTAGCTGGATACCATTCAGCTTGTTTTGGCAGTTTTGTGCTATTTCAAGGTATTTGAGGTGGGATCTCACATGTATATACAGATACATGAATGTACATAAATATGCATATATATGCACATGCACAAATGTGTGTGTGTGTTTTCAGATATGCATGTGTATATATGTATGTTTATTGCACCCACTTTTATATTATTATATATTTTATAACTATTCCTTTTTAATGATGACCAGAAAGACTCTGTGCCTTCAACAAGTTCAATGAAATGCTATGTCTCAGAAAGGGCTTTGAAGAATGATGTACGAAAGATGCCAAAAAAACATCTTAAGATGCAGTAATTATCCTTTGAATAATTTTTCAGCTATTTTTCAGGTCCTGCATATTTGCATGGAAGGCTATTTTCAGGCCAGCTAGAAGCCCTTTAGCTTTAGGATTTAAAACTTGTAGTATATGAAACATAGTACCATATCCTAGGAAATTCATTTGTAGATTGTTTTGTAGATAAAGAAAAATGTAAATTCCTTTAATCTCACGTCCTTTATCTGCTACTTATCACGGTTCAATACATTTTCTAGTAAGCTTGTGACAATGACTGACTTGGTAGCTTACATTTATACAATTTCTTTTTCCTGTTTCCAACAGTGACATTCATGAACTGCCAAGCAGCCTGGACATATGGACTAGCAAGTAGATCTTCATCCTTTTTGCATTAATTCAGACTTCAGAGTCTCACTGCACTGCCAAGGGAAGGAATAACAAAAGGGACAGCAAAAGGTTCATAAGCTCATAAACATGTGACAAGCAGTCTTGTCTCATTGCATCTTTCAGCACACTGTGGTACTAAAAATCATAATTTAATATAGACTTTCCTCAAAATAGACTGAAAGCTAGCACCAGGTTTTTTATGTTTATCAGTCCTAATTTTAGGCTGAAAAAGACTTATCAGTGTGAGGAAAAATTCAAGCCGTTTGTGACAGACAATTTTAAACATCTGGAATAAGATATAATCTATGCAGATGTTTTACAATTAAGACAGGTTACATGGAAAATAAAATATATTGTTTTGCTTTTGCTCATTAATATAAATTGACATCTGCTAAGTCTGGAGGTAAAGTCTACTTTCTCCTGCCATCCAGGCTAGGACAGTACTCCATCCGCTATAGTAATGCGGCTGAACATCGTTTGTCCCTTAAGTTATCCTTGGCACGTTTAGGCCTAGAAAGGCTATTTGTGATGATACGGAGGTTGTATTTTGGACATATCTAAAAATTTTCTTATACTGTAAGCAGAACTACTGAAAAATAGGCTTAGGCTGTTCAGAGCTGTAATAGCAAATCTCTCATACACACACAGAGGCTTTCATATTCAGACACCCTGAGCATAATTTTGAATTTATTTCCAAATGAGCTATGGAGCAGAAAACACTTGGAAGTTTCAATAAAATGTCTGGGGGCGAAAAAAAAGCTGCTCAAAGATATTATACTCATTGGTATACAATGGGTATGATGAACACTAATGCTGATTAAAAAAAAAAATAATAAAAAAAAAAGAACACATGGAGGCAACTTCCACTAATTCCAGGGAATTTTTTCCTTTTTAACAGAGTAAATTTTTAGTCTTTGGCTGAAGCTTGTGTCAGCCAAAACAAAGATAATGAAATCAGAAGCCAGCTACTTTGCCTAAACTGGCTGAACTTGTGCCTAGGGAGATTGAAAATAGAAAAACTAAAGGAGCTGATTTATTAGTGTTTGAGATTTCCTTGTACACAGACTTTCTGACTTAAGACAGCTTAATCTCAAAGGTCAGGAAGTTCTGACATCCATCCAGGTGTCTCCACTCCAAAATCAGTTCAGAACCCTTCTGACTGCAGAGTACTTCTAAGTAAGAAGCTTTCTCAGAACTGATCCCCCTTGTGAAATCACTGTATAACTCCTAAAAATAACCCAGTACTTTTAAATTTTGAAACAGATTTTTGAAAATATTTCAAGGAAAATACATTACAGATCATATGAAATCTGGCCATGAGGAACAATATTATTTATGGACATACTAGTTTTGGGAAAGCAAAAGCAACAAGGAGGCTATGTATTGTGAATCTATAAAATATTCCTACATGTGCTTGTGTCTGTGTGGAATAATTAAGAAAAGTGTATCACAGAAACTGTAATTAGCGTCTACACCTGGTAGGCTTCTGATGTCAGTGAGGTGCTCTTGGGGTTTTTGTAAATGCTATCAATTTATACACGTACTTGGCCCAGCCGCAACGGAAGCGCAGCTTCATCCAAACTGCTAATGTGAATCTGAGCGAACATGAAGGCTGCAGGCCTCCGCCTGTATCTGACTGCGTACAGCTTGGACCTCAAACAGTTCACGAGGAATCCCACTCATTTGCCGAAATCAAAGCTGGTAAGCGTCTCAAACACCGGCACTTACCGCTTTGTAGATGTTACAGCCTGTGAGAAGCAAATATCAGCTTGTCACAAATGTAACAGGAACACATTCACCCCAACAGCAAAGAATAAGCGAGTCAGACGATGGAGGAACGGAGAAAGCAAGGGCTTCCTTACTGTTCTCTGACAGTCTAGGATTACTCCTTTTGGCTATGTCTCCAACAAGGTTGTACAAACCATGTCCACAGTCTAAACCACCACTGTTTTTTCTCCATCTGCTTTTAGAAATTGTTCTTTGATTGAATCCACAGGGATCTTGAAGGCAAGAAAATGTGCTCTGCATGATGAAATACTTAAACAAGATTGCAGTAAGGACAGGATCTGTGCCTGTGTCACTTGTGCACCGGAGGAATTTGATCGCATGTCAAACTTCGCAGGATACGAGGGAAAAAATAAGCTCGAGGTAACTCCCGGAATAAACCTTCAGGGACCCACTGAGAAATTGCCACCAAATGAAAGCATTACAAGAAAACGGATGGAGAATAAGAGAGGAACATCAGAAAATCAAATGACATATTTAAAAGGGCAAAACATCAATATTACCCAGGGAATTGATAAAATGTGTCATTTTAAAGGATGCTGTAAAGCAAAGAAATCATGAAATGCGTTATGACTATGAAAGGAAAGAAAGAGTATGAGGAAAAAAACCCACGCATCTACCTTTATAGATTGTTCAAGCTCCCAAGGAATCAGATTTTATCTTCAAGAATATACATGTGTATATACCTACATACACACACACACATATCTATAGGAAGGAAGATACACGACTCTTCACAAAGAAAGTTTAAAATCATTAGAGGATGACAGAACGTGACACATGAACACTGACAAGCTTTCTGCACTCTACCTGGTGTAGAAGTTAGAGGATGTGCTGGCTGGGCTTTCCCCCGCGAAGCTGAGCCTACAGGACCTTCTCTCCTGAACTGGGCCTGTTGTAACACTGGTGTGTTTTTATATCTGCTCTGTTTGCTTTTTTCCACAAGCCATGTGAGCACAAGCCCGGGGGACTAAGCTAGTGTGTATCTACTGGCAAATTGAATACGAAAAACAAATTAACTAAGGCACTTTGATCATTATATTAGATACTGGTTGTTTACCTATGGGATCTTTATCTGTAAAGAAGCTCTGACCGCACTGTCTAAAATAAATAGTTTAAGAAATGAAACCTGAGATTTTTCTTCAAATATGTACCATTTTTTTTGTGGGGGTGTGGGGGGGCTTAGTTCTGCCTTCCGTTCTTCCTCCTATTACATTCTCTTAGAAGTCAAAATATATTTCCAAGAGGAACAAATGAGGACAGCTTAAGAATTAAAAATGGTTTGCAATGTTCATTGGACTGTTGTTATATACTCATCAATTTATAGCAGCAGAACCACTAACTATTTCATTAATCTACTTCAACAGGGCTAAGTAAAAGGAAAAAAAAATGGATAAATCCATCTTTTAAAGCGTATATTCAGCCTAGAGAATACTGCTTTGGTTTGTCTGTGTATCTCGAAACTTGGATGTTTCTTCAAAAAGTAGCTGAACTATTTGAGTTTTTTCCAACATTGAGGTAGAAATGGAAAATCAACCCATATTTTCCTCTTCATTTGCAATACCTACCTAGGGAGACAAAACCAAAGCTGTATGCAGATCACCAACCTGCCTCATTCCTCCAGGATAGGCCTCCTGGCTGGCACTAAGAGAGACTCTACATAAAATGTCTCATTTGGAGGCTCAACTTAAGCTTGGATTAAGAGTATAGGGTATCCAGCAAACAGAAAGGTTTAGATGGATTGTGAACAAATAACACAAAAGTATATAGTCTTCATGAAAAATAATTGGTTTTCACTGATAATGCACAGAATAGTGGACCATAAAGAGGAAAAACATAGAGATCAAATGAAGGACTTGAAGTTCATATGAAAGGCAATTATAATCTACAAGGAATTCTGTATCCTATTCGAAAATTAACAACAAGCAGCAACACTGCTGTGAATTTCTAAGCCAAGTAACTGCTCGCTTTTTCAAGTTGTGTCATGTCCTGGTCTCTCAGGAGGAAGAACACTGAACTACAGTCTAGGAGATGTGACTGCCCTTTCCAGCCTCACTGCTGAAGGGATTGAATCTAACCTCCCTAAGCCAAAAAAGATTTACTGATAAAACTTTTGCCAATATATCTGCATCTACACTGAGGACAACTATGTTGATCAGACCTCAGATCTTTTTATAATACTAGCCAACGTCTTAAGGAAAGAGACTTTGGAAATATACTGTACCACAAACAGTAGAAGAGACCTCACAGGAGGTGACATGGGAAGAGGCTTCAAAACAACCCAATACTTGCTACTTGCAAGTGCTACTGCAACACCAGGTATCTTAGAAAGAAAGGATGGAAAAATCTCAGGAGGACACCCCAAGCATCACACTGCCTAGGAAGGGCCATCCACTATCTAGTTATTTATTACATGAATAAATAAATGAGTGAAATAATCAGTATCAGGAAAAAATATCAGTCGTGAAAATAAGTACATGCTCTTACTATAATATAATTTCACTTAATACCTATTAATGTTTTAATTGCATCTCCACCTTTGTTCACAGCTGGTGCCATTATAGTAAGAACCCTCTTCTCTGCAGAGACCCAATTATTCTGTGCTTTCCTCACCTTGCTGGGATTCTCATCAGTAGAGCATCTGTAAACATTTGATGCAATTTTAGCATAGCAAACCGTGGGAAAAGTCTCCCCAAATGATTCTGGTCTACCCTCTTCTTTTGCACTGCTGTGCTAACGTGCTGTGTTGAGGTGCCATGGTTACCCCATCAGTATTTTACATACTGACATTCTTAAAAGCAGAACATACAAAGCTCGCACACACTGATTGAAAATTATGGAAAGCAGGTCTTTGTTGTTGCTTACGCTTGCCTGCCCGGATCTCATAGGCAGCTAGAAGTGTATCTTCACATTTCATAATAGATGAGATGTAAAACTAATTTTAAAGCAAATTATTACCATGAAAGTGTTTCACTTTATCTCTATATAAAGGCAACTTTTCACATCCCTATGCATTAGATGTGCATTAGAAGATATGTACTTACAGCTCTCCTAAACACCTGTTTCAGATGCCTAACATTAGCTTGCAGTTATCTATCATTTATTGAATCACAGATGAACAATCACTGGCCAACTGCTTGTATTCTTGCAATTGAGATTCTGTGTCACGTTGCAGTCCTGTCGGTCTCTGAATTATTAAAATATGGGAAGTTCTAAATCAACTTACAAATGGAACATGTAGTAAACCTCTCCATTTGCATTCATATGTGCATGCATGCATCTGCTTTTCAGGCCAAGATCACAGGCCAAGGAAATGGGAACATTTGAAATAAGATAATTAGGGATAGATTAATAATATACGAGCAATTTAGGCACCTAAGCTGAAATCAGACTTCCACAAGGGCA
Organism: Rhea pennata; assembly: GCF_028389875.1. Taxonomy (NCBI): domain Eukaryota; kingdom Metazoa; phylum Chordata; class Aves; order Rheiformes; family Rheidae; genus Rhea; species Rhea pennata. The sequence goes on from NC_084687.1 coordinate 6,649,646, forward strand.
GGGCAATGTAAGTCCACAATTACAGAAGCAAACAAAAGATAAAAAAGAAAGAACTAAGAAACAGCAAGATTAACCATGTATCAACAAGGTGATCCATGATGCAACTCCCTGAGAACAGCCGGTCAGAATGTTTTCCTGTGCTGTGAATATTTTGGAAATATCACACCAGTTTCCCATTCTGTATCAGTGTGGTCCAAAATGTTGTAAAATCTGCCATGAAAGAAAGAAAAGAAAACAGCAAAGAAAGTTTCCACCACCCAACTAAAGTGATTCTCCAAACTATGTAAGACCCCGATTGGAGTCCCTGTTCCCTGTTACACGTAATTTTTTGTTGGAGTTGAAACTGCTACAAGAGACGATACTAATGGAGATTACTGCTGTACGGGTGAGGTGGTTTCATTGTGGTGTCTGAAGCAGAACAGCCACCTGAACACAGCACTTCCATCCCTACACGGATGGCCTGACTAGTGCGATACCAGCTGCTCATAGTTCCTCTCTCGAGCGGCGTTACAGGTGTTCTAGTACGGATGTAGTTTTTACGACAACTGATTTGTTCCTATTAAGTTTTGATTTAGACAACTAGATATTCCTCGCAAAAAAAGAAAAAAAATGCCATCTTAATTCACATCATTTTCCCAGAGCCAAATTTCCCTTCCATTTATTTTGTTTGCACGTGTTTATATCCATCCTGTATCCTATAGTCTTAGGAGTTCAGAAATGAGATAGATAAAGGAAAAACCATACCAATGCCTGGGCCACAGCAGCCTCGATTATATTTTTAAGAACTAATTTCAAAAGTACAGTTCCAGCATATAAACTGTGCTGCTTGTTTTCAGATGCCATCATTTAGAGAATGTTCAGGGGAACTGTAAAACAGGATTCACTATGTGATGTGGATGAATTTGGCACTGAATTCTAAATGAACTGGATACTGTATGCTAAATTGTGTCAGCAACACCTCAGTGAACAGAAATATGAGCTTTTCCCTGTCTTTGTGAGACACCTTTCCTCAAGTGATCCATAGTGTGGCATCCTTACAAACCGAGACAGAACACAGTACATTTGATGACAAATTTGTCAGTTGTGCAGGGGTTCACATACATTTCCAGCTGGATATAGTTAGCAGGTGTAATAAGTATGTGGTCTTTCAGACCAGCATTTTTCAGAGTTGTGGTGTAGGCAATATATCAAAACTACTTTGGATATTATTTCACGTTCCCTGCAGAGATCAATATTCACTGGAGCTCTTAGATCTGAGACTGGCAGGTTCACACCCCAGTTTCTTCCATGCTTCACTGTGATAAAAGGATAGAGGTTCTTCCTTGTGCCCAGTCCACTTGCTCTATTAACATTTCATTGTATTGTAAATCATCTGCGGCACGCAGACGAACAATATGAACTGGAATACAAGGTTGCAGTTCTGACCCTAGGAGTTTTTAAACCAAATGGTCACAAAAACAAAGAAATGGAACTACAATAAATAACTTTTTATGGCCCACCTATGCCTTTCCCACTTGGGCTATAAAACTCTCAAGTATAGAAATACTCAGGCAACCCTGGGGACAGATTACATTTCAAAATGCACAAATTACAGTATTTCCCTTATCACAGTATTTGCAATATTCCATACAGTTAGAATAAGAAAGAGCATAAATGCTAAAAATAGTGTTACTGCTTGTGAACTGATCCTGTGTTTACTCAGACTGCTTTCCCTTCAGTGTCTCAGGATTTGTGCCCCACTCAGCTGTGCAGAAGTAATCAAAAAGGTACCTTGCCTCTGTCAAAAGATCTGAGAGTACAGTAAGGTTTGACTTTTAAAGTTTGTGTATCCAGCCACAGAGAGAAACAGGTGACTGCATCTGGCACGCAAGTGATAGATTTTCCTTAGGAAGACTTCAGCCTGAAGTACCGGGATATATCCATTGATAAAGGCACTGTGCTTTTACTTTGTTTCAACTCTTCTCATTGCAGCTTGACAGACAGACCAGGCCCATGACCAAGATGCAAGGTGCTTAAACTTCACCACCATTGACACACACTTGATATCCAGCCATTTGTGCTGTATCCGTATAAGCTAGGATATTAAAAGACCATACTTTATTATATCACAATAAAAGGCAGTGTGGTCAAAATAGCAACTGCCAATCTGCAGGACAGTGTGGATTGCAATCTGCCTGTTATTTATGTTATAATGGAAGTGGAATGGAAGAAATGACAGATACGCTCAGCAGATATGATGAGCATGCAGATGGAAAGACATTATTAGCAAACATTCATTTAGCAGAGGCAACTATCGCTGCTACAGCCTGGGTAGCGTGTTGGACAGAACATGAGCTTGGAACAAGAATATCTCAAATGAACACCAGAGAAGAAAAATGATGAAGGAAAATATCACTGGCACTGCTGCATATGGCAGCGAATGTTGTGCCAGGCCTGGGATTCCTTCATCCAGTGAGAAGAGCCGAGTTCTGTATTCAAACATTACAATTAACTCTTTGAATGTCCCTCTGGGATCTGGCAAGACTAGAAGAATGAGACTTCAGTCCTTGCTTGAGGCAATGTGTTGTTTAAAACCAAGTGTACCTGGCCAGATGGAGACAGCTATGCGCTAATTCTTACAATTTGAGTGAGATGAGGAGAGAAAGGAAGAGAAGCGCTGATCCCAAGGCTGTGTTTCTCCAACACCACAGGCTAACACTTAACAAATTGCCTGAGAGGTGAGGAGAGCACAAGAACATCGCTATTTGCTCACACCTGGGGACATGTCCCATGTGTGAATGCTACCACACCACACTTGCTAACCTGAAGGGTCTGCACAGTGACACTCTGTGCTACATCCGCCAAGACCAACCACTCGGACAACACACAAACTCTGCCCCCAGCAAGACCTATTCCTCAGTTTAGTTGCTGTTGAGCCCCAAACCAGGGCATGCAAGCGCAGGTCTACAAGGAAGAGTTTCACCAAATGCCTCCCATCTTGTGCTTCCATGTTTCCATAACATACGTGCTGCTCCCTAGTCTACAATGAAAGCATGTTGAAAGAAAAACAAACAAACCACCAACATAGTCAACATCCTCCTGCCTTTCACTTTCTGCAGAGGGAATTTATCATTGCCCTTTCACAGTGTAAACTGTTACTCCCTGATGCCACTTCCATTAACCCGCACCAAAACCCGAAACAATTTACCGACCCACAGGACAGCAGAGCCTGGGGGGCAATGCATGGCTGCCTCATACAGTCCCTGCAATGGCTCTTTTTGACTTTTCTCCTCTTCATAGCTTTTACCCATTTTTCTTCTGGGTGCTCTGCTCAAACCACATTTATCCCTGCAGGAGCTGCTATTTCTAACTGAACTTGTGAACATCCTAACCAGTGAGATACTGAATTCGTTCAATTTTTTCTAAACAGAATAGCTGGAAAAGCAGGACCCAATCCTCAAGTTTTATCTCCCTTTGAAGACTTACACTTTTGATGTCTACCATTTGCATATCTAGATGGGCCTGCACTCTCCTTCATTTTACACTAGAAATGCTACTGCAGTTGTATGGACGAGATTATGCCCGGCTAGATTGGTAAGGATTCAGGCATGTACATCTGTGACTTGGTACATGTGTTCTTCAAAAGGTCTGATATAACCTTTCGTAACAGAAAGAGTAAGATGACAAAAAAATTCTGTGAAGCAGTGGTGACCTGGAGAGGTGGGAGCCCCTTAGCTGAAGGCAGACAGGCCAGAGTGCCGGTGCTTACACAACTGATTTAGTGAACAGCCGGGAGCCAGGTCCCTAGGAAGCTTTCGGGTGCCTGTCACTGGCACGCAGGGATATTGAACCATCCGTGTCTGAACAAATTAGATGTGCTTTAGCTGCTCATAGAGCAAAGCAGGAAGAGGATGGAAAAGGAAGTCAAATTTGATATTTTGATGAGGAAGTACTGGAAAACATTATCACCTGAGCATTCTTCTATTTAGCTCCTTCTGACCTTGATTAGACAAGAGGTGCCCCTATTCCACAGCCTCCTCATCTTCGCACCGATGGCTATCGTTTCATAAACAAAGCCTACATCCATAAGTCCAATTCTGAATTCTGGTAGAACTGTCTGCCCTTCATTTATATTCCTTCTCCTGTCAAAGTGATGGTGACATTAACAAGCATACTCAGAGGGGGGCTTTGTGCCAATTAACAATTTCTCGTTAGCTTAATTAGGGGACACATGTTTTTAATCACAGCTAAGAATGTGAAGTGATTGAAGAATTGATTCTGAGCTTTTGAAAGCATCACTGTCAGTGCACGGAATTTAATTCGGCAGATGTGGTTAAAGAAAGAGAGCAAGGGCCTTAAATGACTTTGGCTAAATGAGCTTAATAGCAGCTGAAGCACAAGAAATTGCAGTTAAATGGACAATATTTCCCTATCATAACCAATGACAAAGTCTACTCTTGTTAATTTTGAAGACATTGAGATATGTGTATAAAGCTGTGTTTTTTTCATTCTTAGATTAACATCTGTCATTTCGCAGCACATATGTATGTCCTGTCTAAGTGATACGCCTTCACCAAGTGTGTTATATTCCTTTTCAATTATTTCTTCCACATTGACCCCAACAAAACAGATTCTGTTCTCTTCCGTTTCACTGGAGCAGATTCTGAGCACAGTGGAATTCTGCTACACTTATTCCCTCCTCTCCCCTCCTTGACGAGCTGAGGTCATCATTGTGCGTTACAAGCCAGCCTTCCTCCTGTAGCTTCCAGCACGGGGCAGAGCGCTGCACAGAGAAGCACCATTAATCCTATGTGCTTACTGTGCTAACATTAGGTTGGTTGATCTGAGATATCACATGTGCCTGGACTTTCTTCCACAACCCCTCCTTAAAGAGAAATGCTATGAAACTGAACTATTTCATCTTAAGCTGGTACTAAAATCAGATGTTAAGTTTCATGAAATACAGTGTTTTCCTTACAGGCACGCAGTGTCTATTAGCTGCTAGGCTTAGTGGCTCACAGGATAAGGAAAACAACCTGGCTGTTTTTTCCTTTCTCCTTCTCCTGCCCTGAAATTGGAGTTTGAGGAAAGCACAGCTTTGTGTACAACAAGAAGACATCAACATCTTCTAGAGCATATAGCATATTCACAGACCAGGGAGGCTCTGATCTGGCTTACTGCTGACACAACTATTTCCAATGAGACCTCTGCAAAGCAGAATGCAATAGTATGGTTACGCACAAACATGTATGCTGAGAGAGAGCATCTATGTCTCCTTGGCCTGGACTCAGCCTTTCTGTTACTATGCAGCTAACTGAGGGGCCTAACTGGAGTTCCTACTTACCATAAACTGTTCAGTGATTTCATCTCCTTAAGATATAATCCCTTCTGCTTATAACAGGAGATGCATATTCCTTTAGGGATGATCATCTAAACAATGACCAAGCAAGTCCCATCTCCCGATAGCAAATTCAGAGCATCTCAGACCTCCTTTAGCGTCAGTATCATACTCTCTCCCCCAGCAAGTTAACCACTGGCAGTTCTCAAAGGAAATGAAACTGAAAAAAAAGGTGGTTTTTGAAAGGATATTTGTTAAAAGTATCTGTCACTAAACACTTAAACCAGAGCACCAGCTCCAGCACAGCTCAGCAAAGCTGTGAAACCTGAACCGGATGTGTTAAAAAGTAACCAAGGCTTCACTTACTTTTTGCGCAGGGTAATGCATAGTGCCACAGCGGGAGATGGAGAAACATAGACCTATCTAAAAGGCTTCATTGCAAAAATGAAGATGTAATACTCTTGCTGCAGGGAACAGATGCAACTACTGGCATCTCTCTGCCTCTCCATCTTCCTGATCAGCAGTTGTCATTCCCTTCCTCACTGTAACTCCAGCTTTCATTTAATAGCATTACTTAACTTACCTCTCTTGTCATCTCATTCTAACCTTGCCTTTGAAAAATCGAAACATAACATACTGTAACATTTGCACAATGTGAGAAATTATGACGTTTACTGGCAATAGTATAAATAGGAATAAAGGCCGCAAGGTCTTTTATAGTGTAATAGTATTTATGCAACTGCTAAAATATGAGAAGTTTCAAGCAACAAAAACATACGAATGGAAAACTCAATAGTGCGGGCTTGACAAGAGAGGTTACTTCTAATGCAGCTAGGCCAATTCATCTAAACCCATTTATACAACATCTCTACACCTACACATTCATATCCACTGAAAAGCATCACTTCTTAAACAGCTTTTGTACAGACCATGTGTTTGTAATCAAGTCACCTTTTCATCCAGTCTTCTGCTTCATAGACCACATTACTGCCTCCTCTACAGGAAGGAGGAAATTAAATAGCTGCCCAACTTTAAAGACACCTGAAAACTAATTAAGCTATGGACTTCCATCACCTTGACCTTGTGATGGCATTTACACTAATCATTATAATTTGATATTATTTTACATGCACTCTTCAAATGCCTGTATAAAATTTGGGGTGATTGATGTTCAAGGACCTACAGCTCTGAAAAATACCTACACTGGACTGTGTTTCACAGCTATGAGACAGGCTGTTGTTTTAATGCATGCTGCTCTTCCTGCATCTATCAGGCCATTTCACTTTCAGAAAACTGAGCTAAATAGCTATATTCCAGAGGATTCCTTATCTATTGGTTTCATCCAAACTTTGGAGGCTCACAATTTTTAACTTCTTTCAGATAAAGCACCTCTAGGGAGTTTCCTTTTCAGGTTGCAGGCATGGTGCAGGTACTGTGGCAACACGTGCTAGCCGATTCCAAATCGGCTCAGAGATGTTTGTCACAAGCTTACACTGACCTTGACGAAGCTTTGTTGTCTTAACAAATTTGGAGTGTCATCTAAAATGAGAATGTATTCACTTTTCACTAAATGTGTATATAGATATCTTGTTTCTCCCCTTAATTTGTTTTTTAATGCATTCCTGTCCTCCCCACCCAAATATAATAAATATTGTTGTAAGGTTAGTGTCAGAAACAGATTGATCCTCTAAGTTAGTAGACTGGAAACATTCAAAGAATGAAATCAGCAGAACCGAAGCCAGAGCTAATAGCATTCATCTGTTATATTTGCCTCCTTTCACTAACCTAATGCCCATGTTTTTGTAGCAGAGAAGTTAAACATAACTTTTTTCCCTTCACAGATTTATGAGTAATACATAGCAAATCAAGCAGATCACTCATGCAAACAGTAGCTTTTCAATTCTCAGAAACATTCGTCTTCAATAAAAATCATATGTGGGATATTTCAGAAATGTTGCAGCCCTCGTGTAAGTGTAGCTATTGACTTCACCTTTAGAGTAGCAATTAAAGATATATATGTGATGTCAATGTTGTTAATGAAACTTATCTTTCCCTATACAGTAATTTGCTTATTTTCTTATATATAGGAATTGAGGGAAGTTAAACTCACGCTACAGTACAAGTTGGGGATGTATTACAGAAAATGATCGTACTTTACGTCATATCATCCATCCTGAGAGATCCTAAAGTGCTTGCAAAATATTTGCATAGGCTCACATTTTCTGACACAACAGCACAAAGAGACAGTGTGAGGATTCCTCTGCTCTTTTCATGTCTGCACTAGAGTCAGGAGGTAAAATTTCTTGTATGCATGAAGTCAGTTTGTAGAGCTGTTTAGGTACTGAGTAGGTTGCTCTTTACTCCTGCGCTGGGAAGCTTAGAGCTGGAGCCCTTCTCTAGCAAGGGAAGGGCAGCTACATTGCCAGGGCTGCATGGTGTTGTGGAAGATGGATTCAGGCTACACCAGGAACTCAACTTCTGCTGACAAATGCAGCATTTCACGGATTTTATGTATTTCCTTTACCTCCAATGATGAAGGATTAGACTGCCCTACTGAGATGTAGTCCTTACTTCCAACAGGATTACATTTATCATATTTGTTGATTAAACCATCTGGCTTTGTGTTCCAGGCTCTTTTCCTCACTCCTATTTCTATTTTTCTCTCAATGTAGTAAAGTTTTCAAAGCCAAATTGATGGTGTATTACAAAAGACAGTTGTATTTTATATGCTATCATGGTTTCTGAGTGTCTTTGTCACCCACAGAACTCCAGTGCTCTAGCAATATTAATGGATACTTCCCCAAGGCACTACTAAAATAGCCTGAAGAATCTTCTGATGGCAAAGATGTTTATAGGATGATCAATCAGAGCAGTGGTTTGAGACCTCCATATTTGACAGGCTACAGTAGACAGCTGTGCACAGCCATCAGCACATGACTGGATGGGAACATACTCTATTTTTGGCCACAAGGCTAATGTGTTGGCCGTATACAAACAAGCTCTGTGGAAAGCATACACACAGCATTCAACCATTTGTGCAACCTGGAGATATAACATTCCTCTACTTTGTTTTAGATTCCACATTATTAACAGTTTTCATAGAGACATTTGACTTCAGCCTCTAGTAAAAGCTGTATCACTTTTCAAATCCTTTCTTGAAGGCAGATGAAAGCACCAGGGGAAGATTAGAAAAACAGAATTTCATACCTTCTCCAACAATCTATTTCAAGTAAAACAAAGACCTTCATTCCCAAACAGAAGTTACATGTTCAGCCCTCAAAAACTCCATCACAGGAAGGTCACTCTTGGTCCTGTAAGCAGAATATGTTAGGTTTTGAGCAGGCTTGCTTATAGGTCTAGTGCTGCATCATCACTTTTAAGAATGATCCATTATTTTAATACCTGCTCTGAGAACTAGCTTCTCCCTGATCTGGGTTATTCATCAAAAAGACAAGAGCTTATATACATAACAGACAGTACCACAGCATACTTTTCTCTCAAAGACCCAGTTCCATGGCTTTATACCTCAACTGTGGTGATTTGGACACACCTGCAGGCATGACTCAACAGCAATTACTTTACAGGCTCCATAAATTATAATGATTGATTGAAAACAGTAACTTAGGCACCTGCAGATTTTAAAAATAAACAAACATTCAATTAGTGAAGCTTACAAATCACTCCTGAGTCACTGCTCCCCTGCTCTTGGTCAAGAAGGCGTAGGACATTATTATGGACACAGCATGTGTCAAGTCAGTGAGGGTTCTCTGCCAAATCAGGCAGGCGGAGGCTCTGGCTGATATTTAGTGTGATATGGCACTATTGGTTTATTTTTTCAAACAACTTTAGCAGAAAAGATTGGCAAAATCAACAAATAATAGTAACAGCTGTGCTCTTTCCCTGTGTTTGAGCCACCTTCTGAACTAAAAAATGTGTAAGATCTTGTTAGCAGAAATCATCAATCGCTGACACGTTTCTGTCAAGAAAATGAAAATTGTAATAAACCTGTGATGTTAACCGGAACTGATATCCAGGCACAACTTCATATGATGTTGTCATTATCAGTGTTCAATTCAGAATATGTGGCTAAGAAGTCAATGGCCAAACTAGTCTGTAAAAGTAGGTCAAGGAGAAATGATGCGCTGGGGAAAATTAGAGGAAAAATGGTGAGAAGTGATAGGCAGAGGCCTGGTGCATTCTCTGTTTGGGGTGCAGAGCACGGAGATATCTTTGCAGATTCAAATCAGCATTTTCTTATAGAAACAGAAAAGCACAAAGACTCTTTTTCTATGAAAAAATACAATTGTCAAACTGTGTTAGTGCCTGGCTGTGTGCACAGATTGTCCAGAATCATGATCAGAGTTGTGCAATAGCTCCCTGCTCTGTAGAGCAAAAGGGAGGAAACAAAACCTAGTGGGCTAGGAAATGAAGGAGGCCTTGAAAGACTGGAGATATTCATAGTTCAGCAGCTCTGTGACCTTGAGCAATCAGTTAAAAATATCTGTACGCCAACTCCTTGTCTTTAAAATAGTATTTTCTTATTTTGCCTTGTCTATCTACATTAATGAGTTCTCTGGGGAAGAAACAGCTTCTCTGTCTGTGCAAGTATAATATCTAATATCTTGGGGCCTGCATCTCAGATGAGTCTTCCAGAAAATGTAAGCAACAATAGTCATCAATAGGCTACAAGCCCTAGATGCTTGGAAACTGGCTGAAACTCACTGGAAAAGAAGAGAGCTTTAAAAAATTAAAATATGATTTTTTATAAAGAATAAAATTAGTTAATATGCTTATAAAATATGAAATAATTACAGAAAATATTAAGAAAAAGGGGGAATTATTAAACAAATAAAATGACTAAAAATAAACACATTTCTCAAAGAAATAAAAGGATTATGGTAAAGCCTGTGAAAATTGATAAAAAGCCTTATTCTTAATTTCCTCTACATCCATTAAGAGCTAGCCATGTGGATAAATTATTAGTAGCTGTAACATTTCAACCTGTATTTTTAATCAGTCATTCAAATTAATGTAAAGCAGATGGAACGGACCATATTTTCCTAAATTACATACATTAAAATATCTAATATAGTTTATGAGCTTGGAGACTAAAATGTACCACTATTGTGGGCCCAAGTCCAGAGTTACCCACGCTGCCCTACCAGGTCAAGGGCAGGCACCTGCAGCTCCGAGATGCGCCTGGAGTATCTCCCATGTCATATTGCCATGCCATGCTGGGGGTTTAAGACCCCCGTTTGGGAGCCCTCCTTTGGAAAGAACTCACAGAATACAGGACTACTACAAGTCCAGTCCATACTTTTCCCCCAAGACTAGGACTTCCTGCAAAGACGGGAAGAAAGTTCCTGCCAGGATGTAAGCGAAGAGGGAAGGAGACAGCTGGCCTCTAGCACAAAGCAGGCACTTTCACGCCGACAGCAAGGCCCACAAAGCCTCGTCTGCCTCCCTGGGTGCCCTTCTGCTGCTCCTCCATTCACTCAAACCACCAGGCTTCCTAAAGACTAATGAGGGCTTATGCAAACTGCTATTGACATTTGGAGACCAATTAGGCATATGTGCATTCACCTATGCAAAACACGAGCACGGGAAACTGTGGAATGAGGCCCTCTCTTCTGAACCGGTGGCTCCAGGACACTCGCCAGTGACGTGCATCTCAACCAGGGAACGACTTAGTTGTGGAGAAATCACCGCTGTTTCCACATGCTTTTGCAAGCACCAACGTGTCTCACTGACCTTTGCCACTTTCTTTCCTCTACACAAAGTGGTTAGAAAAAGATGTTGCATATTAACCTGGGTATGTAGTATCAATATGTAAAACTTAATGTTCATTAATTTTACCACATCTGGGAGGGATATGCAAAATTACCACCACCGATCTGTAGCAGTTAATCAGAACATCTTATTTAGCAGCTTCGGTTTGGTCCAGGGGAGAGGGAAGTTCTTTTTGCTAATTTTCAGATCCCTTCAACAATCTCAAAATTTCCATTCCACTTCAAATGTTAATGGATTTCCTTTCTGATTTGGAGAAATTGCCATGTTTATATATTAAAATGATAGCACTAAGTGATGATAGATGGAAATGTGCACTGTGAAAAATGAACTGAGACAGGGGGACAGGAATAAAAAAAAGAAACAAGTCTAGAGGAACAAATGAAGTCTACAATGAAAAACAGAATTAAACATGCCACAATATTTCCTACTATTTCTACCAGAAACCCCAGATAGCATCCCACTGTGTGATAAGCGTTCAAAATTCACTAGAGATCACGTTGAAAGCAAAGCTTTATTAGGAAAGACAGGTATGCTTTTCACCATGGTGTTGCTTATAAATTATATCTTAATAGTTAATTTATTTTCTTTAAATCGATGTAAATATATCCATGTTAATCTAATGCCACTTAGTTTAATATTCTCTTTAGAGGAATAACTGCTCTTCTCTTGTTTTAAATCAAATATAGATTTTCTTCCCCATTGGACCAGTTTTGATTTTATTGTTTCTGGTTTTGTTTATATTGAACTTTTATAAACGAAGGAAAAGATTTCCCTTCTCCAGTTTGATTTGCGCTTGTAACAGCTGGCAAAGCAGATACAACAGCAGAGTTGCAGCGCCCGGGTCAAGCTCCTTCAGGAGTCTGGCTCCCTTTTTGTTTTAGACCTTGTGCTTGATCTAAAAATATTTTCCTCCTGGCAAAACAAAATCTTCCTTCCACGTGACCATTCGGGGAGGTATGCAGGCAACGAAGGAATGGATTTTCTGATCTGAAAAGCACCATTGTAAAGGCTCCCGTGGAAATGGTTTGGTCAGTTCAGCTGCGTCTGTGACAACACCGGATAAACCCTGGGGTTAATCCTGGCAGCCAGCAGATTCCAGCCAACAACCAGCAAGTCCCCTCTGCCGGGATAAATCCACAGGCAAGATGCCAACGGAGCTGTGAGAGCTACACTGAGAATCTGGTCTGTTGTTTCCAAATAAATTTAAAAAATCCCACAGACAGAAGGTTGGTTATGTGCATGCACCGAGAGGGAGGCAGATAAACAGATAAATCTGGAGGAAAGCGCAAGGTCTGCAGGGGTTTTTGATGGATTACATTGCATGTTTGAACATAAAACACATTAAGGCTGGTGACACTGATGCTTTGAATGGTGTGAAATTCCATCTAAGGTGGGTTGCTTGCCTGACACAAACACGTTTAGCATGGGATGCAACAAAGGCAACAAAATCACAGCAGAGTTTGCGAGTGATGCTTGACATTGTTTGCTTTTCCTCCTCCTACCACTTTAAAAATCCTGCTTTCTTCTCTAACTCCATGCCTCTCCCCCCACTTTTCTGGTAATGGCTTAGTAAATAATTCAGAAAAAAACAAGTACCAGAACTTGGCGTAATAAAAATGATGTCTCTATCTGCTGTTGAGGTGCATTGTGCCACTTAAGTAAGACAGATGGGAGGATCTGCTGTACTTTGCTTAGTAAACTGCACTGAGAGAAACCGAGTAAGCCTGAAATTGGAGCAGAGGGTGAGATGGGGGTGGCTGTACTGGTACAGTGTTGCCTGACAAAGATGCAGGGAAAAGTAATTTACTCTGAAGTGACAGTTTGAAAGGGGAAGAAAAATAAACACACAGAAGGGAGCTTACGCTCATTAGCAGCCCAGCCTCAGTATTTCATCATTAATAATAATAAAGGACCCGGCTGAACCAGTGACTCACAATAACACTCAAGCCTCTGGGTCTCCATTTTTAGTTAACGTATAATAACCGGCAGTACAGCAGGAAAGCAGGAAGAGGGATGGGTTGGATACGACGGGGGCTGCTGCTTCCAGACCTGCAGACGGCTCGGCTGCCCCTCGGGGACCCGCGCTGATTTACGCGAGGCCACGGCAAAGGCAATTAGAGCTGCGGCGCTCCTCCGCCTCTCACGTGTCCCCGGCACTCAGAGGACCGACTCAGCCGCCGCAGCAGGGCTGGCTGCGGCCCCATCACTCAGGCGACTACTGCTCTGCTTTATGAATATTCCCCTTAATCTGAAATATGCTCCGTGGGCTCGGGAAACCGGGAGGAGCAGAGACAAAGGGAAATAACCGCAGCGGCTCACGGGCCGCGTTCAGAGGCCAAGGAAGGGACCTACAAAGTGGCTGGAGCTAAACTGAGAGGCGAGCAAGCAGAACTGGCTGATCTCATCCAAGTTTAAAGACTAGATTTGGGCAAAATACTGTTTTTATCATTCAATTTCCACATTATTTATTTTCTCTCACTTAGAAATCTTTCTGAAATCCATTTTCCATTTTGTCTTCTCCATATTACCCTGAGCTGTGGTCTTTACAGAACTGCAAACTAAACAAGTTTTGGCCTGGATCAGTATTTCAGTGGGAGACCAGCCAGGAAAAAAAGAGGATGCTAACAGTGTTCATGTAAATGGCTTTTTTCCACAGTCAGTAACGAGCCAGCATCTCAGAAGGGCAGTGCTGTGTTAATCATGAAGGTCCCATGCCCATTTTCTTTAGACTGTAGCCCTAATTCTGCAACGTTCAAGTATCTCTTCCTTCATTAAGTTGTAGAAAGAACGGGGGGTCCTAATGGTCAAGATGATCTGTAACTGAACATTTTCAGCTCAGGCTAGAACCCAATATGCTAAGTAATTCTGAGGCTCTAAACACATGCTTTGGTGCCAGAATGGGAGCTGAGCTATCGAGAAGAGCTTGTCTTTGAATTCTGAGTGCTGAAAATTTGGCTTTCAGTATAACTCAGATTCAGGCCTTTAGTATCTATTTCGCTTCCACTGGAAACCAAATAAAGCTTATAAAGAACCTCTAACTGTGTGAACCCAGAGAAACCCACACAGCTTTAAGGTTGAAATGTAATTTATAAATATTGATTGTGTGCTTGAGGCTCAATCTTGCAAGGTGCTGAGTACACACACATCTTACCCATGACCTTCAAACAGCCTCAGGGGAAAGATGCTTGATAAATGCACAATCTTGTTACTTTAGCAAAAGGAAGTGCTAAGTAGTATTATTGTTATGTCACTTAAAACACAAGTTCTGATTTGTTTTGAAAACATAAAAAGTGGAAGTTGTAAAGTAGAGGTTCAAGACATTAATTATGGCTCAGCGGGAGAAGAGAGCTCTGACAGATTATGGGCAGACTAATTAAATGACTTTAATTAAAATACATGGTCCTTGCGAAACGCAGACTAGAGATGGAAGATCTGGCTCTGCTAAGATTGGAAATGACCTTAATGAAGTCATGCAGAACAAAAGGAAGCCCAACGTCTTCACTAAGTTCTACATCAGCGGATCATCAGGATTCTATCATACTTCCAGAGGGGTTTCGAACAGCTGACTGGCAGATCGTGCATGGGTTAGTAAGAGACTGATGGTTTTCCCTCCATCTCAGTGTCAGAGATGGTGCCTAGCTTCCCCTGGAAAGAAGCTGTCTTCTGGTTCACCTCCACCTTGAAGCCTGGTCCACCTTGAACCTTGGCTTGTTTACTCAGGCTAAAGTAACATCCCACCCACATCATGCCATGGGCCGCGCATGGAATGGAGAAATGTCACATGTCCCTTTGGCTTATTATACAGGAGTGACAACCAAGCCCTTGGTACTACGGAAATGTAATTTGAAATGCTGTGTTCCAGTGTTTCCATCACCAAAGATCAGAAACCAAAAACTGAGAAATGCTTTACTTTTTTAAAGAGAAACTTCTGGTGTTCCCTTTTTTTGTGCCAGAAAGTGCAATGTTTGGGTGGTAAAGACTAGTATCATTTACGCTTTGTCATGAAAACTTTCGCTTTCAGATTCTTCCTATATGTTTAACTGAACCTTTTCAAGTGAGTTATGGTTTATATTTACATAAATTACCATATGAAACTTGTTAATATTTCCTGACTATCCTTTTTTGTAGTGCTATTAGACAAGGTTCTGTGCTTTTGTTTTAGGCTGAATGTCAGCAGATCAGAATTCATGACTGTGATCAGTTAGGAACATAGCAAAATAATTTATTCCCTATCATAAAGTTTAGGTGTCAAATATCTGTCCTAAGAAAAGCTATCTGAAATCAGCAGAATTTTATCATGCAAATTACAGGAAGTGTTATCATTAGGAACAGCAGGAGGTTCCTGATTCACTGTCATTTATACACTAAATGAGTTCAGACTTGCTTCACCGAAGGCACTATGCTCCAAATGTACTTTACTCTCTCTTTTTTTTTTCCAATCATCAATAATAGGATATGGCAAGGTTATGTACAGAGGCTTACCACTGTATATAAACTATCCCTAAGCAAAAACCGCAGTGAAGATATCATGTTTGTTTTACCATGAGAATAGCACTACATTCTTACCAGTGCTGATCTTGGAAAGTTTACAAGGAAGGAAAGGATTCACTTTAGATTCTATCTATGAGACTTGATACTATCTGATCATTGTTATCGTTTCCTGATCGATGCTGACACACGTGAAACTGAACATTGGTCTCAGGGGGACACTATCATGCCGGGAAGATATGTCCGTGAGAAGAACGTTAGCACTTGAACCTGCCTGACCTAGCGGAGCCGAGGGTGGACGGGGCTGTCCAGAGCGCAGCACTGAGGGCGGGCAGGCTGGCAGAGCTGCTACCCAAGAGGTGTTGAAGGGTTCATGGCTGATATTCACGCTCAGCTTCCAGTAACATCTAGTAAAGGGATGATGAAAGGGAGGCAAATGGAAGGGAAGGAAAATGGTAGGAATTTTGAATTATAAAAAGCATAGAGAGGGTGAGATCAGAAAGGGATACTTTTAGTTCTACCTCATTCAGAGAACAAAATTTGCTTTGCTTGTGAAACCTAAACAGAACAGTCTACCTGCAGCTCACAGAGATACTAACACACTCATAATCAGCCCTACTTTCCTATTCTTTATGGAAAACCAAGAAGGAATTCCCTTGAATGATCAATTGTTCTTTATCAGCAATAGTTCTTCCACCTGTAACAACACATTGGGTAAGACAGCAAAGCCAGATTGAAGATGTTTAATGACAAGGGATGAAATCAGATTCCATCCACAACTGAGTTTAATTTCTCTGAGCACCATGAATCTGTCATTGCAAAGAGTGCTCACAAGAGTGGAGGGCACAATGCTTGCTCAGGGCGATGATATACTTTTGCGATACATGCTAACTCAGTCTGTGTCTTTTTCTGTAGATGAAAAACATACAGAGGTTTCTGAGACTAGTCATTGTTTTAAAGTTACTGGACCTAATACTGCAGTTCAGGTAATAAGGACTCCTCCCACTTCAGTCCCTGTTTATGTGGAATTAATTTTTCACCTATTAGATATTCCCTAGGAAGAATTTCCAACACAAGGAATTCCTAGTAAACAGAAGAAACAAAAAGCTGGCGCTCAAGCAGAGTGTCAGTTTGTGTCCAGAGTCTGTGCCTCATTTCTTTAATGAGCACCTCGTGCTCAGGATGGACTCTGACTCTATTCACCCTGACACCGAATCACTGCCTTCCCAGTACAGAGAGAGTGTGCAAAACAGTAGAAAAAAATTCAGATAATCAGATACAAAACAAACCCACAAAGCAGTACAAGGGCTTCAGCTGGGCAAGAACCCAACACCTCATAATTCCTGTGCACGCTGCAGTTGACAGTATCTCAGATACACACTCTGAACATGCTCTGTCCCTGGAGGAGCATCAGTTTTTAATCTGTCACTGTGAAGCATTCAAAGGCAGAGCTGATGGAGTTGAGGAATGCTTGTCAGACACCCATAATCCTACAGCAGGAAGGATTACATGCTCACCTTGCATGCAGGCAGAGAGAGGAACACAGTGGAGTGGGACACAACACAAGGCAGATGAAAGCTTTCTCCATGCTCCATAAAGTTACAGATACAAAGCATAAATAAGATTATATTATTTTTCCATCTTTTTCTACTTCATTTCCACTGTCAAAGATATTGATCTAAAGATTCTGATATCTAACGCTTTACTAGTAGCAGCTCAGAATTGTTCTCAGCCCTTCATTCACGACATTGAGGTGGGGAATTTGGGCAGTTTTGTTCCAGCATTTAAGTTCTGAAGGGATCACAAAGAAAGGTATTAATTGACTTCTCAGTGACAAACTGACTAGACCAGAGATTGACTGAACACATCCTCTAAGTGGGATTGCCTTGACTAGAGTGAAGGTACGCCCTCGGGAGCATCAACAGGCTCACGATGCTGTACTACGTACTGCAGACAGAGGAGCTGTCTTGAGGAGCATCAGGGTCCCTATGGATCTCTGCTTGCTGCCCCATATCAAAAATCCTCATATAAGGTACCACACACAAACACTAGATGCACAACCTTTCTTAAATTGATCAGACTCCAACTTCGGACTCATCCTGTGTTGCTCCAGAACTTCACTGAAATGGTAAGTAGAAATTTTGTAATTTCCAGTCTTTTCTGTTTTGTTTTGTTTTTTAGTTTGGGGGGGGGGGTGAGTATTGTTTGTTTCTTACATTGCTAGATAAAAGTATCCTGTTCCTTTTATATTCTAATACCCCCAGGGACAGTCAAGAGCCTGTTGCCATTTCTATTCCCAGAGTGTTTTACTCTTTGTCAATCCTTTTCTCCCAAATTGCTGTTTTGACCTGCTTTCACTGGAACACAGGAAAGCTCAAAGACAGGCAAACAAGGCCAAAACCCTTATACTGGAGAGATCACCTATTATCTGAAGTCAAAAACTAATTAAAGATAGGCTGTGTTGCAAAGGCTAAATTGCTAGCAGGATTGAGAATAAATTGGAGATCATTTGCCCTTCGTTTCTCTGCTGTATATTACAGTAATTTTAGTCTTGTGAACCAAATAGTTTCTGATAGGGAGGAAAGCCAATAATGTGAAGAGTTTGCAGCAAGTCACATCATAGCTCCGAGACCTCAGAGTAGTAGCACGGCACTCTCGAGATTGGTTTATTGATTTCCATGCGCCACCTCTGGACAGGTGCAAAGTTAGCAGTCACACATTTTCCCCTCTTGACACGGGGGAGATATGTTTAAAATGGCATTACTGGGAATGAAGATGTTTAGATCCCAGGAAAACTGTCAGAAACCCACCCAAGATTTGTGCTCCTCCACATTCCTATCCCCCTCCTACCCTAGCCACATGCACCAGAAACTCTTCCCTAGCCTCCGATCTGTGGTGACCCTAAACTCACCAGCAATCCTGACATACATGGGAGCAATCAGAAGGAGAAAATAGCAGCCTCTCCAGCATGTTCACTCATTCTTATGACAGATGGGAACAGAATAATCCTTTAAGTTTCATTTCAGTGACAAAATCTCTGTAAAATGTCACATCCAGATAACAGAAACTAGTGACCTTCAAGTCTATTAGATGGACATAATTTTTTACTTTGGCTTACACCAAAACATGTCACAGTAATTATTCTCTAGCCTCACCCACATGCAGTATGCTACCTTGCTGCCCATTAAGGTCACAAGGTTCGTTGTCAACAAACCTGCTAATGGCAATCGTACAAAAGGCAATTGCTTTTCCAAGGTCCATCACTCTATTAATGAACCCATAAGCAAAAGAATAGCAGTTCCCTAAATCTGTAGACATTTATGTGCCTGTTAGAGGTCTATCAGCTCTGAAGAGTAATTTTATCTTGCCAGACTGGATGGCAGTGTTTAGCCATATGGGGATGAAGGCAGGAATCTATCTAACAGATGTTTATATTCCCAAAAGGGACTTTCAGTGATATTATGTCAATAACAAATGAAAACTGAACTGTAATTTTACCGATAAACTCAACAAGTGGACACACGTGATGTAGCCTGGATCTCCCTCCGCCATTTGAGTTCTTGAGACCAGTCTTGAAGGAGCTACTGAGTTATTTTTGCACCAGAGGTCCCTGGGTTGCAATCAACAACTTCATTTTTTCAGCCACTTAGCATCTGCTGTGTTGATTTCCAATTGATTTCTATCTATAGGTAGCCTTTAAAAGCTGTTATAGTGAGGCCCAAATAGTAGGTTTTCAAATTCATAAATACGGGGTAAGGCTAAGAGCAACTTCTGGTTGTGTGCGAGAATTGTGGAGAAGTGGTCTAAAGCTGTCCGCTCTTGCCCTCACCAGGGTTCTTCCTAAGGAGACACTGACAGCGAATGGAGCGGTGCTCTTCTCGGTGATCGACTGGTCTGCAGGCTGCTGCCCAGCTGCGGGGCCGAAGGGAGCCCTAGACAGCAGTGGAAGGCTGTCGCCTTCAGGATTTTTAAATCCGTATGGCTTCCTTAAAGATCTTTTTTAACATAGTATAAGAGATTGGGAAAAGCAGCTTCTTGGTACTGCACAGCTCATCACAGAAGAGGTCCTGATTTTGCTATGGTTTCTTTAATTTTTCTAGTCCTTAAACAGTAATTCTTAATGTTCCATGTGAGAAGCAGTTTATCTGATCAAGGAATACTGAATCATAGCATGTGACAGAAACTCTGATGACCTTTTGGTAAAAATGGCCACAACCTCATCAAAGCTATTCAGGAGAGATGATGAAAAGTGTTAATAGGAATTAGGTATTTAAATTGATGACTCAGTTAGGATTATTCAAAGTTATGCTCTGGAATTTGTTTTTCTCTGATGTTTGAGCCCCTTTGAGGGCCATGGAAGATCAGAACAAACACTGGAGAAGAGAGAAGTGGAAATTTTGCATGACATTGCTGCTTCATCTTTGGAAAGCTCAGTTTCGTCAGTGCAGAAATGAACAGAACTTTCACTCCAAGGACCTGGTCACGCTTTAAGCTTTTCTTTTTGCCCTGATTACATTGCCATATGAAAATGGATTCACTGCAGCTTTATTTTCTGCCCTTCCATTGTCACTCAGTGAGCAGCTACTGTCCCAAGAACACTTTGGTGTGTGGGCAAACAAAATCCAGAGCAAGTCCAAAGCAAGTGGGAGGTCACAGGAGCAGGGGACAGCGGGAGGCTTGGTGCTCGTGCCCATCTCTGGCACAAAAAAGGCAGAGGGCAAAGCTTGTCTGGAGTTAACTGTGCTAATCAGTATATAAGCACTGTAACGAGATAGAAAATTTCGTTGCTTCAGGTTCTTTCAGGGTGTTCACTCAGACATTCACACCCTCCTCCTCGCTTCCGAGGAGGGAACCACAACAGGCCGCATCGCCCTGCCGTGAGCCAGCACTGGCACCTGGATTGCAGCTGAGACCGAGCCTAGCGCCACGCGCAGCGTTCCCTGCGGGCGCTGAACGCTGCCCTGCTCGTCTCATTTGCACCACAGGAGACAAGCAGAGTCAACTGCGCTTCAGAAAACCAAGAAAACAGAAGGTGGGAAGGTCACTCTAAACAAAGATCCTATTTCTCTAGGAATTCATGCCATCTGAGGGACATATTAATCCAGCTTCCATTCCTCTCTAATTTATGATTAGGTGCAATCCTGAACACCTAAAAAGAGAAGTGCTTTATTTTCAAAGGAAAGTGAGTAATTCATAAAACATTATTTGTTGACATGTTCTGCAGAATATAAAAGGGCTCACTGCTGCATTCAGGCCCTATTTGCATAATTTTTCCTTTGCTTTCCACAGGTGAATCATGGTTAAATATTGAAGTATTTATCACCTGTGCATTCGCAAGCCAGACATTATACAAATATAAAAGGGAGGGCCATGCTTTCTAAAGCACATGCATCAAACTATGAAAATATTTTAGCTCTTGTCTAACTCTACACACACAAAATTAAGGCCACGGCAAGCCCTGGGACAAACACCTCCCTTTGGAGGAAATGCACCCTGTGCACATTATTTTTCACATGACTCCTAAGGAAGCTCCCAAAGCAAAGCTCAAAGATGACTGAAATCACGCACAGACTTACACTGCCATCTGCACAGTGGTGAACTTCCCCTCCGAGAGTGCTTGGGGACATAAATATCAAGTAAAACAGTGTTTAGAGGTTGAGACATCCACACCAGAGACCCTACTGTCAGCTGACCTGTTGCTCTCCAAGTTGACTGCTCTGTAATGTTAAGCCTTTTACCTGGCTTAGAATTACTGGCTGCATCCTCAGCCAGTGCAAACTGAGACGCCTTTACCTCAGATGATGACACAACGATCACATCTTACTACCCAACTTCCTTTTCAGCACCTCTGCAATACTTAAATAGTACTCAGTTAAAATACATGTATTTTACACAGTGGAAGCTTTCAGCCTTTCACAAGCGAAAACATGACATAATAAAATTTGACCATTCTCACACTGTCCACTTTTATTTCAAAGCAAAACTGTGAGTGAGGGACAAATAAATAAGTGAAAAGGAGAAACTTTATTGTTTATCACTTAACATCAAACATTTTTCCTTGCCTTATTCACCATTTTCCCTTCTGTTGCCCTAATAAATAAAATAATACTTTGGGGATTTAGATTTACAAACAAATCATCTCTGTATTTGGCTATATCTTCTATAGCAACACAAGAGGAAGGTTCTGTTACTCAATAACTAACTGTACACAGAAAATGCATACAAATTATTGCAGCTGTCACTATCACAACTTAGGAGTAAATGCAGATGGCATGAAATAATATTCACAAACAGCTAATAGAATTTTAATGGCTTTAGAAAGAAAATAAAATGAAAGACACTGTATTTACTTGTGATATGAAGGGAATTTATAGTGTGCCAGTGCAAGTAAGGAGTCACTTTGGACCTTGCGTTTTCACACATTCTGAAGTGGGCAAGTCCCTGTGGGGTTTATTTATGGGAAGTTTAAATAGCAATCATAATTTGTGAAATATTCAAGGATGCATCTGCATAAAGTATGATGTTCTCACTATGCAAATGTCATGTATGATGAATGAAATGCATCAAATGTCTTGAGGACACCCAGATGTTAAGCCTACCAGGATGCCAGGAAACATGGAAGAAGGTGAAGAACATGATTTCTTCTTGAGTTAATTGATTTTCATGTTCCAGCATCACCTTCTAAATGCTTCCAATCAAGAAGCAAGCTATAGTTACAGTTCACTTGTTGTGGTTGTCTTTTTTAATTATCATTTCTCACTTTCCTCTTCTCAGCAAAGTCCAAGAACGAACACTGCCTTTTAAATGGTTAAATAAGATCATTTCTGTACATACATAGCATTCAAGTGTGCATACTTACTAGTGAAGCACCACATCTCTAGTTGTGCTTTCTTTGTATGTTTTTTTCTGTGGCCAACAAAATGGGCAGAAAGATGGTGCTACACATCACTGCAGCTTGCAGTTGTTTGCAAGCACTGTGGACGGTGGATTTTCAGTCGTGGCACAGATTAAGGGCTGTGAATCGCAAAGGAGCACAGGGGTGTGCAAGGTGGCACATCGTGACAGAGTAAAAGCCTGTCCTACTAAAAGGAGCAGTGGCTGTGTCTTTGACTTTACTTAGTCCAGCATTTCACCCCTAATACTCAACAACACATCCAGAACCATTTCCCTCCACACCCCGCTGCTCCCACTACTTTTTGTTGAGCTTCTCACAACATAGCCGACAAACTACTAGCAGCCTTTTCACATATTTAAGAGACCTATGTGACCTAGTTAGACCAGAGTTGAAGACTAGGATCTAATGTGCTAGAACTAGAAAGAATAATCGTTGACTGGAAAACTCTGCAGCAATCTTTTCTGTCCACTGATGGTATCAGATAAGGTGAAGAGCACAACAGAGCAACCAAGCTTTTTGCTTTCTCAAACTGAGATGCTAGGGCTGACAGGCTGAATATGACTCTCAGGAGCTGGAAAGCTGTTGGTGAGATGTAGTATCCTAATTATTTATTTTTTAAGTGAGGCTTTGCATAAAACTGAATAAGCTCGTAATTGAATTAGAAATGTAAATCTCAAGTTATTTTCAATGATGCTGATGTTGTTGATAAATTGGTAACAGTCTGGAAACAACAGATTAAAACTGATAAAAATAATGTTAGTACTGAGCAGATCATTTTATGTTTTAAAAATGGAATTTGTGAAAACAAGTCAGAATGATGTCTATTGAATATCTTCATGCTGATAAATAGCTTGTATATCCATGTAGCTTTCCCCAAAACCCAAACTCATACAAATTTTTGGAAACCTCCCCAGTAAATGAACACTCACCCATAAATACACATTTTAGTCTGACAGGCATATTTTATATGCCTTTAGATACTTTAATTCTTTGTAGATATGCATCTCACCACATATCTATATAAATCCTCCTACATTATACTTACTTTAAATTTAGGTTGGAGGGGTGCACACACTTAAAAACAGACTATAACTTATTGGTAATCTGGTTCCTAATTAGCAGATGTATAGCCCAAGTCTCTTTTATAAAAAACAGCCAGAACTCTACAATCCATATGGAAGAGTAAAGCCAAGAATATCACTCTTCTTGTACCAGCAACTATCAGACAAAATGACTAAATCTACATCAGTCATTTGATGTAATAGGAATATTGCCCACGAAGCGGATTGCTGCTATAGATCAATACCTTCTGTTTTATAACAAAAAACAAATGCCTCAGCTTTGCTTGCAGTTTCTCCAGCAGCAAGAAGCCATTATGCAATGGCTGCATTCAGTTTCATTGACATTCACTCTTAAATGTTATGGATCCCTAAATTGTTCATGCAAATTCAAATTACCTCTGTCATTAAAACACTTGGCTCAAATCTCTTTGGGAGTCAGAGCAATTGTGGTTGCGTGTGTAAAGCGAGCAGCGAGTTTCAGACCCAGCTTTGGCTTCTAACAGCTTATGTCACAATCTTTACTCCGTCTAACAGCAACGTGGAAATTCGACTTGGGACACAGACGTGTGAGCTCATAGTCTGGGGAAGGCTGGATGGGCTGAGTCTAACGCCGCGGGGCCTGCGGCTCTGCTGCCTGCCCAGACAGACCAACGGACCTTCCCCTCCTCAGCTTCACCAGCAGCAGAGCGGCGCGACGACGCTCGTCTGTGGTAGCTCTCAGGAAACACGGAAGATTAGCCAGTTAATCTATGCTAAGCGCTCGGGAGATGGAACATGGTACGCGAGCGCAAAGGGTAGTTATTAGCCTGTCCCTCACCGCCCGATCAGGACTGTCCGCCGCAGCCCATTCCTCAGAGCTTTGCTCCGTCGGCTTCTCGGCGTACTGCCGGAGCCCCGCTTCTCCGCTCGGGAGCACGGGATACCGCCTAACAGACGTCGCTGCTCAGGAGCCATCCCTGATACTAGGTCTCAATACTCTTGACCTAACTTGGGCCCATATTTCCTTGCTATACCCCTCATGTTTAGTGCTTGCATTTTATTTGTCATTAATAACATATACTAGAATATATGGCAGTAATAACATGATAGCATAGATATTGTTCTTCCTTTGACTTGGGACTTCCTTGCTCTTTGCTGATTTGTACCACAGCTCTCCTTAATGTATTTCATGTGTGTGTGAGGGTGAATTTATATTGCAGTGTGCCAAGAGACTGGCTTTAATGCATCTTTTCCCTCGTCTCCTTAGAGTGCATGAATCTTCCACCTCCCCTATACTGTGCAGATATTAAACACATTATTCTGTTTTGCTTGAATACTAGTAGAATTAAATTTCCTCAGTGTCTTACTTATTTCTACTGAAGCTGAGCAGGGGATATGCACTCAAGAAAGTAAAAAGGGAAGAGAGGAAAAAAAGGAGAGGATCAGGCACTGAACTAAAGAGTCACTATTTCCACTTTTATTAGCAGTTTTATGCTAGATATAATAAATGTTAGCTTCAGTGGTGCAAATTCCAACATCTGCTCCATCTCTACCTCACAGACGTGTTGACAGGTGTAGTCTCCTTTTCAGCATTGCTGGGGAGCTGACAGATGGACTATCAGCAGTAAATAAAGGGTAAATCCCACAGGCAGTGGCAAGGGGCTCCTGAACTTTTCCTTTGTTTTCACTCATTTGATTTCATGTCTGTAGACTCTGTGCTCCCTATCTTAACAGCATTTAACAAGGAACTCCTACCTCTTTAATCTTTTCTTTTATCTCCCTTGATAAGATGAAAGTTAAGTGATGTTAACCTGCCAGATATTTCTGATCATTAAGAGTGCAGTAAAAATTACCACCATCATTGGAAATTAATTGCAAAATAAACTGAAGTTAGAAAGGAATGGCAACACCTGAACTTGATTTCCTCTCACACCCTGCAGGACAGCCCTGTAGACCTAGAAACTCAACATACAACAAGAATTGGTGAAACGATGCATGAATCGGCCCTCTGCAGCACCAGGCTATCCTCCACGTGTGCAGTCAAGACTATCTGACAACAGGGACAGGCTCCAGCTTGCTTGCACTAACTCTCTTAAGCCTAGTTTAGTGGACAGTATTTGCTGCAAGGTCAAGATTATACTGTCACTATGCTGAAATCTAGTTATGCCATAGATTTAAGCAAGGTTGAGATGCCACCAACGGTCTCCCCTTCCAGCTTTGTCTGCTGGAATGAATTGTTCATTGTATAGCTTTGGCCCATTCACTTCAATTATCCATGTTTAATCTATCCCCTAGGAAGAGGAACATGTTTTAGGTCCTTTGCAGTGATTGAAGAAAAGCATTTAGGCATGAGAAGAAGTGTTCATATGAAGTGACAAGTATTTTCTTGATTCAGACTTCTTCAGATTAATATCTTTGTCTTGAAAAGTACTACTATTAATTCCAAGAAAAAAAGGGAGGGGGAAAGAAAAAAGTTGCCAAAACTCAAAAGATCCCAGCTCAGTTAACACAGTTTAGTTTCCAGAAAAAAAGTCATATCCATGACTGATGGGAAACTGACAACCAAGAAATTTGGTTTTGGTCCTTTAAAAAAGCTTACATTATAATTATTAATAACCAATACCCAATAATAAATGAATCCATGGGAAACTCATTAACTGTAAACCCTTACCAAAACTTCAACCAATGCCCTGCACATTACTTACTATATAACAGTGTTAGTGCAATGTGGACTTGTGTACACACGATTACAGGGAAGAGCAGGCCCATGTAAGAAGCTCATGTCCCCACCTTACAGTTTATCTTCATCATAAGGTTGTGACATGATTGACGACCTTCGTTAAACTGGAACTGTAATATCAATGTAAGATGGTGAGGGAATTACAGATTTAATGATTTGGGAGTTGCTGTTGCTCACAAGGTTTATTCGTAACAAGAATAAAGAATCTCTGATACTTTTGTCACACTATTCAGGAATACTAAAATTCATACTTTAAGAAAAGATTCAAAGTCCATTGAAGTCAGCGGTAAGAATCTGATTTGCTCCTGTGTACTTCCACTTGAGTATGAATACCTGGAAAAAAATAGCAGGAGGCACATCCTGAATGTTTTATTCCACTCTCATTCATGCAAAACTCCTGCTAATGTCAGCTGGAGCTCTAGGGGAACAAGAGTGGTATCATATGTGATACCACATACCTTTATTCAAACTTTTTTAACTACCCTTATCTGCCTAGACAATGACCAAATCAGTTCTCCCAGGAATAGATGAAAAAACTCTAGGATTTGGCACTAATAACTTAGGAAAGTTTGTTGCTTCTTAATAGAGCAAATTTTTCTTGGATTTTTTAATTCTTCCTCAAGTGTTGTTGATATTTATAACAGTTGAATATTACAAGCAGAGAGAAAGAGAATCCTGGACACTGTTAGACAAGAACGAAGTTATCCACTGGGAAATAAAAACATACAAAACCCTCTTTGCTGTCCTTATTCTTTTGATGAAAGGCAGCTACGCTAAGATACTAAGGAATTTGTTGTCTTTCTTGTTGTATTCCATGAACAGCATTCCTGCATGGGAAATCAGGTTTTGTTGCCTTTCTTTTTTTCATTAGTTGTGCATCTCCCCTTAGCTTAAAATATTCTGTGCATATAAAGCTTGTGATAAACTATCTATTAGCAGGACAGTATAATGACATTTTCTGACTCATATTGACTGGTCTGCAACAAAAAATAATAATTACTCAAATGCTTCTCCTAGGTTTTACTTTCCTGTCTTTTATTTTTCCTATGTTTCTGCTAGATCCAAATGTTGAATGCCTGACAATTTCTAATTTTTCAGATTTAACAGAATCATGTTGCGGCACAGAGATAGCGAAGACAGTGGCACTGAAAAATTCCTTGTCACAACCAGGGCTTTCAAGATTTGAACTTTTCCTAATGTTGCTGTCAAAGGAGCTTTAAGGAACAGGACAGAGAAGGTGACAAAATAGTCAGAAAAGGAGCAATAGCAGAGCAAGCAAGTCATTAGCTGTGTTAATACATGGAGGTGTAAGCTCTGTGAAAAGGTATGAGAACCTAATAGCTGTCTTGCCATCATGAGCTGGAAAGGGAAAGGGAACGATGCGTCCTACCTCTTCAGGTGACCTGTTTCAATGTCACAGGACTTGGAGCAGAGCAGCAGAGTCACCTCCCGAGCCGTACGGACGGAAGGCAAATCGGGGCCTCTTCCCTCCTCTCCGCAGCTGGGCGCAGGGGGCCAAAACCAGGGTGAGAAGAAGGAAACTGTGAAGAGCACAGAGTTGACACACAAATGTTCTGCAGATTTTGGGGCTTGGTGAGGGATGGGGAGTTTAATGGCACTTAGGTTGTTTCCAGTGCAGCAAAGGTTGGTCCTAGGGCATTCAAGCCCAGGAGACAAGCTAGCTCAGTCACTCTGGCTCTTCAGTCCCAGCAGAGCAGGACTTAGCCCCAAACTGGGCAAAAGCACGGCTGTGTTCTGGCATACACACATCCGAGCTGCTGCAGCACCCCTATCCCAAGCGAGAATTGGCAAACAGTACAAGCAAAGCGAGGAATTTATCTGCTCTGACGGAACTGTGTAGAGGTGATGCTGCAATAAGACAGCAAATGTGAACGGGTGTCTGCTCCGCACTTCATTCATGAACTAGTTTTACAAAAACTGAGCAAAAATGCAATCATGGATCATAGCCTCCTTTAACATGTATAATATGAAAGGATTAGGACAAAGTAATTGCATTAGCTTTCATATTCACTCAGATGTCAAAAACAAAATGATCAGCAATAAAATACTCTGTCTGATGCAACTTAGAAAAACATTCAAACCTGCTTATAATACATAGGGGAAGTGACAGACTCAGTGAAAATCTGCACTACATTTGAACTTCAAAGCTTTTCCTCTCTCTCTCATTCTTAGGTGCTTGCCAAGCCCTGCAGAGTCCATAGATCTGTATTTTCTCTGCAAGAGCTGAAGATAGTTACTTGTGCTTAAACTATTTAGGGAGATGGACTCTGCAGTCTTCAGACTGCTTTTTGGGCTAAGGAGCAGCTCTTTGGAATGAAACTATCCGAACCCAAAACTTAGAGCAGAGTGTCTAAAATACTTGGCTTAAAAATGCTGATTTGTGAGGGATAAGGGAGCTAATGAATTACATGCTGGTGAAATGGTATCAGATTTTGGTGCCATCTGCTTATGCTAAAGAGAGTTTACACTGCAGCTTTCCTATTCTGCTACAGTCCTCTCCTGAGGAGAGCACGTATGAGGGAGTAAGGGTACCCTCTTTTCCATGCTTGGCCTCCCAGGGAAGTCTCTATCAAGCTTTACAGTGTGATGGTGAATATATGTGGAATCATCTTACAGATAGCAACAGCTCTTAAATACTTCGGTAAGGAAAGGCTGAAATGAAATAGAAAGAGAAAAAAAGCATACATCACACGGGGGAACAGACTCACACTCTTACAAAGATAATTTCACATTCCTTCTATACTGCACCCATTTATTCAGTATTAATCCTAAAGCATAACAAATTCACAGAGGATGTACTTCACCCACCAGAGAGAATGTGATAAAACAAGCAAAATCATAGCAGCAGCATAAGACAACAAGAAGTAAGTCCATAAGGCAGCTGCAGTAAGTTTTGGAAAGAAGGAGAATATAATTACTCTTAGTTACTCGGGACAACAGAACCAGTTTCCAAAAAGGCCACGAGACGCTGCTGGTTGTATCGAGTCCTGGGACACACACATTACCTACTTGTCTGCATCAGATGACAGCACACCTCTTTGAACAGACTAAAGCACCAACTCAGAGAGGAGTCATTTTCTGAACTGTAAGAAATAAGACAGTGTATCGCCAAGATCCTCAATGCAAATAGTAACCTCCCTCAGCACTCCTCCGCTTGTGAGAGCTGACAAGATCACACAGCGCAACATGGCATGAGCGGAGGCTAAGCCCTTTGAAGAAACAGCTGAAAATGCCAACTAGATGTCAACAGAAAACCCAGTAATAACATCTGTAAACTCACATTTACTGTGATGATGTTAGAATGTAAAAGCTTTCTATTTAGGGAAATTTTTGAATATTTTCATATAGTTGTAACTAAGTCACATTATTACACTACATAATTCACCGTTACCTGCATTTCTGTGTGTGCATTTCTTCCTCTTTGGTCACTTGGTACCCAGATATGTTTTGGCATGCTGTAAGAGCCTGTCTCAACACTTGAATCTACTGAAGCGTATGATACTGGAAAGCTAGAAGGTGATGTAGCTGGCCACTGGTCCTCACAGTTCCTGATTTTGCAGTAGTTCTCTTAGTTCTCAACATGGCAAAGGCAATAGCCTAACAGTGCATTTTGATGCCTCTGCTGTAAGTAAACTGAAAGGCTCCAGTGCAGGTTGTTGCTCTATTGTTCTGAGTGTTGCACATGCAACTAAAAGAAAAAATTCACAGAACTAATCGTGAGAAAAGGGATAAATGTATCACAATTCTATTTATTGCATCAAATGTCCCTCAGAAATCAAAAGATCCTACTTGCTCATTTGCCCTTCTTTAACTCTTAAGCAACCTCACCCCTTGAGGGATATTGGGGTTGTAACTATTCTAAATTTAACATCCTAGTGGCAATGCGTGTAGTATTGAAGAGTTCATAAAGTGAAACAGTAATCCCTGAGTTAGATAGCTTAGAGTCTGATAGATTTTTCTCAAGACACAGCCACAACTCATGCAAATAGGATGGCATGAAGAGGTTGTGGTGCCCTGCACTGTTTGAGTGCCAGGGATCCACGTTACACCATGTTCACTATGTATTTTTGCAAGGTGAGAGAGAGAATGACTATTTCTGGAAAAGATGGAAAAGAAGCAATAGCTCTGCAGAGATGTGCTTGAAATTTTGCACAGGATTATTTTGCAGAGAGCTTTTTGCTGCAGACCCCAGGTGGTACATACATAACTCCTCCAGCATGGAAGACACACAAACCTTATCTAGAGACATTAAAGAAAGCTGCTTGACATTGAAAATCAAATTGATTTCTTGCCAAGATTTCACAAGGGCACGTGTGACAGCAAATGACATGCTTAAGCCTTGCAAGAAGAAAATAAACATGTCCAACGCAAAACCCATCAGTTTCTGTGCCAGCTTGAATTATGCACATCTGTACTGATTTGACACCCAGCCTGCTTGGCAGCAGAGGCAAAGTGTGTGTTGCCACAAGCTGAAATAGATAAATAGGGTAGAAGAGTGCTAGCTTTCTTATATAAAACTCTCTCCCCCCTCCCCAATCAGAGAAAGAGGCCAACAGCTATAAGGAAGTAGTGTCTGATCTTTTTGTTTTTCATTCTCCTATTTTGTAATGGTTGCTTGGAAAGCTAGCGTTGCTGCTCTTTCTTTGACTTTCTTTTTTAATTTCCCTTTCATTTTGTGCTATGTAGTGATCAGCTACTCATCAGAAAAGTACTGATCTTTGGATGAGGTAGAGGGAATGGGACTTTCTCCTACATTCAGAACCAGAGCTAACCAGGCATCTTTCAATGTGCGTGTGTGCACGTGCCTATGTGTGTTTTCTTTAGCCCTACTGAAAACCTTTATGCATTCCCTCTTTGTGTAAATAATATGGTTTAAATCAAAATGTTTCTTATAACTACGATAAACTTTTAAGTATAGGAAAAAACAGCCTTTTTTTAGAAAAGCCAGCAATTTAGTGCTTAAGGCACTTTGATGGATAAGAATACCAGAAGTTTACAACCTTGCTCCAAATCTGGCTGAGCAAGCTCTTGAACATAAGGCTACCACATCCACAGTGATCTCCTACAATTAAACCATAGGTAATTCTGGGCTTCTTCTCTCAAGTGCCTATTTTTGTTTTCCTGGAAATTTGTGTTCTGATGTGAAATGAGATCATCTGTAAAAACTCCAGTTTTTAAATAAAAGCAATGGAAACCAAATTGTGTGCTACTGCCCTGCTGTGTGATACAAGTTCTCTTATCGCTCTGATGTCATTTCTCTTGAATTATTTGTCAAATTAGAGTATAGTCTCTTCAGAGCAAGCACCATCTTTTCATATGAGTATATGTCACGCCCAGCACATTGGGACCTCTCGCTGCTAGGATACTATAAATAATGCTTCCTATTTCGCTACCTGGTGAACAGAAACAAACGTTTCTTTAAGTCCCTGCATACCTCCATCCACCAGAGATTAATGTAACTGCCACCTCCTGCCATGCATTTTGCTATATTAACATAAAGTTTCCATTGCACAGCAGTTTGATCCATTTGTGTTTATTTAACTCCTGTGTTCTGACAGAAGAAGATGGAGAATCTGCATAATTAATAATGACCCAAGCAATCTCACTTAATGCCTGCTCTGAAACCCCTGACTATCCTTGTTAACTAACGACATCTATAATAGTGTCAGACAGGTAAAAGACTCCTTTAGTCTGTTGAGATATTATTCACCTGGGATTATCAATGGGTGTTTTTCAGCTCTAGCCATTAGCTGGAATTGCTCAGGTCATTCATAAAACTTCTTTTACTTTTCACGAAGGGAGCACAAAAGCTGAGCTAGAGCAAAAAGCCATGCATCAGAATGAATCTACCGCTTTGTGTGTATTGTCGTAGTCTTCCTTTTCTGTCACCAAGGCAGAAAAAGGCACAATAAGAAC
Organism: Rhea pennata; assembly: GCF_028389875.1. Classification (NCBI taxonomy): domain Eukaryota; kingdom Metazoa; phylum Chordata; class Aves; order Rheiformes; family Rheidae; genus Rhea; species Rhea pennata. Next base: position 6,681,853 of record NC_084687.1, read on the forward strand.
CCCATCTATTTCCTGTTGATTTACCTGAAGGCTGATTGTCTAGCACCAACTCTGCCCTAAAAAACAAAAGTTTTGGAAATTTGGATAAGAATTTCAAAGCTTTTTTAAATCATTTCTCAGTAAAAATTTTAAAAGCCACCTAAAGTACTCGCCTATTCTGTTCCTTCTGCACCAAATTCTCTTGGCAGCTTTGGAAACAGTAATGACTTGTTAAACGACCATAACAAATTCTTCTTCCTGCAGAGGGGGAGCTTTCTTGTCTGGAACTCTCCCCACCCCTGGCATCTCCTGATGACCATTTGGGGCTAGCGATGACTCCGTTACTGACATCACTCAGCAACATGCCTGACATTTCCCAGACCTGCTGAGACACAGCTGCAGTTCAAAGTCCAGTCCAAGCCATCAGAACCATCAAACCTCTGGCTTTGGCGCAGTTTCCATTGGCATTAAAAATACTCTGTTGCCCAGCAAACTAATCACACTGCCAACAAGCCTCCAAGCTGCAGCAATGCTGCAGCTCTGTCAAGAGCAATGCTGCTTTAACTGTTGTCCCAGCCTATTATGCCGTGCACCTTAGATGCCCTTAAGCACTTAGTCTCTTTTTACGCTCTATTTTTATTTTCTTTTACTTGCAGTTTTAAAAGGATTTTAAAACTTCATCATTGTGTGTCTCTATCACAGAGCATCAAAAACCAAGGAAACCGAATTTTAAGGTCAAAAAGCTGAAAGATACCAGGTTTAGGTTTCCATTAGCTCAAAAAACGGATACAGCCAAGTCAAAGGGAGCAAAAGCTTCACAGGCTTTTCCTCACCAAGATGTTTGTGGCCTGAGCTGCCCTTTGGGTGTATGGACGGTGGGATAAGGCTTCTGATCCTAATCCTTCATAAGCTTGCCTGGTGAGCCCATCAGGAAGCGTATTAGTGCCTTTGATGGTGGCCATTTCAAGCCCGGCCACTGGGTGTTTATTACAACTCGCTCTACAGCTGACCCTGTCACCTCAGATGAAGAGCACCATTGCTCATCACCCCTCACACCATTACCCCTCAGACGCCCCACGGCCGAAAGCGAAGCTCTGCAACGCGTGCAGCTCTTCAGGCACGCGAGGAGCGCCTGGCCCGCTGGAGCCGATCCCTGCAGCGCAGCACAGCACCGTCACTCACCCAGCAGCACCAGCCCTCTCGCAGCCGCGAGGAAATTCAAACAGGCTGATGCCCTTTGGCCATAAGGTTCCCTTTAACGAGGCAGTGGGAGACACGGGGCTTTGAGTGGGCAAAAGCTTTATTTGCTTTATTTCCTCAAATGAAGTAAACTTGTAATTCCTAATATCAGAACAATGCCGTTTGCCAAATCAGATGAAATGCTTGTAACAGGGGCTAATCAGATTCTACATTAATGAGAGAAAATATGAAGCTAATCAACACCAAGGCAGGTCTCTAGGCTGCAGGCCTATTAAACTTCATAAAAAATTAATGACTGAAAGAGCAAAATCGTTTGTAAGGGGTCTCCAGTGGCAGTGGAAGTGTCTTGAGTACCGTTCACCTCTCATTACGTTGAATTAGCCTCACTTTCAAACCCCAAACATGATCTACTGAGTAGCATTTCCTACTGGGCCGTGTACAGCTGTGTTTCAAAAGAGTCTTGACATACATATCCATTCTCCCTCCCTCACTAACCCCTTCCTGCTCCATTTTCATGGTGCTTTTTTCCATTTTAATTAAGGAAAATTGTACTCTGCTAGCTCCTGGGAAATACCTCCATTCTTTGAGGTCTGCAGAATCCCCTGCAAGCTCCTTTTGCAGGGAACGGGGCTGCTTTGTCACTACCTATGGCCGGCTGCTAACGGCATGTTTGGGAGCTGCTTGTGGAACAGGAATGAGGTTATACGAGAACAGGGAACGCACCAGAAACAGGCTGAACCCAGCTGCATGGTGACCTGCTCGCTCTCTGCAACCTGGACTTTGACCTCTAAGCGTTGCTCAGTCTGTCTGTACCGCCACAGGCTTGACATTCTCACAGTGGGGCAAAAATATTGAGGCCAGAAAAAAATCTTATCTATACAGGAGGAAGGAAAGTTGTTTCTGTACTAGTTAGCTTATAAAAACATGGTAGGAGAAGTTGGAGGGGGGATAGAGGGAGAGAAACATAATGTTGCAAAGACAGACTACATAGATAGATACTTAGGTCAAAAATTTCTTGGTTACATCAATTTATTTGATAACTGCCCTGAAATATCATTCAAAATTCAAACCAAACCCCAAATATAGTTGTAAGAGTGAACTCTATTTTGTTTTGCATATTTCTATGGCTTTTGCACTTCCTGCAGGAAGAGTGTTGCCAGCAGGTCGAGGGAGGAGATCCTGCCCCTCTCCTCAGCCCTGGGGAGGCCTCATCTCGAGTACTGCGTCCAGCTCTGGGCTCCCCAGTGCAAGAGAGACATGGAGCTACTGGAGAGAGTCCAGCGTAGGGCTACGAAGATGATCCGAGGGCTGGAGCACCTGCCCCATGAGGAACGACTGCGAGAGCTGGGCCTCTTCAGCCTGGGGAAGAGAAGACTGAGGGGGGATCTGATCAGTGTGTACGAGTACCTGAAGGGAGGGTGTCAAGGGGACAGGGGCAAACTCTTTTCAGTTGTCCCGTGTGACAGGACAAGAGGCAAGGGGCAGACATTGAACCACAGGAAGTTCTGCCTGAACGTGAGGGGGAATTTCTTCCTTGTGAGAGTGATGGAGCACTGGACCAGGTTGCCCAGAGAGGTTGTGGAGTCTCCTCTGGAAGAACCTCCACTTGTGCAGCGCTGATGGTGGACCCAACTTCAGATTTTCCTTGGCTTCTGCAATTGTTTTTAACTGCACAGTTCCATAAAGTTAATTTATATTTATACCACAGATATGCATCTCCAACATTCACATGCTTTAGAATATTGTGTCTATTACTGAACATCGGAGGTGGAAGCCTCCTGCTCACTGAAATACTAAGTAACCTCTCTTAAAAAAAAAAAAAAAAAAAAAAAAAAAAAAAAAAAAACGTGATTTATCTTGTATTGTAGCTGGACTGACTCTGAGGTGGGAAAGGTAGATGATCTGCATACAAAATGATAAAACAAAGCATGTGGGAACAGGTGGTGGGAGCTTTTGATGACCACACAGAGATTACAACAGCATTAAGAAGACAGATTCAGCTCTTCCTCTAACTTACTAGCTACATTGTCTCTTCTAGGATCATACTGTCTGCAGGGCACAGGAAAGGGGCAGTATAATTTAGCATGAAAATAGGAAGGCATGACTGGTGCAAAGAGCTTTGAAAAAAAGGAAATGAATTGATTGCTTTGGTACCCTAGATTCTTAACTTTTTCAAGCAGAGTGTATTTCTTGCTGAATCTGATTTTGTAACTAATATTCAGTTAGAATCCAACAAGTGAAATGAGCTCTTTGGAATTCCAGGCTATGTATTCATGTATTTTTTTTTCTTTTGGGAATCCTCTCCTGTATAAATAAGATATATAATCATCCGTCTCTATACTTTACAGATGTGCTGCTTTTCAGAGGCAAATGTCATAGTGCTAGTATAATTATCTCTATTTTCCAGATGAAAGAAAGAAGCACAGAAAGGTCTAGGCCATAAATACTAGATGTGACAGCTAAATTTGGGTGCCCATGTACAGTGCAATTTTAAGTCCTCCCACCACCTCCTCTGAAATAAGGAGGATTTTTTCAGGCAATAGCATCAGGACCCTTAATGCCTACAGTAAGGCTTAGATTTCTAAACCAATTCAGAATGTTGCCAGTTGGATGCTTCTACCTTTGAAAAAACTAAATCTTATTTTGACACCTAAAGGGGCACCTAAGTTCTTCAGAAGATCTGATCTTCATCTTTGGGGAGATCCTGGTGTATGCATTATACTGAACTCTCAGAAGTAAGACAATGCAAGGAGACCCAGCCCTTGGAAAACTTGTTTACAAGATACTTCCTATGGTCTGAGTACAGCAAACTTGGGATACAGGCTCTCACCTTATAGAAGTCTTAGAATGATATTCTAGACCATAATTGTTTCAGGAAACTATTACATGTGCATAAGAAAGGATTTTTTATTTTGTAATTAAGCACTGACCTTATTCAAGTCCAGTTAATTGGCACTTACAAGCACTCACATGCATAAAAAGAAATGCAGCTTGATTCTACTGGGGCTGCATTTATGCTCACTGGAAATGAAAGGAACTGGTATTTTTAGGAAGTACTAAAGGCTGCCCTAAATGCTACTGAAAGAAGAGGGCAGGGCTTGGGTGAACAGCCCAGGCTCTTCCAGCTCTCACTACTGGAAACCTTAATAATCTCTCCCTTGCAGCCAGGAGGGACTGAGAGGTTGTGCAAAAAGGCCCGAGCAGGGGTGGATATCAAGCTGTAGAGAAGACAGAGTGATCAAAATACTAATACTACAAAGGGAAAACCTAGAGAACTTTTTTTTTCAAATCCTCCAAAGATGCAGATGATAGGGAACATAAATAGACTGAGACATAATAGTGTCCATAAATTACTCAATCCCTCTATGTTCTAACCCTCAAGGACCTACCAATTTTCAGCTGACAGTGCCATACATTTAGCTCTATTTAATTTTGAATTTACACAAAGACACTGTAAGTGATTGTGATTTTCCAGTGGAAAAACAGGGTCTTGCTGTATCTAGCACTCTGAGTATTTTAATCTTTAAATCAATAAAACTCATTAAGCAAATTGTTCTCCCACCCTCTCTGTGCATCCTATCCAAATTGAATGGCTTTGTCATTATTTATTTCAAAACATGTTTTGCACCTCTGATGATGGATTGAACACCTCAAACTGTTGGTGCAGTTCAGCTGAAGAGTTGCAGCAAAATCACAGTTTCAAAGTTTGAATGGAAACAAATGGCCTGAAAGTGCAGTGCTCAAGAGGAAAAGACACTCCACAAAATGCCTGAAATGTTTATAGATTTTAGGCTTCATGCTCTGTACGTGCAAATCAGAAATAATGATTAAAAACAGCTCTTCTCTTTGGAAAGGTTAAGTGTTTCATCTCATACAAAGGAACTCTGTGTACTAGCACTCTTAAATCTTGGAGTGAGATCAAGTGCATGTAGTCCTGATAGCAGAATATTTAGTAGTAAAGAATGAATATCAGGGAGAATTGAAAATATGGAGAGCAGGCAGATGTGCTGCAGCACTTGGAACTGTATTGACAAATGAGCTGGAAATCTAATCCAATAGCGAATAACAGTAAGAGTAAAATTACCTGGAGTTTCAAGTATTTAGGTGAGGGATATATCTTTACCTTATGGGGAAGATAAAGGAATGAAAAGCTCTCCCACTCTCACAGTTCCTGCTAAGTCTAGCTACAGACTAACAAACAGGCAAAATATCTTGCAGAACTACATTTTAATAGAATGCTTCCTTTTTCTCAGATTTTGGGAAGCAGTAAGAGCCTCTCTATTTGCCAAGGCTAGGTTCAAGATCAGAGATGTCTTCTCTAGATAAAGCCTTTAGAGCCAGACTTACTGATGTACTATCCCAGGTCTTAAGAGGTTAGCAAATTATGAACTGAATATTTCATAATATACATTACAAGGTTGGTGTGTCTAGGATGTATAGCATGATCCTGCTGAAATTGCAGAAAAACACCATGTGGAAGTATAGGTTGGGAAATAGTAAAAAAAAAAAAAAAAAATCTCTCTTTGTGTATCAGCCCATTTCAAACTCAGCAAACAATGAACTGGGTAGAGCCCCATATGCCTAGTGAGAACTGTTGTTCCTACTGGTCTACTGGAGCTAATGAGACAGTTTTCTAAATTAAGTCTCAAAACATGACATTAAGCAGAATGGGGAGGAAAGTAAAGGGGCTGGCAAGAGTCCATAATTAATTTTCTGACATTTGGAGAACTGTGACATTGGGTCTTATCTGCCTGGGATGAAATATTCCATAGCCCTAAGGCCACTGATAGTATTTAACCAGATATCCAGACAAATAACAACTTATTATGTCTCAGGCTCAAAAACAGGACAAAAAAAAGTCAAGGGCATAAAATTAAAGTATTAAAGAAGTATTGTTATGACTGAGCATCTCAAGTAATGAAAATCCTTTTTGGAGTATCGGCATTATAAAAGACAAGGTTAAAACGTTAATTCCTGACTCACTTACACGCCAGAGCTTCTGTTTACCTTGCCTGCGATGGTACAGATATGTAAGAACTGATACGTTCTTTAGGCATAGAAAAGGGGAAATAATTGGAAGAAAGCATGAGCTGCTGAGCAATATGAAGAATCAACCACAGAGCATAAAGCCTGGGGCCACAAATTACTGATGTTTGCTGTTAGGAGAGGGACTTTTTTCTGTTTGTTGTGTCTGAAAATGAATCCAAAGAAGGACAGATCTAGACAGGCAGACTTCCTCTTCAGAGTCGACTGCAAGGTCTTCACAGCAAAAGTTTCACAAACACATCCATCCTGCCTTGCCCGCAGAACTGGCCATGCCACTGAATCCTGCTATATCCTGCTAAGAAGAGGCTAGTAAGAAGGGGATTTTTTTGTTTGTTTGTTTGTCAGTCTTGTCTCTACAGATTATGAACTCTTTGGGAGCAGATCTTCTCTTAGTGAGTTTAACACAATGGCATGTTGCAGCAACAGTAATGCTAAACCCAAGGATGGTTGGGTTATCCAATGGAAAAAAAAATCAAGAAAACAGTAAGTGTTAAGAGTCTGTAATTGTTAGCCACCTGCAATCAGAAGCCTTCATCTTATCTGTAATTCAAACATTTTGTTCTTGTTACAGGTGCCAGAAGATCTGGCAGCAGTTTCCATCTCTGACACCATCACAAGGGTGCTCTTGTCTGACTGGAGAGTATTCCCTGAATTGGGTGCCTTTCTACATTTACCCCTAGAACCTGGATCTGTTACGTTAAGCTACTTTATATGCTATAAAGTTGCTATATTGCATTTGCTACCTCAATACTGCTGGAAATGTAGAGGTGCTGACCCAACTACCACAAGTGTCTTATAATCATTAACATGAATGCTAACATAAAATTCCTCAAAAGCAGAGAAGCGTGTTGTTTTCAGGCCACAGTACTAATTTGGAAGATCCTTCTTTTCAATGTAAATACCAACATCCAAAGGAATCCAAGAGAAATTTCCCCCCACCAACCACAGCATAGCTGCCAAGGTATCAAGAATGGTTTTGTGATGGATCTCTCATTTTGACTTCTGGAATGCACAGAGTAGAAAACTCAGGCGCACACTGAACCTATTTAAACAGCGTTTAACAAGATAACTGCAGCAGCTAATTGCTTAGTAGTAATAATAATAATAAAATCTCAAAGTTTGCTAATGGACAGCTTAAAATACTGTAATTCTTTACAGGTAGCAATTAATACAGGCTCGAGTACCTAATAAATTAAGTGAACTCTTCTATTTTTTACTGGAACCATATGATGACATATCATATGATGACAGCTTTGACTTAGATATTTCTGGAATTCCTTTATATTTTATGGGGACAGAAAGGCATTCTGTAATGAAAGACAAATGAAGTAAAAGCCCTTCTGTAAACAGTTTGCAATCCTAGTATCCATTAAAGTCAAAAGAAGTTACGCTGTTAGTGAATTTTAAAAGGATCAAAATTGGACCTATCCTATAACTTCTTTCTTTTCCCATTTTTCTAATAACCATAAATCAGACTTATGTTAACTGATAGCTAAATTTGGCTGTTTAATTCGGTTCTGCTCAGCTCTGGACTTTTAGTCAGAGTATTATTTGCAAAATGTGACCAAGAGACTTGCTAGTTGTTCTTTTCATAGAACAAATTTGGAAGTAAATTTTTGCTGGTTTTCCTTTGGTCCATGACGCCAGGCATAAAGCTTTTTTTCTCATTAAGTTCTAGTTATATGAAAATACATATTTGCTTGAAACATCTGAGGCTGATAGCATATCAGCACACTCTACACTCTGAAACAGTCTTTTCCAAACTGAAAACAGTGGATATCTCAGAGATGGGCATGTTGGGTTTTCAAGACCACAGTCCCAGGCAGCATATGTTGCTTCTTCAGTGTCAAACAAAATCCAAAAGTAGGCTGTTGTTTGTGGCATATTTCTGAAATTCCTCAGTCCCAGGGTCCTTGGCATCACAACACATTACAGCTGATGTGATCTAACACGGCACACCACTTAAAAACATTTGAACAAAGTTCCCTTTTCATTTTGAAATATAAAATTTTCTTTCTTCAAAGAAAAGAATGCAGCTATAGAAATCATGCGTGAGCCATTGCTGAACGAAAGCATCACTCCCTGAATTACTGAGGGCAGTGCCACGCCATCAGGACTGCGCTCTGTTCTGCTGTCTGCCGACCACACAAACACCTTCCCCAAAGCCACCAAAACAACCTGAGACCAAGAAAAGTCTATGAATGAGTCTGGAATTGTGGCTACTATCATTTCAATTAGTTTTATTATGCTAAAAATTAGTATTTTCATAATTAAGACAAAGCATGGTGCTAATTTGTTATGGGTGTCCTGCTCTAGCTGAGAGTGGGAGCTTGACCCCTGCTCTGTGCTTGTGCGAAGAGGTGTACGCTGCCGCTGCCAGCGCGGGCAAATGTGACACGAATACTGCTAAGGTCTATATGGTATGTTAGAGGTGCTGGAAGATGGCCTTCCTTAAGTATATATGCTTCTGCAACAGGATCTAAATCTAATCTCCAAAACAAAAAAAAAAAAAAAAAAAAAAAAAGAAAGAAAGAAAAAGAGGGAGAGACATGGGAAGAGATTTCCAAAGCATCTTTCTTTGAAAGGTTAGCACAAGCAAACCCAATGGGCCTACTCACCGCTATTCTCCAAAATTAAAGGTTAAATTTAACAAAACTGTAAAGTGCTGTCTTCCAGCAGCAAGCCTTCAACTGCAGTGACATAACAACGCCACAAGGGTGATCTAATTCTTGGCGCGTTTAGAGGCAATAGTGGCATTAGGGAGTCTATAAGGTAGCAATTTTCTAGATAATCAACTTAACGTCTTCATTCTAAGTGCATTTATATGTGCATTATAAGTTAATTAGGGGAGTTAATTTTCACAAATGGCAGAAAATCTGCATTTTCCAGTAGAGCTTTGTTTCATGCCAACTCATGATTCAAGGTAGCTGAGAAAGATAACCTGACGTTCCCATCTATTACAGTAACTGGCTCGGATCAGGAGCAGATTTCACCTGTTTAACGGATGTACTGACAGGTTTCTGGTTTTCATGCTGCCATTTTAAGTACTCACTGGGGATAAAAGGACAACTTTCTCTACACCAGATTACATAGCTGTACCGAGTACTAATCACAACCCTGTAAGAATTACAGCTCCATGCACTGCCCTTGGAAATCTTAATCTCATCCGTAAATAAATTTGCCCCATACTGGATATGGTAATTCAGAATTTCATGAGATGCTCAAGAGGTAACTCTGTAAATCAGAGCCTTATTTAAAGACAAGTGAAGCTGTGGCAAAGTCCTGAATTACCAGCAATAATTAAATTCTGATGGATCTATGAAAGGGTGGAGGGTCTGGGTTCTGCTTCCTTTCTTTCTGTGTCTGTTTTCTGGAAAGCCGACAGGAAAGTCCTGTTTCAATCAATCTCAGTATTGCAACTGCTGTCCTTCAGAATCAAAGACAAATGCGTTACGCCGTGGAGGAAGGAGTGCAGCAGAGGGCAAGCCCTAATCCTCTTTCCTGACTCAGGTGCTGCATCCTGTTCTGCGCACCACTGGGTACGGGAAGACACATCCCCAACCTCTAGCGGCCTTGCAAGGGTGTCAAATCTCCCCAAAGTACAGAGGCAGAGCTTCCAAATCAACAGCAGTGTTTCATACTGACTTTACTCCCTTATCATGTTTTCTGTTCTTTTCTAGCCTCTCTACTCCCTTCTGATCTTGTAGCCCTGAATTTGTGCTATATATCACCTTATCTCAACTTTTACACAGGCACAGACATTGATCTATCATGAAAGGTCAGATTAAAGGAAGGAAATATTTATATCTTGTTTTGGCAACAAATGAGGGGAGGTGGGAATGTGTCAGTCTACAAATGAACAGAAAGGAAAGTGAAGAATATCTAAATAATTATTCAGCATGATCAAAGGGTACAGAGAGAGTTTTGCTGGTGTTTCAAAATAGTTAGGTGTGATACATTTCTGCAAAATCAGTGCAAACCATTAGGGAACCTGGATGAATATGGAAAAAAGTTACTGACAATAAACATAAAATTACAAAAATATATCCTAAGTAGTGACAAAATCACCCCATTGCTTATACAGAGGACCCCCACCATGGTGAACCCTGTTAACATGCATGCTATGCTGTAGGGACAATGCTATAAGTGACTCTTAGATGACTTCAAAATGATCTCAAGCCTTTATGCTAAGATACTGTAAAAAAAAATAAAAGCAAAGAGTGATTGATATCTGGCGTCAAAGAAGCAAAGGGAAATTTTGCCGCATGCTTTAAAATACTCAGAATTTCAAAGATGAGTCTGTAAAAGCTAAACTGCTCTGAATAGGCACATCTTGTCTTCAAATTTAGCTGGGTTATTTGAGTCCCACAGCAAATGCATATGTATTAAAATAATGGCTACATTCCACATTTTAAAAGCATTAATGTCTTGGTTGAAAATAGAAAGCATTTCTGTTTATTATTTTTATGCACGTGGCCCTCCGAGAGGTTGCTCAGCACCACTTTCCTGCCTGCATTGTGTCCTTTGGCCCAATTTTATTTCATTTCTAGATTACTAAGTATAAGCCAACCCAGAGCAGATAGGAAGGGCATATGGCAACATGGCCATAGGCACTGAAGATAGTTACTTTGAGGGCAAATATAACCTTTAAATACAGCCTAAACCTGACACATAACCTTCTGCTGGTGTAGTCACAAATCCACTTCTCTCATTCCCTAAATGGAAGAAATCTAGACCATAGAGGAAGGATTTTGCTCTTTGATGCTCCAGATGAAACACAAATGTGCAAGCTCATGCAAAGGCAGAAAGAAGCAGGGAGAAAAAACATATTTCCCTTCAGTGATGTGAATGAAAACTCTATACATGGCAGTATAGAGCAGTCCTGAATTTGTGTTGTGACATGCTTCCATTATGTTTTGTGAAGGTAATACAGAAGAATGGAACATAAAGAAACTTTGATTTCAGCATTTACACTATGCTTGCTATCATAATTTTACATCCAACAACTCTTTTCAACATGAAATTTAATTATCTTCTAAGCCCTGGTAATCCAACCATCACTGCAGTATCCAGGTGCCAAACATGACTAACAAGAATGATTGCTTCCCATGAAAGGGCCAATTTCCTCATTCTTCTCATGAGGAATAGTTCTTGTAGCATGTACAGAAAGGTAAGTATTTGCAGGAAGGGAGAAAGGCTGGCATGCAGATGTAAGCAGCACAGGAACGTCATCAGCTCATTGCAACGTACTTAACACAGAGAGGTGGAAAAGGTCTGAAACAAACATTTTCTTTTTAAGAATAATGCATCTGGAATGTACCTATGGCAAATCGCAAGCAAAATGCTACCTATGTAACTAACTGCTGCTATAATCAGAAGCTAAGCTGCCCACCATCACCATATGATAGAGGCCAATGCCTGTAGCAGAAGGAAAAGCAATACCCCTTTAGACTTTTTTGAATCTTAAGGGGGACAATTTTACATGCAATGGTAATTTAAAAAATAAACACATGTATTTGCTGTTGTAATTAGTTACTGTATTTGTGCAATAACAGTTTATGGATTTGGGGAGGAAGAATCTGGGCAGGAAGCAAGTAGCAGAGCAGCAATGCCTGATTTTAAAGCAAAATTATTACATCCTAAGGTGAGCAATTTGCAGTTGCCTCAGACATGCCGGAGCAGAGGAATGGGAGCTGGCACAGCAACCACAACAGCCAGATGTACTTCAGTTAGCACAGCTTTCCAAACCCTCCCATCCCTTCATTTTTTCCTAGCATGGTCTTTAGGAACAAGTGAAAAAATATACATCAGTTTCCAAAATAAAATTAGTCATACGATTGCCTATAAAACAGAATGGCACTTATGGTAAAAAAGAAAACAAAAGCAAGAGCCCGACACATTCAGTCAGACACTGAGAGCTATCCCTTTTTTACACTGATGTAAAATGGGAGTGTTTGAAATACAAAGGCTAGGCTATTTTATAGATAAAATATATTCTTTTTAACTTATTAACCTACCTTAGCCTTCACTTAGATTGGTAACACTCTGGGGAAATGATTGTTTCTGATGTATGTTTATACTGAATAATGAAAGACTGGCCCCTAGGTGCTACAGTTATACCAATAATAAACATTATTACTAAATAATATCAACGAAGACTTGGAGTTAGTATTTAAAATGAGCATGAGACCAAGAGCATGCCCAAGCACATTTCATGCTTATTTTAATTGCCACAAGACAAACAGAATGAGGATGGATGTTCACCCAAAAGGGTGTGATTCTGTTTTGCTGAAGCACTCAGATATTAGTGTGCTACTTTCACACTAATATTTGGAGTAAATAGTGGGTAGAATTGCAATGAGAAATATAGTTGCCTAGCAAAGGTCTAAGATTTCCATTTAAAATTAATGTGAACTGTTTCTCTGAATCTGACATATGGGCTTTGAGAATCCCTGCCAAGATGTCAAGAGCAAGAATGTTCCGTCTCTAACTGAAAAAAAAAAATGCTGGAGGCAACTTTCTCCTGGTATTTTGGCATTTGGTTCAAGTGCAAAAGAGAGAGACACAAAAACCCCTCCTGCAGTGGAGCTGCACAACTCAGTTTATGGAACCACAAATACTGTGATTCCTAACATGAAATGTCAACTCTAGTCCACATTGGACCAGCTTTTGAACTTGTCCTTCGGGTGTGTCCACCTAAGAGAGATGGTTTCAGCAGGACAGAAAAAGCCTTGAATGCCTCTTACGCTCTGCGCTCCAGCAACCTCACGCACCAGTTTAATTGCCCTGTGTCAGCTCCACTGGGATAATGTTACAAGGGAAGCTCCCTGTACCTCCAGTACCAGGGAGTTACAGCAACTCAGTCACTGGAAGTGCTTTGACTGTCACCCAGCAAAGGCAAGCAGTCAATGGCTTATTTAAGCAAATTAAATCCCTATCTAAGCGACGGTGGTCAGAGAATGTCAAACAGATCAAAGTGGCAAAAGCATTACCAGAGCTTTTAGCTCATCTGAAATTCAGATTGCTTTTACCTACCTTATTGTGTGACCAGCAAAGAAAGAAGAAACAATTGCTCTACTGGCATCGCAGATGGATGGTTTGTAGCTGAAATGTTGGCAGAAAACCTGGGTCAAAAAAGAGATTTGGAGATTTTGCTCTGAAAATAGGTATGCCTACTAGGTGATGTTCTCCTGCCTTAGACAAGCTGGCATGGCCCGCAGGCAGGTCTCCTTCTCTGCACTGCTGTGCCACCTTCCAACTCACCCTGTTGTTCTGCTCCACCCGGTGCCCCCAGACACAGCGAACTGCCTCTGCAAATCTTCCCAGCTCCCCGGCTGAACTCCTTCCCCTGCTTCTGGTCAATACTTTCTTGAATAACATGACTTTGCTCAGTACTTAGGAAGGTTCTTTTCTCTTTAAATAATTTGCCTTCTATTCCACTGAAAAGAATATACATTTTTTTTCTTTGGTCTGTTTTTCTTTCTTCCACATTTCCAAAATTATATTCTTTTTAATAAGTGTGAAACTCTCTGCATGAAACACAGTAGGAACAAGGGTTAAATTTGCCAAGCATTATTCAGAATCAAAGATTAAACCATCTCACATGGCAGTGTGTGGAAAGGGAACTTCAGAGAAGGGAGGAAAAGGAGAAAATAAGTGTCAAGGTGTGTGGAGGATAAACAATCAATTTGAAAATGCGGGAAAAAAAAAGTAAAGATATTAACAAATGGCTCCAGAAAGAGAGAAATGAATGCTCTGCTTCCTACACCATCTTTAGGACGTGGAAGAAACTTCTCAGACAAATGAGAAAGAGGTTTCAGAGTGAAGAAACCTCCTGTCAAAAAACAGGCAAGACTGCCCTGTGCTCCTTTCCCAGTGTGCCCAAAACACTGTAATTTCCGCTGGAGGTTTTGGGTAAAAAATTAAAATGCATTCCTCACTGGAGAGGTACACTAGCAAGGTGGTAATCAGCTGTGTAAGGAGAGAGACAGATTTGCAGAACTGCATCTAAGAGCAAAAATCCTAATACACATTATAAATTATTTGGGGCAAAAAATTATTTTCATTAATTTCATATAAAGAACCTAGCCTGACATGGCCATAATATTCAAAACAATCTTCTCAGTACTCTTATGACAGCAGTAAATCACTAGTATAAATATGTCTAGTTTCCATACATCCCTTTTTTTGCAATGCAAACATTGGCTTTCACAGTCAAATCCATTATAGAAGTAGGAGGAGAGAGAAAACTTAAATAAACAGAAAGATGTATCATCCAAAGAAAATCCCAGGAACATTTTTCCTGTATCTGCTAGACAGAAGATTTCTCTTTTTCCAAAGCAATGCTCTTCCTCCCACATCATGATAGCAACAGGGAAGAGCACAACGTATACAAATAGCAGTGAAAGGGCGTAAGTCCCGCAAAAGGAAGCTATGAGGAGCTTCATATTCCTGTGAACATAGGATATAATCTACACGGGACTTCTTTTGCTCCAGTGTGGCTCGTGAAGAAAGAGATCGAGCTGACTCACAGGCTTTCATGTCAGGATCGACCCGCGGGCTTCCTAAGACCCAAGATCTCTACACTTGTTCATTCATGCTTACAGCAAGAAGCAGCAAGCACCTTGGGGCGACAGCAGCAACACAGGCGTTCATAGGTGAAATACAACCTAGTTCCTATGTAAGGCCTGCTGCAGCTTTAACTATTACCCTGTTTAGTTCTGAGACCTAATTCCCTAATCTGAAAGTAGTAGAGTGCAGCCCAGAGACACAAGAAACTGCACTGGAGACAACGTTCCACAAAGGCGGCCACAAACTATTCAGGCCATACCAGGAAAATATTCTCCAGTACTGGAAACAGGCTGGAAGGAAAAACAAGACATGTAGACACAAAGATGTT
Source organism: Rhea pennata (assembly GCF_028389875.1). Taxonomy (NCBI): domain Eukaryota; kingdom Metazoa; phylum Chordata; class Aves; order Rheiformes; family Rheidae; genus Rhea; species Rhea pennata. The sequence goes on from NC_084687.1 coordinate 6,696,977, forward strand.
GGCTTTTTTTGTTTAATCTGACTTGGAAGATGTTGAATTGCTTCATTGTTTGCAGAGGAATCTGAGCAGAATTAATGATCAGAACAGGCAGGAAGAGACGCTGTTCAGCAAATGCAGTGGCCAGACATTCTCCAAGATCTGTAATCTAATTTAGCTTGGAGAGTTAATGATTTTAATGATTTGTTGTGATCTCAAAACAACTGTTAGGAGATAAATCTACATCATTAAACCTATTATGGTGTTTTGCTTCATTTAGCAAATGGTGGTTTTTTTGTTCAGAGGACGCCCACATTTTAAACAAGCAGAGAGGTCAGCTGCTGATGATAAGGAACAATTTATTTCCAACTCCCTCTGAGACTGAAACGAAAGGTGTCCTTGGGAAAAAATTATTCTTCTCAAATGTTATTGACTATTTTACAAACAGAAAGCTTTGCCTGTGCTGTGGTGTGTGTCACTCTGTGCATGCCTGTTACAAAACAGGCAACACTCCCGAAAACAGCCCTTGAGCTCGTGGTTCAGGATCGCTCGGTTTAAGATCCAGTTGCTTCCCAAGGGCTCGCAGAGCGCTGGCTTTGGGAACACAGCTCACCGACCTTCACTTCACCTTTGAGCTGGCTGAGAGCAACAGCAAGAGAAAAACGCCAGCCCCTGGAAGCCTTTTAGCAGCTGTTCCGCTTTGGACGCGACGTTCCCACTCTGCCTCCAGAAGGAGCGGGGTCGGCGGCTCCACCGAGCAGCCCGCTCGCAGGCCACCCCGCAGAGACGGCCCAACGCAGCGCCCGTCCTCCCGGCGGGCTGCCGCCCGGCTCAGCCATCGCCAGCCCCTTTCCGCCCTGCACCTCTCTGAGCACCCGGAGTCAGTTAGAGAAAAGACTATTTTCTTGTCTAGCCCCATTTTAATCCCTGGGCAGGGAGGGATATTTCAGTTCTTCGGAAGTCATTCAGAAAGGGCTACCCGGACTCCGCACTTGCAGCCTGCCCGGCTGGTCTCCCTGCCGCCCAGGAAAGATGAGAGCTACAGAGGGAGGGAAACGGGCTTCTTGTGCTGCACGGGTCAGGCATCCCTGGGTCTCAGCTCCATCCTTGCAGCCTTACAATCTCCTGCACTGCAGAGGCAGCACAGACTTACTGCTTTACTAACCCAAAGTAAATAAGAATGAAAGATAATCCTTCGCTGTTGTGTTTGTTTTGGGGAAGCTTTTTTCTTCACCCTCTGAATACAGGGAATATATTTTATTACCACTGTGACATCTCAAAATACGGCGATTGAACTTACTGGAAAAGAAAACCATGTTCTGCCCTTCTCCATTACTTTTATTCCTGGAGATTCTGCTTTTTTTTTTTTTTTTTTTTTTTTTTTTTTTTTTTTAAAAAAAATCAAAGACAAAAGACAGAAGGGTCTGCAACTCTAGGCTGTATTCCACCCAGTGTTTGACAACACAAACACTCTACCATAAATACACTTTTAAAAGAATTATAAAGTACTGGAGATAGCTACCAACCTACTGACAGCCTGCGTTTCACACCAGGTCTCACACACGCCAATCTCTGTGCTGAGCCTAGCTTAGTTCCTCACCTTTACTTATTAATCAAAACCAAATAAATTCAAATCAATAAATTCATTTTGTTGGTTACCGAATCATGACGCTGAATATTATACTGAGTACATTGTCCAGAATAATAATCCAAGGGAAGCACACCACCTAGATGCCTCAACGCACCTCTGCCACGGCGCAGTCTGTCGGAGCATCATCTCTAGAGCGTCCAGTCCATCGGGTTCTTGGACTCCTCGCTGTCAACAGCAAATGGGAAAAGCAGCCCTACTTCTAGTGCTCACATGAGTACTGCCGAGAGCACAGAAACCGACCCGGAATGCAGGGCCACTTCACAGCCGGTATTTCAGCGTCTTCTCCAGGGGAAAGCCTTAAACTCTAACATAAACGAGGATTTGTGCATTTATATGTTGGGTCAGCAACAGGAAGTGAATAAATATACTCCTTCCAAAACACCAGAACTTTTCAAATTCAGGTGGAAAAAGCGCAGTTATAATTTCTTTTAATTTGAAGCTTAGGTGGAAGTTCAAAGTCATTTGTTTGTTTGATTCGAAACTGTTCTCCCTTCTCTTGGTGTTGAGCCATTAGTGTTTTTGTAAGTATTTTGGAACAGAAAATACTTGGTATTACACACTAAGTCAATATATGTAAATGATAAAAATACACTAGAAATTCATGATTATTATATCTGTCCAAGAGAATTGTAGCTAAAGATGCAGCACTTCATTTTGTGGGGTTACTCATGTGATTTTACTTTTTCCTACCCGAAGTGAGCCACTCATCTCATCATTTTTACCACAATTCTTGTGCCAACTGTTGCAGCCATGCCTGGCTGTGCTGTGATATTTGGAAACTACCCTCCAGGTAGAACAAATGTTGTTTTATTTGCTGTGTGGAAATTTGTTAAATAAATCATAGATTCATAATGGCATAAGAAATTAGCAATAAGCTGTGCCTGGAAGGTTAGACATATTGTACTTCAAATAAGCAGGAGGCCACTTTGCAATTCAAAAGAAATATATTGGGATATGGGTAGCCATATCTGTTAATCATTTTTCCCCAATACCAAAACGTTGTTAGCTGGAATCCCAACAGGAATCTGTACTGACACTGAGTGCCTCTTTTAAATCAGCTTCAGTGACTTCTGCTGACCAGATCAGACTGCTAGAAGAAAACCTTGGGAGCTTTTTCTCTGGAAACTCTGATGTCCTTATTGTAAAGCATCCACTCTGCACACTCCTGTTTAAGGAACAGTGCTATGGGTTTCCATACTGGTGAGAATTACGTATTATTATTGCATTACACTTTCTATTTTCAAACACTGCAGGGCATTATTAGTCTAGAAGGCTTGACATTTAGTAGGGGCTATGGCCTGGGGTGTTCTTTGTTTGACAATTACTCATGAGTTGCCTTTAGAAAAGAATACTTACAAAGACTGTTTCTGAAAACTTATTTCAAAGTGACATTTGATGAATTTAAATAATGGGGTTTCAGTACTGCTAACAGTTCCAAACATTTTTACATTTATTATAACCTTTATAAACCCTTTGTTCCTCTTCGTGATCATTTTTATAACCTCTGTCTACCTGGAAATAATTCAAATAAGCATTTGAAAAAGAAACTGAAAGTCTATAGATCTTTTTATTATGTCCTGAATTTCTGTGAGCACCTGCTGTTCTTCTCAATGAGAGATATGAGATATGAACTGTGTTGCTTGAATAGGTTATGGGTCAGGAAATGGGTTTGCTTTTTCTCACATTCAAGAATGGACAAAATCAAACTGAAATAAAAGCTAAAACACTGAAGTTATCAAGGGAAAAATTTAACAACCTAAATGAAAAAAAATCTTTAATTTCCAAGTTTTGATCTTCATTTGCGATTTCTCAAAATCCTAAATTTTAGACAATTGTGGCTATTTTCCTTGAAATTGCTTAGTGTTGAAAAAGAACAAGAATGAGCAAAAAGAGGTCTTTTTTTCAAGAAAGGACCTGTGTGTCTACAATAAAAAAATCTCTATCTACAGGTCAAAACTGTTGATATGGAGTATAGAGTAAAGGCTGTTAGAGGTAACTATGCTCAGCATTACCAAAGCAGAGCAACTTAATTCCATTTTCAAAAGCGGCAGAGATATCTTTTAGCCCAAGCATCACTGAAATTATCAAGCCAGTGTCAGACAAGCCATTCACCTTCCTAGTAACGGGCCAAATCACCAGCTGGAGATCCTCCTCTTTTCTGCATGGCCCTGAGACTGACACCAGGACTCTGAGCAAGGTGCAGGCAGCTGAGCAGCTCATAGTCTGCGTCAGGCTCATGAAAGCAGAAATTTCTCCTGTAGGGCTGCACCCATGCTCCCCAAGAGATCTTTTGCTTGCACCCACGGGTAGAGCCATCAGGATAGGACACATCAGTTTGCTTCTTTCGTGAATTAAAGGGGTTGTTCATGCAACCAGACATCTGAGAGCTATTTGAGTTCTTTAAAATTCTTCCACCCCCTCGATCTCCAAGGTTTACAGTCTGTGGAGCTTCCAGAGGCTACAACAGACCTGGGAATTCTACTCAGTCTCTGTGCAGGACTTAAGCACAGGTTTGTCATTCCTGCCACAGCCAGTAGGTTGCTCATGGGCAGCCATACTTGCAGCAAGAGTGCAGTCTACTTGGGTTTTCTATAAAATTCTTGAACATAGCTAACAAGTTTTGGCACTTCTTTTCTTGTCTAGATAGCTTAAGGAAAAAAAGAAGGGCTAACAAAAGTTCAGATATGGCAGATGCTAATTGCTGGAGGGCAGTTTAGACTTAACTATAATGCAATTTAAATAAACAAGGATTAATCATATTATTTCTATTAATTCTGTAGCCTGTACAGCAATTGATACTACATACAATTAAATTATTTTGCAAGTATTACCTTTTCAGGGCTTAACCAAGAAGAAGAAATACAAAGGTGGGATTTTTCTCATAGCTTGCAAAATAGTTTCATGTTCACAATATTCTGTTTTACTGTATTAGCCTGTGTAAACTGCATTAGTGTATGTTTCCCTTTTCTCTTATTTGTCTATTGGTTTGTTTACTTACTGGAATTGAAGTCAGAAGTGGCTTGCTCTCACAAGCAGTACTGAATTTCTAATAAATATGTAAATAATACATCTCAGAGCTGTTGCCTTTGGCATTTGTTCCTGCATTATCCTCTGTAATAGTTAGTCTGCTGTGAACATGCACTTGTTTTAGTCAGAAGAAATACACATGATCTGAGCAGAGCCCTGGAACGGCATTAGCATACCTGGAGTTGTGGGTGCTTTTCTTTCACTTGGCTTTCAACTACATGCAGAAGGTACCACTTACATTAGGACAGAAAAGAGAAAGTGAAGAATAGCTGAGGTCAAAAGGAAGCAAATACTCCTTTCAGCATGTGAAATTCACCTGTGCTGAGAGGGTCAGCAGGAGGCCTTGCATCATTCTCGTCCTTGAGAAATTCTTATTACTCCAACAAGCAGGAGAACCTGATGATCTTGAAATGAAGTGATGTTGCCACAGGGTAAAAAGGAATTTAAGCGAGTCTTGCACTGAATTTTATCTGGTGACTGCATACTATGCCCCTTATAATATCTTTAGCCACATAACTGCATATCCTGTTAGGAACTCCAGAGCTTTGCTGTCTGCAGGGACTGAGCCGCGTTGCTCCAAGGGCAGCCATGGCTGCTCGTGGCGCCCACTGACAGCGCCGGTAATTGGGGGCAGGCCCCGAGCTCAGCACCGGGGAGGAGCAGAACGAGGGTGAGAGCGGGGGAAGAGATGTGACAGACAATAGATCAAGAAAATCAGCAACCGTGTCTCAGGGGAAGCGGCTGATCATTCTCGGAATGGGGTGACCTGGGGGTAAATGAGACTCTGAAGATTAAAACCATTCCATGCAGAAATTGTATTCACAGGAAGGGAGGGATAATGCAAAAATACAAAGTACTCAACCAAACTCTGCATGTCACCTTCACTTCATGCATTTACTTCAGACACTGATGCAAAAAGCAAAATCTCTAAGCACTGCACATCCTGCCCAGAAGATTCAAGTCAATTCCTAGCTTTAGGGCCCCTTTCTATTTTCCATGCAGCCCCAAGGGGAAAAAAGTCTCCTCTGGCTCCCTGCTTTGGGACAAAGCTTCTGCAGGAAGAGGGACAGGAGGGAGAAAAAGACTCTGGGGACTGTCTCTGCTGTGCATGTCCTTGTGAGAGACAGGACCTTGGGGGAACTGCTGTATTTAAGCTCAGCTTCTGTAACTGGAGTCTGAGCGCAAACAGCTGAGAGCTACAATTTGCCTCTGCTGTATTGCAGAACTGCAGCAGTTTTGCCAAATTCATCTGTCTTTTTCTTTCTTTGTTGTTGGTTCTGTTGTTGAGGCCTTCATAGTTCAAACTGAGAAGCCAAGAAGGACGGGCTCAGGCCCTCTTTAAGCTTGGAAATTACCATTTTCTGGGCTGGAATAGGGTATCACAGGAGAAAGGTATTAAGTTTCAGATCTAAATTTTTCAAAGTAATGATTATATAGAACTTGCAGTGAATTTACTGCTTGCATGACCTGTGCTATTCTGGGATGCGGTGCTGCTCCTTCGCAGGCACTTTGGAAGTCCCAAGTGGGTGAATTAAGATGATTATGATGGAAAGCTTGTAGCCTCAAACTTTCACTGCAAAACCAAAAGATCTTTCTACTGCTTTTGAGTGCACAGCAACACTGGCGATGCTTAAAGTAATCCTGACAAGAAAGAACTGAAAGACTGAGATAATCAGCGTTTCTCCTGATCTGATGATTAAATCCCCCTGGGTAGATCCGGGAACACAGCAGAAGGGCAGCATGGCTAGACCACACCGGCACACGCAACCCACTCGTGCCCTCACCTTGCCGGGGCAAGGAGCCACTGAGCGGCTCTGCCGCGGTGTCTGCGGCACGGGCCGACCTCCAGCCGAGGCCAGGCCTCCTGATGCTTTCATTCTGGCCAGCAGCTGGCAAAAGCCTGGCTGTCCCCATGGCTGCGTTTCTATTTACCTGGGCTTGCAAATTAAAGGGGCCGTGGGTATGGCCTTCATGTTTTCTTTCTCATCACATAAAAATCCCTTTGTGCTAATGGGGAAACCCAACCAATGTGCGCAGACCTAGAGACATCAATAGAGACTTAATTGCTTTCCTGGGCTGAGGCTTATATAGATAAGACAAAGAGGATGGAGAAAATAAAGTATTATTTATTTGGGGGATACCAGAAGGTTATGAAATTTCCTTACATTTAACCAATGAGATAATGAATCTTTTAGCTCACACACTGCAATAGATCCATAGGTACTTAGAACATAATGTAATTCCACCCATAGAAGCACTTTCATAACTAATGGTACGAGAGTGTTTTGAGCTTATGGTGCTTTATCAACAAAATGCCCTACTGTACCTACTTGGCCTTTGGAGATTATTTTCTCAGGGAAGCTGTCATCGTGCAGCTGATTAATTACTCTAATAATCATAATTTTTTTTCTAATAAAAAATCCTCTTCCCATTCATTAACTACATTGCAGGTAGGTGACAGTGGTAATTATTCTCTGGAAATACTTCTGAATTATCTTTTCTAATCCAGCCTGTGCTGACATTTTTGAGAGAAAAAAAACATTTTGTCTTTCTTTCATGACTGGGGTGACATTTGAATATGCAAACAGTGTCAAAGCCTGCCCTCTGGATGTTTTCCTGAACTATGATTTATGAGGCTTGGCTATTGTATTTGCTATCATAGAACTAGAAAGGTCATTAGACAAAGAGGCTTTCCCTGCAGGAGTCCCTTGCAGTCTTTATCTTCTGATATTTTAACTTTTTTCTTGAACATCAAGCAAGAGATGTGCTATGAGTTCTCCCATATGACTCTGCTATTATTTATTTATTCATGAGTATAAGAGTTCTTTGCAGTGCTGTAGGCACAGACATCTACATATACATCCACTGAGTCTCTAACAGGCCAAAAGGTCACTGTCCAGCTCTCAGATGCGCAACATGTATTTAAAACTCAAGAGACCTGTAGCTTTGGTCTTTGAACAAAGGTAGGAAAGGTTGGAAATTTTCAGTCGAGAGCCAAACTTCCAATCATCCTCACGTGAAGTTGATATAGATTTAAGCAGGAGAGGAGAAGCAAAACCCATTCCAACTCCTAAATAGTGAAAGATCATCATATCTAATTGTTCGTATTTGATAATCAGGGACAGGTTTTCTAAATATCTGAAGTGCTGAAATTTTCAGAATTTTGCACTTTCCTCTTGCATTTCTCACTCTGTCCTTTTTCCCTGTGTATTCCCTATGAGGCAGAACCTGTCTCTCCCGATCGTTCACTCTGCACCCACTTGTCATTCTGCAGTCACAGATTTCGGGGCAGGGCTTCATGCTGGCTTTGCAGATAGGACCCAGCCCTAGCTGCCACCACACGCACCTCTGTCGGGAGTTTAGAGCTTTGTTTCTCTTTGTAGGATTTCTCCCTGCTTCCAGGTTTTGTTTTCCTCTATTCAGTTCTGTGTGGTGGAGTTTGCCAATAACTAATAAAAATTTCACTCTATCTGAAACTAGTATGATATGTTTCAAGGAAAAAAGTTCATCTTTTAGGAATAGGCACAGAAAAAAAAAGCATAAATAGAACCTATATAGAACAGAATAACCTTTACATATCAGCCTCTTTTTAAAAGTATGGATGTTACTGGCCTTAGTATAACATCTCCATTCCTCTTGCCTATTAATTGACAGTCCCTGCACCCAGCCAGCTTAAGGAGACAGCAGATTTCAAAATTTTGCTTAAAATACTAAATATCTACAACTGTAAGCAAGGTTTTTATGGGTGCTCAAAACACCTTAAAAACAAAACAAAGAACAAAACAAAACAAACCCACACACCACACCACCCTGTATCTCAAAGATGGGGCCCTCTGAACCACCCCTTAAGGAATTTACAGCAAATACATCAGAGATTTCATCCTCCATAGACAGAGGTGTGAGGGAGTTATTATGAATTATAGTAGCTAAAATCTATCTCACTAGATTATGTCTGTAAGAATATATGCGAATAAAGGAGAATGAAGTTCCCAAGGAAAAGGTACCCCAACATTTATTAATTTCTCTTTCAGAAATGTTTCCACCATCCTCTTTGATTTTTGCTAACATTTATGGCTTTCTCAAAAGCTTATATGCCTCTCTCTCTCTCTCTGAACATTTCCGAAGTCCATCATGCTGCAGAGTATCTCAAGACTCTGTATTTGTCGGGTTGAATTAGTTGCCTCTGCACTGTGACACAGAATCAGCCTGACAGCTCCTTTTGCTGACTCAGAGAGAGGCTCCTTCTTTCACCTTTTGCTTCAACCACCCTCCAGGTACAAAAGCTCTGAGCATGCTGAAAAAGAACCTGTACTCATAGCTGTGAAATTCCATGCAACTTGGAACTCGCTTTCCGTATCATGGAAAGGCAGACAACAGAGGGCCGCTTTTACCTTCTCAGCAACAACTAGAATCTAACACAGCGTAAATTCACAGCAACTAGAAACCAATACAGCGCTTCTTAAACTGGAATCAGGAGCAATTTTATCCCTCACATTCTAGTTTTCTGCAACAAAATAGTAACATGTAAAAGAGAAACCACAATGGATCACCAAAAGAAATTACAAGAGGCACAGTAATGTGTGGTTTTCTCAAGGGGTTGTCTTAATTTCTTGTCCTAAACCTGTTAGAGAACGGCAGGGGTCGTGGAACAGTGCTGATCGTTCTGCAGCCCAGAGCCACGTGGGCTCTGCATTCTCCAGCCTATAACTCCAACAAGCAGAAACGCATGCGAGACAGAAAGATGTGTGTAGAAACTCTCTGTACTTGGCTCTGCAGCTCCCTCAGCCTAACCAGCACAGTTACAGTTATCCCAACTTCAGGATTCCAGCAAGCAACAGCCTGACAGCAACAGATCATGTAGAGCGTAAACAAAGGTAGCTTTATTTACCACATGCAGAAAAGTTTTAGAGACCTGCTGGATGAAACCGAGAATGAGGTATAAAGGTTTCAGTTCACACAGACGGAGTTTGCCATTTCAATAAGACATTAACGTTCAGTCTTTCTAATGCGCGTGCTGCTTTCAGACACTCTGTAGCAGATGCCCAGAGATGAAGGAAGAGAGACACCTGAGGCTTTTTGAAGTGTTTTAATTCATGTTGCACTGAAAAAATACCTAGTCTGTACTAAATAACCATTTGACTTCAAACTGCTTGTAGTTAGTCATCATATCCTCTCTTGGTCAATGTGTTAAAATCAGTAAGTAACATCCTTAGGGACATAAACAGCAGATTTGTCAACATAACCCTGAGACCTGCATCAAAACAAGAGGAATGTAGCTAGGTCCTTGCCCCGTCTCCAAGGCAGAGATGCACCCACATGCAAGAGGATGGGGTGCAGGAGAGCACTGGCTGCATCACCTTGCATGACCAGAAAACGTGGGTGTTCGAGAAGCCACAGAAAACGTTATGTGGCAGTATTTAAGACGAAAGACTACTTGCACGCAACCAATGTCTCAAACAAATATTCACATTCCAAACTTGTGGAAAAACAAGATAAATTCTTTAGCAGCACTATTTCAATGTGTATGCCTAGCTAACACTTTATGGAAAGCTTTGCAGTGGGTCTAGGGTTGACACAAGGTGCTAGATAACGGCTGTCTGCAACAAGCTTTCGTGACTTCTTATACAGTTGAAATCATGATAGCTTAGGGGTTTAATACAAATTCTGTGTGTGCTGATCAGCGAGAACAGCTTACATAATCTTCATTCAAAGCCTACTGAAATCCTTGAAAGCCTATTATTGCCTTTCATCAGGCTTTGGAGCAAGACCAGACTGTGCTGCCCTTTCTGACATCCAACCGCACTGTACTAGAGTGGGAAGGACTAGCAGGACTGTAAGGAGTGATTCGTTACCACTGAAGGTGTCCAGATCTGGCTCAGAATTAGTAAAGCGGTATAAATAGTGCAACAGTGATTAACTAAATATTAGTCTGCATGTTTAAATTAATTAAATAAATAAAAATAAATAAATTGAATTAAGCTCTTTGCCCCTGTCCTTTCTCCTTTTGTTCTCCAGTCATGTTTCATGGAATCATAGAAAAATTAGGTTGCAAGGGTCCTCAGGACCTCGAGTCCAACTGCCTGCTCAAAGAAGGGCTAACTTCACAGTTCAATCAGATTTGTCCAATTACAATTTATTAAAATGTACTGAAATAGAAGCAGCCAGCTTCCAGTGAAGAGGAACAGCTGCCTAAATGATCAAAACTGAGAACTTTGACCATTCAAATAACTTTCCCTATATTGCTCTTGTGGCCGCTTTCTCCAGCAACCTCTCCCATAGAGTTTCCTTACACATCTGCCCTTATTCTGAGACTTTGCCTGAACTCTTTTTTCACTGTGATCCTGTGTTATTAACCAACATGCTTCATAAAATATAACAACAAAACATTATTTCAGCTCTCTAGCTAGCCTGAAAACATCAAAGGATGTGATGGACACTGGTCACTATAATGTTTTTGCAATTTATGTCTTGGCTAGTACAATATTTAAGGCACACTCGCTTGAGCAGAGCTACCCAAATCCAATGTTAAATGCCCAAAGACACAAAAACACTGTTTCTGTGTTTATTAAAGCTAAAAGTTTTGAGCTACCCTAAAGAAAACGAGGATAAATTTGTATCTTTATGTTAAAGCTGGAAGCCAGGCTAGAATCTTAGAATTCATGTGGTGTGCTTTGAAAAATACTCCTAATCTTTCAACTGCAAACCCTTACTGTATCATCAAAGTAGACTCCACCTATGGTTTGATTCTGTACAGTGGGCTCAAATAATACTGCTTACTTAATGGCTTTGGAGTAAGGGACAAGAACAACCTTACGGAGGAAATTCTGTAACTCTCCCTGTAGACCAATAGAGCATTTCTGTAGGTGTAGCAATAGGAAACAAATACATCTCTATAAATTAATGTTAAAGTAACACTATGAGAAGTGAAGATAAGGAAAGTTTAGATAAGGAAAAGCCAATAAAAAAGGAATGCCTGGAAAGAAAGGCGTGACTTAAATGAGTACTGTGAACTGTACATCAAAGGTGCAGCTAGCCACACTCGACACAAATCAACGATTTTAGTGAGAGTAATTGTGATTATTTACCTTACTTCCATCTGCAATTCACTTGAACATGGTGATATCTTCACTTCCTGCTTTACAGTAGTACAGAATTGTTCTACATCCTTAATGGTTCTGAAGATAGGCTGTATTTTGAGGACTGTTGAAACGATCCTTCGGAATTTCTACCATGATGCAGTGTGAAATTAAGTTACCAAATATTTCTAAAATGTTTATGAATCCTCATGTAAAAAAAGCTTTATGTATTAATATTAAAAGACCAGATGAACTATATCCATTTGGATCTTATGCTGTCAGTAAAGTCATTACTTTCTGTACTGTTTTTCATCAGCAATAATAAAAAAAAAATAAACAGATGCTGGAAGTTGGTTGCATTCCTGTGATGTACTCCATTATTTTATTAGCTATTCATATCAATTATTCATTCAGAGAACTGCTGATCTTGACCAGCTTAAATAAACACTTTCTTTGAGATAGAAAGATATTGCTAAGGAAACCTACCAGTTGTGGAAAAAGTCAAAACACTGAAAAATCAATGTTAATCCTTTTTCCTTAAGGACCTTGGGAGCCAGTGTTTTCCAATAATGGCTTTACTTTATGGAAAATCACCATCAAACCTATAAATAGGATTTCTCTGGCCACTTTAAAAACCTGCTCTGAGTGGAACACTTCACATGCCTTGTTTACATATGAACCTTAATAACTAGTCTTTGGTTGTCATAACCTTAAAAAAATCTTATTATATCAAAACTGTTACCCCTGTGAAAACGTCACCTTGTGGCACCCTTGTTGAGATAACAATTTCTTGGTACATTTACTCTTCTATTGTCATTTTGGCTGAGCTTAATAGCCAGAAGAAGCACAATTCCCAATACACAGCTTAAATAGAAAAAGATATATATATACACCTGCATGACTGCTTGGTTCTTTGCCAAAAATATTAATTTTTAACTGCTTGCTTACTGGTACATACATACTTTCCCTGAAAAATGTATCTGTTTTGCCACTGACAACTGGCTGTAGATCAGATAGCAGAGTTTCTCTTGTGATGTTAAATATTGTCAGTGCCTCAAAAATTGCCGACTGCTGCAGAGCTGAAAACTCCAGCAAGATCACATCAGCCTTTGCTGAGGCAGGAGTAATGAAAGAAGAGCTGGTGGGAATGAGGCAAGGAAAAGAGAAAGTTATTTTGCAGAAAGAGGAAGATAAAAAGGGATAGAGGATCATTTAGGGTTAGTCTGGAGTTATTGCTGCCATTTAATAAAAATGCTTCCCCCACCAGATTAGCATTACAACTCCCCATGCAATTATCAAACTCCTATCAGTTAAATCTGCTAAAATAAAGGCTGGAAAAAAGAGGTTTTTCACCTCTTTTCCAGTTGGGGAAGCAGATTTCAGGCAATGTTTAAACCTTCTAAGTCAAAGCCAGACTCTTTGGCTGCATCTACATTGCCACATCAGCTCTGGGCTCAACTTGTCCACAGTGGCTGTATTTTCTCTCAGAGCCCAGCTTTGCCCTGCTGGCACCTGAGCATCCCGGGTACAGCTTTCCACGCACAGCTGAGTCTCCTCGCGCAGCCTTTCCCTAGGGCCGCTGTGCCCGAGTCCCGCCGAGATGAGCGGATGCAGCATCTTGAGCCCTGATCCCAGTGCTTCACAGCGCTGCACCCTGCGCTCCCTTTCTTCAATGCCCCCTTTAGCTATCAGATTTCACGGGCTGCCACTAAAAGTGTGTTCCAAAACATGCTCCCCCATAAACACTCCACCTGGTGAAACCCCAAAGTGCATTGGTTTATGTACTAATGTGTATAACTGCGTAAGACTCGCTTATTTTTACTGAAATTTTCATTAAATATTCTAGTCCAGCAATAAGGGTGACAGAAACCAGCTCTGCGTTCGTTTTCCTTAGCTGTGGGAATTGGTTTGACAAAGAGAGACTCATTTAAATACTAATCCTAGGATCACGTCTTTTTCAACCTTATCAGACACATTCAGACCTGTTTGTTTCAAGACACCATGTCACAATTTTACACACAGAACTACCAGTTTCAGTCAACGCAAAATAATGCTTTTTCTATTCTATTACGGCTTTTGACACCATGGCCTTCAAACTGCCATCTGTCCCCCACCTCAGCCCCTCCTGTTCCCTCCTAATGCCTACTGTATTTCTCTTGGTCTCTTTTTGCTCTCCTGTGTTCTACAGGCTCCCATCGCACACAAGGCCTCTAAAGTTTACAGACTTTGGATTTGGGTTGAACTGTTCACGGAGCAAAGGTCCAAGTGCTTCCAGAGATACTGACTCGTTTCAGGGCTGTATTTCTTAGTGGACAAGTAGCACGTCAAGATTGCAAACCCACGGCATGTGCAGCCCTGTCGTGGCATCGTCACAATTTCAGCTCTCACATAGTACAAGCCTAAGGGCAAAATCAGAAGTTTAAAATTCATTTGAACTTAGGAAATATTTCCACACCCGGAGAATCAAGTTGAGACACACAATAACAAGTAACTGCCACCGAGCAGCCTGACCTCCTTAGCAGCTCATTTGGCACTCCTAGAGTAATGTAGGTTGGTTGGTGTCCTCCAGACCGTTTGAGCATGAGTTTCATTACTAATTTTGCAATTTGTACCTATTTTGAGGACATCTGACTTCATCACTCTGACTTCCTGCATTAGGCCTGCAAATTCATTTTGCCAATTCTACACAGTTCTCCTGTTTTGCTGAGAGCATTACTACTTGTTTTCCTTACTGAGGCTGGTATACAGCCTCTGGCTTGTGTTTTTGAGTATAATAAAATATCAGTGATGATTCTTTCTCCAGGATGTAAGAATACAGTACCCAGGAAAGTCAAGATGCCTTCAAGCAGTCTGTAATTAAATGTTTGTACATACAGAGATTCCCCTACAATAAAGGAACTGTTGGGAAGTGCTTATTAGATTTCAGAATTATTAATGACACAGTCAGTTTATATAGTAACTATATGTCTATATATGCAAACAGTAGAGGCGGTCTTTCTTCTAGTAAATAATAGCGGAAGAATATGGCTTGAATTGACCATGTCTTATCAAGAAAGAATTGGTGTTGTGCATCTATTAGTATACATAGAAGCGTTTACTGAAGATCTAAATGTTTAGGAAGCAGTATCTATATAATACTTACAGCACCCACAGCTTCTTGAGACTCAGCACATGTGTGCACAAGCTCACATAGTACGAAAGCACGGGACATAATGCACATCAGTTTCCAGGATATATCGTTATTTACTCAAAAATGCATCATTCTCATCCATGAAAGTCTATTGGAAATACTTGAATAATAAATTCAAAAAGTAACTGAAAAGAACAGTGGATGTGCGTGGGGTTGATGGCAACGCTCATATATCCAGTCCTTCTAGGCACCTTTATTCTGACTAATCTTTCGTTTCCAGTGGATTGGTAACCTCTAACAAAAGAGCTGTCCTTTTTAATCATGTTCTTCCCTTCTCATTCCATTCTCTCTCCATACACAATCACGTTCCGTTTGTTGATCCTATCACAGAAGCCCCCAGGCTCAAGAAAAGTCTTTTTCAGCATGATTATATACATCTCTTCAACCTTTCTTGCCCCTTTCTTTTTACTGCCATTCACCATCACAGACTTCCAGTGCATGGCAAATTAAATGTGACAACAACGTTCTATTATGTTTTTATATATATGCATATATATTTATAGAAAAATCAGTAGAATATATCTATAGATGTATTATATTTTAAAATGGTAATGAGAAATTCCATTGTTTGCATACTTTTTCCTGTAATGGATTACTTTGCTTACTTTGTTCTGGATGATCAGAACAGATGACTAACATAAATCACAGAAGTCTACAAATATTTGGTATGGCATATTATTTTCTTCAAAAGCCAGGAATCAGCTAACCTGCAAAGCTTTTTGTCTGCAAATCGTTTGATGCTTAACTGTGCTTGGTGATTGTTCAGGCAGGTAAACCTTCACATAAAAAAAAATCTACTAGCTGCAAGAAAACAAACAAACAAACAAACAAAACAAAACTTTCTTCTTTTTTCCTCCCTTTATTTTTCTTATTTTCATCTCTAGTTCGGGACACACTTTACCTATCTTGTTTTCTTTTTGCTACAAGCTTTGGCTCCACTGAAGTCAATTAGAAGATTTCCACTGATCACAGAGGAGCAATTTTTACTCTAAATTTTGGGCCAAAACCCAAGTAAACACCTTTTGATGAATACAAAATATGCAGCAAGTACATCATAGGATTGATAAGAAAAGTAGTGACCTCCATATGATCATATATATCTAAGCCTACATAACTGTTAGTACCACCTGTATATTTTGGAAGTGGTGATTGGAAAGTTATTTATTTCACACCTTTGAAAACAGAGCAGATCAGTAAAAATAAATAAAATATTAATATATAATAATCAGTTTAGATAGTAAGTAGTAAAACACAACAAGATACATAAAATATCTGTTGTAAAATGAGAGCCACATGCAAGAAGCAACCAAAATCCAGATATTATTCAGGCATGGCATCATCTTCTCATCCTTTGTAACCTTGAAACAGCTCTAAGTTTCTTGAGGACACAAAAAATCCATCTTCCGTTTGCCATGTTTAGAAAAGAAATTCAAAAGGCCTTGGGAAGCACACTGCCTTGTTGCTCCTTTCTCTGTTAAGTCTAACAGACATAGGAGACAAGGTCTGTAATTAGCAGAATGACCTACTGCATTGAGACTGAGGATCACTAGTATAAAGTAGCTTAGGACCACACTCGTTTGAAATCTGTACCCTTCCCACCCTCCTTTTCCTTGAGAGATACTGCCTGCAGACAGTGCCTCTCACATCAAAATGTCTGTATGTATGTAGTAGTTATTTTTGTTCTTTGTCTTAGCTGCAAGAATACTGGAGAGTGAAAACCTCTTGAGTGACATGAATCAAGAAAGAAACTGTCCATCAAATCAGCATACTATACATTTACATTTTTGCACTGTTAAGATAACAGTGCAAACATGGATAGTAGCATTCTGGGCTCCCATTAGTTACTTTTCTAGGTAATGCACATCAGCTTACATGATACCTTTGTGTTAGTGACAAAATATGTGGTGTTTCCTTGTTGACTTTATAAAAATATTTGTTCAGATATCAGTCTTCCACCTAGTGTTTATTCTTCAGCAGAGAAAACATGAAAGGCACTTGGGTGAATTCCTTATCATGTGACACATATCAGGTGATCAAGCTCAGTTCAGCTTGGAGAATCTCCATCCAGAGCTGCAGGACAGAAATTTGTGCCTTAAGCAGCACACTAATAAAATTTGTTATTTTGATCTCCTCGTTTGTAATACCCAAGGACTTAGAAGAATGAATTTCCTAAAAATTCCTACAGGTCGTACAGATCAGGAAGGGTGTGCACTGACAAGGCATATGCACTCACAGTATCAAACAAGAGCAAAATTCCCTCCTGGTATAAAAATATGTTATTTCTGACCTGTTTAGACCACTAATTTGCTCTCTAATGTCTAGTATTGTCAATCTGCTACTTCTTACTGCCTCACTAAAGTACGTATACATTATACAAGATACAATCTTTAAACACTCAGTATCATCAAACAATCTGATTCAGCTGAAAATATCTGTTGGCCACAAACTGATTTAGTATTAAGTTTCAGGGAAATGACCAGTGTAGAAGGAGAGAAAGGAAAAATGCAAATTATCTTGTCAGGCTTCCCAGTTCAGCTTGGTGCTCCAAAAATCTCTTCCATTTCTTTTTGCAGTGAGAATACCTTGTTATTCCCCCAGCCCATTTCTATTTGCGAGCAAGCGCTCTTCCGCAGTGACAGATGGAAAACACTGGCAGAGAAGACAACCATGTATGTGCATTAATTATGTCAAGGGCAGGATTCCCAGATGAGAGTGTTAAAGCATCTATCTACAAGAAGTTTACTAGCCCACAGCAAAAAAGATTTACCAGCACTAATCCTATTCTGCACTAAATTAACTCTTCTTTTTTATTGTGATCTTTACAACCAACTTCTATGAAGTATTTGACACAGTGAATGTTAGCACAGCATCTTTATATGTTCCTTTAGTTAATGATTTCTACCTTCTTCATTCTTAACTTCCTGATTTCTGGATCTCCATTACGTTTTCTGAGCCATTTGTTAAAATGGCCAGGGACTCATTAGAGTAAGGACACAAACCTAGCAACAGAGCAGGTATGTTCCACCTGAGTGCAGCTGGAAAACTCAAAAACCACAACAGGAGTTCATAATCTTAAAATCAAGGAGAAAGAAATAGAATGATGAGAAAGCATGAAACAAGGGGAAAACAGAAGTGTAGGTGAAACCAGTTAATACTAGCTCAAAGTCAGAATTCAAAGGTGTAGTCAGCTAACAAGCAGCCAAAAGCCTCAGCTGGCCACTCATCCTGGATGACATCCATCTGACACAGAGTCTTTAGGGCTCAGATTTCTGCAAAAGATTAATATAACCCTACAGGAGTGTAAAGAAAAAGGCAGAAGAGTAATTCTGCATAGTTCACAGAAAATACATCTCGTGCACAGAAACAATGGGAAAAGTATCTTCATTCTACCAGAACAACAGCCATCAGAAGGCTATATTTCTTCATTATTTTGGTTAGTTTGGGCTGAAGGAGACTGTGCTGGATTCAGGCTTGAAGTTTTGGAAGAGTCAGTTTTAGGTAGCTGGTTTTGGTCCACACATAAAACCACAATGGTTTTGAATAGAACATGAAATCATACCTAACATGAAGTTCAAGTAGAACTTGAAGTTTAAGTACTACCTCTTCACTCATCCTATGTACTGACTTCTGTACCAGCAGAATTAAAATACTGAGGTTTTAGTTTCCAGCAAGTTTCCAACACAACTATAACCAATGCTGAGCACCTCTGTATGCTGCAAAGGGCTGCTTGTGTGTTGAAGACCTTCCTTGTCTTCTCTAACCATTCACTAGTCTAATAAAAGATATTGCCTCTGCTTACAAATCTTTTCTTATCCTATGCTCATCACTTAGATCCAACCATAGCAAGATTAATGTATGCTCTTAACTATAAATGTGTGAATAGTCCCATTAGCATTAATAACTCTTATAGCTGTACCGTCATTTCTGAGTTGACATCAGAGGCAAATCAGAGAGAGATATTTCCCTCTCAGTACACTAAGTTTACACATTTCTCTCTCTTCCTATAATAGAGGTCTATGATACGTATTATATACAGCTCCCAGGTAGGCAAGGAAGAGGGCTATCATTATAGAAGTGAGCACTAAACAACAGAGAAAGCTCTAAGTCTGCATATATTGGGGAAAAAAATCACATTCTGCTCAAGAAGATGATGCTATGTAGCCAGCAGACAACAAACAACTGTCTGGTTCTGTGTCACGACCCAACTGTGGCACTGAGAGGCAAAACCGAGGCCAGCTCTGCGGTGGTAGGAATAGTGTTTGGATGGCATTACAGCCCATGAAACGTTGCTCTGTGCTGCAAGCAGGGCCAGCCACAGCCATCTCATTGTCTGTAGGTTACCGTGAAATCTTTATTTTTTGCACCTGCCACAGCAATAACTGCTCCTTATTACAGCACTTCTTTCCAACAGTTAATGTTCCTCATTTGTGCTGGCTTTGAGTTGGCCTGTCCCTCTCTAACAAAGCGCTATGTTAGGGTTATGAGTCAGACCAAACAATGAGGGCTAGCGGGTGTAGGTGAGCAACAATGTGAAGTAAGAACACCAGGGCAGCGACAGAAACCTATTTCATCCTGAGTTAATATCAGGAAGATTAAAAGATGTGAAGTGAGAGAGGACTCTCTTCCAGTGCCCAGGTCTTGATGATTTAATTAGTAACTTAGAATTGTGAATAAAAAAAAAAAAAAAAAATCTGAGCTTGCATGGATAATTCCAGGAGCAGAGAGCTGCCTCTGCACAGCTCCTATGACCACGCACCATGCAGATCATAGCTAGTAGTTGTGAAAATGGCTGGAAGCCCAGTACGCTCCTCGACCTACTTGTCTCCCGTCCAAACAGGCAGCCTCACAGTAAGCCTGGAAGTCACACACACAACTGTCTAAAGCCACAACATTATGTCAGTGCCAGCAGTCTGCCGAACTGTGAGCACAGTGGTTATGTGGGGCCTGCATATTCCAAAGAACGAGCATACTTAAAAAAGCCGGGTAATAAGACAGACAGTATGCATCTGATATCAAGGGTGGTCACAGGGCATCTCTGAAAGCACAGCTGGACATTTGCTACAATATTTTTAGAACATCCAAGAATTATTTGCATGGGTTTTTCCACAGGACGGGGCAGTCTGGTTTTGCTCAGAATTCCTCTAATAATGCATGCCACCTACTACAGCGACAGGAGCAGGTACATTCTGGAGAGATGGCTACGAGGCGCCCTGTCTATCAGGGAACAGGCCACAACCTGCCTACAGGGAGATAAAGATCAGTGGGTGATTTGCAGAAATCAAGGGTATGCAAGAGACTCATAGCTTCCCTGATAAATGTACATATCTCTCACTAATAAAAGGTTATTGCAAAATGTCAAATAAAAACGTATTTGTGTTTAACAATTAAATGTAATTGGCAAGTGCTAATGGCTTTGTGATCACAAAACTGGGGAGAAAAGAAAAGAGGGAGAAACTAGTTTGAAGGGATTTTATCTAATTTCATTTTAATTAGATCTTTTTTCTAACTGAGTTTCTAATTTTTCAATTAGCAATTAGCAGCTGCAACTCATTCTGAGCATCACGAGGTGCCAGAGACACTAATTACACCACAGGAGTAGGAGGCTGAAATGAGAAATAAAATTATCCATGAATGTTATTAGAAGAAAGGAATGATTACATTCTGTAATAATATACTGATGTGACTGATGTGAGCCTAATTAGACTGAAGGATTTGGGGGAAAATAGGAGATTTAAAAATGGATTATATTTAGAAGCCTACAGGTCACTTTTTTGTCATTAATATAGCTTAGGTATATTGCTTGGAAAGCAATTTGGAAGTGATGTGTCTGTGTCAAGTCATTCAGCAAAGGTCTAAATAACAAAGAGAGATGGCCTGGCTTGAGGAAGAAGGAACAGATCTCTTTGCAGATCTTCTCCAGATCTACATGAAGATAATGGAATTCCCTATCAGCTCTCTGTGCCTTCACTCCTCCATCTATAAAATAGCAAGCACAAAATATACCCCTTATTTTGGGAATATTTTGAGACCCACAGCTGAAAGCAAATCCAAAGATACACTATTTTTATATTTTATAAGGCAAGGGGAGGCTCTAAATGTGAAGACATTGGTGGAACTCAGTGGAGCCTGCACTGACAGCTAGGCATTTATCCAGGCTCCCAGACAGCTTTGGCTATCCTGCTGCAACTACACTAATACTTTTAGTTTATATCTACTATAACAACAACAACAACATTGATGTAACTTGTCTTCAAAGCTTTGGATGACACCAGGGACATTTCTCAGAGTATTTTCAGTTCAGTGAAAAGCTTGGTTTAGAGCAAAGCCAGGGCCAGTCTGAATGGCAGTAGCTGAATGTCAATAAATAAGCTTCTCCCATTCCTTCTGGGCAAGCCTCTGAAAACACAGTTGGGAACCTGAAATAAAGAACAACGCTTCGTCTGTTGCATTCTTGGCTGGGGAGAAAGCAAGAGCTGGGGATGGGAGATGTAGAAGAGGTACCAGGTCCTCTTAACACTTCTGCTGTAGTTAAAGTGGGTCCCCCCTTGCCTGCTATCAAACGTCTATGCAGGGCCTGAACTTCGCCTAATTAAAGGCAAAAACTACAGACTTCAAGGAAAAAGCTATTTAATCATACCAATAGCAAAAGGACACCATAGGGAACCAAGCAAAAAACCTAAAGAGCCACTTGATAGCAAAAAGCGAACACTGCCCTCAGTCCGTTTACTTCCACATCCACAAACATACCAACTTTTCTTTGTGAATCAATAATCTTTCCCACTTGATTTAGTGACGGGAGTGACCTCTTGCCTACTCCAGAGTGCACAACCTGCATTTCGGTATCACTTCAAGGCACCCCCAGTAATAAATGATTACATTCAAATGTGGCTCTCAACAAAATTTATGAGCTCCCATTCATCCCACTCCCCTATTTGTCTTTATATATCTCACAGCATTTGCCACTAATTATATTCCTCTTTATAATCTGCGCTCCCCAGTTAAGGGATGTAATTGATAGCGTCTGAAAAATCATTAATTCCAAAATGGACCAGAAGTGTTTTGTCATGCTGTTTCCCCCCACCCCATTATTGCTTTTCTTCCCAGCACCCCCAGTTCTATTACTAAGACACTTCACAGCTCACAGAAGATCCAATAATGATGCTATAATGAAAGAGGAAAAAAGAACTGTGAATTTAAGCAAAATTCACTCCCATTAGCTGCTAGTGAACTATGGCTACAGGACACACACTTTGAAGAGGCGTGCCATATGAAGAACCAGCCCAAGATGCTGCAAGCAAACCCTGTCGCTTGTTTTAGCCTCACCACTAACTCACTGTGATGACTCCATTGCCAGGGTGAACAGTTAGTGTATAATGACGACAGAGGAAGATGGTGGGGGAAATAACAAAACAACAAAACAAAACAAAAAAAACCACCCTTCATTTAGAATTCAGCTGTTGTGGCATGTGGTCCTCCAGAGCTGGAAATTGTCTTTGCCAGCAGCTCTGCTTTGTTGCTGTGTGACACAAGAATTCGGTGATTTAGGGGCACTGGGGTGCAGCCATTAATAAATAAAATGGACATTTACTGCAGAGGAAAGGAGGGAGAAAGGCAACAAAGGTAAATAAGGAAGTCTGAAGTAGTTAGATTTTCAGTTCTACTGAAAATTTGGAGCTCTTGAGTCCAAGAGTGAAAATGAGAATTTCGTAACACACTGCCTGTCTGCATTAATATGATGATCTGCAGAATATTTTTCTTTCCTCCCTGACCCTACCAGTTTTCTCACTGAAGTGTCATGTGCTATATAGTCCCTACTCCAAGATCTTCAATTCTCAAGTTATTTTGCCACTTAAAAAAAAAAAAAGAAGGAGAAGAAGAAGAAAAAGAAAAAAGAAAGAAAATCAGTCTCTCACTCTTGTTGCCACTGGACAGTTTTAACACAAAGCTGCGAAGCACTAAGAGCACTTACAACAATTCATCGCAGAGGAAGTAGAGTAACAACTGATTCTCTTTCCTGTATTGCCAAACAGAAGCATCTACAGAATTTTATTTTCTTTCCAAAGTGAAGTTTGCCTCACAAACAGTGAGGTGGTTACAAAAACCACAGTGAGTTTAATAGTTTTGCCAGTCACAATGATTTCCATACCAATGCACTCCGTAAAAACCACTAAGCAAACCAACCTCCTAATCAATCCCTTGTAGCTTTAACTGGATTTCCTCCTCTCTAGGAAACAGTACAAGGAAGTGTACAAGCTCTGGCTGTAGAAGTCCAGATGCTTCATAAGCTCTGTTCAGATCTAGATAAGAAAATCTCTTCGCTTGAAAGATGTTTTGGATGACTTACTACTTCAAATACAAAGAAAGTTTGTCCTTTCTTCCCCATGCTGAGCTGACATTATCTGAAACACCGCACAGGTCTTTCAACCTCTGCGAAGTTGTTTCAAGAGGAAAAGTTTATGAGGAATTTCTCCCCTCCGGCTTCATCTTCTTCCATCATCCTGCACACTCCCATGTAACCCAAGGATGCTGCAATACAGCCAGGAATAGCTTTCACTCTCTGTCCAGAAATAATCCAGACTGTCTGAGTGCTGCTCTGTAAGAACCAGCCAGGACAAAATCTAGATGGCTTAGCCCTTATCAGATGGGTTCTCTTGAATCAAGCTTTTGGTACTATGTGGATTAGACTTGCCAGCAATAATGCCTATTTCTGGATGTTTTGTTCAGAGAGAAGATTAAAATCAGTGGAACTAGTCCTGAATTCTCACTCAATAAGAGTATAGAGGATAGGAAGTCAGTCCTGAAACAAGGTTTCAGCTTGTCCTTACTTAACATACCAGATGACTATTTACACTAAAAGGTCACTTTGCAACTCTGTGGAAGTATCTTGTGATCTGGAAGTGGCTGGTAATGCACTTCAATCTTTATCCTGCAAATACAGCAATAAGAGTTTGAGAGTTCGTATTCATTCATGGGAATGCCACAAGACTTGGTTCCTACCAAATCACTCCAGAAGGATTTTTTTTTTATAAGAAAAATCATCACTTCACATACAATTCAAATGGCCTTCAAATCTCCAAAAGGCTGTACTTGCCACCCAAATGAGACATGTAATACACAGATGCTTGCCCAGTGTAACACTTTGCAAAGAAAAACCCCACTATTTAGGAAATACCCTTCGAAAGTCATTATCGTTGTGAATTCAATTAGTCAAAAATACCACTATAAACACCACTACTTAGTTACTGATTAAATATTCCAGAAGGGTAGTTTTCCCCTCTTATATTCTACATTTACAAATATGGTAGAAGGTTGGCAGTTTTTCATTTATCTGCCCAGCTAGTCTCCATCCACAGACCCTGGACATATATCTGTTTTCTTTACTGCAAAGCTTGGGAGGAATCATGCATTTTAGACAAATATTTCTATCATCGCATTTGACGCTGAACAAGCAGGAAAAATATGGCCCATCACAAGAAATATCAGTATAATGTTCCAATTTTCCACCATTTGACAGCAATCAAGTAGAGACTAATGGTTTTCCTCTGTGACTAAATCATTTAGAGACCAAGGTATTCTGTCTCCTTCTCATTAGGAAAAAAAAAATTCCAATAATCTCATTATCCCAATGTGAATAACAGTGAAAATACACCAAGACTAATGGTTCCTTCAGCACTCTCGTTCAGCGAGATCAGTCGGGCAGTGTTTTATGGATTCTGCTTAAGCAATGAGGTCTGCCTTGTGACACAGCGCACCCAGCTCACTTCCCCTCCCCTCTCAGCTACGACCTAACTGCTGCTGCTTTGTTTCAAGTGAGGCTTACATTTGACTCTGCGTACTGAAGACTTTTATGTACTATTTTTAACTAACTTCAATAGAAAAAGAATGTGTCATGGAATGTTAAACTTTATGGAAATTCTCCTAGAGAATAACATAATTTCATGGTGCATTACTCTACAATGACTGGGTACTCGAACAATTAATTTTTAAGGTGTAGCCTTTTTCTTCCTGTGCTGTATTTAGCTTTCTCCTAAACCATCAACAATATCAGGATTCCTTCTTTCCCTTTATGATCTGAGATGGCAGTTTAAGCCTCACAGCATGTGCTGCATTTTTACAATTTATCATGCAGAATATTCTTCCTGAAAATATAGTGGAGAAGGGGAACCAAAATGTTTCAGAATTTATCCTAATTATTTCTAGCTCATGAATATATTTCCATTTCTCAGCCTACCTTATTTTCTGCTGAAAGTCTTCCAGAATTTCCCAGAATACATTGAAGGTAATCTTTCTTCAAATACTTACTAGCATGTCTAGCAAATGCTATCTGAAATAGTCCCACTGAAGCTGGTACAGCAAACAGAATTAAACCCTTTTTCATTGGTGGATCATGAACATCTCCAGAGAAACAACACATGAGGATCAAAGAAATATGAGCAAGGAAAATGGCCATGCTAATTAGAGGTAATAACAGTTTATCTGCCTAACTGAGAGTAGCACCTGGAGCTGAAATTGCTTCGTATACCCTGTTAGGAAACATCCTCTTCTGACGGCATCTACTATTTGTGTACTGTAACACTACATACTTAATCTTGCAGAATACTTCTTCCTTTACAATCTATTATCTCACTAGCCACCTACTAATTCTAGTGGACAACTGCCATCAAGCCAATTGATTTGCAAGGATGCCATCTGTAGTGTGATGTGCGTAAACCTAACTTCCATCTGAGTAAATTGCCATTTCTGGCTTTTTTTGTTATCCAGTAATGTGTTGACTGAATAATTTGTGCATGTCTACAACTTCTATGGAACCATGCAAAACACGGATCAGCAAGTCATTACAGCATGTCTCTTCCAACACATATGCTTTCATGGTAATATTAATCAGACAAGCTAAGAAGTAACTCTCTTAATGTTAGACATTATTCTCTTCTGCTACACTAATCTAGTGGATTAACTATGCCATGTTTACATTAAAGCTAAGTATTTTGGTCTTTATTCCTTTCAGTCCACCACTTCCCATCCTTTCTATGTAAAATATTAGCTTTGGGATGTATTTCAAAGGTTTTGTAATCACTAATACATATTTACAGATTCAAAGACACAAAGCTTACAAGACTAGATCCTAAAAGGTGTAAAACTGGGTTTGCTTTGTCACTTCGCCTAGAACCACACCAGTAACTTGTTCAGATTTGCCCTGTGCAAACTCAGGAGTAAAGCCCTGTCTGTGAAGAATCTGCACTGCACCTGCAAGAGACAAGCACACTCCTACAAGGACTGGGGCTCACTGGAAAGAGAGAGGCCTTTTTTGGCCAGGTAGAAACAGCACTGTAAAGGAAGCAGGCAGTTTGGGAGCATCCGAGAGCATCACTATCACCGTAAACATACTGTGAGCGATAGTGACAGTTAAGCAGAGGAAATTAGAGTATCTGACACAGAATTGCCAAATGCAGAAGGCGGAGACCTAGACATCTTCCTCCTTGTCGCTGGCAAATCACTCTGAGCTGCAAAACAACGTATTTTTTGCAGTTGTTTACAGTAGGCATTCCATTAAGGAGACTGGGTAATGTGTTAAATGGGGGCTTGAAAGTCATGCACATGCAAGATCAGAAGCATGTATGGATTTTCTGAGGCCACTTTCTACTGTAAGTCCCTGAAGTACTTCTTGTGCTGGCAAAATTGTTGGTATGTGCAGTCCTAAATAAAGAAAACTCCATGGAGTGCAAAAAAAAAAAAAAAAAAAAAAAAAAAAAAAAAAAGAAAGAAAAGGATGGTAAATGTTCAATTATAGAAAAAAGAGAGACAGAAGTCAGGAGAAAAAATATTCTTAAAGCAGCTTCATGTTTAAAATGAAGATGTTCCCAGTCTGTCACCCACAGAATGTGTTAGTCTATGTAATTATTCTTAGGCTATTCTCTAGCTCTATAGGCCAAAATATTCACATCAAACTGAAACACATACAAAGCTTGTCAGTCACAAGTAATTTCTCAGTCTCAGTGAGTTTTGATGGAAAATGTAATTTACAAAAAAGAATTAACGTTTTCATTTCAAGACATCAATAAATGACACTTTCCAAAGATGCTCCAGTACCTTGTAAGAGTTGTAGTTCAAGATATCTTAACCTAGCATTTCCCTTATCTACTGAGATTCTGCCTAGGATACAATTTCTTGACGTATTCATTCTCCTCTCTAAGGAGCAGCACATTGAGTCACCTGAGTTCACATAAAGGGGAATTGTTCCTATCTAAAGAGACCTCATGATAAGTTTTAATCTGAATTAAATAGAGTCAGCTTCATTTCTGGAGGTGCTGAACCCCTCTTCTTCTCTTCAAGGTTGCTCAACACCTCTGAAAAACTGGATGCCTGTACCTAAAAGACAGTAAAATTAATCTCTCCATTTGATTCCCTTGAATAGATTAATATGCTTTATTTTATTTAATTGGATGGGTGTTTGGAATCAATACAGTCTTTCTGATGAAATTGTAACTGTACCTGAAGAACCATTACGATCTCCACGGAAATAACAGTGATAGAGACGACAACATTAACCAGAGATCATGGACACAATAAACCTTACTATCTCCATTTGAGACCTTATGGTTGACTGTACCAATACACCCTCAGGGACCCTGATCTGGTGAGGATTGCCACTTCAGTTTTCTTCAGAGCCATTATAGGCTTCTATGACAATTAGTGCTTGGCTGGGGACCACTGGACCAGAGAGATCGAGCACTTCACTAGGCTAGTACTCATAACATTGCTGGGTAAAGACTTGCACAGAGAATCACAGCAGTATAGCTGATTTTTTATTGGGGTTTATGTCCTTGTGTCCTGGCTGAATTCCAGCATGGCCAATTACATTATATCTATCCAGACATCCTCTGTATTTTCAAATGAATACCTATTTCATACCCATTTCTATCTAAAAGCTGTTTAATAACGTTGTTGTGCCCTGTTAAACAGATGGTATATTCTATTTCAAAGATAGTTGGGTTTTTCTTTGAGAGACACTGATGTTGTGCACAACTACAAACTCATTTGGGCTCTACTGGGGCAAAAATGACTATATTTCAAGCATTGTTGATTTCAAGAAAGTAATTTACTACTGCATTTTGAGAGCTTAAATTTAGAATTTAAAAGCATTAGAGCCTCATTTTTAAGCAAACTAATATAGGACACAGCTAATGCTGTTCTGAGTATGACGCCTGCATAGGCACAGAGAGACCATCACCACAGCTAAGTTAATGAGAATCTTTAGCAGCATTTTCTAAGTGGTGCCTAAAGGCTGAATTCACAATAATTACAAGCCTGATATTTTATTTTGGATGGACAAAACTGATAACTCTTCCAGAAATTTGGTACCATATTCTTTTAGCCACAATCCTTTTTCCAAAATGATGAAATTCTATAGCCCATGTTATGCAAAAAGGAAGACCAGGTTATTATCTCTATGAATCCATGGCATTTCTGGGAGTAGATCTAAATAATCTGTTATCACAGTTTCTCTTTTAACATCATAAACTGCACTAATAATTTTCTCAGTTCTAATTTCTTAGTTGCCATATTTTCCATCATACTGGAATACACAGTTCTAACAAATGGTATAATTTTTTTTACTTGAAAAATGTTAAACAAGAAGAAAGCTTCCAAGAGTGAGCAAGTGTGAATCCCTTGCTGCTGCATCTTTCCTCCAGCTGCTAGACAGGCATTCATTTTATCCAGTTACCAAGACATCTGAACAATCACCCTCAATACAATAGGGCTGATCTTGGAGCAACTGTGCTTTGTACCACAGATTCCTTCTGGGGAAATCATCCTTTTAACAACAACCAAAAAATAGTAACAATACTACTTACTTCCCTGACAGTTTATTTCCAGCTTGAAGTCATTTTCACACCTCACAAATGTGGTCTTAATGAGCAGAAAAATTAAACAGTAAAATTCACTAATATCTCTTTAAACAGCTAACTATTTTGGCAGATCAGTCTACGTTATTCCTTTCACTGGGGAGGCTGGAGTGCACCTGGCATATTCTCTAAACAGCCTTTCTGTAATGAATCTTAACATTTTCTGAGGAGACTAAATCCTTTATGAGAAAGGGTGATAAAAAAACAACCTCATGGCCTGTGGGGTGACTGAGTGAAGGAAACAGTGTGTGGTGAATGAACCAGACTCACGGCACTCGAGGTGTGCATCTGCAATTTGCTGTTCAGTCTAGAATGGGCTTCCGTTGCTCCCCTATTCACGGGGCAGAGCAAACGAGGCTGTTACGCAGCCCAGCTGCAGAGCCTGGCTTTTCAGCTCAAGCTTCAAGGATGCTCAGGCTTGACTGTGGCAGCTGCATTGTCCCATTAATGGCCAGAGAGAGTGTTTGACTTTTACCCACACTGGAGTAGGACACTGTCCTTTATGTTAGGGAATTCTTTTCCTTTGTGAAAGCTGTGGACTAAGGGCAGTATGAAAGAGTGCAGAAAACACAAAGCAAAAATTTCGAAGTTTCAGTAGTATAAGTAGCTGTTCTAGAAAAGTACAAAGGCCATTTGTTCTTTTGAAGTAATTTTAACCATAGAATCCCATTGGTAGTTGTGGCATTCTTCACTATTTTCTGCTGTATGCTCTTGCTATATATAGAAATCCTGTAGCATTGCATCTTGACTTGGTGTTACGCGTAATGATTAGGTGGCAGCCAAGTTTATTTTGAAGTAAGTGTTAGGTCACAACATTACTTTTGTCTGACAGATGAGTTTTCCTTGCCTTTGAAAAAGTGATAAGAATTAAACTGCAGTTTATAATCTCATAAAGAAAGAGTGGACAAATTACCCAGCTATGTTGTATTGGTTGGAATTGTTAGTTAAAAGTGACAACCATGACTATAATTTACACGTAGATTCCAGATTTAAACAAACTCCTAGCATTAAATCTTATATTGCCAACCTTATTTTTCAGGCTCATTTTGTGTTGGAAAACATTTAACCACAGACTTTAACTGCTAATACAGTGCCATGAAATACAAAGTATAAATCAAAATTACTGGATCATTCAAACACTGTCTGAGTAGTTGCTTATATGGTGCTTTTCTTCTACTGCTTCTGTATGGCTGCAGAGATGCAATTAAATTATGATATACTGTATACATCTCACTGCCATCTTGGCAAACTCTGGCACAAACAAAAATAGTATGTTTAACTAATTAGTTTCCTGGTTATTCCAAGTATGAATGCTACCAATAATAAAAGAAGCCAAAAAGGGTAGGTACAGTTGAAAAGAAGTTGTTTATAAATATCTTCTAATTTATTCATCAGACCACACTGTACAGAATGAATGAAATATATCACAATTAAAAGGAGGGAAAAACCCTCAAATTCCTTTGTCTCTATCCTAGATGATCTCAGTCTCCCCTCAACAAAGACTGAGCTTAAGGCTACTGCAGAAGGAGCCTGTCTAGTGACCTGCACAGAGGCATGGGAGAGGAGTGGCCCGGGAGCTCTGCTTGTAGCTAGGCAGCTACCGTCAGCGTGCAGTTGTACGATTTCAGAAGAGCTATCTGTCCCAACACCTGGTTCGCGATGGCTGAATTAGTGTTTGCAGGCACGTTCTACGCTATTTTATCAGAAAAAGAACATAAATTCACTGTTACTTAACATTGTTCTCTCCATAAGACCTTGATTTGCTGGGATAAAGGATATCTTGAGTAAACATATTTTCCCTTTCAGTATCTTTCAAACTGAAAGTGAAGCTATTATTCCAACAGTCAGAAAGGGAAGCATCTTTATCACATTGACTAGAAAATGCTGTTCCTCACTTTCCATTGAAAATCTCAAAAATTAAAACACATTCTCAGTAAGAGTTAGGTTTCTTTTTTGGTCAAAAACTTCAAGATGGGTTATTTTCTAGTATTGTATTTTAGGTAACCAGTAATGAAAATTTCAAGTCTGAAACCATTAAGACAAAAAACTATATAAAAAAAACACAACCAAAACTACTGAAAAGTATGTTTGCTTTTTTAAAAGAAAGACAAAGACTTTCCATACAAAGGTCAATTAATTTCCCCTGGGGAAGCAACTGTAATCAAGTTTTTCACCAGGCCTTATCCAGAAATAAACTGAGTTTCTATTAGTAGGTAACTGCTGAATTGTGACTGAAAAACGGAAAGTATTATACATCTGCCCTAAAGGTACTGCATTTTGGAATACCAAAAATATCACATGTACTATAAAACTTACTTATTCAGAGCACCAAACTACTAGGGAGGAGAAAAAAGAAAAAAAAAAAGAAACTAGTCTACTTCCCAGAAGAAACTCATCATTCCCAAATCTTTCAGCAGGGTAAAACCTGCGCTGCATCTCAGGTATTACCTCTAACCATCTTCTATTCACAAAGCAAAACCTTTACTCTCACTCAAACATGCTTTCAGCACACACTGAAAGGACCAATTGAGCTCCTCATCTCCAACTGGGTGTCAGTCAAGGCTGGCCACTGGCTGGGTTGCCCAAGGGAATCACAGGAGGAAACTGCCACCAGCGCTCTGCTGTCCACCAGGGCCCACCCTGTCCCCCCTCCCATTCTTTTGCATTGTGCAATACTTCATAGACACTTGCTGAGTGCTTGCAAGTCTGCAGCTCTGTTTCTGCTGCATTCCAACAGTATTTAAATACAGCTACCAACCTGGAAAGTGCATTCTGGAAGCACTTTCGTTTAGGGACTGAAATTCTTCATGACATTCTCCCTAGAAGTTCCTTCTGCCAATGCTGCTTGCCTTCACCTTCCAGCTTCCTGCAATGCTAATAAGCAGCTTCCCTTGCAATTTATTTTCATAAAGTCACCACATCCCAGCTGCAGGCAGCAGCTCTTTCCTAGGTGAAAGAGAAGGAGAAAGTGACCCAGCATGACAAGGGCTGCAAACCCAGGCAGCACGAGCCTCCCAAGGACCACTCTCAGCACTTCAGGGAGGGCAGTTGTCTGTGGGTGCTACTCCTCCAGCCTGACAGCCTGGATAATCCACACTGGGGACCACCTAGGGTCAGGCCACGCTTACGCTCCACACTGTGGCCTGAAAACCTTTTTTCCACAGTAATGTAACTCAGCAGATGACTCACAGTTTACTCTAAAGGACACTCACTGTTAAAGACCGCAGTAAGGTAAATCCTCCTCAGTCCTGAGAGCTCCTGAGGAGCTCTCAGGTTTTTCAGTTAGGAGGGCCAAACTGAATGCTTCTTTCCAGGAGCAAAGTCATAGCATTTTTTGTTCCACTTGGAAACCATGAAATGGCCAAGGTCTATTGATATGTGCCGGAGATACAATCTTCCACCAAGAAGCACACACAAAGCAGGAAGAGTGACACTTCCTACACTAAGGAAGCATCACCCAACACAGAAGACCTGGCCATAATACTAGATCTTGTAGCTTACGATGCCTCGCAGAAGACATTGGACACAGTAACTGTGTGTGAGCTGGGCTATGGAAGACACATTTGTGATGATACTCTTAACGGAACAGACAAAAGAAATAGAAATATTTCCATATAACTCAGAAGGAACTAATATTTAGAAGCAACTAATATTTTCCACTACAAGAAATACAATCTGGCTGAAGTTCTGTGGTAAAACAAAATGAAAGGGAAGGTACAATGGAAGCTACAAATCAAAGATCTGTAAATGAAGCCTTTTATATTCATTAATCCCAAATTAGCCCATTAAAATAAAGCAGCAGTTGATTAATATCCCTAAGTAACACTTAGAGTTGAGTGAGAACTTGATGATAATATACTTGATATTACAGTGCATTAGTAAAGAGACAGTCTCCATTTACTAAAGAGATGCTTTGGAATTCAGCACTGAGCAAAAACAAACAGTAGAGAAGAATAAAAGCTCTGTGTTCCTGTTTGCATTCCTGGCAGTAAGGAAGGTATGAACTATGTTTCTTTGAGAGGAAAATATAAGCACCAGAAGAAGGACAGTCAGGAATCTTTCAGTGGAATGGTTCCCAGTTTGGAATATACCAGTTACTGCAGAATTTGCATTAGGAAAAACTGCAATTCCAGAAAAGTTTGGTGAATACAAAGATGAGGCAGAAAGGACACTGCAGTTGCTAGTAGCTTGCCAGCAGACTCAGCAATCAGAACAGGGAGCTTTTAGTTGGATTTGGCAGATTTCAGGTGCAGAAACCCAAAGCTGCCTCGCCCTGAGCGGATGCAAGAGACCATTACAGACTGCCACTGCCCTCTGGATCTGCTTTTGGCTGTTGACTACACAGGAACGATGGAGCGGGGACTTTTCACGTACCATCTGACTGTATTAACTATAGTTGTATTATTAAATGGGAGAGAAGGCACAAATCTGCATTTTAAAAACCTGTATGGCCTTCAGACACTTTGACTTGGTTAAAACATTTAAACTAGTATCTATCGTTTTTTATCAACCACTGAAATTCGCCTTGTCCGAAAATGCTTGCTTGTTTTTAAGCCAGGAATGTATTATATGAACAGCTTTTATAAGACACACCATTAAATTTTATATAGTTACTCCTCTATTCAGCTCAAAAGAGCATAATTTCTAGAGAGCATCTAGTACTGAACAAATAGAGTGCTGCAACAATATATATACTGGGACATAACGATGTCAAAATAATTTAGGATAATTAAGTGAGAGACATGTGAGTGTATCGAAGATAGCAGGCCTGATTCTCTGGCAGAGTAAAAGGACTTTAGCCTAGAGTAAATTACATGAATGGCCACTTTCTACTACACTGGCTCTGTGAAGTGGCTTTTGTGCAAGTGTGCTTTTTTTTTTAATACAGTTTTTTTTGTCTTAATGATTTCAGACCTATGTCACCATTAGTTTGGAACTCCTGACATATTTTTATATAGATTTTACAGTGCAAATATTCTGCCTCTAGGCATGTTAGACAAAGTAAAGTGACAAAATTCAATATGGAAATTAAGATTATTAACATATTAATCAAACCGTCAATATTATAAAAATTAACATGAACCTGCCAAATAATCATCTTGCTAATGACTAAGGCTGTGCCGTTTGTCAATTCTAGACAAATACTTAGTATCGCAGCCTCCTCAAGGAGCAGATATTGTCCACTTGCAAATGCCAGGAATGAATTCTCTGATTCACTACGGCAAATACTACACTGTTATTCTTTGTGTGATGATTGCGTTGGTATATAAATGTCCTATTTTCTCATGAAAACTCTGTTCCTTAACTATGCTGAGTTTAGAATTAGTACAAGAGAAGAATTCTGAATTTCCATTTTCCAAGTACAAATTCTTAATCATGTCCAGTGAAGGTTTGCAAAATCCAACTTTCCAGAAAGTGTTAGATGCAATGAAGTATATGCATGAAGAAATCACCATATATCTCCTGCAGATTATTTTTCTGAAAAAAGGCTTTTTTATAATTTTGTGAGGGTAAAAATAAATAAATAAATAAATAATCAGTATTTTCAATTTGAATTTTCACCTTCCTTTAAATGTTATAATTTTAAACATTCTGACTGAGTTACATTTAGCAAAACCAAATTCCCAGTAAAAAGAAATGACTGTGTGAAAAGACTTGCAGTCATTCTAATTAAAGAATAAACTCAGTAAACATTTACAGTAAACATACATTAAAATACTTTCCTGCAAAGTGGATACTAGAAAAATTATAATAACTTTCCCTTTTAGAAGAAGATTGAAGAATTCTTGTCTCTTTCTCTGTCAATATTTCTTATTTATGCGATGGTTTTACAAGAGGCACCACAAAGTACTTGTAACAATTTTGCAAACACTGACTTTGTATGCCTAGCGCCTTACCTAGGGATGTCTGTCTTAACTTTTATGGCTAAGCTACAAATAACAGGAGTTTCTAATGGAGACTGACAAACCACTATAGTAAGGATGGCAAAGCTTTACTAAATACGTGTTCTTTGCTCTATCGCGGACATTTCTTTCAACAACATACGGTCATGCAATTAAGGAATGGGAAAGCAGAGCCATGAAAAATGGATATTAATGAAGTGTAACTCTGAGTAATAATACTATAAGCAACCTCTGATAACAAACATATTTTCCTAATACTATCTTCAATTATCTTCATTAATGTCTGTCCATGGAAAGATGTAAAATCTAGCCTTTCAGGACCATGGACCCAGCAGATTTGGATCACACACTTTAAGTGCTTCCTCCAGCATATTCAGGAAAGTGTTTATTGATGAATCGTTTAAATGATAAGTATTTATCATAATTTTTCGGTAGCATATGCCTTCTTCATGTCATCAAGAATTTGAAATTTGAGTATGCTTGCTTGTGTTACCCTGGAGATCTATGGGCTTCAAGGAAATAGGAAACACACTGCCTGTCAAATATTTGTACTTCTTCTTTAATACTAATGACATCATCAGCTTCGCTGTCAATGGCTTTGGTCCATCTCAAATGCTCTTCTCCCTGCCACGTCCTGGATTTCTGTTCACGTCCAGTTGTTTCTGGTGAATATGCATACATATCACAATCTTATTCTCCCTTTTTAGAATGAGCTTTGAGCCTTAGAAAGATGTTAGAGGACAGTTCTAGGAAATTAAATTCTTTATTCAGAATTTATCTCAGCATGGTGCTGACATCTTCCTCAAATGGGCTCTCAAGTATCTGAGTCCTGTTTTGGAAAGGAAAATTTTCAAGGAGAAGAGAGGTTATCAGTCAGCCAACCCTGGTGAGACTTACGACAAAGAAGGCATAATTAGTGCTCTCTGTAAAAGTATCTTTTAGTATATGGTCATTATCTTTATTCAAAGAATTAAAGTGAGACTAGAATTCCTGACAAAACTCTGAGCCATTTCCATGGCAAACAAAAGGTATTTAGCACCAGCAATCTATTGTCTTTTAATGACTGACTCTAGGCTAAATATGATCCACTCAGTAAAATAAGGCAGATGGAAGAAAACTAATTATTTTGTGTTTTTACTCATTTTTCCTTCAGTTCTAGATTTTGCTGACTTGAAATCACAGGTTAAAACATCTTAATTGCAGAGAGCCAATATATGTAAAGCTTTTTAGAAAGGTCCTTTCCTGACTACTTTTAAAGCTACTTTTGTTTCTCATTGCTGCACACACAAGAATTCAAAATTTTAACTGTTAAAAATTCAATTAAAATTTGTACATAGTCCAGTCCAAGTATGAAGGGATAAAAACTATTTAAGCACTTCTTGTCTCACGAAACTTCCTGGAAACCCTGTGCAATGGGAAAGAAAATCTGATGCAGATTTTCACGTCACCATTGAAGCCTCACCTAGACATTTTTATAATATTTTGATTTCACAAAGTCATCATCCATAAGTTTGTCCTCCTCTCCTTTGAATTAGAAAACATTTAGTCTCAACCTATACTACCCCACTGTGATCATATAGAAATGCTAATGAGTTTACGTCTCAGTCTACACCTCCCTTATGCAAAAACAGCGAATGAGTCTTTTCAAGTTAGGAACCTTACTTGTCATGTGCAGGTTATTCTATTACTATTATTTTTATTACGGTTTTCCAGAATGATGACAGCTGAAAACAGAGGTAGAGAAGAGAAAGGAAGAGTCCTTTCATGGCAAGTGAATTATTGGTAGAATTTCATTAAAGTTTACCCACATATAAGACACTAAGTATATTCAAGGTGGAAAATAAAAATCAATGTACTAAGGAATTCAAAAGCATCATAAGGTGGAGAGGGTGAACTCTACATTTAGGCAAGATCAGAGCAAGATGTGGGGAATTAACATCAGTAACCATAGATTTAAGGCATCAAGATTTAAGGACCTAGCTGTAACAGGGGAGATATAATGAGAAAAACTAAGCACCTTCTAATAGTAGATCGTAATGCCAATGGATGGATGCTGGTCATTTGTTACAGCTTCTTCCTTTGAACCATATTTATGTTGATAATAATAATTTACACCTTTCACCTCATAACTCAAAGCCCCTAATGGTCTAAATTATGCTGCTCAAGGCACCTCTGACAGTCCGCAGGCACAGGCAGCAGCCTGAGCAGAATGAGAACTGCAGCTTGTCTGAAATCCGAGGCCCGTGAGGCATTCCCCCAGAGGCCCCCCGCTCGATTCAGAAACTCCTGAGTGAACTTTTTCAGCCTGTGTTGTGAGGAAGAGTCAGCCACAATGAACACAATGGTCCTTTCTTTTCTTTTCTTTTCTTTCTTTCTTCTTTTTTTTTAATCTGAATTGCTGCTAACAGAACCTAAGTGCCTGCCTATCTGCCAGTTTAATCCAAAAATTGCCTCCTTTGTATTATTGCACATCACAGATCCAGGATTGGGCCAATTCTAATCAAAACAAGAAATCCCTATTTAAAATCACTGGCATTATTATGTTGCAGTAATCAACATGAAATGAAGACTGAGCCCAAAATTCCTAGGGTAAAACAGTAAGGAAAAAGTGGTAACAGTATTAAGCATTCCTAAAATAGTAATTTGGATATGACCGGTCTTTCTCACTTTCCATTTTTTGAGTTAGCTGGTCAGGGATCTGGCTGTCTTATATAGGAAAACTGGGAACAGTAAACTGATGTATCAAAGGAAGAAACTTCTGTAAAAATCTGCTTCTTTCCTGCAGTCTAATTTAAATGCAAATTGGCAATTGCATATATTCTTCTTTATGTCCAGATCTATTCAGGACTGAAAACATAATTGATAACAGGATATTTTTTTCAAATTCCTACCAAATCATTTATTTATTTTGAGTCCTCCACTCTTAAAATGGGTTCACATTCATCTGCTTATTTTAGAATTTCCATTCTCTCTTAGAACCTGTTCTGATAGTCTAAAATATTGACTCCTAGCTCTACAAAGTACACAGAACAGATAGTCTTAGCATCTTCCCTAGTTTTTATAACTCTAATGAAAGCAGTCATCAGCGGAGCTTGTCAGAAAATCCTCTATGTAGTTTAGTTGGTTTCAGCTCTGATGAGAAACGGAAACATTTTCCAACTGCGACACTGCTGAGGCTGAAACAACAGCCCTGTTCATTCTACACCTACACGACCCCGTTCGCCTTCCTGCTGGAGAAGCCGCGAGTGGCAGGTGCTGTGCAAACCTACAAGCACAAGCAATAGGGAACCAGCCCCAGTTAGGCCCTTTAGCCCACATGAATTACTCTGGAGTTGGTAAGAGATTCCTGAAGTGCCATAAAAGCTAACTTCTGAGCTACTTCAAGCCTTAGTTCTGGGCCCAGTTGGAAAGAGGCACCAAAGGATTCCTTCCTCTGCAACGCAGAGAGTTTTAACAAAGCCAGCAGCAAAGCTACTGACGTATTTTGCCTAAATGCTTTATGGCAGACTACAGTTTTTTCTCAAACGAGATATTTCTTTCCTGAAAATCTATTTCACAGAAAATGTTTATTTGTCAAAAAGCCCAAATAAGCAACAAAAAAGTGAAGAAAAGATAGAAGTCTAAACAAAGAGTTGTGGTTTTTTGTTGTTGTTTTTTAGGAAAATAAGAAAAACAATTTTGCTATCAATATTTTTAATAGTGGTAATTTACCCCTTTTTTCCCCCCACTACCTTACATATGTTTTTGATGTTTTATGGACACATTTTTCTTCTGAAATTTTACTTATGTTGATTGTAAGGCACATAAACCATAATTATGTGTAGTAGTCCAGCTCACTCTTAAAATGACAATTTTGAAACTGAAATCTGGTTAGTACAGCTATGCTACAAATCTGTCCAACACAGAGCTCCAGGAGAAGGTCTTATCCTTGCCAAAGACATATTTGAGATGAGAAACACCAAGCAGGAAATAATGTATTTTGGAATAAAAATTGCAACATTAAAAAGTCTACGAGATTGCTTAAGTGTGTTATGCAAATACCTCAATTGTTCCATAAGAGGAGTCTTTTAAACTTAACCAGCTTCATCCTTCAATGAAGTAATTATAAGAAGAAATGAAAAGGTCTTATGTATGTGGCACGACACTCTACCCCTTTTGGTCTCCATTCCCCTTCACACAAGCAGACTTGCTGCTATTAAAACTCAATAAACCTGCAGGCTGAAACCCATCATGCTACTGCACGGACTGCGAGAGCTGGTACCCGCACGCTGCTGGAAGGGTCCCTGTCCACATGGGCTCACCATCTCAGCTACACACAAAAAGGGGGGCGGGGGAAGAGAACAAAGATACAGAGGCTTGCCCAGAATATTTCACAGCAGAACCAGCATTTAGTGTCCCAAGCTACACGCTGTTGTTGCTTTCAAACCTCTCTGCCGGTCTTTTCAAGGCCCCGGCCAGGATGAAAGCCAGCACAATGGTACAGGAGCTGGCTGCAACCCAGAATTCGCAGGGAAGGCAGGAACTGAGGCAGGCAGCAGCCATGTAGGGAAAGGTGGCAAAATTCCTGGGGGCAATTTGGCTTTGAGTGGCAAGGAAATCTGCTTATGGCTGTGATAAAGAACCATACTGGAGAAGACGTCTGGAACCCCTACCACTCTTCCCACTTGGGCAGCTGTCGAAAACCGTATTGCGAGGCGCTCCTGCAGCTTGTGAAAGGGTTATTTACTGAGATGCAATAAAACAGAAGAGCACAAGGTGCGAGGTGCTGAATGTCAGCTCCTTTAGTCAGGCTGCTTTACTGGCTTTGCAAAGGCATTTTCACAGAATAATATACAAAAAGATTAGCAAAAGGTGCGAATAATGCACTTCTACCCCTGTCTATCCCTGTTTGCTGTAACAGATTGGTGAAATAACTTCATCCACCAGTTTATTAACAGCTTGCCCTCTCTTGTATCTCACCTTTATAATGAGATAGAGCAGATATGATGGATTACATTTTGCCTCCTGCTTGCATTCCGAATGAATTATCATTTCGCTCTACTTTCAGTCTCGTGGTTTGGCTGCCTACGGCCCATTAAGTGTTGGGAATTAGGAGGGGGAAGGATGAAGCTACTTGATGCAAAAGGTAAAGGTCCCACTGAGAAAGAGGTTTTAATTTTCAGACTGGAAGACATGAAATTAAAAGAGAGTGAGGAGACTGTCTGTCTATTAAACCTCATTCGGAAATACCATGAAAAGTGACTGAAAAATTCTATTGCAGGGAACTTCCGAGTATATGGCTCTTATTACCAAAATGCTCTTTCTCCACAGTGCACAGCTCAAAGCCCAGACATACTCAATCACTGGGAGCTAGGCTGCTTTCTCCCCCAACCAGGATGCCTTGTTCTGCCCCAGCAAGGGCACTCAGAGAGTCTAATATTCCCAGAGTCATAACTCTTGCCCTGCTCTGAGAGGAACTACTTTGTACCATCTGTCTTCATGTGAACATAGGAGTTCTACTGACATATCAGAACAGACCATCTAAAATGTAACGTGCACTTCAGTGAATCTTTCTTATGTAAACTCCTGCACAACATGCATCAGAGTTTCCCCAGCACGCTGACGGCAATTCTGTTCTACCTCTCTTAGAGAATCGAGATTCCTCAAGATTACTGATGTACCACAATGCTGTTAAACATCTACTTTCTTTTCCACAGAAAGTAGCTGCCTCCTGACCCCGAAGATAATCTTCCATTATTGAAGTATAAAAACGTTACACGCATCACATTCACAGTTCTTGCCTTTAGCCACTGCAGTGTCGTCGGTTTTAAAGTATCAAAACTTAAATAAGAAAAATAAAAAAGAAAAAGGCTAACGATATTTAAGAGCCATGCTGGATCCTAAATAGACACATAGTTTTGTATGTCCAATTTTATATGGTAACTATTGGTTTTAAACATCCTAGAAACATAGTCTAGTACTTACCAACAGAAATAAGGGTTGTACTACCAAGCTCTAAGCATTTTATCTCTGTTTGTCTTTCAGCTGCAAGTTTGAATAATTATAGGGTGGGTAAAGATATGACAATTGCCTTTTCACTTTAAAGTCACTTTAGCACTATGAAAATTCACGAAGCAAAAATTAATAAGCTTCACACAGCTTTAGCACTGACCTCTGTTTTTTTCTTTTGCTCTTTACCAAGAATTTGTTACAGGTTCTATTACAAGGAGTTGATTCATCCCTGACAACCAGCAAAAAGCATCAGGGAACCTGTCATCTCTAGTAGCAGCAAGTATCTTTCACCTATCAGCATTACAGTCTTAACAACTCACTAATATTTTCTTCTCACACAATCTTCCCATACAGGTGTTAGTTTTAAAATATATTTTAATTTAATGTGAACAATCAGCGCACCTATCATTAACAAAATATAGTAAGTTAGTATCTGAGGGGTAATGGATTCTGGATGGTAAATGTATATAAACAGACTAATATAACCATGAAACAACTTTAGCTTTGGATAAATCTGATGAGTTGTTCACTACAAACTATAAATAAAACAAAGAGAGGAGAAGGCTCAGTTGACTCTTCGCAGCTTATTGTACATCTTAAATTTTCATCTTCAGAATATCATACTGTGGTGAGAGTATGCAACATATTGATTTTGTTGGTAACTATGATGTAGTACGAGATCTAAATTCTATTTCACTTACCCTATCGTCTATACAGTAATGCAAATTAAAAGCAGTAGAAAAGCCTGCCTCTCCTATGGCAGTTATTCTTTATCACATGCATTACAGTAACACTGGAGGACACTAGCTGATCTTGGTGCCTAGTCGTGCTTGGTGCTGTACATATCCATACAGCCTGCTGTGCCTGCCTAGCACATACACGCACAGTGCCTATATGCATATGCTTAATGCCTGCTCTGAAAGTTCTTACAAGCTAGACAGACAGAACCCCACAGAAGTCTTTTTTTTCAGATTATAAACTAAGTTCTGGCCTGCTGCTATTTAGGCCAGTTATCAGGGATTCATGTCCTGGCACGGTGCTGGCAGCCTGGTTTCCAGAACACATGCTTACCACCTCAAAACACAGCCCAAAATGATTAGTGTAAGGTCACACAAGAGGACTGTGACAGATTCAGGAATTAATCCTTCAGTCGCTCTCTGCTGCCTTTGTGCAAAGCTGACGTTCTTCTCAGATATCCTCCACTCTTCCAAAGCACATGAAACCATTACTGTTACACAAGTAATACGTTGTGTTAACACAACATAACCTTTGCTCACGATACCGTTTTCTGAATAACACTCCTGTTGTAAAAAGCCTTATGAACCACAGCAGACCCTCTTGAGGACGCTCTTCTTCACAAATGCTAAATTCTCCATTGCTAGATATCAAAAGATTTTGAATGTCATGCTCAACTCAGCTTTGTAGTCAGGCTTTGGCTTATGAGGATTAGAACTTAAACACTCAGATCCTACATTCTGCATCTAATAATCCTATAATAATACCTCAGTAAGACTCAGCAGAGTAAGGAAAATAAAAGAGCAAAAACAACAAAGAAAAAAAAAATTTTTTCTTTCAGTTTCTGAAAAATATGGGGAGGGTAGAAAAGTGGGCTACAAACGTGCCCTCATGAACAGAACATGGGATAAAACAAAAGCAGAGTAACTTTGAAAAGGCAAGGAATAGACTTTGACAGATGGATGTAAATGTGCCTTTCAGTGTAGCAGAACAGTTGATTCTAAGGCATGAAATCAAATTAGTGCATCCACAGCTGCCTATGTGTCATCCAGATTCACATTTTACACAGCAAAGACATTTTTTAACCTCATGTTAGCTACACATTTTTTTTTAATATTACACTTTCCAGAATTTGCAAAATGGTATTGGCAGGTATTAAAATGAAAACTGAAGCAACAGTGCAATCTGTCCCATTTTCTATTGTAACATGACAGAAATCTTTTTTGCACTCATTTACTATCAGGTAGGATAAAGTAGCTTGGAAAAAATAAAATCCCAGCCTCAACTTCATCAAAAAATGCAAAATTCTTCATAAGCTGTAAGCAAATATTCCTGGTGTTAGTAATGATTTACTCCCAACTTCCCACTCAATTTGCAACGTTCAAGCTCACTTTTCAGCCTGCTGGAAGATGAAGTATAATGCTCTGATTCTCTAAGAAATTACTCTAGAAAGGAAGTTGTAGAAGGCTGCGGGCACCATGGCTTTGGCAGGCACTGCTGGCTCTGATCAGCTGGCAAAGGACTCTGTTGTTGCTAGACAGGGCCTTCCCCCCTCACCGCCACACTCCCTCTCCTCTTCCATCATCATGCACAAATTGCCTCTTTCCTCTCCTTCTCAATGAGCCAAACCACATCTGTGAAAAGTGATTATTTTCCCTTTATCTCACCATTGGCATAGAGCCCAAATTTCCCAGTTTTACTTTCCATGTAAATGTTTTGTTTGTGAGTCTTCCAGGCCTCTCTCTCCTCGGCCTTTCTGTGTGCACTGCTCCTCGCTCGTATTTCTGCAAGGGAGGACATGGGCTGACCTGAGACTCTGCAGCTGCTTCTTTTTAACCAGGGCACCAGACAGCTGGCGTCTTTACCCTGCACTCACACCCGTACCTCTTCTAGCATTGGCTTAGATCCCCCTCTTAATATAATTAATTGTACTATACAGCTGGGGATGAGCTAACCACAGTTATTCGCCGATATTGGACCACTAGATGAGCAGCTGCGAACCAGCGTAACCATGCAGTACCCACCTCCACCTACTGGGTTCTACAGAATGTCTACATAATAAATGCAAACTGGTGTCACAATCCTCAAGTGAGGAAGTTCAAAATACTTTTAAACTCAGGGATAAAAATAGAGAAAACAAGGAAGAACTAGTGATCCTGATTCTGATCTAGTTCAGCTCATTATACACCCTCTCCCGCGACCGTTTTACTTTTCCCTCCTCATTTCCAATCTCCTCTCTGCCCTACACACTAAAAAACCTGCACTAACTAAGCTTTAGCAAAGTTTGCACTTGGACATGTTCCTTGGAGACATGAAAGTATTTACTGACAGACCTTTAGCAAAGGTGTTGAAACTGTTCAGAGAGTCTCACAGAAAAAGGTCTTGACACTCCACTTAGAGCTGTGCATTGTAGGGGAAGCAGCAGATAAAGGTA
Source organism: Rhea pennata (assembly GCF_028389875.1). Taxonomy (NCBI): domain Eukaryota; kingdom Metazoa; phylum Chordata; class Aves; order Rheiformes; family Rheidae; genus Rhea; species Rhea pennata. The sequence continues at coordinate 6,740,864 of NC_084687.1, forward strand.
CACATCCAAACTGCTCTTCATATTTCTTGCAGAAAGGCCCCCTGCTTTCCTATGCTTTATGGGTGCTGGTTCTTCCTGTTCAGTCTTTATAAACACATGTTGAAAGCAGCTAGAAAGGAAGTGCAGGAACAAAACAAAGCAAGGATGCGAGGAAAAAGTTGGTTGTAATTAGCACTGTCATCTCAGAGCCTGTTTCACCCTCTCCTGTGTCATTCTTCCCTGTGAAGCTTTGCAACTTAAAAATCTCAAATTTTGCAAGACTTGTGGTGAATTACATTAATTCCCTCTCAGAGATTTACCCTATGGCACAGTACTGAAGAACCTCTTGTAAAGACACCAGTCTGTAGTGTACACACTTCAATTTGCAGTGAGCAGGATCTGTGGTGTTTTTCTCTGGGAAGGTTTATTTTCTCCCTTGTTTTTGTTCTTGTGCAGATAGAGGCCATTGCAGGATCATATATTTGTATGTGTAGAAAGCCAGTTTTCCTTGTCAAACACCAGTTAAAGTGAAAGCTACTATTAGGTGGTCATGTATAATACAGCTGCATTAAACTATGATCATACTGAAGTTAAATGATAAATGATATGTATTTTAAAATAAGACTCTTTTCTGCAATCTAGACAACTTTTGTACTCAGTGCTTTAACTTCAAAATTGAAATCTAAGTTACAGGGTATTCAAAAAACTGGAAACAATGTAGATAGCATAGATGATTAAAAATTGCTGTCTAATTTTCAACATGAACATTACTGTACTACACTTCTATAGGCAATGATCATATTGCAGAATACCTACCTACAGCCCTCAAAATTGATCAAAAGAAAGAACTGAACTTGTACAGTTTTTATAACAAATTCCTGAAGGTTTTGTCAAATTCAGTGCAGGATCAAAATAACCAGAGACTGATTTATGTAGAAGGCACTAGAATTGTAAGGTTAGTAAATTGTATTGAGTAGTATACAATAAATAAGGTTAGTAAATTGCAAGTGGGAATGGCCATTGCCTAAACACAAATTAAATTAATTGTAACACAAGTTGAAGGACAAAATGTAAAATTTTTTCCTGTTTTCTTACCCAGTACAAGTGCCAGATTAATGTGTGAACAAAAGAAAAATGAGCATATACCTGAAGGGTAATTGTTATAACAAAATCAGACAGCAAAACAAAATGAGGGTTTCATAAGCCCTGATCATTTGATTCCCATACTTGATGCTTCATTTGTCATCCTCTGTATAGCAGAGAGACAAAACTTAATATCTTACCAAGTGAAGAATTTTATCAAATAAAAGGAACAAGTGCAGGATCCTCTATTGAAATTATTTCTTCATGCCTCCCATAAAAACAAGAACTAATCTTTGCTGAATGATTCAGAAAAAAAAAGAAAAAAAAAAAAGAAGATAGCTTTTGCTAACTGGCAAAGAGGATTAATTTGCTAGTTTGGCATTTTTCTATTGTTTCCTCTGGTACAGATAAGAATAACATACTTTTTCAAAAGGTGTTTCAGAACTCAACAATATAAACATGTGAATGAACAGAAAGGTGCAAGGAAAAAAAAATGGCCTTTCACTTCAATTTCCTCTCCAGTTTTTTGTAGCTGCATGGGCAACTGTGAATGGATACCTATTTGAAGACCTCTGCTGTCAAACACAGACTATTCTATGCAACCATTCCTTAGAGTGTAAATGCAAACATGTAAATAAGAATCTCCCCAAATTTAGATAGGTTACCTGTGTGCATATTTATCTACAATATTTACAAGTGATATTGCCAAGAGAAGTGGGCCCCATTTAAATGGGAAGACTGTGCAGTTGCACAACCAATGCTGTAGTCTTGTTCCAGAATCCCCTGAGTTGATACTACAGCTTTTCAAGTTTATTACTCAAGACAGATTATATTAATTTAATGGGGGGGGAGGAGGACAGTGGGTCTCCTCTCGCTCTTCCAACTTGTAAAGGAATCTAACTCTCGAGATTAGAAAGTAAATCCAAAATCAAAGTCATTAAAAGTTGTAACAGGTGGAGGTCACATGTTACTAGTTCCTCATCCTCATCTATTCTGAAAATCTGAGCCCAAATTACTGTTAATTATTTTTATCACAGCAATACTGGAAATCCCATCTGGGCACTGAGAACCTTCTGTGCAGAACAAAACAAATTACTACTGCAGAGACATCATAATTGATATAATTTCATTATTCTGATTTTCTATGTGAAGAACTGCTATAGCTTCACCAGCAATGTTGCTTCATCATCAGTAAAAATCAAGTAGGAAATTTCTGCATTAAGACATGTTTGAAAAGCAGCCCCTTTTGCGTAGATGTTTCTTCTTCAACTGAGAATTACCACTGATGAATAATATTGCTTGCTAAGCATCTTGGACTTTATTAAGTCTTTAGCCTACTGTATCTCTGGATATTTCCCCCTCATCCCACCAACAGCACTTTCATTCTCCTTGTATAACTAGTGATGTCTCTGTCATGTAATCATTTAAAATTCTCTGTTTTTACATGCATGCTACATTTGTGATGCCTACTGTGGTTGCACAATGCAAGCAAAGTGCCAAATAATGCAGAGGAAAGGAGGGAAATATCAAAGCATTTTAGGAATCTTAAGCTTGGCAAAAGCACTGTGCAATTTTGCTTAGGCAGTAAGTTGGCTTGAAATAACAGTATTGCAGCACCATCTCTTCCAGTTGCTCAAAGTTTACTTTTTATTTTTACTGCTCATTGTAGGTCCCAGACTGACAGCTCTGAAAACTACGTATCTTTTATTTATGCAAGAATAAGAAGCATTAACTCAGCAAAAGCACTAGCATCTGAGATATCTCTCCCTAATAATGGATCCAAAATCCTAACCAGGGAGCACTGCCTAGAAGGACTGTGATCTCATAGTCCAGCCCTGTCCTTGTTTTTCTTCTCCAAAGGAAAGAAGAAACTCAGTGCTTGTGGAAGTGTTTATAAAACAGGTAGACAGAACCATAAGCTGACTGTTTAGTAGTGAACAATTGATAAAAATTTATCAATTTTTAAAAAAGAGAATGAGTCTTCTCCTAAAAATCCATGAGGCTGCATACAAATGAAGGCAGAACATAACACGCAGCTGAACATCTAGGAAGATCTAGGCCCAAAACAAACCATTGCTCTACCAGCAAAAGCTCATTAATCTTAACCCCAAAAATTCAATGGTATTTGCTGCATTCTAATTTTAATGTAGAATTCCTGTCTAGGTTGATTTTACAGTGACTTTATTCACTAGTAGCAAAGACTTCTACTATATTGCTGCAAAAGATGAAGGTAAGGCTGGAAACCTCATCTCTGCTCTACAATCCTAGTGTCTTCAATTATACCATGCTCCTGCTTACTCAGGGGCACAACACACATGTTTAGACTTCCCGGTCATCTTAATTTATAGGCTGAAGCAGAAAATTGCAATTTCTTTAGCAGTCTTTTTAAAAACAGTTCTACCTGTGAATCTGTTGGTCTAAGTGTGAACTTACGATTTCTGTGTGTTCATCCCTGGCAGAAGATGAAATGTTCTTGTAATGCATGGCTTCCTGATGTCTGGATACAGAAGTTGTATTTCCTGAAATCGGCATAAAAAAGTTGAAAATCCATTAGGTTTGGGAGTAAGCTTGGCTGTCAGTATAATATTTCTATTACAGCAGCTATCCAACTGGAAAAAAAACAGTTCATCCTCTCGTAATAAAAATAAGTAGATGAGCTTACTGCTTCCCATTTCAGAAACTTTTGATATTTGCAATATTGGTACATTGTAGGTGACTTATTATAAACTAACAATTAAAACTCTTTCTTTCTTTTCCTAAATCAAAGTCAATTTTAGTATCCATGATATTAAGGACTGAGAGTACTGCTCAGCAGAGCTATACAGGTGCAACATGGAGCTACCAAACCACCCGAGTCTCTCCTCCCTGTTCTTATTTGCTGTTCAGCCAATTGCAGTCTCATAGGCTTTGCCAAAACACTATTCCTGATTTACCTGCCCTTTCCACAGGCCCAGAAAACCTTTCCATTGAGCTTATTTTTGCTTTAGGGTTTTGCATAGTTTGTCAGTAATGAAATACAAGTCAGCCCTCCCACTTTCCCCATAAATGAAGCTGCCTTTGTGATTTGTAGGCATTCCGACTCATGCATTCTCCTTGCAGTGCAAAGCTGGCGGAATAACAATCTGAGAAAGTAAACGGACCTTTTTGATCCGATGCCTTGCGAAGTACTGTCAAAGCGTGAACGCTCCCTGAATTATGTAAACACACAGTAACACTGATGCAGCAACATTTCGATACAGTTCTGTATGCATTTAAGGTAGGTCTTCCATTTGAGTATTTCACAGATGTTTTGGTGAAACAGTGAGAAATTCACTGAGGCGGTAATCAACCTTCCTGAAGGATGAGCGCAACACTTTCTGTGGCAGGGCGCATGTCACATACTGAGGAATGAAGTCTCATGGAAGTAACTAGTAGCTATACTTCTTTTCTGTATGGGGAAGTAACTTACTTTACACGCACCCACTCCCTTCACACACACGCAGACATCACGGCAAACCTCAGCACTAGCTCTCATGCTTGTAAAGCAACCACAAGCCTATCCTGCTCCCCAGGAGAGCAGAAGCAAGAGTATCAGTACAAAGTGAATTAATTCCATTTCACACTGCCAGGTGCAGCCAGAATGAGTTGACAGGATGTTGGGGGACAGGGAAGGTTAGGCACCGTGCGTGCCTAGCAATGGCACACGCAGAGCAATCACGTGCCGTAGTCTGCCTGGCTGGAGAGCCCCAGAGAAATTCCAATTTCTGTAAGCACTCAGTACTAGTTACAGTATTTTTGTTCACACTTGATTAAAATAGTTCCATGCACTCTTACAAGCAATATTTTTTTTTCTGATTTCACATAACAGGATGAATCATGCAACTGTCTACTCTGTATTTACTTAAGTTTTCAGATCTGGAATGTGTTTTAGGACATCACGTGATGAAAGGCAAAGACAAAAATCTGCTGGTAATCACTCTTCTTAGTTTTAATAATTATTTCAACCAGATTACTTTGATCAACTATCTTCCCATAGCAGAACAAACCTCTTACAAAAAATAAGTGAACTGAACAGCTTGGCTCACCTGAGAAATAGACATATCCAATATGCTCTGAATCACAAAGTAAACGTGAAGGAAATAAGAGATTGCAGGAATCCTTTTACAGACCTTTTTTTTCGTTTTTTTGTTTTTTTTGTTTTTTTTTTTTTTTTTGAGTTTTTTTGTCAGTGTCTATGTAAAGACCAGAAAAAACTGTGAGATTTTAACTTAAATTTTTTTAATATAAATATCTGATGAAAATGTTAAAATATGATTAAATGAGTATTGCTAGAAACTGCATAATAAAACCCTGCACTCTTTGAGTTAAGCAGAGGGAGTGAGTGGGAGTGCTAACCTGGCTCACAGCCCCCTCTAGTGCAAGGCCACGAGCTCCCGCACGTGCTCAGCAGCTGGACACACTGTACAAATGGCTCCTAGTAGTTAAGCTGTCAAGCTTAATATATTTATTTGTTTCTGTGCTGTTAGAATGATTTCTGCGCAACAACGTTATTATTTATTGCTATTGTCAGGAGAGGGGAAAAATTTAAGGGGAGTTCAGAGTCAGCTACTTTGCACTGCATGTAGGCTGCGGGTGAGACAGAGCCCTGTTTCACGAAGCCTATTCCTATCTTACAAACCAGATCAGGATTTTCAGTGTCATTACATAGGCTAAACTGCATTCAGAGAGGCTGCAGAGAGAACTGTAAAGATTCCACCCAACCTTAGTAAACAAGTTTATATCCTTAATTTTCCAAAGTGGTTCATCTATCTAACTAGACACATTTAGCTCTGCAGCCAAAAGGCAAGTTAACCAAATAGTATCTTTAAAAATGTAAATAAAATGTTACTGTGAATAATACTAGTAGGTAGTTTACTCTGAATCTTATCAAATGAAAGGAATGATTTTAGGACCTGAAACTATTTTCAGTATCAGATCATACTTGCATATTTTTATAAAACTAGGAGGAGTTTTTTTGAGCCACATTACATTCAGCTCTTAAAATCTGTTTGAGCCATAGTGTATCTGCAATGTAATATAATCCAAGCTGAAGGACTTACTATGGAAATGACTGGGTGAGTTTCAAACTGTTATCACGTATTTATCAATTCTACCAATCAAGAATGGAAGAGAAACATAAAATTATAATACAAATAACTAGGGAAAATTTGTCTTCCAGATGAAGAGCACTGGATCTTTACAAATCTATAAGCCATCTTTTTATGAGTCTGGCATAAGTACAAAGTTGAAAGGAACAAACTGCATCTAATCTAATCAAACATTAATTGCTTATTGGTTCAAAGATCACAAGACAGCCCTGCTTCAGCCTCACAAATACTTGATTAATTTTTTCTCTATAAGATGTTTCCTTCTAGTCACTTCTAGGATTATTTGCAGGCTCAAAATTGGGCCCATGTTTAAGCACTTGAAGAATTAGCATTTGGGACTACCAAGACTTCAAGGAACAGGGAGTATCTTTTTTAATGTCTTAAATGTTGTGCATGTTATTGAGGTTATACAAGTAATTGTTGTTACTCAAACAGATGACTGACTTCAGTAGATCTTAGGTGTGTCATGGAAGAGGAAATGTCAAGATATATTCTTTGCTAAAACTAGACACAAAAGAAATCAAATGGCAAATTCTGCTCATGAAACTTCAGTCTCGTTGACCCCCTTCCAGCAGTCAAATACCACATTTTTGAGTTCTACTGCCAGCACAGAGACCGATTGCCATTTTAGTGACCGAACCATCCTCATCTCTCTTGACCAACCACATTCCTCAAATTCACAGAGCAAAGGGAAACAATCTTTCCCTGTAAAACAGGCATGCCCCTGAGCACAGAAAACCTTCCTCATTTGTCTGATGGCAGCTTTGAGGCTATTTTTTAAAATATACGCATAGCATGAGCTCACTAGTATTTGTTGCAGAAATATTAAAATCTAACCCTGTCAGCAGATTACCAGTCAGATGCTGTTTCTAGTTTGACTAGAACCTTGTAAGAACAAGACAATCATTTATTTGCAAAGGCTCTTCACAATCAAAAAAGTTTTATTTTAAAATATTTTTAAGCTAGAAAACAAACCATTAAGACCCATCTGCAGGATGTCCAAAGTGATGCAATAGAGAACGACATGTGACACATCTTATTAGGTTGCATCACTACTTGTCAACCTGATATTGCGTCAAGCTATATAAGAAGCTGAAGAAGACAGAGGCAAATCATCATTAAATTTGGGCTCTATATATCTTGTTCTCTCCAAGTTACGAAAATGCTACTGTTCCTACATTCTCTCTTCCTGAGATCTTTCCCTTATCCACTCAGTTGGTTTGAGCAGGCAAGCATAACAGAAGCACTACACAGGTTGCACCCTGGAGGAATTCAGTCGATCTGGTGCTTCCTTGACTTCTCTAATGAGATGGCCAGAGTACAGGCCTCTATTCCAGAGCGGGGTGGGAAGGAAGAGGTTGTGATCCCCACAAGGAATAACAAAGTGCTATAAAACCCAAACCTTCCCGTGTTTCAGCTGGCAACCTCTCCCTGAGCATACTGTCAGACTTTCTCAATGACTCTTCAGCTGAGAGGAGCTGGTCCCAAGAGTGTTCTCCATTGCAGTCCTCATCACAGCACAGGGAAAACTCTCACAGCGAACTCAGGTAAACAGTCCTTTTGATTTGTGAGGCTCATAGAAAGATCAAGACTTCAAGCTGCTGAGAAAGGGGAGTTCCTGAGTTCCACAGATTATCCTCCTGCTGGAAGAGCATTTTATTATCCCAAGTCTCACATGCAAGTTTTTGTTGTTATTATTATGGCAGCGAATCACTATTCTTTATTTAGACAGTCACCTGAGAATTCCAGAGACCACTGGGATAGCTGACTTGTGAAACAACAGCTGTAATGTCATCTTGTCCTCTATCTTTTCTTCTTATTTTTATAGTATTTACTTGATACTTGTTATCTACACACTAAAACGTAATCTAGTAGCAGCAGAAGGTTAGTACTCTACTTTAACAGCCTACAGTGAGGCCCTGACCTGAGCCCTGAGACATGACAGCACTAAACTCACGCCACACCAGAATGAAGCAGACATATGAAATGCATCTAAAATCAGTTTTTAATGCTGTGCTGGAAGGGAGACAGGCCTTCCATGACATCCATACTATATTGCATTGCTTTGCAGTGAACAAAACAGAGCTTCGGAGAAAAAACATACATAGAAAGCTTTCTCAATCCATTTGGCTCTCCAAATTCCAGTCTGTGTTACTTCTCTCTTCTGAAGGCCCTCACAAGTGCAACCACTTGTTAGCTGACATTAGGCAGTCTTAGAAACATGCCTGCATTTTATCTGTTACTGCCACCAAATTTCCTGTGTTCCAGGGCTGATGTTTTTTTGTCAAGAGCTGCAGATGGCAGCACATATCATCAAAGCAGCTTCCTGAATGACCATCCTAAGTGGACAAGCGGAGCAAGGAAACTAAATTGGCTCTCAGATTCCACTGGGCACAAGGAAGTGTGACACCTGCGAGGCTGATTTTACACTTACTCTTCCACAAAGTCCCACAGCTTTGTTGCCCTAGGAACTGCCGGAGCATGTAATAGGAGCTCCAATGAGTCAGAACCTCCTGCCATAAGGCAGCAAATCATTCCCCAGCAAACGTTCGGTCACAGAGCCGCTGGCTCTGATGGAGCAAGGAGGGAGGACACATCCATAGATTTCACATGCCAATTTAGCTATGTTTTTAAGAATACTATACAGGTAACAAGGGCCCACTGCATTCCCAATAATTCCCATTTGCTCCAGACACTTTTCATTCACATCTTTTGTGGAAGGCTACAGCTTCTTCACATCCTATGTCCATGGACTGGAAAGAAGAGATAGGAATGAGGGGGAGGGGAGGCGGGGAACAGGTGATGAAATACATAACTGAAGACATTGCAAAAATGGTAAAATGTCTTGTATGGTTTTTGGAACAGTTCTGTATATTGCAAATGTGAAAAAAAAACCCACAGCCATATGGGTTAAGGAACACTTCCCAGTAAGAAAAAGAATAAAAGCAGACACTAAAACAACAGAAATAATGACCTGACTCTCCAGATTTTGATTCTAATATGTCTGGTGCCGCAGGCAGTTATCTGAAAAACTCTTCTTCAGTGTAGAATCTCACTGTTTTGCCTCAAATAGTTGTAGTTAACAAATATTCCCTCTGAGCATAATGCGCTGTGTGCATGTGCGTATATAAGACGGGCACTGACAGGCAGCCCACAGCTATATAGAGAGATGGAACTGTCAAGTGAGAATAGCAGCAAAAGGAAAAAGAAATATTAGAGTAATATTTCTTAAGCTTGGAAAAAAAAAATATTTCCTCTTCCCCCTCTCTCTCTCTTTGTCTGGGGGAGCCACAACCTTGAACTCCATCTTAAACCTTTTTGTCATTTACAGGGTGAACTGCGGAAATCCCTTTCTCTCTAGAGGAAGACTAGAATTGTTTTATCACACTCAGAATTAGCTATTCCAACCTGCTCATCTTTATCTTCTGGAGTACAAAATATGGTGATATTTTTCTTTGTGATCTTTTCTGAACTGTTGTGACAGTCACTACGTATGTCAGATCATTAACAAGATAAGTTGGAAAAATCTTACCACATTTATGATCATGATACATCCAATTTGGTCTACTGCAATCTCCCTTTCCCCCCTTCCACTTAGTGCTTACGTTTTTGTCGTATTGCCTAAGCCAAGTGGTCCAGTTAAAGCCCCTGATTCCATCTGTGTGTTTTAACAGTGGGAGCTGCAAAACCAGATACTCAATATTTAAAGAATAACTGTTTCCTAACATGTTTCCAGATGTTTTTGCTTTCATTATTGACTTATCTTATTACTTGAAAAGTCAACAGCATGTGATACATTAAATACATAACCTACTCTGACTCTCATCTAGATGCTGTTGTCTGGTGGGAGTATCCTATGAGAGACAAGTACATTACTTTTTTACACAGTTCCTGAAAGGAAATTTGCTTTTATTTAAGTGCTGTCAGAATGCAACAACTGAATATCCTAGGACTGAACTGAATCCCTCTAATCACACACAGCATAGGGCCAGCCTACTGCTCTTTGAATGGCATGCCTCCTTACACAGGCCAGCCCACAGGGGAGACGAGGGTAACTCCACTTGCCCTTGAGAAACTGCCTGTAGTACTGAATAGAAAGTTTGACTCTTACAATTCATTTAATCCTAGGCCAATTAGTGCCAAATGCCTTAAAAGTCTCAGTGGCTGTCTGTACTAGCAAACTCAAGAGGTCGATAGGATGGATTTGAATGCAGCTATTCATGCCAGTAAATCATTTGCACGGCCCTTGCATGGTTTGGCCTGAGCCAATCAACCCACTCCCCAAATCAATGTGCAGTTACAGTTCAAGATGTCTTGGGCCAGAGACTTTTACCAACAAGAATTCTGCAGGTAGTCCCCTATTCTGGGAAGCAAGAATTCAGCTATGTCATGTCAACTGGTCTCAGAGATAGAAAATGGACTGTTTTTTTTTTTTTTTTTTTTTTTTTTTACTAGTTTAAATACTGCTAACCTGTCCAATTTCAAGTCAGAGAGAAAGGGATACCAAGAGAAGAGGTATCCCAAGTTACAGCTTAACTCCTTCAGTATTTCAAGAAGCCCCAAACTGCTTGTCCAGGGCAGTTTCTGCCTCTGAGGTAAGAGAACATTAGTGACACTGTTAACAGTTAATTTTGTTCTAGAATCAAAAAACTCCTGTACATTTCAAAAATACTTTCTGAATGAAAATATATTGTGCAATTTAGTAAGCTGCATAATGAATTATATTGTCATTACACCACTTGGAGGAAAACAACCTTGCATTTCCCTCCCCCCGCCTCTTATAGAGAGATTAGATTCATAAGATAAAGTGTTCCTGCCCTACTGGAAATACTCTCGCACAGATTCTCCATTTTGTCTCTCACTTCCAGCAGTAGAATGATAGTGATGGTGGCAATACGGAAAAACCATGGGGAGTGCTTGCCTATCAGTACCTACATTATATGGATAAGCAGAAGATTCCTATCCCTGTATCCATCACTCTGGTAATTCACTCTAGTAGGAAAAAAAATAAAAAAAAGAAAAGAAAAGAAAAGAAAAAAGAAAGAAAAGTGTACACTTAAAATTATTTCCTTCCATTTGAATTTCCCTTGTCTGAAACCCATGAATATCTGTGTAAGCCTGCATTTAATTACAGAACTGTTTAGTATGCCATTTAAGATTGTTTCATCTGTTATCCAGGGATGTAGGAGGACTCTGAATTGTGTCACCTTCCAGTCTTTGCCAATAATGTAATAATTTGATAATGGAAAATATACATACTATTATACAAAATTTGGTATTTCAAATATGCTTTGGCAGACAGCTGACTTCTATTGATGCATTTATCTGATTTCTCTCTGCCTTTACATACTGAAAATACTCAGAGGGAATATGTTATATCATATTTTTGCTGTTCACACTGAATCTATATCACTTCCACTTTCTTTTTCTTCTCTTTTGGAGCTTGGTAAATATATGAGCATTTCAGAAAAAAAAGGGGGGGGGGGGGAGGAAACGCAATGACTGCAAATTGGCTAAAATTCAGGCACATGCTATGGAAACAGAACTCTTGTAGCTCTAATCTTAGCTACTTAATCCACATTTTTTCAGACCTGTCCTTTCTTTCAGCTCTTGCCATTCCAACTTCTAGTCTCCAGACTTCTCTGACACTTTGTCACCTCATTATCAATCTACAACCCCATCTATTCCAGTACTGTCATTTCACTGAGATCTGCAAATACACTTGACCTCCAAAAAATACGCAGGCTGTATTTTCAAACAAGTCCAAAACACCTAATTCTCAATGAAATTAATTATCTATTAATCACCATCAGTGCTATTACTAGACAGATGATGCAAGGCTGGGCAGGGTCTTTGGCAGACATCTGCGCTAGTGCCAGCAACAACAACTAAATTCACACAGAAGTTAAATAAATGATGTGATTTAAATGTAAATATCGAAGTGCTAAAACTTAGGCATTTGCTTGAATACCTTGCTTAACTACAGTTGATACAGGCTGATACTCTTCCATCCCTCCCATCAGTATATCTGTGCAAGTACACATAAAACATCTCCATGTGCTATGCTTATGGTCCCTAAGGGAACATCCTAAGAATACATTCTTATTCAAGTTTCACAAGATGCGGGTTATTTTGTTCCCTTATCTCAATTATTTTTGTTCTCAGCTCATAAAGCTGCTAGGTGTGGAGTGCAGCCTGATCTTATGAGAGTTCTCAGAAAACAAACTGGTTTCCCCTGGACTTGTCTCTTGCAATTCCTTGTAAGTCTGTACACCTTGAATATACCCTTCTATTTTCATTTCATATACTGCACATTATTTGTTTTCCCCCCTCATCTCTTTTCCTCTAACTGCTCATAGAATCATTTTGCAGCAGCACTTCGCATTGTGGCTTGGACTATCATGACAAGTTCATCAACATTACAGAGGGGAACAGATTTATTAGTTCATCAAGTCCATCAGCACTGTCCCCACAGAAAGGGTACAATTGCTCCCTGGAGAATCTTTATTGGTGCTTTACTCTCTGCCAGGTACCAGCACTGGCAGTTGTCTAACAATCTGGAAGACTTCCCTGCAGGAAAGTCCTTTATACTTAGATACTAGTGACTACCTCAGTCCTTCAGATAATATTTTACACTAGGACGGTACCTTCAAACTCATCTGATGGTTGTCCCTGTAGGGGTTAAATATCTTATTGTGCCCTCCAAAGAGCCAGAAGATACAAACCTATTAGCTTGGTCTATTTTCCCCCTCTTCTTGTTAAATAGCAGGGTAAGTCCACCCCAAACATCCTTGTCTCTTTTTCCATCAGTCTGTACTGCAGATTTCTGCTGTATCTAAACAGTAATGAGACATTACCTTGGTGAAATACCTTCTAGTGAAAGCCTTTAACAGCAGTAGTTTAAAAGGAGATGAAAATAGTCTTTAACAGAATACTGATGACTCATCTTTACTCATCGTGTTCCTGCTTCACATAAGCAACATATCACAGGAGTGGCTTGCGTAAATCGGGATTAATCCCCTAGAAAACACTACTAAGGATCAGGCTATGGAACAGTTTGACAGAAAATTGGGAGACCACTGCTCATGATGGATCAATATTTATATAGAGTGATACAAATTGATTAGGAAAGAAAAGCTGAGCTGCTGCAGTAAGACCGTCTACCAAGCAGAAGTGACACAAACTGACAAAGAAGGTGAAGCCAGCCACTGCCATAATGAAGACTACAGTATAAAAGCAATACCAATTCAGTTGATGAAGCAGTTTGCCAGAAGAAAAAGAAAAACACCAAGTTTAAAAATCAGAGACCAATTAATGAAAAAGGAATAAAAGAGAATCAATGGGGGGAGGCGGGGGATCTAAACAACAAACTGGCAGCAGCAGCAGGAGAGTCTGATTACCAACCAGGCAGGGCTACCTAACTACCTCATTCCTGTAGAATATGAAAAACCCTCTTCTTTGAAAAAGTATTTCCACCACTTGTAATTGTTCCCATACAGATAACTGCCCTAATTAAATTAAATTTCTATTTCTAATGAGCTCTGGTAAAGAGAGCTAAATTATGAAACCAATAGTATTACAGAATAATTGTGAACACAACTGTAGCAAATGGATTCCCCTAGACAAGGTATGTTGTGAATGAGGCAGAAAAATTTATATTCAATATAGCAATAAAAAGTTATTCATATTTAAGAGAGTCTTCCATCATCTTTTGGCATACCTTCATTTAAAACATAAATGGTCTGATAGTGGCCACACAACGTTTTGCATAGAGTTCTGAGTAGTATGTTCACTTATATGTTATCCAGTGTTATTATTTCAATTGCCATCTCTCCTTCTTTCACTGGATATGAATTTGCTCCCCTGAACACTGAATTTTTGCATATTTTATTAACTCAATATGCAGCAGAATCCACCATAGGAACCCAAGGAAGATTTAAAAGAGAAAAAAAAAAAGTCATTTAAGATAGGAGAGAATGAAGGTTACAAATTGTTTCAATTAAAGCTACACAAAACCCTAGATTCCCTGGATTATCTTTTCCACATTTCAGTATTCGTCCATGATGTGCAAACAAACAGCCCTCTAAAGAATCCTGCCCTCAGTAATTTTCCCTTTTCTTAATCCTAATGTACAAAGCCTGGCCTCCTGGGATATTAAGAGAATCTCATAAGGACAATTCAACTTCATATTGATTTTATTTCCCAGATCCATAAAATTTGTTGCCTTAGGAAATACAAAAGCATGAAAAAAAAAAACAATGCATGGTTTAATTTAAATATCATTTCTAGCAAAAGGGGGAAAAAAAACACAAATGAGAAAAAAGCACAGACCATGATGCTTGTTTGCTAAGATTCTCCTATGTGAAGCATGCAATACGAACTGACGAGATGATGATCATTGTTTGAATAACATCAGTACAAACACAGATGCATTGAAACTGGCAAGGGAAATGGAAGATCAAAACTCTGAATAACACTGATGAACCAGTAAATATTATTCAGACAGGGAAGGGGAAAGGGAAGAAAAGCAGAGGTTGACATGTGAGAGACCAGGAATAGTATTTGCTCCAAGCTACCACTGGACAGTAAAACAAAAAGCCTAATAAGGCCTTCACAGCTTTCTCAAATCCTGCTCTGTGTATTTCCCCCTCTATCCAATCTAGATGATCATTGTTATAGATCACAGTTAACTGGGGTTTCACGTATTTTCTGCTAATTGCTTAGGTATAATTAATCCTGCCTTGGAAAAGGAAGGTCAATGCTGCTCAGCCATGGTGCTGAGCAGGAGTTTTCTGATCTCTAAGGAGATCCACCTTATCCTTCCAAGTTCAACGTAACCCTGTTACGCACACATAGTCCTCTGCATACAAGCTAGTACAAATACAAAATTGGGGAGGAGGAGAAATTAAATGCAGTAATGAATACTCAAACTTGTGCCTTTTATTCTGGTATCAATGCAGAAACTGAGAGCAATCCCACCCTAGATGATCTGGGAGGCTTTTTTTTTTTTGCTTGTTTGTTTTCCAGAGAAATGTTTAAATGTCCTCCCCTTAAAGAAGTTTGAGTAAGAATTTCCAGAGTTTCCTCTAGCCTTTTTACATTTTTAGATGATACACATTCCTTATCAATAGAACCATCCTAGTTTTTATAAGATTTCTCTCGGGAAACTTGAATAAGAGTAGGACACCTTGCTGCCCTCCAGGCCATTCAAGATATCTCCTCCATTGTCTTTTATCCAAGACAGTAAATCACATAAGATACCGCTTATAATTAAGGAGTCAGGTCTTCTCTGAAGGCAGGAAGCTTTGGCCACAGATTTCCCCTAAAGCTAATGAGATTTGCATTGCTAAACCATTTAAAATAATTAGTTAATCTTTCCATCTGAAGACTGAGACACTTCACAAATATAAATGAATAATCTCCAAGTGGTTCTTGTGAGCATGACAGTGGTCAGGAAGGGAAATCCAGAGTGCAGGAAGACATAGTAGCTTAGGAGCACAGAAGGTGTCATGGCAAAGTTAAAAATAGCTTACAGCACTTCTGAATTACATTCCCATGTTTAACTCACAACTCATTCTCAGTTAAGAGACATATTTGGTGGGACTTCTTATGGATGAACTCTTCATCCAGTTTTTGATGAAGTACTAGAATGCACTGTTCTAACAGGATTAGGAGCAGGCTTTCACTGCTTTGCAGCTCCCAAGAGTCCAAGGTCTGCAACAGGAACAGTGTGCTGCAAAGCACAGAGCAGCCAGAGCAGTGGCCCAGCTCCCACACTGGGTGGTGCTGCCTATCTTGCAGGATGCAGTGTGCAGACACAGTCCAGTACCTTCCTCCACATACTCTCAAGTCTGACCCACATATCTCTGCTACAGCATCATCTTTCTCAGGTGCAAGGAATACACACCAGTGGGGAGTTTGCATTAAAGCAATCAGGAGCATATTAATGGAAGGTGCTTGAGTTGTAAATGCCACAGCTGAGTGGCTGAAAATCTGCAACAACAGATTAACCCTTTTAAACAGCATTCAAATATGACAGACACAAGAAGTATAACCTGAAGTTTTGGCTGAAACTTTCAATACAAAACACATTGACATTTGAAAAGATAACATGATAACTCATTGTGCTAAATCAATTACTGATTATCAATATAGCACTTAGAGATGTATAATTAGTATGTAAAAGATATATTTAGCTGTAGATTATACTAGTAATAAGGGCTACATGAGCAATAGCTGTATAATTACATTTTATGAATACAGGAAACCTTTGAGGAATGCTTTGAGATTTAATTGACATTTAACAAGATAACTACAGCAAGTTAATTACAAATTATATGCTAAAAATATGAATTATCTTTAAATAATATTTTAGCTTGCTGCAGTATGACTATAGTGGCTTGTTTTTTGCCAGTGAAACACCTAAATGAAACAGTTCCTTCAAATAACATTGTTCTAAATCATTTCCCAAGAACTAATGCCTACATTATCACCTTTTCAATTTGAATCTTTTTTTTTCCTGGTAGAAAGAGGCTAAGTTGATCTGTTTAGTGAAAAACTTATTTCTACAGTTATTTCATACTTTCTCAAAATAAGATTTCTCTTACATTTCTATCAGCATCTAGAAAAAAGATCTCAGTTCTGCTTTGCTTTCAGCTTTGAACTCGGAAGAAAAAATGCAAAGTAAAGCTCTGACAAGCATTTAGACTCCCTGCAAGGTGATACCTCATGGATTCTGACAGTGCTAATACAATCAGAAATTTTCAGAATAAAACAACTCTGAACTGGTTCTGATATGGATGTGTGTAATCATATAGAAAATATAAAAGTAGGTTCTAAGCACAGTTGTATTATTTTTAGATCTAGCAGTAGATGATGGAAATCTGGCTCAAAATAAGTTTGCTATCATTTCCCAGGGAACTATAGAGCCAATGTAGGCACAGGCCTTCTTCACCTGCCTCCAGCCACCCTGCATTAATGCTATTTCCATAACTGAAGTACCTAGCAGTCTTGGGTGACCAGAAAGGTAGCGGAGTTTGCAAGTCAGGCTCTGAACCAAGAGTCACGAGATCTAAAGTCTCTACAGTTCAGCCACTGATACGCTTCATGATTCTGCACAAGTCTCTTCACATCTACAAACCATTTTTTTCCCCCCTCCCTGCCCTACTTTATTTTGCCCATAAATCACCTAGTGTTTACCTCATCCTCGCTGTGAGTTTCTGCAGCCCCTCTCTATGCAAGATTCCAATCTGGAAGTGTTACTCTGGCTGTAAGGGAAGAGAATTAAATGATTCAGAAGATCAAACTGACCTCATTACAAAAAGAAAACAGTGTAATTCTCACCTCCCTCCTGTTTTTTGCTCAGTATGTCCCAGTCAACTCCAAGGTCTATATTGCAATTTATTTTTGCTACTATGCCTTTATTAGCATTCTGGACCAGATACTCCAGATTATGCATACACAGAGCACACATGATTTAGTGCCTTTGCTCTTGAAAATGCTGCTTACTTCAATATATCACAGGAGGAAGTGGAGAAACAAGATGATAAAGCAGTGAGGGATAGGCAAGATGACCTGATCTGCATCTGAGTTTGCAGCTTTGTGCAATTAATGTAAATTGAGAGGTTATATCTTTTTAAATATGAAAGCTGGACACAAGCAGAACATTTGGGCAGGAGGTTCACCATCTTTATTCTTGGCCCAATGCCTGAAACTGCATCTGATTAGAAGATAAGAAAAGCTTAAAAAATAGAAAGCAAAGCCAAAAGGTCTAATCATCCCTGACCTCTCCTCTTAGTCCAAGAAGACAAGAGAGCAAAGTGCCAAAGAGGGTCACAGTTTTTTTTTTCCTGGCTATAATCCTTGCCTAACACTTGCAAAACCAGAGCAGAATAAATCAGGAAAAAAATGTATCAGAAAAACAGCAAAATTCAGGAGGAGGCAGGGTCTGGGCAGAGCTTTCCCTTACAATGCTCTCATAGAGATTCTATATTCCAGTACTACTCATTCAGTAGACCTTTAACACAGATAACCTCAATTTATAAGACTACAATAATCAGACTACCACTGTACCATGAGGCAAAGCTTCATCTGAGACTACTGCTGCTGACATAAGAAGCCATACTGCTCCAAGCTCATAAACATCCTCTTTTCCGGACACTTCTCCACAGGGAGTACAGCTCCTCTACACAACACTAGCAGCATCAAGTAAATTATAAGTGCTAGGACATTTGCAGCTATATCATAATAAATAACCTTAACTCATAATAAATAACTTTAACTCACTTCAAAGAGTCAGGCTAAATATTCCGTGTTTTATTACCTCCACCTCTAACAGTCAACTAAAGATACCCCTGTTAGAGGCAACCACCATCTTCTGCCTTATAAACAAATACTGCATTTCTGTTCTAATAAAACCACATCTCTGCAGCCTGGAAACCTGAATGTGAAGAGATACAGAGCTTCTGCTGAACATACCTCCCCCCTATTAGTGCTAACTCTGATCCATAAACTAGATAAACCATAAAAATAATCAAACCATCCAGCAAGCAGAAATATGGCCCATTGCTGTTTATACCTGCCTTGTGGTCTCATGCAACTGCCTGATTGCTAATTTGCTGCAGCTGTGTCTTCAAGAAGACTTTATTCTTTCTAGAAAGACTACAGCTCTTCTTAAAGAGGTAGACAGGTACAGCTTGTAGGTGAATTCCTTACCGTAGAAGTATTTGTTTTGTTGTTGTTGTTGTTTTTTGTCGTTTTTTAGTTTTTTAAATCATGCTAGATAACTAGGGAGAATGTATCCACTGCTCCTTCCTGAAACTCCCCCCAGTAGTAATGATGGGTCCTTTCAAAAAAAAGGGACTTCTGTCCTAAGACCCATGAGGAAGCTTTGGAGGTTTTGATACATTCTCTGTGAAAATTATCCTAAAGAAGATAAAATAGATGTTTATATGGATTCCTCTTTTTATTTTTACTTGGACAGTAGATTAGTCTAGATTGATTTTTCTGCATGAGTGGGAGAAGCCTAAGGTTAAAAGATAAAAGGGTAGATTCCTTTTAAAATGTAATTTAGATTTTTCTGGTATTAACTCTATCATCAGCACAAAATCACTTCAATCTTCCAGGAGCACCTGAGACCCATTGTACAGCTGCACGCATGTAGAAAAGATCTCCTGTGCAAATGGAACAGCTGAGGGCTGCAATGCTTTCAATACCTGCTATATGCAGTGTATCTTTTGCCTGGAGACTCTGAGCTCATGGTCTATAAATATCAGTCAAACAGGAGAAATTAGGGGGAAAAAGTTTTGCTGAAGAGTTTTGGCTTTGGTTTATTTATTTAATTTTGCTGCAGTCAGTGTAGACTTAGAATCTCAAGTCTTCAGCATGCATCTCTAGAAAAATTAACTGGAACCACAGAGATGCCTGTTTAATCCCATGAAGGTGAAGTTTGTGGTGAAAGATCATTTAGTCATTGTTAGGTTTCAAAGAGCTCGGTGATCCAGACCAAAAAGATGCAAAACAAGTGGCAGCGAACTCCATCCTTTCTTATTACCCAAACCGAGCTGTGAAACGTGAGGGCTCTCACCCAAATCCATGTTTTTATAAACTATGTATTGTGTCCTCCAGACTCTTTCACTCTAGCTTCTGATCAGTGGAGGTCTTGGAGGCTTGAAAACAGAGGACAACAGGGAGCTGTCTAGTGCTCCAGGCTTATCACCTGAGGAAATCCCTCCCCAGCTACAGTGATCCCATCCTGCAGGAACAATAGAGCCACTCATCACACAGAGTGGGCAGGGGGTCAGATTCTAGGGTGTTGAGGGGAGGAAAAAAAAAAAAAAGCTTATAGTTACAGAGAGGATTTCATATTATAAAGCTGCTTTTAATAATAAATAAGAGGTGAAAAAGAACTGCATTATAAAAGTGCCATGGAGATTCGAATTAAGACTTGAGCTTCGGGTTGAGCTTAAATTAAGGACTTTCTTATCCTAACTTCGTCATGTCTTTCTTGTGACATCTCTATCCAGAGAACAGAAGGTCAGAGTTCCTCACTTTGAGCAAATATTAGTTAGCTACTGGGATTTTTCATTTTGTTGAGAGGAAAACAAATACGTTTTTGTACAACGTTACAGTGGGCTGGGCTGAGTAGGAATGGCTGGATTAGTCACTAAGAATAAATGAGCTGATACATTTCAGTATTTTTCTTTGAATAAATTATTTGCAAATAAACATTTTCATTATTCGACCATCTCTGATGTTCCATTAGCATTCAGTGAATTATTTATTCAGCAGCTTTTCCCATCAATCACTGAATAAATTATTCGCAAATAATTTATTTTACCAGCTTTTGCTTTAAAGATGTCCCTTTGAGAACAATAGCATCCCGCAATAGCAAACAGGCAAAGGAAGCAATGTAGAAGGTCTGATTGTCATCTCAGCTGTACCAGTATAAATCTGAAGGATTATCACAGAAACTCATGGCCTTCTTCCGTAATTTGTACCTGCATAAATCAATTCAGATTGTGGTACAGAGTGCTCCAAATTGCTGATGCCAGCACAAAAATTGTCCATGCCCTCAGAACCAAGTCTTTGCCTGAATCTTAACAAGCAGCTTAGTTTTCCAGCCCACAAAATTGAGCTGGATTCAAGTGACCTCTAATCCAACTGACAGCTCAGTTCTCCTAACTGTTCAGGGAGAGATGAGTATCATAGCACTATCCCAGGTATCTCTTTCTCTTTCCTAGCCAGCTGGTCAGTTATGTTACTTTACCTCTTTATGCATAACACATCCAAATCTAGTCAGTACACCAAGCCCCAGCATAAGTCTTGTTTGTGTCTGGGCCAAGGAGGATGAAAGCCTGTTAGAACTAAATAAAGGCTACATTTATGCCAATTTTAAGGAATAAATGAGGTGCAGCACAGGGGAATTTAGTGAACTCCTGTCCTTCTAACAAGGAAGAGGTTCTTTTGTTAGGCAGGACAAAAAGTCACCCTCATTAAATCAAGCCATCTTTATCAAAACCACATGGAGGATTTATCGTCTTACCCATATGCTGGTGCCTTTCAGTGAGATGGAAAAAAAAACAAAAACAAAAAAGAAAATAAAAAAAGAAAAGTAGGGGGAGACAGAGCATGGAGCCCTCATTTCAAGAGGGCTAATTATCAAAGACCACGATCCCCATGTTGATATCAATCACGGCAACATGTGCATGGCTGTGCCAATGTTTTAATAACACAAACCCTACCTGGCTTGCCTGGTAGTATCGCTACAATAAATGATTGGTAATTTGCACAAAATGAACAAATCAAACCTGATGTAATTGTATTAAGGGGGACAACCAAACAATAACATTAAGATCTATAATTAATATCAGATGCTCTTCCCCCGTGAACCTTTCTCCATCCTCAGAGTAATTGTATAATGACATTTATGTGTAATAGCCTTGTGACATTATAAATGACGCTTATGTCAGGATTGTCAGGCTGTGACAGCCTCGGAGACAGCTCCAGTGAGAAATTAATCACTTCTGAGGCTTGAAAGTTGCTCATTTATCGCTGCCAAATAAGATCTCGCAAAAAAAGTATCGTGTGCTGCAGTGGAAGCTCCCATCCACCTCACCCTGTGGGACACGGTTTATCCCAGGAGAAAACCTTGCTCAGGGCCGGCCCGGACCCTCCCGCGTCCCCTCAGGGCCGGCCCGGACCCCCCCCCCCCCCCGGCTCCCCACCTCAGGGCCGGCCCGGACCCTCCCCCGTCCCGCGTCCCCTCAGGGCCGGCCCGGACCCCCCCCCCCCCCCCGGCTCCCCACCTCAGGGCCGGCCCGGACCCTCCCCCGTCCCGCGTCCCCTCAGGGCCAGATCCCTGGCGGCTCCTGACCTGCCCTGTCACCGCGGCGGTGCCGGCGGCCACCAGCCCCCCCGCGGCCACCTGCCGCCATCTCAGCCCGGGCGCCGGCCCGTGCTCGGCGCTGCC
Organism: Rhea pennata; assembly: GCF_028389875.1. Taxonomy (NCBI): domain Eukaryota; kingdom Metazoa; phylum Chordata; class Aves; order Rheiformes; family Rheidae; genus Rhea; species Rhea pennata. The sequence continues at coordinate 6,763,022 of NC_084687.1, forward strand.
GGTGGCCGCGCAGGTGCTCGAGGACCGCGGCCCTCAGGCGGAGCTGTCACAGGCGAGGGGAAGGGCAGCACCTGCTGCTGATAAATACGGGAGGCTGTGCGAGATGAAAGGTCTCTCCTGTGTTGCTGGCAGGGGGTGATAAATGAGGAGGAGATGATACATTACTGCCAGTGTGGATCCCTGGACTCGCAGTGCTTCTCGCAGCTGGAGCGATCAGGGCTGCAAGGGGCCTCGCGGCCCAGCAGCTCCAGTGGGAGGCAGAGGCAGAAGATGGCCTCTCCCAGGGACTTTCCTTAGCTGCGGCCCTCGGGAGCTGCCTGAGACTGTTTGTAGAGGCCTCGCTGCAGTGCTACAGCTTTCAGGGAGCAGCAATCTTCATCCCACTCATGTGCCCTCAATCAAGTCTCTTGGACTTGCTCTGAATGCTGGAATTGCTGCTCCGTACTGAAGCAGTAAGAATGTGAGACTTGCATGACTCCAAAAAAATCACACAAGATCACATTCTCGTGTGTTGGCCTTTCTACCAGTATCCGTGAGACCTGACTGTGCCATGTGGTTTGGGACTGCAAATGCAAGCATCGTGCAATGTGGTTTCATTGCAAAGGCTTGTCCCCTGCAAGAGTAAAAGGACCTGGCACAAAGGAAGCTCATGAGAAGAACAGGTGGTTGATCTGACCAAACGATTCTCCTCTGTCCTTGCTTAAGCCTCGCAAAGTCCACATGTGTGAAGTTTGCTCTTGCTGGCAGTGCTGGAGTTGTCTCACAGTTTGGCTGTCCATGGAGGATGCCCACTGCAACCTGAGTGCTGCCTGGAGGCAGCTCAGATTGGATTCCAATAGGAGAATTCAAGTGTGCAACCTCCAGTGCAAAGGTAATTGTTCACCTAACTTTATCATAGCTCTGTGAAAATCCCACCCTAAATGATAAAATGAATGCAGTCAGCAGAAATCAAAAGTTCTGAGTTTCCTCTGGCCCAGAGGAAAAGGCCTGTGCACAACTAAATGACTCTGCCTTTCATAATTTAAATTTGTAAGTGTACTGGTTATTTTATCCCTCCCATAAGTGCAAGCTTATTATTGTAAAACAGATTCAGCTGATGCAAAGGAAATTTTAGATACTAGGTTTTCTTATATATTGGCATTTTACAGTAGGCACATTCAACATGGTTTACTGGAGCTTAATTAAGAATGAAGACATAAGTTCAGGGCAAAGTTAAGAAAAAGATTTGTTTTACCTAATATTTGATGTGATTTGAAACTGGAGTGTTGCCCCTCTCTTGTAAAACCTCTGCTCTTCTGGTCATTTTTTTTTTTTCCTCCTGGTGAGGACTTTTAAGGAGAAGTATTCTCTGACCTTTCTGTGCTATTTTTCCTTCTTTCAGCCTTATTCCCTTGTTCTCACCTTCCTGGCCTTAAACTCTGTGCTTGGCTCTCCCTTAGTTCTCTTGGCTCTTACTCAACATGGTGATGGATAGCTTGAGATTTCTTTAGTAGTTTCCTACCATCAGTATCAGAAGTCAGCATTTTTCCCTGGTAGCATCCAGTCATTTTTATTTTCTTTTCTTCTCAAAGAACACAGTCAAAGATGCTATTAAATTCTGTTTCTTTCCCTCTACATCACATCTCTTATCAGCTCCTTATAGTGTACATACATCTTTCAATATATGTATGTTATGTATGCATATATTAGTACTTCACTAAGTATTTCACTTAGTATTTCACTTTTCCAGGGCTGTAGGTCTCTGAAAGGGTTAAATTATTTGTTGGGGGAGAAAAGGACATTTCAAAATGTACTATACATAATGAATACAAAAAAAAAAATCTTCCCCAGATCAGTATAGGGGCTATTATTAGACTATCAAACTGTCATTTTTCAAAGCATTTCAATTGTCACAATTTTTTCTAATGGCTTCTAAAGCATTATCTAATGCCTGGGCCAAAAAAAGAGGAGGATCAAAGCATGTTGAAAAGCACTAGTCATACTGTATGACAAATAAGTGTTTGCAGGCTAAACTCTTCCTTCCCCATCTCCCTTCAGAAATATTTGTGAACTTCAAACCCAGGATGATTTTTCTAAAGATAAAGTGTTGTTTTGGTTTTCCTTTTTTTATAATATAAAACCGTGTCGAGGAAAAGGATGACCTGGTTGTAGTCCTTTAGCATTACCATTTTAGTTGTCATAACTGACGTACAGTGAAGTCCCAGGGCCAATCAGGGAGATACGAGAAGTTCCAAAAGAACTGTGGAATGAGGATGGAAGAAGCTGAAGGGCAGGGGAGCAAATAAACATGAATACTCAAATACTGGCTGATGTAGGAAATGTCCTGCTAAACTGAGATCTGTTTTCAGTACCTTGTGAAATACATGGCTCTGGGTGGATCTGAAGCACTCAAACTCCAGGAAGCTAATTGTGATTGTCATCATTACAGAGAAGGAAATGTTTTTCATCCTGGTAATATGTTACCTTCTCCCCTAGGATGTCAAGATACATAGGAGAGGTATTCTAGGCACTGCTGTGAATCTTCCTTTTCCTCCTTCACTTTCTTCAGGGCATGATACTGCCTTATTTTTTGTTTTCACACAAGTGAATTCATTATGAGACTGAAGTAAATAAATTAAAATGTTTGGAGTCATGTATAGGTTCCCTGCAGAAATAAGCAGGGGTTGCCATTTCAGATGATTTTTATCTGTCAGGCTTGCCATCTTTACAATTCTGGTGTTTTAGCAAGGTCTTCAGGAAAACATTAACCTCCTTTATCATCCCTAGAGGAAGGTAGTGCAGAACAGGTGGTCTGGGGAGGGCAACAATTCCTTCCAGCACACTACAACAATCTGCTTTGAAACATAGCATCAGATGCCTTTTCCTTTTGCATATGTCATAGGAGAGTGGTAAAGAATCATAATAAGATCAGCTTTCTTCTACTGAAATACTAAAATAGTTTTACCTTTCCTAAACATCTATGTGTATATGTGCATACATGTATAGTTAGTCATGTAATAAATAAATTTGTAATTATGTATATTTAATTGATATCTCCTTGCAGGGCTGGAGAATGAAAGCCTATCAGTTTTTCCTAAAAGTTAGTGCTTGAATAGTAACTACTATTGCCTAATTCTCTAAAGAGAGGCAAGCTATGTACACATTGCTCTCTGTCATGACACCACACTCCCTCTTGCAGAACCCCGTGGTGTGGATGACAGTGTGTGAGCTGGGAGATCACAACTGGCAGCACATTTCTCACATGAAAATTGCACTCAGTCAGATCACTGTGCCACATCTCGTATACATTGAAGGAAGACTGCAGAAAGTGTGCAAATATCCTGCAGCTCCTCAGCTCAAGTGGAGCAGGGATGTTCCTCTGGTGCGAAGTCCAGTATTTACTGCTCCCCTCTTCTCTCACAGCTAGCTCTTAGGATATGGGATTACTGCTGCAGAGACTTGATCTCTTTTTCTGTTTTTCTGTCTCATGAGAGATACTTTTATAAATGCCTGGCCTGGGGTATTAAGGGCTTTGTCAAGTTTAAAGCAGTGAAGGTGACTCATAACTCAAGGTCAAGTGATAAGATGCAGCAACATAGCAAATGAGTGACTAGGTTCACACTAGCTTCAATATTTGAGATGATTGCTTCATTAGGAGCCCTAACTCTTGCACTCCTAAACCTCATCCTGTTCTTGTTTGCTGTGGTTAGAAAGGTGTGCCATGAATGCTCTTGGCGTTTAATTTATTTACCTCTGCCACCTGGTGGGTTTTCTTTGGCACTACAGAAGCAGTCTGTTCACATCTTGTTTGCTTTCATGAAGCTAACAAGGTAGGCAGAGCATCTTGCTGCTATTTTTGGTCACTCCAGACACCAGCAGCTCTGAAAAGCTTAAACTGTAATCATTCTCATAATACGCACCTAAAATTAGGTTGCTAATATAACATTTTTTTTCAGCCCAATGACAATGGAATCTACAAACTGATTCAGCTTAACAGAGTGTGACTGCAGTAGGCTAATTCCACATTTCTAATTAAATTACATAATTTTCTAGGTGGAAGTTTATGAGCAGAGGTGAAGAGTAGTAATATGCACAAGCCACAGAATCACAATATGTACATGTCAGATCTGAGACTTCTGTCTAGATAGCAAAATGAATTATTCTGTTTACATCTTTTTTAAAAATGTGACAGTGTTTTACTGCGTTTAATCTAAGACTTGCATATGCATAATCGCTCTCAGAAGAGGAAATGAGGACTATTCAATGGGAAAACTGCAGACCTTCCTGCAGAAGGAAAGTAATAACTATCCATCTATCTGTATTTTCTGAATACCACCACTTTCTGCGTACAAATGTCACTTTCAAAATAGCAACATTACTGGTATGCAATGCTTATTGAATGATGGTACAGAATTGATGGCACAAATAGGAAAAGGAATCCTGAAGTTCATCTCCCTGCCTATAACCACTAGCTGTCACTGTGCATCAGGGCTTGGAACAGAACCCAAAATTCCCAGTCCCCTTCTGCCATCCACCTCCAGACAGTTGCACTGCAACCTCAGCTGGATGTTTTCTTGTGATGCTTTCCTCAGTGAACCAGTGGCTGAAATCCAGTTTTTAGTTATGGCTAAAATAAAGATGTCTGTGCCTTCTGATGGATTTTCTTTGTCAGTCTAAACTCAGAGCTTGCAGAGCAGCTTCTAGAAAAATGCAGAAGCAAAAACTCCAAGAGATTCCCCTCCCATCCTAAATCCACTTCCAGGTTTGCCCATATACCCACTTTAGCTCATTATGTCCTAAGTATCTCTGATATAGTGCACCCAAAACAGTGATTATAGGTATATGTGCTGCATAGATCAACCAAGTGTGTTGAGCCAACAGATGGTAGTTGGATAAATCAAGGTGTTTTCTTTTCAGACTTGATAGATGAACAGACAATGTAGTGGTAGAGATTCCAGAAAAAGCACCTGCAGTTTGCTTTTGAAACTCTTCAGTGTAATGTCTCATCATGGCAGAAGGGTATAGGACAAATTCCTTCAGCCATACACCTGAAATTGAGCTACTTATTCGGTTCTCAAAAGCACCATTTTTCCCCCATCACATATCCCTCACCTCTTCTCTAATTAACTGGATAATTGGGTTGTAACAACATCTCATTAGAGTATGTCATGCATATAGTCCCATCATTTGTGTGATGATAGAGATTTGCTTAAAAAGTTACTCCTTAGACTTTGGTCACATACATGTCAATGGAAATGAGAAAGAAAGAAAAAAAATGGTCTTACAGATCTGTTTTCTAAACCTCTTTTTAAGCTCTTCAGCTGGAATATCCACATGGTAAGGGAGCAACCCACCTCAGGAGCAAGAAATACACCAGTGAAAGTGGGGAACAACTAAGTAAAGCAGCCACTGTTAATTCTGTCTTACTATTTTTCTAAGTGATTGGCATGGGATGATGAAAGAAAGATGCATCTGCTTCCACCTATGCACTGACATGAGTCCAAGTCACTCTGTACTGGGGAAAGTAGCAGAAAAACCTCTTATGGAAAGTGTTGGACAAAAAAATTGGGGAATGTTGGGGAGGGAACAAATCTAAAAAGGATTTAGTATATTGTGATTATTGTTGAAGATGAGGAAGATATTGTGCAGGTATTCTGCAGATACTACGCAGATATTTTGCAGGTATGCCTGAAGGCTATAAATAAACCAAATTTTGACCCACTGACTTCAGTAGGATTTGTCATAGCTCTGGTTATTGATCTATGTAAGAATATAAGAATAATTGTGCTGGGTCAAATCAAAGGTCCATTTAGCACATTACCTTACCTTTTCTTTAGTTTAAATTTCTTGTTACCCCCATTTCAGTGAGTGTGCCTTAGTTCTGAAAAGAAAATGGTGAATAATCATTGTCTGTTCACCTTCTTCAGACTGTAATGTTTTACTCATTCATATTACCTTTATTCTTTCAATCTTTTCCAGGCAGGGACATAGCAATTCTAGTGTATTTAGTCTTTCCTCTTTTGGCTGCTACATCATACTTCTGATCATTCTGTCTACCTTCTCTGTAGCATTCAATTTCAATACATTGATTTTCATGATGTACTGAAAATTAGGCAGATACTTCATTACATTGACTTGGGACCAAACTTAGGAAGACATAATTGAACCTCTATGAACCCTGCAATCTCATTTAAATGATCAATTCTTTTGCTTATATACTTAAGCATGCTAATGAGAGCCAAATAGGTAACAGCAAGAAAACTAGGACGCTTAAGCCAGCATGAAGTTTGTGTAGCTGGTATTGAATGTTTAAGCTGGGCTGGGGGGAAAGAGTATCTATTTGGAACAGAACATAAGAATAGTCATTGATCACAGTAAGCAGCTCCAGATGTCAAGACCACCAAATAAATGCAGCAAATAGTAGAATAATTAGCATCTTTTCATGTAAAAAGTATACACCTTAACTTTAGCCAGAGAGGACTATATCACAAAGACAGTGACAAATTTAAAGATGCAGATAGGTACTTGGTGGACTCTACAAAAGCATCTGAGCACAGCAGCAACCCAATTTGCATACAAAGTCCCTGCACTCACTTTGTATATCCCACAGCTTTAAAATTCAATACTTCTAAAATTCTGGCTACAGTTCTTAAGCGCAGAGAAAAGTGGCAATCAGCATAAGTGGTTTAGGCTTTTTAAAGCCCTAATCACAAGGTTAAAAGAGGAATAGGGTACAACAAGTGATGCAATGGCAAAAAATGATGGGTCTGATCCTGCTGGGTGCTGAGAGTGACTAAATTTCCTCAGCTGTAGCAGAGCTCCCTTTGTGCTATGAGGTCGCTGTGCTACATCTAGTCTAGGTACATTGGTGAAGAAGGAAAAGGGCCTCTTCCCAAACTCAGAAGCTGTTAAAAGAGGTGGGAAAAGTGTAACAGGGAATTACAAGCGCACCAAGCTAAAAGAGGTGTGTTTATAACTTAGTATGATTATAGGCTGTGAGAAATGAGTCTCCACAGACTATCCATTACATATCCAGATGAAAATCTGAGCTGGCACTCACTATATTCTAATTCCCCCAAAAAACTTCTATGAGACAGTGCCATAGAAAGGTGATCCGTAAAGGCTAAGTCTCTCATTTACACCAAAGCTGTTTATCTTGCTATGAAAGTGCAAGGCACTTTGAAACAATGCAAATTTTCTCAAAATGGTAACTGGGGACAAGACCTGAAATGAGAAGAATCTGTTCCTGCTTGAGTATACTTATTCTCTTTACTATTTGTAACTGGAATTTTCAGAAATGTCCAAAAGAGGTGTACACTAAAAGTGCATTAGAAATTAAGTTGTTAACTCATTTAAGTGCCTTTAAAAAATTTAGCCATATGATCATCATCATCATTACATAGTACTGTTATTATTAACAATGACATGAATAATAACAATTATTACTGCTATTACAGTTACTGTTATTATTACTATTATTACTTCCTATAATACTCGGGATCAATTCAGCTAAGAGATAAATGAGCTTCAGGCTAGGGAGGTAAATGGAAAGGCTAAAGACAAAGTGAGTGCTAGAATAAACAATCCAATTCCTTTTTTGGCAGCAAATGATAAAAGATATCCAGCTGTCCTAGCTCCAAGGAGGGGCATTAATATATCACCTGATACAGTTGAGCAGCTTACAAAAATCTGGTTATATTTTTTAATCGTCTTGCATTTTAGACCTTTAAAGTACAAATATGGATTTCAAACATATCAAGGGAACAAATTAACTTAGAAAAATGGCTGTACTTTCCAGGGTTGCACCTGCCATGAAATTGCTCCAAGTTTGCATTTTCCCTTAGTCTCTAGTGTGTCATTACAGCAGATTGATCGCCCTCCTCTCCCCAGCAACTCCCCCATTAGAGGGTTATTGTATGGAAATTAATGGGAGGCTAGAAACATTTCTTTTGCAGCTGCAGTAGTAGAAGTCATTTTTGATTAAGCACTTAAAACCCAGCAGACTGGGGTGATCTCTTTGCTTTAGTTCCCTCTTTTATTATCACTGATGTCAAGTTTTGTTACTTTAGCCATTCCCCTGGTACTCCCACTACATCCTTGTGTAATAATAGGGGTTATTTTTTTTATGTGCACATCTATTTATGTTAAATATGTACAGTCTAATTCTCATTGGTGTAAAGTCCCTTTACACCCTGTTTAACACAGCTGTAGGTATCATTTATGCTCATTTGAAAGGCTTGTTTACTCTGGCCAAGTAGAGTAAAGAAGCACTGATGTAAATGAGTATCAAGGCCATGGATACATCTCTATTCAATTACCCTAACAGTAGTTCTATTTGATGTCACATTTAATGGGTACCTGCTCTTACTCATCATGCTGTTTCCTACCTGCCCAGTTTGATCCAGTTCTCATTGTCAGCTGGCAAATAGTAGACAGACAAAATGGCTCTTATGAAAAGAACCCGTATTTTTTAAAAGCCCAGTTATTAATCAAAGCCATGATGGAAGACAGGTTGTAAGATACTTGTAAAATGCATGGCCAGATACAATGCTTGGAGGATAGCATTTTCACTCCTTTATTGTCCTGAACAGTTTTTCTTGCAAACAATGAACTCAGGGGGGTATAAAAATATAGGGAGGGAAGTTTCTCTTAAACTGATTCTACAGCATATCGTGCAATAATTGAAAAAAAAATGAAACTTCACACTGTGTCAGCTAGAATTACAATCCTGGAGTTTGAAAAGGAAAATAGAATCATTTTGACAGTGTGCTGCACAGAGCTACAAAGAGCAGGGCAGGAGTGGAGTGAGAGAGCTGTGGCACTCCTAAGTCCTGGGTTACCTTTCCTGCAAGACTCTGTACATGACCTTCAGCAGATCAGTGAAGTTTGCTTCTGGATTTCATATACATATCCATTATAGATGGGTCAAAATTTATTTTAAATGTTCATTCCCAAAGATCTTTTTCTCAGTTTTGTAACTGTGGATTGACACAGGGCTATTGAAATCAAGGGCACCTGTTAGCTATAGCAGAAAATGTGACCTTACCACACCTATGCCTTGGAACTGGACTTGCAGGAGTAAAAAGATAGTCTTCTGCTTATAGCCTTATCAGCACCCTTTAGCAGTGGGAAAGGAAGTGGTGCAGAATTATAAGGGTCTTGGGTTTATATTCTTCTTGCTGTTACAGTTTTCTCATGATTTTGCTGCTGTTTAAAATCTAGAGAAAAAATCTGACACATTCGAGCAGTCAGATGCTGTAAAAGTTTTAGCTGTGTGACTATCAAGTTGTTTCAATCATAAAGAAAACAAGGATAAAGGACATCTCCTTGAGCTAATGGATTATTGGTATTGGCTGACAACAGGCCAGCTGCTGCAGAAGTCCCAAGAAAGGTCATGATGCTCTCAGTCATTGTACTGCCGTTACAGAATGAGGATTTTTAATTTTCTACCAGCTGGAGAAGCAGTAATATGCTTTTGGAAATACACATGCATGGAAAGTATCTCTTATAGATCAGAGATGGGCTGACCTACTGCCACAGAGTTGAACCCTGAGAAAGGTTAGGAATTTGAAATGAGAAGTCCAGATCTGTTTTATTTGTTTGTTTTAACACAGACAAATACTACAAATGCATGATATAATTTATGTGCAGGGTGGTAGGATGTGGCCAGGGAAGATGACTTAGTCAGTGTAGCCTGTGCCCCTAAATGTAGGAAGAACTTTCAGTCACTTCCTACAAAGGAAGTCAAATTCTGGAAAGCATTAAGAAACCATGACAACCTCAGCTATCACGTGGTCTTGTGGATTCTGAGGAATTTTCAGGGTTTGGAGAAGAGTGCTTGTGATGTATAGTGCAAAACAAGCACTTTCTTTTTTAGCAAAGCTTGGCACTTTCTTGGTCAAGAAGTATGTATAGCTTTGGATGTTGGGAGTGGCTTCTTGTGTTTCTGTGCATAAATGGAAAGCTTCTTCACTAGATTGCCTGCCTGCTATTTACATTAATTTTTTACTTCAACTATAATTTAAAACAAGTTTCAGGGTAGGAAATTTGTCTCCAATTTCCTCTTCCCATTACAGAGTACCTACATTATATTGCAATAACCACCAGTAAAAAAAAAAGCCAGGTTGGGCTGTTGAGGACAAAGCAGAAAACGATGCTCAATAAGGCTAATTCAGCCAAATGCCAAGCTATGCTGTTTGCTAGGAATTCCTGAAACCAGGCAGTTGCCAAGTAAGTTCAAAGCCTAGCAGATACTGATCAAACAGGAAGAAAGCTGAAAGCTGTGGCAAGGATCATGGCTTAGAGAATTGATTAAATGGCACTGGATGAGGGGAGAAAAGAAAAAAAAACTCTTAAGGGATTATATGGAGAGCTCATAAACGTACCATTGGAATATCCATCCATCAAAACAGTCAGTTAGAAAGACTGCCTAGCACATGAGAGAGCAGAAAGAGTACCAGAAATTGGATTTGGCATACCTCCAAAACATATGTCTCTTATCCATAGTCCTCAGAGAGCTGATTCATAGGTAAAGCAAAGCAGTTTGGTGAAAGTGATCTGAGCAGGTTGGTGAAGTACTTAAACAGGTGCTTGGCTCAAAACTGACATGGAGGTTTTCTCTCACTGCAAGAGACAGGAAATGTCAATAAGTTGTAACAACTTAGTGGGAATAATAGAAGACAGGAAATAGTCTATGCAGGAAAGGAACTGAAGATATTTGGGTCCTAGCCAAAGGACTCTAATTGCCATTAAAGAACAAATAAAACCAGGAAGACAATAATAACTAAGCAGTGGATGACTGCAAAGAATAGAGGGTAATTGCTGGCAGAGCACATGGCTTACGGAGGGAATAGACAGTGAAAGGAGACGAGATGCACAGTTACAGAGCTTACAAAAGTTGTATGTCAAGAGCAGTGGGCTCATGTTGTTAACTAATGTTATAGTGGCTTTCTTTGCATCCTTGCTACAGCAGGAATAAACTGCTGATCCATGAAAAAGATTTTTTTCTAGGACTCCATCTCTTTCTTTATACTGGTTTTGTAATGGCATCTAAGTGTAGTATCTCAATGATTTCCAGTTGCAAAGCAAGGTCCTTTCCTGGCTTCCCTTTCTACTGGAAGGCTTGTTTACAGATGTCTTTCTCTTAGGCCCATGCTTTTGGAGATGACCAAAGAAAAAGTGCTCAAACTGAAGAATGAGGCCTATAATTCAGAACGTTATTCATCACAGCTGTATTGTATATGTATTCCCAAAGTGCTAAGCAATGTCAGAAATCCTGCCCCAGCTCATTATAAAACCAATGAGAGGTTTCTAGGGAAGGATCCTCATTCCTGTGGTCTAATTTGGAAACTAGAGAGAAGATTCCAAGAGTCTTTTTGATAAGCAGAACCAAGAGGCTAATGTTAATATCTGAAATACGTTCTCTGAGACTTTAATTTTTCATTTTGGACTTACCTCTGTCCAGTACCACCGTTACACCATCCTTTTTTTCCTGCAACCTTTATAAACAATTATTCAGTGGGTCATTCCAGCAAACAGCTACTTGAGGCATATTTTTACATTTCTTTCTGATGTGACTTACACATTTAATGACAAAGCGTTGTACTACAGCTCCTCATTTATCTTATTAAATGGTCTCAGCAAAGCTCTGAGAAAGTATTTAATGTGTGAAGAAATCTATTAATTAATAAGCATGTTACTCAGCAATCAATACTCAGTTGATGATATTGTTTAAATTATACATGTATAACAAGGATATGTTTCGGCCTTCCTCATCTCTTTTAAGGCATGTATTGAGTATTGCAGAACAGCTCTGCATTTAAAAGAAGTTCTGTTAAAATTATTTTTAAATAGACTGCTTTTATGAACATATTATATAAATTAAAATTAGCCCTGCATCAAGACAGTTTATCGCTTCAGTCTCTTCACAGGCCATTGATTAACCAGATACTAGGAGCAGTATATTCTCTTTACTGCATTTGTATTTTATTGTAGTGGTACTGTTATCTGTTTTAAAGATCCTGACTGAGGCATTCCTAGCAATTACTTCCTCTTGGTCTTCACTGTATTTGTAGATAATTCTCAGATTGATCCCCTACTGCCACTTACCTTACTTGAAGGTAACAGTAACGTTAAAGTACAGGTTGCTGTCCTCAGAAATGCAATTCTCCTTACCTAATGGCATTAAACAGCAAACACACTTGCCTTAGCAGCCACAGGATAGCCCCCTGCTAGGTGTCCCGTACACAGACCAGTCTTATAGAGCTCTCTCTGTTTTTCTTGGCCCGAAGGGTTAGATTGACGTGCTCCCACAGACAGAACTGTTACCTGACATAAGCCCCTCTGGATCTTTGGGCACTCATACACTCACCTAAGTCATTCAGAGCCTGTCTTTGGAGCAGTATGACTTGCTGTTTCTTCCATCTTCAAGACATGCTACTTCTGCTGAAGTTCCTCTGTAAGTAATAATCAGAGAACAGGTTGGGCCTAAAAGTAAACTCGGATTCCTTTGTGATATGTGTACACACATTCATCCTTTCGCTCAGGTATGTTTCTCTTCAGAAAATCAATTTAGAAGATACGTTTTGCTCTTGCAGCTACTTTGAAATCAGATTTTTCTTTTTTGCACTGGTTGAATAACCCCAATTAAAATCCTAGGCAAGAGTCATTGCAGACAGTGCTGCTCTCTGTCATTTCTACTCATGCTGCATTTACTGCTCTTACTACTCAGAGCAGGCTATGGGTAGCACCTCATTAGTTTGTATTGTAAGCAAACAAACAAGCCAAATTTGGCTTTGATTGTGGGGTCAGATTTGGACAGAACTCACGTTCCTGGGTTTCCACCTTGCTACAAAATACTTAATGCATGAGCAAAGTGGTGGCTGGGATCATGCCTATTCCTAGCTGCCACTTTAACAAACCACCACCACTTTAGCCATTTTTTGCATGGCTGGATGACATCAGGCTAAATTTTTTCCTCAGTGGGGCTGCTATAAATTGGAATAACTCAATAGAAATTAAGACAATCAATGGAATTATATTGGAGTTATGTCAATATACAGATTTGCATTGCTTCCACTGTTATGGTTTAATACAACTTAAGCTTTCTGCCTGCTTGGAGTGGATGTATATGTATTTATTTTAAGAAGCAGTCTTCCTAAGTTTAAAATTAATATTTGATTTATTAGTATTTATATTAATATGTTTAATTTCTATTAAATTAAGCCATTTACATAAACACTAATTCTGTTCTAACTGGGCAGTTTTAACTAAATCATCTCAAGCTCAATCAAATGTGTATGTATACAAGCCCCAGAATCAATAGGTTTACTTTTAAATTATCGTTTGGTGCAAGAGCAGCACTTGTCCTCTGGTTCCACTCGTCCTTTACATATAACTTTATTATTTTTTTATCATGTCCATCAAAGAAGTATATTTATATATGTGCCCACTTTCTTCTCAGTTTTGACATACTACAAATACATGATCTAGTAAATTATAATAGCTTTTTTTGTTTGTTTTCTTGTAGCAACAATGATACTTGTTTATTTTCCTAGCAGCTACCCTGCATAGTATAAAATGATCCTAACCCAGAGATCTTTACTAGCTGTTGAAATTGCAAATTATATAAGCTCTCAGAACTTAGTATATATTTAAAAAAGTCATAATGGGGGCACAAGCTCGTTAAAAAATAATAGACCATATTAAAATGTTTCCTTGATATATATTGTGTGCTGAGGAGGAAAAAGGAATGATTGAGATTACTGGTAGCCAAGATATAGGCAATGTTCAGTGCTGTTTTACCAATCCTGTGCTTGAGAGGGTGCTCTGTTCTCATTTAATTCTTGTATTCTTTTGACAATTGATGTCACTGCATATACATCTTTCATCACAGCATATACATATTTCATCACTGTCAGTTTTGTCATAAAATGACAGAATATAATTTCAGGGAGCCCAGTAACTGAAGTAAGTCCCACAGAAGTTGGCCAAGGTGGATGTGGGAACTGCTTGGTGAAAGAGGTAGCTAGACAAGCAAGGCAATGCATTTCAGAAATAAGTTCTGAAAAATGCAGGTACTGTAAAGAAAAAAGGTGCTCTACCTCAACACACACAGTCCCTATGTCAGAAAATGGAAGTGTCTGAATTACAGGACTGAGCAATGACTCCTGAGTTTTTCTGTTTATGCTCTCTCCTTTACAATACAGGCGTTTAAACTATGCCATAACTGAATCCTCATAGTTTCTTAGTGACATATATTTCGAACCAAAAAGCCTCACTCAAATTCTTTGGTGAGAATATTTGCAATTATAAATTTCAGATTCACTTTCTATGTGTGTGTTCTAGTGTTTATCTAAAATTTGCCATTTTAGCAGAGGCCTCTACCAGTAAATACATTCACTATGATATTCTGGGAACATGAACTTGAACCCAACCAAAGCCAGTTAGCTTAAAAAGTAAAATGAATGTTCACAGAGGTATTTATCCAACTTTACAGTTCTATTACTTCTGCTTCGTGACAGAGGAGTCTTGGTGAATATGACTTTTTCTACAAGTATTAGGGCCAAAGGAAGCTTTCACAGTCAGAGGAAGGCAGGCAAAACATCTAGACATTTCTGCATATCCAAAAATTCAAGTGTTGGAAAAATTTTAATATAGCTTGATATAAAGCAGCATGTGCTATCATTTGAGAACTATATGGAACTGATAGGCTTTGAATTTGCCTAAACCCAAAATGCAAAGTTAAAAAAAAAAAAAAAGAAAAAAGAAAAAAAAGAAAAAAAGAAAAAAAAAGGGGGGGGGGAAGGGGGATTCACACAGACCCACAGTAACTAAAACAGAAATCAACTTTCTGAGCCATGCTGTGCATGTTTGGCTGTTGTATTGCTTATGCGTGTAGGAATTACTTATTTATTTACTTATGCCGTCATTCAACCATTGGGTTAAAGTGGTTAAAGAGGACAGCTCGGCTGAGATTACACATTTGGGCTGGGGATCATGGTGCTAATCAAAATAATAGACTTCTCACCTAGACATCAGGACTAAAGCAGAAGCAGGAACCGAGGCACATTCAGTGCTGCATTAGTCAGTGAGCACAAGCTGGTTTTACCTCGTTGTCTCTGAAACATTGCAGATCAAACATTTCTGGAGGTCAGAACACACAGTCACAGAGGATGTTGCAATACCTGTGATGAAAATAAAAACATAATGTGTTCTGATAGTTGGATTGAAAATTAGCTTTAGGGTCTCCTTGCATTGCTTTCTTAATGATGTGAAACATAATAGCCTCAACTGTAATAAAGATAAATTACTTTTTTATAAAATAATGAAACTCCAGTAAACACTCAAGGTTTATCACTTAATTTATCCCCAGTGCTCACAGAGAAATTTTTTTTGCTACCTCATTTTTAATATTCTCAGTGATTAGATTTCAATAACCTGCTCCATAGTAATGCGTGTCTCATTTCCCTGGACAGACAAAATAGGCTATAACTTTCTCTCAGTTAGAGCACTAATGTTGTAATTTAGAACTTCTGTCAAGATGAAAGATCATTCCAGGGACTTGCAGCAGGCCCATGGCAACACTTCAGCACAGGGCTGGATAATGAAGTTTTCATTATTAAATAAAGATATTTTAGGAATGTCATAACCCATAAATCCATTCTTCTATAACACATCAGCACATTATTTTGTTTATTTCTCATCCACTGGGTTCATCCTGCCCCTCCCATCTCCCCTGTTTTTTTTGGCTACTTTTCCTATGCTCTTAAGTTACCATAGAGATATTAAAGTATTTCCTCCAGCAGTTCTGATGTTCAGTAGCGATTGGATGCCAAGGCCTGAGTGCCTATGGGGAAGGCAAGGGCTCATATCCCTTTGTTGGGAGATAGTCTAAGCTCTGCAATTTAATGTTACCTTAAGGAAATACTAACATCCATGATCACTCCCATGGTTTCCAGATCTGACTATCACCTGTGTCTTTTTATAGACATTGCAAGTCAGTATAAACTGCATCCACAAAAGCAGAAAAAGTAAACCAGTATGTAGAGAGGAAGAGAGAAGAACTTCAGTTGTGGTCCAATAGGTAATACACAGAGCCCTTCTATATGTTGTAGGGGAAAAAACAAAAGAGAGAAGAGGAGAAATCTTACTCAAGACAGGCTTAAATGGGACCCTGTGCTATATGAGACAGCATTATTTCCATAACATAGTGCTCACTGCTTGTATGGAAGACAATTTCCAACTCTACAGAAATACTTATAGGAAGTATGGCTTCTCAGGGTTTTACTGCCAGATAAAATGAGGCCTGTTGGTAACAAAGTAGAAGATACACCTACACAGAGGAGTAAGCCTCTGCCTCCCCTCTATCAAAAACTCCTGAGCTACATGCCTGCCTACGTTCTTTAAAAAAAAAAAATTCTTTAAGAGCAGAATTCAAATTCCGGTCTGAAAGGTGATCTGAAAGAGAGCTTGGAAAGTTTGTGCCCTATGGAGATGCACAAGCAAAGTGTATTGTTGTGTTTTACAATGTAGAAATGTAACCAGCAGAGCTCTCAAGATGCTCACAAGGACACGACACAGCTGTGTGTATTAAACAGTCACTTAGCAGGAAAGGGCCAATAGATTGCATTCAAGTCCAGGTACCATGGTACTACAAACTGGAAGACCTCAGAAAATTGTTTGAAAGAGCTGTCTCTTCAACAGTGTTTATATCATTCTTTAACACAACTGGGAATGGCGATAGTAAAACAAAATAGTTTTCATATGAAAAACTTTTCATCATGAAATTATAATTAGTCCAAACTAATTGTTTTCTTCTAAAGTAGTCTGGATTTTTTTGCTTTTCATGAAGTTTTCCAACATACTAGTCTTACCATGAAGATGTTTTCTCAGTGTTTGATGGTGACTGAAAAAATGATGTCTACATCTAAATTTTGATGAAATAAAAATCTTGGAAGTGATTTCAGTAATATACTGTAAAAAATGATAGAAAATAGATTGAACCAAGAAATAGTTTATCTTCAAATTGTTGAAGGGAAATGCCATTAAAATTATTAAATAGCTTTACTGTTTTACCCAGCTGTGTTAAACAAGTAGTAGCGACTTTTAGGAAGTCAGCAAGTAAAAGCAAAGGCAACTTTGGATTATAAATTTTCTTCCAGCGCTTAAGGCTCATTGAGATGAATCAGCAGATATTCACATGTCATTTGTTGCCTTTTGCAGAAATCTAAGAAAGAAAATTATGAATTGCAGAAAAAAAATGGCCTGTTCACCCCTCAGTTCCTTATATTTATTTCTATAGTGAAAAAAAACGTAAACACTATCAGCAATTGTATTAATTGAAAAAAGTTTTCCCTCCCAATGTTAAGCAAAAATGAAAGTGCTATGTGATAGCATGAATGCTCTCTGTAATAGTTTGCTGAGCTCCTACTAATTAAAAAAAAAATCTCTCATTTGAAGATAGTTAATGGGTTCTGCATTTCTGCAAAGCATTAGGAAGGCAACATTTATCTAAACTTGAGGGCCTTTGCTGATTACTACTCAATTAGTTGTGATTCCGTTCACTAAAGAAAAATATGCATTTCATTAGCACAAAGAAATAACCACTAGTCACAAAATTCACTTTTCTAGAAGTGCTAGCAACTGGTTTGATATTGTGTTAAGCTTAGAATTTTAATGCTTCTGCAATGCTTCGATTGTAGCCCTAATTTCAAATCAGTGGGCTCAGTTCATCTTAGTGATATTTTTCTCCTTTTCCATGAAACAACCTCAGTGAATACTGCCAAATCAGAGAGTTTTTACTATTCAAATTTGGGTCCCAGCTTAGAAGAACATTCTACAATATGGGGGGCAAAAGTATTTGGGATTTTGATCTGCTGCATTTATGGATGGAGAACCCTTTGCCAAATCAAATTTGCACCAAAATTGTGCTTTCATTACCATTAACAAAGGATTCTACAAAGCAGATGCATCCTTTGCAGTTGCCAAAGACAGTATGGTGGCATAGGTATCAGAGATGACAGAGTTTATCTGCAACTTGAAAGCAGCTACAGATGCTAGCTGCCAAAATCAAATCTCATTGTCACACTGAGACTTTAGGGCTTACAGGAATAAATGCGAAAATGATATTTTTCCACTTGTGAGAATAGGTAAATCTTGGCACCCGTTCTTGATGGGGGCAGTGACCGGTGAACTGAGTAAGAGAAAACTAGATGCACCCAAAATGAACAAGCTTTCTGTCTTGCTTTTTGCTGATGCTACTTGGACAATTCTTGGTAAGAAGTCTCTCTAATATTAAAAAATCATTTTTGTTGATATAACACTGCTATTTGATCCATTCTTCTTTGGGGATCCCCCTCTTTCTATCAGTTTTATTTTAAGCAATTTTTAACCTCATTTCTTCAGTAAAGATAAAGCTGTTTGTTTGCATAAATTGCTTTCAGTGACAATGCTGAGATAATGTCAAGTTTCCAGAAAAGAATCCATATCTCTATGAAAACAGCCTTGAATTTTTACTTTAGTTTTCCCATGATAAAGCATAAGACCAGCTTCAGGCAAATTAGGACCAAAGGAAATATAGGATGTAGATAAGTATCAGCATTAAGTTCTTGCTTTTGTCTTTAAAATAAATAAATAAATAAATGAAATGAAAAAGAAAATGAAGAAGGTGCGAGATAGATTTTCCCCAGGGAATAAAGCAACTGCCGGCTCTCTGGCCACTAGGTGTCTGTATTGACTCAAAATCATGACCTGGCAGAAAGGATTCAAAGTCATATTGGAAAAAAGCTCTCCTAGGCCACAGGAGTGCTTCACTGGGATGGTATTGATGATGTTGAACATTCTTTTAAGAGAAACTGGGAAGATCAAAGAAATAGCTTCCATCTTCACATGTCTTTATTTCATTGACAGAGTACCCAGATTCTGTATATCTTTTCCTCTGTGTATCATATCAGTGGCATCTTTTAGGATAAAGTTCAAGCCACTCTTGCTCCTTCCTTCAGTGAGTATTAATTAACATGAGGTTGTTCTCACAGTACCTGTTAGGGTGGGGGGCTGAATTGAAACACTAGCTGCTGTTCTTGGAAGCTTTTCTATTTACGGAAATTAATGTCTTTCATTTCACTTAATTAAAGCACCCCGGAGCTCATGTTTTTAAGGAGATTAAAGTGTGCTTTTAGAAGGCAGGGAAGGGCCACAGCCTGAAGCTTGTATCTGAGCCAATTGGGTTTTTAGTGGGAAGAGAAGACATGAGATACAAATCCAACCAGTTGGGATTCAGCAGTATTCTAGTTAAATTCTGAAGTAAAAGGAGTCTGTTTTCTACTAAGAAGTTTAAAATGAACAAAATAACACAGGAAACACATCTTGGGATGCATTTCTGTTTCCAATATTGGCCAAAATCAGAAGTATTAAGGAAAAAGTTGAATGCGAATGACAATAAAGGCTACATTCCACGCTTCTGACTTAACAGATTCTAGACTCATTCAGAATAATAGTCACCTGAAAATAAACTTTTTTTTTTTTTCATTTTGTAGAAAAAAATCTATGATAAAATTCTACTGACATCACAGAAGTACCACTCATGGTAGTAAAAATACCTAAGGACTGAATAGATCAACCCCGCTAGTCTGTTATCTAAATTTAATTGTAGAAGATCCGCCTGTGTAAGGATAGTCTGAAATTTAGCAAAGGTACGTGCTTGGAGTTACACAGGTTGAGGCCATCCATCCAGTAGTATTTCATACAATTACCTAGTCTACCATAAGGGATATTTTCTGATCTCATTCACACCATGATATAACCAAAACCAGTGTTAACATTGCAGGAGATAATGAACTTTGCCCGTGTAACTACAGTGAGATCAGATTCAAGACCCAGGCCATTCTGCATTGTGAGTAGCTATCTCAGGCAAGCACCTAAAACCATTTTAAAATGGCAAAAAGCAACTACATGGACTGTTAGCTACCTTTGTCTTCCAGCTAGCATCAGAAATGCCCAAAACTGCTATACCATGTGGGATGAAGGACTCATTGCGAATTAATTCACCTAAATTTTATGGTTCCAAAGGCACACATTAATGACCTATTCATATGGAATGGATGCTTTGTATCCTTCCAGCCTGCACAGAAAAACATAACCAGTGAATGTCACTTTGACATTTTCAGTGTCCAGCTGAACACACTGCTGTCAGTTCAAGATTTTTATGTTCCTGGTAATTGCCTGCGTGTATAATAAAACTATATATGCCTACAAAAGTTGACATAGCTTCACAACTTTAAATTGCATTTTAAAAGGGTACAAAACTGCTTTTCACAGAAGAATACCAAGAAAAGTGGGCCTCTCAGATGTGGCTTACCAGCAGAGGACACCATCAGGAGACGCATGCTTTACTGCTTCATTTCTATATTTCATATCAGCAGGTAGCTGACTTTACCCAGGGTTCCCCATGAAAATGCCACATGAAAATATTCAATGGTTCCAGCTGGCCAGCCAGGTATTGGCACAGAGAAATGAATCTGCTGAGCCAATGAAGCTTAGGTCAAAGCTGTGTAAATACTGTAGAAAAGTATTTGCAAACATTTGTTCAAATGAAAGCTTGAAATCAGTTCAAATAGCACCCATGAGTCATAACATCTCCTATTCACTCTTCTGGAGTACTCGTACAAATGAACTGCTGTTTAAAAGAGTATTCAGACAAAGCATCACAAAAACAGGCAAATACATGCTCCTATCTGAGTAGTTACGCAAATATTTCCTCTGATGACTAATGACACCAATGTCTTTTCATGCTATTTGTGAACTTGGGAGTCATCTGCCTAGGAATCTCAAATATACCATGTGGAAAATGATGTAGATTAGTAAAAAGCCACTGCAGTTTGAGAGAGGTGCTCTGGTAGAATTTATTAATATTTCTACTAAGATTTAATCCAACATTCTTCATTTGAGTAGGAAGTCACTTAAAATACTTTTGAAAGCTATTGAGAGGCTTTGAAAGATTCTAAAGTCCTCTCTGTGCAAGAACCTGTATAGCTCAAGGCTGTTACAAACATCTGTCTCCTTAACACCTGCCAGTTATTTCCTAATATTGCTTTAACAACGCCGATGTTCCTCTAACAAGTAAATTATCTACCTGAGTACTCGATGGACTAAAATTTAGTAAAACCAAAACAGGGCAGCTGTTACTGTATAATAGGCAGCATCTCTGAACAACATGCAACTTTTAAGGAAGAAAAGGAAGTGAAAGGTGGAAATTTAGGACCTTTAGTGAACAGTAATGAGAAGTCAGCAGCAAGCTCTACGGGCGGAGAGTCTGGAGGTCTCACTAATGGTCAGAGAGGGTAAGGGAAGCATTGCAGCGTTGAAGAGTTTCTGCAGGCTTCTGCCAATTGCCCACCCTAAATCAAGCTCCTACTAGCTCAGTTGAGCTCAGTAATCCTGACACTTAGCCAAAAGACTTTGACAAGCTGGATCTTGAAAAATAAAAAACAACGCCTTGACAACATTTGTATTTGCATAAACTTTATTTAATCAGTTCTGTGCCATCTCATTTCTACAGTAAGCTGTGCCCAAACAGCTTCCAAAAATGACTTTAAATGCATTTAATTCTGGTGGGAATAGTTTCATTGTGACAGTTCCTGAAGGCAAAGTGCTCTAGATGAGAGGCTAAGCAGGGACAGGTAACAAAAACATTCCTATGTTGTGCTGCCATTTCAGACATGACTTGGGAAGATACTTGCATTTAGATGCTGAGTTCAGCCTACATGCTCCAGACAATTCTGCAAAAAATCTAGTTGGTGGATGTTTTAATAGGACAACTTCTTTCCCTGGATTTTGAGACTACTAACTCACTTCAAAGACGCTGTTCGACAGACTTTAAAATTACGTATTGTCAGTAGCACTGATGATGGTTTCAGAGCTAACAGCAATCCCTTTGTTTTCTCCGGGGCTTCTGCTGATTTCGTTTCCAGAACGTTCACACACATTTGACCTATGACATTTTGCTTCATTCCTTGAAAGAACATATCTTCCTGGCCTCCTTTGACTCAGTAGTTGGACTGGGAAAGCTAACCAAAAGGAACATTGAGCCTTTGAAGATAATTCATACATTGGTCAACAATTGTAATAATGTAGCAAAAATTACAGTACGCTCCAAGCACTAAACATTAAAGACCTTGCATTTTATAAAACTAATAAATCAAATATGGTAAGTATTCAACTTCTGGCTAAATCTAGATAATAGGTGCAGCTTCACTTCCCTGAATCCGAGAAGAGGTTATGCTCTTCAAAGAACTCTACCGCTGAAAATCATTGAATCAGCAATAGATTTTGCAATGTCTGGTCAGCTTCTTTGACATTCAAAGATTTATGCAAAATTGTTTATCATTAGCAGCTGATCTGCAGTGGCTCCTTTTCTTTCTGCCTCTCATTCTCTCTTTCATCTCTCTTATTCTGACTGAATTATTTTGTTGATACAGAGAGAAGCAGCTTCTTCTGAAGTCATGCATTGATGGTAATACATTTGTGAAAAATAAACCATGTATACATTCTC
The DNA here is from genome assembly GCF_028389875.1 of Rhea pennata. Classification (NCBI taxonomy): domain Eukaryota; kingdom Metazoa; phylum Chordata; class Aves; order Rheiformes; family Rheidae; genus Rhea; species Rhea pennata. Next base: position 6,785,550 of record NC_084687.1, read on the forward strand.
ATATATGAAATAAGCATTTTTGGCAATCTTGAAGTAGGTTAATAAATATTCCTAAAAATATTCTAACCAACTTACTTACACAGGTAAGGTTTTTAAGGAAAGGAAAGAAATGGGTATGTTTTCATGGTATATCTAGGCTGTTCTCATGAGAATGTATGACCAGGCTCTTCCCACCATCCTGAAAAAAAACGCAAGTTAGGATTAGTTTCCAGCTGTTTTTCCTTGCAGTAACTGTAATATTAAACACATAAAAATAAGAAAGATGCAGTCTTTATCCTAAAAGAAGGGAGTTCCATAAGACAATCTATAGTATTGTAAAGGTAAGGATGAGCCCTTTCTATAAAATTAGTAAAGTTGCTGTTTAGTTCCAGTAGCAGCCAGAGAGGGTTTAGCTTATTTGTGGTTCCTGACAGGATTCAGTGGTATCTGTGTAACTTCTCCACGCTTCTAATACTGAGCAATAAATACAAGAGAATTACATGACTCCTTATGTAGTCATCTTGGACCTCTTTTTCACTTTCTTTCACCCTCAGTTTCTACAACAGCATAACAGGCTCTCTAGTAATGGTTGATTTGTGTAGCTTAGTTCAGGTTTTCATAGTATGCTGAGATTCTCAGCAAAACAGCATTAGACAAGGCAGTGATAGATGCATGAACAGATGTCATATTTTGTCAACACGGCATAAGGATTGCCATTGCAGTTCTCCTAACTTGACTGCATTTATGTACTTTCCTTCACATCCTCCTGAGGATGAAAAAGCAGAAAAGCAGAAGTTTGAAACAAAGGCAAGAGTGGAATGGAAATTTACTTCCATTTAGCTGCGACTAGGTTTTATGTGGAAAATGCACCACTCCCTCTCTATCTGAGAATCAGCAGGGGTATAACTCCTGGTGCTATTGCTCAAGGGGAGATCTTCACTGTCAAGTTGATTTGTGATGCATTTTTGCTGACGGATTGCCTTGGGCCAGGGCGGTGGTGGGTTTGCAAAGGAAGGAAGAAAGGAGATTAAACCTTGATCAAAATGTGTGGTTACCTATGGTAGGAAAGGGGAGAGGCAATGAGAGAAGGTAGAGAGGGAAAAGCATATGATAAAACCATATTAGCAAATAGGGAAAAGGTGAAAAGATTTCATACAAGATCTCTTCAGCCATTTCTAAAACAAGCTTCACTACAGTTCTGCAAGGTTTCAAAGACTTTCGTCTAAATCAGACGGAGTCGAGTAGCTGAAGAAAAATTTTAACAAGAGCAGAGTAAGGAAGTACCAGACATTTTACATAGTAGCAGAGAGATGAGGCAGAAAAGTATGTCCTAATTTTCAGATATGCTGAGAATGTATAAATCCATTTGAAGCCAGTGAAAACTGAGAATGTTTAATCCTCCTGAAAATAAGATCCCAAGTGATTCCTGTGCTGTCTTCGCCCTTGGAAAAGGGTGACAACCTGTATAAGTTGGAGATGCTTAGATATTCCCATTCTAGAAAAAGTTATATAATTAAGGATTTTTCCTCTTTATGACTCTTTCTGATTGAATTGTAAAAATTACATCTTGAATGACAATGGAATTTGAAGAAAAACAATTATTTTTTCCCTGTCTGTTCTGCCTGCAGAAAGGTATATGAGCATGATCTCAGAGCAGAAAAATTACAGCTCCTCCTTCATGGCCACACACTTGAGTATCTCTGAATTTTGTTTATCAGACTTTATCTGTGATTGAACCAAATAGAAAGTCAGTTAGTGTTAGAGTTAGGTGTTGCCACCAAGTGGTTAAAATGCAAACAATACATAGCCCTATTCCTCCTCTTCATTCATTAATTTTTTCAGACATGGCATCTGTCACCATCTTTGAAAATGGCAGGGATGCATAAAGACCCTGAACAGGATTATTAAGTGGTCTGGTTCATTTTCCTATTGGTGTAATGTGCCCTCAATAGAAATAGATTACTGTTGGCTGTTAAATGAGTTTTGATTTTCAGAATTTCTGTGGGTATTACCTTCATTTCTGTGGTTCTCTTTCTGTATCTGCAATGTTGAAAAGCAGCTGAGCCTCTTGCAGTCCATTTCTTGCAAGTGTGACTTTCATTCACTACAATACCAAGAACATATGCATATGCAGTATAGCAAATTGTCAAGAATATATAAGATAGCGTTGTGAATCACGAGGCCAAATAAAAATTACCTGTGCTACAGATCAGAAAAATCTCTAAACCTTATGGATCCACCTCACGGTTACTCTAAATGCCAATGGATTTTACACAGCACAAGACATAATGTATTGCCAAAGACCAATAAATATCTAGAAAAAAATACGCCATGTTCCTCCTTATGCAATGAAGTCAATAAACCAAGGCCCTGATTTCAAAATTTGAACATTTCAACAACTTCATGAAGCTGAGGGCAGAGCTTCGTGACCTAGGGTTTTTGCTCCTTATGACTCCATTCTAAAGATGTGTGAGAATACAAATGTAGTCAAGCATGAGGGTCTGGATTACAGGTACTTCTTGGATTTTATTATGCTCATATTAGAAAAAGGGCAAAGAGAAGGATTGAAATTGTCTGATGAAAACACAGCAGGTAATGCTGGAATATCCTGCTTCAGTAACTTGGCTTAGTAAAATGCCTTAGCTAAAACAGAGTCATCCTGAAGGGAAAGACGTAAATCACGTGATTGAATAGCAGCAGAAAAATAACATTTACAAACTCAGGTTAAGTATTCAGCTTTTATTTTCGTTATATTTCTATGTAATGATTTCGTGTTGAAAAATATGAAAAAACATTATACAATTACTGTTTTTTCCATAATCATTAGTTATTTTCAATTCTTACTCTATGTACATGCAGTAATTTAGTTGATTTCTTGTTCAGTTCATATTGAAAATATAAATTCTGTGCTGGTCTAAGATTTTACTCCTTCAACACATTTATTTTATGTGGCTGTCCACTGATGTCCTTTAATTCACTATTAGCTCATCTCCATAAATCATTTCCTTATTACTCATCCTAGAACTCATCTCAGTAATTTACTTTTAAGACAATTATTTCTTCCTGCTTTCATACAAATTGATAGACTTTGTAACAGTCTTGTATTATAGCAACCATCTTTATCACTTGCTAAACATTCTCTGCAGGGAAACCGAACAGACATTCCTGCTTTCTAGCCATGCCTTAATTTCTTTCCTCAGAAAGTTGCTATTAGTAATTAACATTTTAAGGATTTAAACTGCCAACTATCTGTTGCTATCAACAGCAAGATAAACTTGTCCAAGATCTTACTGACATTTTATAACCATGTATTTAGTACTATCTTGATTAATCTTAAATCCGTTTTCTTTGTTGCCTCCTCCAGTATTCCAAACACACTTTCCCCTCTCTGAGAGTAACAGCATAACCAAAAGGTTGCTACAAACTATTTAAACTTATTCCATCCTGATCCTTTCACAATCTTTCTTCTATTTTTTTTTTCAGTGTGATGGAAACAGAACCAGAGATGGTGTGTTAAGTTCTCTCATTTACTCTGCATTTTCAGCATTAAATAGCATGCTAATAATTTTATTGGACGCACAAACTGTTTTGCAGCTAAGAGATTATCTTGAGGACTAGATACCATATATGTTCTTTAAAATCTATAAACTAATACATTTGTTTCTGATCATAATTCTAATTTCTGTTGAGTAGCTGAGAAACTGAAAATCTTCTGCAAAAAAATTAAAGCATTTTTTTCCCCCTCAAACCCATACCGATACTTTCTTTCCTATCCTTTGTATTATGGATAAGCATATCAAGGACAAGACTAAACGTACTAAAAATGAGATTTTATAGGCCAGCCTGAGAAGGAGACACTAAGATGCCTAGCACAATTATAAAGAACTACCGTAATCTGTACTTTGAACTCATACTATTTAAACATCATGAGATGAAAAGGAGGTCATGGTTCTAGAGAGCTGTCTTGTCTACTGTATAAGATGCACTGAAATATCACTGTCAGTACTCATGGCTGAAATTATTTAAGAAAAGACCCTGTTAAATTTTCTATCACTGAAAACTTTGGTATGACTTTCCCCAAATTAATGCTGTTAATAACAGCTGGAAGAATACTTTGAAGCCTTGTCTGCTTATAGTAGTGTTACTGCACTACTGAAGTGAACAGAAGTTTTGTTTCTCCAGTGGGTTTAATCCTTAAGTGAAGACAAGGATTGCAGTCCTCCATACACTTATTTAAAAGATAACCAGGATTCAGTTTAGACATTGGTAACATAAGCCTGTTTAAGGGAGGGAGGAGGGAGAGTTTAATGGGCTGATATCTCACCCGGGTGCCAGGAAACCCCTTGTGATCAGCTTATTTCTATTGATCACAGTTTCATTGGTGGCTTATGAGAGAAGTCGTTAAGAACTGGTAATGATTGCACACTAAAAGGATTACCTCTTAAAACCATGAGAATCAATAGAAAAATCTCTCTGCTAAGAGTTTCACTGATAACATAAGACACTAAACATACAGTGGCATTGTTGTCTGCCTTAACACCCAACACTTTTAAATTGCCCAGTGAATTAAAACTTTTGAAATTACTTAATTACTGGATTTATACTTCATGAAAGGATAAGTTGTAATTACAGGTTGTTTAGGGAAGAGGTTTTCTCCCTTAATTCTAATTGTAAATAATTGACTGAAAAAAGTTTTTGAACATTATATATAGAACAAAGATGTATGCTTTGAAGTCAATATTTGGTTTATACCTTTCTGCTTATACCTTTCTACAAGAAAATATGGATTGCTTCTGGTAGCATTAACTTATTATTATGGCAGCCATTACAGCACTTGATCAAAGAGCTAGACCTCACTGTGCAAAATACTGTACTAAAATAAAATGGATAGTGTCTGCTAAGGGAGATCACAATGTATTTTCAGGATGATTCAGTATTAGGTATCAAGCAAAGAAATAAACAAAAAGGAAACAGTAAGCACTGAATCAAACCTGACCAGTTCATGAAGTATCATTTTCCATACTCTCATTTTCTAGTCTCCTTATCCTGTTTTTAAATGATCTGTCACCACTACGAATTACTTTTAAGAAGGGATTTAGAAGAAGGCATTATATCACTTTGTGGATTTTTATTCCCATGGGGCAACACACTTAAGCTGGTCTCTTGGAAGAATGAGGCTTTCTACCATCATTATATTACCTGTTTATACAGAGAGAATAGTTTTCTGGGAAAGGATTTCATACTTACACACACGCATTTCAAAGGACAGAAAAAACTTGAAACAAGCCATTGAAGGCTTGGAAAACATTGACACAGTTTGGAAACCTTGACATGAAGTATAGAAACCAGATGGTTTAAAAGTGAGTCTGATCTGGTAATCTCTTTGAAATACCTATTGCGAGGAATGAAGAAGGAACTCTGGATGCTGCATACAAAGGTAAATTATCTGTTCATTTAAAAAAGAAATAGGCCAACTAAAGAAAATGCATATTGAAAGGAACATAGTTGCCTATTTCAAGAAAAAGTTATTTTTGTTCTAGGAAAGAATTTCTTTAGCTTCATTTTCTGCTAGTAAAGCATGAAGCTGTTCAGGATGACTAGAAAGTTTTGGGCCTAGGCTTGCAAATTTTTGTTATTTTCTACATGGCCTTGAGGGTGCGATTCATCTGTCTAAATGTCTGGATCTAAACTAGTCACCTTAGGCTCCCTTGAGAGATGAGAGAGAAATAGGCACTTGTAAGATGTGATTCATCTCATCCTATAGTAGACATCTAAATCTGGTCAGATGAATTGTGCTTAGGAAGTGTCTCTTTCCTTCAGCTACCCATAAACAGAACCTAGGCTAACTAGCTCTAATGCACAGTTTTGCCTTAGTTAAATAAACCCAAGTGAATAGTTGTAACTTCAAAAACTACGAGAAGTCAGACTTTTCTGACAGTGTTTGTTTTAAGAGGAGGAAAAGTATATACAACTGTAAGTAAAAACAGAGCCTTAAAAAAAATCTGTTGATTTGTTTCTGAAAAACAAGAACAAAATTATTCGCTTTTTTTTCCTCCCTTGTTTGACTGTACTATATGAAATCTCTGTCAAAAATCAAGCTTTACCCTAACTATTGAATACAAAAAATTTCGTGTTCTTGGTTGTTCCAGTTTCAGTAGTAAGTTATAATCTTGCTAATTTATTCATTCTTAAAAAAAAAAAAAAAAAAAAAAAAAAAAAAAAAAAGTAAAAGGTTTTCTGGATCTGATTCTCTTCTATATCCTAAACTAATGTATCCTAGACTAAGCTTGACACAACTAATACTAGATCAATTGTTCCTGAAATCTCATCTGTGAAATGAGAGGAAAATTCAATTCAACAGAATACTAAAGGAAGAGAACAGGAGAAAAAGACTTTGTAAGAGAAGCTTTGGCCATGATGAAGAAACAAGAAAACAAATATAGGATTGTTTTAACAGGAATGTCTGTTTTGGGAAGGCTAACAGTTATAACATAAGCAAGTAACTATATGAAAGTAGCAGGAAAAAGAAAAAAAAAATACTGCAGAGAGAGAAGGCGGCCAGTGAGAAATAAAAATAATGAGAAAAATATCACATTAAACTTGCAGAGCAGCATCAGCAGCTGCCTACACCTGGAGGGTGAATGAATCCAGACAATAGCCAAGGAAGCATGCTGCATCTTGCAAGCATTCCTGCAGCCAAGACAAGTCTGTGCAGCCACAGGAAAATTCCACTTTCTTGTGTAGCTTCCCGCCCTGCACAGTTACCTCCAACCTTGCTGCTTTTAAAAAAGAAATAAAGTATGTGGAAGTTGCTAACATGGCCCCAGCTCTTGCCCTTGTAATTAATTGGGTCTCCTTAGAAAGCCTGCAATAGCAATACCGCACCTTCTGGTTTTCAGTAAAGACAGAAACTGCCGAATAGCAAGCCAGACCCTTTCTTGGAGAGCCAGATGGGATGGTATCGCAATCCCTGAGTAATCTCAACTTCCATTAGTGGTCACAGTGACTTTTGGATGTTCATTTGAATGAGAACGAATGATGTGCGCTAACAACAGTTCATTCAGTTCCAATTTCACAGCCTACGTGCAAAAGGAAGCAGAGGAAACAATGTGTCACATTGTAAATGATGGTAGAAAACTAACATTAAAAATTTAAAATGAGCTTTTATTTCCAATTCCATGCTTTACAGGCCCTTTTGCTTCTCTGCTGTGAGAAACTGCTTGGCCGTTAGTCAGCTACTGAGTTAGGTGTGGGTTTTACCTCAAGAAAAAGTTAATAAGCACTTCATTATTCTCATGCTTACTCTTCCACATCTGTTTCTGGGAATACAGCGCATTAACTGTCTTGTGTATTATCTATACAATAAGTGGTCTAGACACACACAGAGGCAAATCTTATGAATCTTATTAGTATACTAGCTCCAGTTGAATGGCACCACAGAGTTCATCAGGCTCTTTTTAGAACTCCTACAATGCACGAACTTCTAGGGCACAACCTTCAGAAAGAATCTGCTGCAGTTAACAGGATGAATTTATCTTCATATATTTTATTGCGATCCCAAGTTTGCATTAAAAAGAACTACAAGAGTAGCTAGATGGAAACAGAGAACAAGGATATAAAGGTTCAGTCCAGCATATCTGTCTTTGTGCTACCTCCTTCCAATCCTCATATGCTGCCTGCTGAGCTGACAAGAGGTATATGGGAGCTCAATTTTTTTTTCTTTTGCCTCCTGTTGTCTTCATAGAATTTTAGAATGTGCTGCCAGATGCTCATTCATGCCAGAGCAGAATGAATAATGGTTGCTTCATTCCTAAATGAGCCCCTCTGATTCATGGTATGTGCTAGTCATTTGCTTCAAATACTGAGGGAATCAAAGTTTCTCATGAGCTCCCTGTAGAAAGATTAACATTCTAGCAGAAGCTTGACTGGGGATGTGAATAAATAATGCTGTTTTGTGTATCTGTTCTTGGCCTGCAGTTCCTCCTCTCCAAGCAAAGCCCGTCAGCATTTCCATGGATATTACATCCATTATCATACATAATAAGTATGAGGTAAAGCTTGCTCACCCTCTTCCTGCTAATTCTGTCATGACTGTGCTTCTATAATCTTCCACAGATTGCATCTTCTAGAGAGCTCTAGTAACTGTAGTTACTAGCCCAAAAGAAGTTACATGCCCAAAGAAGTCTTAAGTTTGCCTGCATTGCTTTGTATGTTCTGCTAAAGAAAACATGCAAAGAGGAAAATCATGAAATGTCTGCTTTTTCTTATGTTGCTTCAGAACTAACAGGCTAGTAAATCATCTCTGAACGGGATGCTTTATGCTTTTCTACCTCAATTACGTATTACAGGGAAATTAATAAGTAATGGGACTTGGAAGATGAAAAACAAGGAAACCCATAGGGTAGATGATAGAGAGGTATAATTTATCAAGTCAATGAAAGGTTTGGTTAAATCACACTTAAATTATGATGGTGTTCATCAAAGCCATGTGTTAAAGTGTTTTTTCATAAAATATTGAAATTCCTTTCTCTAGTGACAAATTAAGGTAGAATATTCCTACAGTCCAAAAGGACTGAAGACATTGGTAAGGAGCCCTGTTTTACATCATATGAGCAAGACAATATGGTGTACCTTCAAGGCACTAATTGTGTATGAAAGTTCCTTTTGGATGCACTAATTTTTAGCATAGCTTCAAGAATGTGCTGCCTAAGTTCAAATTTCCTCGAATGTGTCCTGTTCTTCTCACCTCTTGCTCCTAATAAATGTAGTCACATCATTAGTTCAGATAGCCACATAACTTCCCTTTAGGTTCTCCTGAAACCATGTCTGTTCTGCTCCCTCAGTTCATACCCTTGCTCTGCATTTTCCAAGGAAAGGGAGATTTTCACAGTTATCTTCAACATATTCTGCAGAGGTCCGTGGGGCTGTGCACCTCACTCATCATTTCCAACTTTCTCTGTCTCTGCTCACAACATTCATTTCTTGAGCTAACAGCTCTCTTGTGGCTTTTTCCAGACTTTCATTCTATTTCTCATACCTTGGACAGTTGCGCTGTTAATATATCATTCTCCTCAGGCTGTCAAAAATGTCAGCAAACCCACGCATCCAATATGCTGAGGCTTGTACACACGATAGCCAAAACTCTTCTACCCCTTTAGCATTTGGTCTCATTCATACCCTTTCCTTCTCTAGCTGGGAAGTATATCCATACAGAAACCCTGCTCTTTGTCCGCCAATCTGAACGGACTCAGACTCAGTGCCTACCATCCAGTGCACCGGAAAGAAACCCCTCTCTAGCAGCCCGTCTACTAGACAAGGAGCCAAGAGGCAACAGATTTAATCACTGCTTTACATCTGTCTGACTTTGCACAGGTCACTTAATCCTTCTGCACCTCCAGTGATCAAATCTGTGTTCCTCCTTTTACACTGTACTCTCTTTGTGGCAGAGAATGGTCTCTTATTTTACAGAGTATATAGCACAACAGGATCGTGAACCAGCATGCAGCTTGTCAGCACAAGTAAAATGTAAACAGCAGTCAAGGCAAATCCATTTCAGCTATTTCAGTTTCCTTGGATATACAGGCTTAGCAGTCTGGTATCACGTCTACAAAGAAATTTATCTGTGTGAATAAAGTGCTATGTCAGAGATTAGAATTATTATAATTTTACCTTTAACTATATTCTTGCTCTATACAGCATGAAAGAAATTTGTCAGTTTTTACAACTTATGCCATAAAATCAGGATAAATTAGTACATAGGTCTGTTCTTTCTTTTCTCAGAGAAATGAAATTTCTTTTATTGAAAGTTTAGAAATTTTGCACTTGAAAAACCATTTTATCAATTTGGTAGATATTGCAATGGAAATTAAGGGTGTTTAAGAGAGGAAGTGTAGCAGTATTGTACACTAGCTTTTTGATTGCTGAAAATGAATGTAGTTCCTGGTTCAATGACAAATATACGAGGGAAAAGTTATGTCAGACGCACAAGAGTTTCAGCAGAGAAATACATATGCCTTTTCCTAACATCTATGGGTTCAGAATCCCTTGGGCTTGATTTTCTTCTCATTATCCCTTGGCCTTGATTTTTTTTCTCATTTACATCTGGATATTGCTCTTACAGTAGGTCCTCAGACTGCATAGATTAAGTTGAATTCATGATGTCATCATGACATACCATCAGTTTGCATCCTCTAAGAATTTGTCCCGTTAACATCAAAAGTAATTATGCTCAATAGCCACTGGTATGATCAAGGACAGACTCAAATCCCCTCCTACATGAAATCACATAACATCTGCTATATATATGCTAAATGAAGTCTTGTAGAAAATGGTTCAGCAGTATAACTGTACCCTAGATCATTTTAATGCTTTTTTAAATTTTCTGTTAAAGCATATAAAAAGTAATCTCTGTCTTGCAAAGAATTGTTTTGCGTTTTGAGACCTTAGGGAAATAGATGAGACTAGTAATTACTAGGAAACTGCCTTAAGTTGAACAGAAATGGACTAAATGGTCAGAAAACTATCCAAGGCATTACAAATAAGGAATGATGAAGGGAATGACTAAAAGGATAGTCTAACCTTTTTGTGTGCTGTAGCCCATTTTGAATTGATTTGAATATATATTTTAAAGACTGTATAAAACTGTCACCTCAAAAGTGTTAAAACACCCCTGTACATCAACATTGCCTTTGACCCAAAAGGGAAGAAACCTGCCTTGGCTCAGCTCTTTTCAAATATTTATAGATATATTTTCTATTTTGACCCTAATTTGAATTTCACATTCATTTCTAATAAAATTCAAATATCTCCATTGTTGGTCAAATCTACTGAAATAGGCAGACCCTGGCTGTTCCAGCTTCTGAGCCGTCTCAGCAGTTCATGCACCCTGCCCTTAGCTTCATACTGAAAACAGTAAAACAACACTCCTTTCCTTCCTGTTTGACCTCTGTCATTCCAATTCAGACTGAGGTTTTTTTACTCCATCTACCACGAAGGTGACAGTTCTGACCCGTACTCAAACAATAACATAGAAAAGGGCCTGATATAGAAGGATGTATGATGCAAACATTTAAAGATTATATGCGGTGAAAGTCCTACCACAGCCATTTAGTAAGGGCTATCCGTTACACTGGTACAGAAGTATAGCACCTCCAATGACTTCAGATACTCCTGCCCTCCAGCCAGCAGTGCAGCTAACGTCAGATTGAAGCATGGCTCTGGGAGACGAGAGAAATCAGGCTAAGATTTCATGAATACAACTATTTGAGAAGTCGTCACCTATAGATATAAAGAGAGTTGCCTTCAGCAGTTCACACAAGCATTTATTACTACTTGTCACATCTTTTTTAATAAAAACAGAAAGATTTTTTTCTCCTTAGTTGAGGGGAGAGAGAAGTTGTGCCCTTCAGGCAAACAGAATGAAGGATTGTCCATCTCCACATCAAAATGCTGCAGTGACTTATTTATTATTATTACTACTTTACCTCAGAGGTCCTGTACAGGCAGAGGCTGGTTGAGATCTAACCACAAATGACATGCAGTCTCCAAGAAAGACAATAGTGTGAGACTGCGGAGGAACGGAAAGTGATACAGGTTGTGAAGAGAAAGCGGCCTGTATTCTCATGACGCGGTTGTGCCTGGCAGGGTGCTTATGTGCAGAGAAGGTGCTATTAACTCAGGGTCAAACAGCTCAGCAGTGCAATCCTTTACAGAAATGTTTGCATTTACAGAAATGTTGGCAGTTAATGCCAATATTGAAGAAAGATAATTGTCTTCACTACCTCCTCCCAAGCTAGAACCCCGCCTGTTAAAAAAAAAAGTTTGATGTTGCAATTATTTATATAACTATGTGAGAGGAGGAGGAATTGGTTTGGGAAGATGCCCCCAAAAGCAATTGGAAATCATCCTAAGAGAAATAAAACTGAAAAATTATATGGCTTTGAATGGATAAGAAATATGAGAAAAGAGAGAGCAGGAGAAAAAAAAAGATAATATTTTGCCATTGGTCTTATTCCAGGTGATTAACTGAGCTATGTGGCGTGTCAGGATACAAGCTCAAATGAGACACAGCTACATCTATACCACCTTTGCAGATCTGAGTAGCTGAAGCTCCAACTGAAGCCAGGTAAACCCAAGTGACTCTAAGGCCCAGATCCAATTTCACATGTGAATTTTGGCAAAGTCTGATATGGAGAGCTAAAGGTAGTGCACTTTTTGAAGGAATGGATTACTCAGAGGCCCTTGCCTCTCTCTTGCCACTTGGCAAAATACCTTCAAAGGCAAAAAAAAAAGGAAACACTAAGCACTTTTCATTATTTCATGATGTGTTTCTCAACAGCATTCACTCTTTTCAAGTCCCCCAACCTCACAGATGTTCCTAAACACTTGCCCATTTCACCCAAGAAGCCCAGGTTTCCAAGCCAAGGGCCAGACCTTTTGGTCATGTAGTCTGGCAACCTGTTCCAAAACATTTACTCCTTGGTGTCCCTGTTTGAAGGCATTCCTGCTTTAATGAGAATGGCTAATTGCAGTAGCCATTTCCTTCCTGAAAGGAAACTATAATCTCACATGTACATTCCTAAGAAGAGCTAGTTAAAAAGCAAATAGTGCACTACAGCTGAAATTCGCTCTTTTATCAAGGGCTAACAGAGTGCCGCAACCTGAATCTCATTTTACCCTGCTTTGAGAGGTCTAGGACCTGTGCAAGCTTCTCTGAAGGTTTCGCACAAATGCCCAACAGGACAGTGGATTTTTTAAGACTCCTTCACCACAAGCTTCTGAAGATGCAGCTAAAATAAAGTTCTTTCACTTGAGGGCATAAGAAAGCTTATAAGAATTTAATTTTAAAGCTAGTTATTTGTAAAGAGAGATCATTTATTATTGAAAGTGAAATGCCAGGAGCAGAGTATTAAATGACAACAGAGATTTTAATTCTTTTTAAGTTCTGTAGTTTCATTACTTTTTGCATTGAATATTTATGCAGTAACACAGCATTAGTGGCTGCAACTGTCTGTACTTTCTTAATATTGCTGCATGGTTTCCAAAGAATTCTCCTCATGTTAAAGGCAAAACCTGAAATTATTTGTCCCTCAATTCATACAAAAAGTCTCAACGTACCTAATGTTTCCTATCACCCTCACATTTGGGTCAACAGCTGTCAAGTCTTGGATGAATTAAGCATGCAAAATAATCCCCATCATCTGCCCAGAAAACAGTATGCACACATCTAGGAAGACCCCATGCCCTAAAGGGGCAGCCTCTCTGCTCTGTTATTCATACCGATGCTGAATTGCACGTCTCCCCTGTTTAATTACAGCCCATAATGTACATACAAACACAATCAAACTTTAATAAGCTCCTCAGGAGCAAAATAATTCTTTGAGTAGAAATTATAAAGAGTTTCCTTCCTGAATTAAACAGAACGTGTGTACTGTAACTATAGAGGAAAAGCAGAAATGACATTATTGGTACTATTTAAAGTATCCTCTGCTTTGCTTTATCACTTATACAAGCAAAGTGCATGATCTTGTGAGTTACTATTGCTCTTACTAAAATTCAAATAAATACTGATTTCAGAGAAGTTTGAAAGCAGTGATTAAAGTATGGAAGAAAGTAACTCTCTTAATAAAAATACCTATCTTACCAGAAAAAAAGAAAAAAATCTCTCTAAGATTGAAGATGAAATTTCAGTTTTGCAGAGATATGTTCCTATTCTTGCATCAAAACCTAGTGTCTACCACTTGAATTTTACAGCCCAACAGAGAGAAAATTGGCTTGGAGTTAGCATAACGAGCAAGGCTGAAATTTAGGAGCTTTATGACGCATTTTTACTGGGTGATTCCACTTTTATCACACCAGCGTTTTTCTAAGATGCTGTAACAATTGCCCGTTGTTCTTTCCTCCGCTTGCACTGCACTGGGGCAAGTCCCAATGAATTAGCAACTTCATATTATTTTTGTCACAGGAAGACATGTCTCATATCCCTGAGATGTAAATTGATGGTACTATCAGCAGCATGTAAAGTCCTCAAAAAAAATGTAAAGTCCTCATTCTTGCCTCCAGTGAGAATGGCTCAGTCATAGGAACATAAAAATAATATAAAAACAAACTAATTAAAGAGATGTTAGCACTGCCTTATGAAGACATATCTTGCAGTTCCTACCATGCTTCCAGCTCGCCAGGTAACGACTCTGCACCTCGTTAGAACGGCAGCCATACTTAACGCACTTCTCTCAAAACCACTATAGGGGTACGTCAGCGTACAACTGTTTAAAGAACAAAATCAGGTCCTGGGTTTTCATAACAGGGGACCTCATTTTGGAAAAGGTGTAAAATCAAAGTCTAATCCTACTTTAATTTCAAGACATACGCACAGGATAACTGTAGGGAATCTTTCAATTTCAAGGGAGAAATACGTAAATGTTTTTCATTTAATTTTTCAATGAATAAGAGAAGTATCCTTGCAGTGATCACTGAAGGGAATGTGGCATTTTCCAGACCCCATGTACCACTTGCCAGCAGGCTCTCTTACATGATATTAGCTTTTGATTTGCTTTGGATTCCGTGCATTTAAACTCCAGTGACAGGTGTCAGCCTGATTAGAGGGTTGTATGTGCATGTGTTTAAAAGGGGGTTGGAATTAAAGCTGTAAGAAAACATTGTCAAGGAGAGACGTTTTTATTAGGGTTAGCTATTCTCTCATATGGGTGCGCGCCTGATTATGGGAGTAGGAGGAGTTGGCTGTTGTTTTAAGTCTCCCTTTTCTTTTGTGCTGTGCCTGGGCAGGACCCATATGTCTGGAATGCACCTTAAAACAGCCTTATCTCTAGAACTGATCATTACATAGCAGGTGGTGGAGCCTACTTTTATTTTTTCATTTCTCTTCTTTCTTTTCCTCCTCTAGCTTCCTCCTCCCTTCACCTCAGGCTAGGAATTTCTGAACCTCAACCAGTAAAATTCTTGTGGCTCATGCACCTGGAATCTTCTCCTCTCTGTCATTACTTATACCAAAAAAAAAAAAAAAAAAAAAAAGTGGGAGGAGGAACATGAAAGGCCAACATAGAAAGGGTGCGTGCTATTCAAGACATGCCCACAATATTTTTAAAATTTACAGAAATTTAAAAGTGGATTTTTACTTCTCTTCCTAGTTGTTTGTGCTAGTCCATAAAAAAGACAAACAGTTTCTCCTTCTAAAATTACCAGAAGCTTTGCATCACCCCAGAGATGGTGGCAGTCAGCTGGAAAGATGATCTGGCAATGATATGTAGCTAGTGTTCAAATGAGCATTTACTGCTGAGCTCTTCCAAGCGAGTTCTCGTCACAGAGAACTGCTGAACGTTTAGGAGGTATGGCTAATTCTGGCAACCAAGTTCTGCCCACACTCTGAGCCAACCAAATCCACAAGGCCTGAATAGGATGACACAGATTTTACCTATGCAAGAGAACAGGTAAATTAAGCTTCTACCTGCTTAAAATGCCCTGGTAAGCCTGACTCTATAATGCTTTTAAAATACAAACGCATTTTGGTTCAGAAATTTGTGACTACAAAAATTGGTTTAGAATCATGTATATTTTCAATAGGGACAATGGTGCACTTATCTGTGTCAGAAGCCCTTCCTGCATTTTTATTTGTTGCAGTTCAACCATCCTTTACCTTACTTTTCACATTCAGGTTCTAACAGAGTCTGACGCTTGGATATTTCATGTTAACAAAAGAATATTTGCAAGTACCTGGAATAAATGAGTGCTTCAAAGTCTAGATTAAAGCACTACTAAGATTTGGGTACAAGATGAGCATTTGAAGGTGACATTCATGGTACTGGATAAGTCAATACTAACTGTACCTTACTCTGCTTTAATTAGCTGTAAAGGTAAGGCCATGATTTGAAGCTAAATTTGCTTTAAAGGTCTCCTAAGGAAAAAGCAAAAACAAAAAATACGTTGAAATCAATCAGTTATTTTTGTTTTCTCTTTTAAATTTTGCTTGTTGCATATTTAGATTTTGAGGTACCTAAATACTTCTATAAGGATGGGCCATAGCACCAGGAAGCCGCAGCTGTAGCCAGTGCTCTGGCCAAAGCACCTCCCTGGCAGCAGTCTTTTCCCTTGAACTCTGCAGTTCCGGGT
The DNA here is from genome assembly GCF_028389875.1 of Rhea pennata. NCBI lineage: Eukaryota > Metazoa > Chordata > Aves > Rheiformes > Rheidae > Rhea > Rhea pennata. Next base: position 6,801,654 of record NC_084687.1, read on the forward strand.
TTGGGTGGATTTCGTTCAGAATTGAGCACAGCATTGTTGAAACTTGCGCCACAGGTATGAACCGGCACAGAAAAGCTGAAGGATTAGAAGTATGCAAAAAGACTGCAACTGTATCATCTTTCCTTTGCCGTCACTGATGATATAGCCCACAGTTATATTTTGTGCACTGGAAAACCCCAGAGACCACAGCACATGAGTAACAACAGGAGCTGAAGGTTCTGGTTTAATTAAAAGAAATTTTATCACTTACAGACTTCTCTGGGGCTCAAAGAGCAGGGTCTGAACAGAACTCTCACCTGACAGAGTTCAAGTACCCCCAAACCAAAATCTGCAAGAGCAGTTCTCCTCAGTCACAGGTTGACTATGTGTAAGGTTCCTAAAGAGAAATACCACGGCAGCAGTCAGGGAGGTCAGCAGAGCACTGTCAAGCATTCTGCTGTTAGTTAAAATATTGGATTCAAAACTCTGAAAAGGCAATGGTACTATGCAGAAGAGAGAAAGGTTACTATGCTCTTAGCCTTTATTTGTGTCTACTTCTTTCAGCAGAATGGCATCAGACCTAGTTTCTCAATAAAGTCTAAAGAAAATCATGCCTAATTTACAAGTGTAAAAAATTAACTGCACAGATTCTTCCAGTATGCCCCATATGTCTTACTCCCTTTGAAGATTTGGAAGAAAGGATGCAGTGATGGGAATGTATACCCCAACAAACTGAAACTCAACAGTATTAAGGTCTGCGATGGTAGACATTAGAGCCTGGCATTAGAGGAGGGCAGATGGCATTACAAGTGAGAGCACACAGCTGCTCTGTTAGACTTTGCTTTTTCTTTGAGCAGAATTAAGGAAACAAATCCAGCCAGAGCTGATGCTCCCATCTTTTATTTTCACTGAACCACAGCTCCTCTAACCCTGCAGTGCTTGCCAGAAATGGACACATACTCGCCTGCATTAAATCACTGGGAGAACAGACTAGAGGAGCTCAAAAAGCAGATGCTGTTACAGCTTTGATGTATGTTAGCTCATTAGTGACAGCACAGCCATCACACTGCGCATCTCAAAGTGCTGCGCAGGCATTTGTCTGTCTTCATCTCATGAGATAAGTGAACCTATCCTGTACGTTGAGAATCTAACGTGGGAGAGGTAAAATCCTTGCCTTGAGAATGGGCATCTTCTAGTTGCACCCACTGTAAAAACAAGAATATGCCTTTGAAAAACAAAGTTTGGAAACCTACATATACCCAAGCACGGTCATTTTACAGTATTTTTTATTTTGTAATCTTCTTAGGCTGAGGTCCTTTTTGGCCCTATTTCCTATTAACGTGATGAATATATTCACGTATTTCTAGGTACTTGAATGATCTAAGCAGAATAACATCCAAAAATAAGAAACTGAGCAAATCTCGAGCTCTGGAATGAGATTTGAAACAGGTCAGGATCTGTCAAGAATGAAGGTGTAGGACGATAGGTTCAGAAACTCCAGTGATGGGCAGCAATCCCAATCCTCACACTCAAGATCCAAGGGAGACAGAAAGGCTCAGTGTCATCTTCAGCCTGATATTATTTTGCAGCTTTTAAGTAATTTTAAATTAATTCAGCAGCCATCAGGAGCAGAAACACCTGTACACGTTTGATAATGAAGGGAGGCACATAGACTAAGAATTTCCTGGAAGTAGCTTCCCTTTCAGGCACCAAAATAAACTCAAGTTTTTTGGAAGACTTCCACTGACGTACACCTGGCCTGGGCTCTCTGACAAGTTCTGGCCATTAGTATCATGGCTGCAACTGCTAGACGTGCAGCAGCTCACAACATCCCATCCTGAGAGCGTGCAGGGCTGTGTGAACATGTAGGTATATAGATGCTGATCACGTGAAAGCACCATTCTCTGGAACTGCAGATTAATCACGTTACAATATAGGATATAAATGTGCTCTTTCCAAAGCCTACTAAACTCCCAGGATTCAACTGTAATACTTGTTCACTTTTGAAAAAAATCTGGCTCAAATTTACTTCAGGTCTGTGTTTGAAACAATCCCAGGAACAGATAAGCCAATATAATAAGCTAAACAGAGAGGCAAGAAATCTACATAAATTATTTGAATAAAATGAGTAGTCAGCAAATCTCTAAAATTTAACCTTCTGTCTTTTTTCTGGGGCTAGGGATATAGCCTATTACTTATGTGCTAAGGCATAGATTGTCTATTTTAACTAAAATTATTTCCAGTTTAGATTTAATAACATCATAATGTCTCACATTAATTTCACTATCATTGAACTATTTCTCTAATAAATTGAACTGAAAATCTAAAGAATTCTGGAAAAGATTTTTAAAATAAAACTAAAGATTTGTTTTTTAATTATTCAAAAATAACTTCCTATTTTGAAGTGTTCTTTGCTGTCATTTTTAAAAAGCATGCCATCATAATTAAGCATTTTGCTCTGGGTCAAACAAAATGCTTCATTCCACCCCAAATTACTTTATTTCTGAAAGTTTTAGAGAATCATTTACTTCAGACAGACAGAAGCTATTACTGTTCTAGAACAGTTAACAGCAGAGGGCATCTAATATTTTCATTGCCTTACAGCGGGCTCATTTTCAGCTTTGTGCATTTACATGGCATCTTTAAGCTTCAACAGTTAAGGAAGGTGACTGTTTTGACTTAAGTACTACAAGCACAAAGTCCACATTTGCTTTCATTTCAGTTTAGTAGACAACATATTGGTAGGAAACAGATCTGACTTATGTTTCCAGCTGCAAAAACTATTTGAATTATGACCCTGGACATGTTAGCAAGGCTGCTGCTTTCAAAATGAACAAGACGAGCAACGCGGTGTTTGCCTAGCTAATCGCTGTAGTTGGATTTGTAAAGTTCTCTGTATTCTTACAGTTTTTTCCATCAGGCCCAAAAGTATTTCATGTGATATTTATACTACAATACCCTTCACCACCATCAAAAACTGTAGCTGTTTAGCAGCACATAACACCACCTTGCAACAGGTCAGAGCAGCAAAGAAAACAGCTGGAGCTGCCAGGATTGATTACAGAGACAGCTTGCAATTATCCAAAATAGGATATAGCTGAAGTCTGGGATTTCCCAGAAACATAAATATCCTCAGTGCCAGGCTTAGTCACTGGATAGCACAGTGGATTTTGAAGAACAAATTAATGAAGCGGGCTACATGCTGGGATCTGGATTTCAGGTCACCTTGGCTCAGGTATAAGCATTCTCAGAAGTCGTGTGCGCTCTGTTGAATAGGTGTGCAAAGAAAGAGGAAAAAGGAAGAAGTTACATGTACTTTTGCCTCAGGTCAAATTACCTTACCATTGCGTGCCTGGTAACTCGCTTCAGCACTGGTGGGGTTTAAGAATAAAAGAACGTGTCTCCCTCTCTGAATAACCTCTCCAGGACAGAATAAAATAGCTGCCCACAGCATGCAAAAGATCAAGGTTTATTTTCCTACAGGCAAGTGTAAGGGGAAGGAATCATTCTAACTAATGACAGCACGTTTAACAACGTTCTCACAGTCGGGCAAGGTTCTTCAAGTAACTGCAACTTCCTAAACGCATGGTGAGCTGGATCCTTTTTTTTTCCTGTGCTGCAAATGAGGCAACCAAGTTGTGAACCGTTAATAGCAAACATCAGAAACTATGTGCTATGTAGTTTAGTCTAAATAAATGCTTTCCTGATATATTTTCAATTACTCACCCAGTTTCAGGACAAAAATATCCACTCAACATAGAAAGTTGGAAAGATGGCAGAGTATGTTGCTATTCTCTGGTGTTGTCAACCTGTCCCCACCATTTATGGTTATCGTATAAATGTATAAATTAGAGCAATCTAACTTACCCCAAAAGTCTTACTGAGTACCTTTTTTCCCAAAGACATTTTAATTCTTCCCACTCTTTTTCAGATCTGGATTAGGACTGAATTATAATTATATTAAGATGTCCTATCCTTAGACATAGGCAAAAAGGAGGGGTCCCTGTCATGAAAAATTTTAAAAATACTGTCTTGTAAAATAAAATACATACAATCTGTGAGCAAGAAATGACATGGATAACAATCCCTTGTTGCAGCTGCTAAACAAGAACATATATTTGACTCAGGCATGCATGTTTCATTACTTCTACAAAAATAGATTTGTTGTAGCTGTCTGTTTGGTTTGTAGAAAAAAAAACATCAAATCATGGGTCTGACAGGGAAGCCATCTCTTTTGAACACTAGAAATGTCATTCCCAAGGCTCTGTCTCCATGGTATCCTTGGGATGGAATCAAAGTCTTAGCAGTTGGGGGAAACTTAAGTCTGAATGTTGTAGCCCTGCTATAACAGTTTGTAGGTTCATCAGAAATTTAAGGAGAACACTGCCTGAGACTAGATCCTCCAGGGATCTGATAGTCTTCATTGCTTTCACATAGGAACTCTTCAGCTCATTGAACTGAGCTTCATTTTCCAGAGGAAGGGGCCCTTTGCTGAAAAATTTGTCAGATGGTCTTCATCTCCCAGCTTCATGCCTGTTTGCGCATAATGGTTTGAAAGCAGCAGATTTGTCACTGCCTGGATCAGTCTCCTGCCTGACAGAACCAAGGATTCAGAACTAGTTGTGCAGGCAGTCCAGACATTAAAAGGCAGAATATATCCCACTAGAGTTTCTCCATGTTTATAATATGCTGCTAGTCTGAGACCTTCTGTGCCTGTCTGCAGCCTGAAGCTGCATTCCACGGTTGAGATATAAAGCACTATAAATACTGCAGGGTGTTAAATGGCTGACACAATATTAACTATGGTGTAACAGCTAAACAGTGCAACTGTCATACCCAAGGGCTCACTTTGATTTTGCTGCAGGATCAGAATCTTTACTGCAAATGAAAGAATTCTAAACAAAGGGCAGGAGGGGGGAAGTAGATACATGCTTCATCTCTCCAGGAAAACAAAAATGAATGGTGGGGAGTACCTGTGTGCATTTGTGCATTTATTCCTGTGCACACAGCCAGTAGCCATACTAACAATTCTTTCTTTCCTTTGCATCATTGTGTCTTGTCTTTTTTCCTTTATAAGCACCTATCCTAAAGGTATTAATTGCTTATGACGGGGGTAGCCTCAGCTCTCAAACTACTCTTTATTCCAGTGAAAGTCATGGACCTAGCCCACATGTTCCCAAACCTATGCCTCTCCCTTTGCTTATATTATACATTCAAGAACAGAATCTATTCCTTCCATCAAGATGTACAACAGCCACACATCCACTTGGACTGAGCAGCATTTTCAGCCCAGCTATGGTAGCAAAACAGTTGTCTTTGTGCTGTGGAGTCTTTGGGGATTTTTACTTCAGTTTGTTATAGCTGGAATGCAGAAAGAGAAATTCAAATCAGGAAAATGCAATAATCTGAGCTGTTGTTCACCAGTGCATCACCCATTAAAGAGTAGAGTCCTTTATTAAAAAAGACGTCTTATTAAAAAGATATGAAACAAAAGTGATTTTTAATTTTATTGGGGAGACAGAATCATTGCCAGAGACAGCCTGTGGCTACATGTGATGATCAAGTTGAGAGGAAGAGCAGTGAAACACTAACACAAATATGAAGCTAATAACTTTTTTACTCTTAGGGAAAGTACTGTTCAATTTCTGGTGCTCCAGGCATATGCAGCTTAAATGGAAATTTAGAGAAATTACATCCACCTGCTTCAATTTCTTACATCTGGGGCCAGATCTTCAGCCAGCATAAATCAGTTATCTCCATGCAGCCGGGCAAATTTATGCCAGCTGAAGATGTAGCCCCTGGTCTTGCACTTCAGAATAAGAAGCTTTAAAATACAAATGAGAATGAACTTAAAACATATTCTCCTCTCATGGAACTCACAAGGAAAATCAGGTCTCCTGAACTACCCTATATCTTCCCACTGCATTGTCCTGTCTTCAAGGTGAGGGATTATAGTGTCCATCAGTGTTAATTTTTGTTATTATACAATCTAAATGTGAAACTACTGTTTTTTTTTTGCTTGGTTGATTTTCAAATATTGCTTTTTATTCCTTCATTAATAACTGAGACTAATGTGTTTTATTTATGTATTTGGATACATGCAAAATAAAAAGAAATTGTTGTCCCTAGGTCTGTCTGTTGTCCAGAAAAGCATCTGTGCGTTTTCTTAACTTTAGTATTCTGCTTTGCTGCCCAATACCTCCAAAGACACGTGCTTACTTTTAATCACACACTTAATGTTTTCAAAAATTGAATTCCATACTCGTATGTGCATACAATAGAAATTAATGAACAGTAGGGAGAGATTGGTATCTTAGTCCCTTAACAGAGTTCTCTAACAACAGACACAGACCAAAGATGAGACTGTATCGCTACACCTTGGTAACTCGAATAGCATGCTTAAGTGAATCACTTGTTAGTAAACGCAGCCAGCCTCTGGCAGAAACCATCCCCTAAGGAAGAGCTGCTGCTTATCTGCTATGTATCATCTACATATTACGCACACCACTTCCAGCGACATTTGAGAGATCTCAATGTAAGGCAAACATGCAGTAAACTCCATTCGTGTCTTTCAAAGCAGTCATCTGAACCTAGGCAGCTGCTAGCAAACATTACTCCACCATTTTCTCTACATGTAGGGAATGCTGCTGTCCTACTACACAGTTTGGCACAGAGCTCCCCAGCAAGCCCCTTAAAAGCAGACCGGCTCACTGCACTCTTACAGGCAAGACAGCACTTCAAATAGAATGAAAATACTGTAAATAATGCAAATATAGGATCCCACCAGTCTAATTCACTTTAGTTTTGCAACAGGAGGGAATACCAGCTTCTCAAATCCAGTGCTTTTACATGGTTTTGCAAGTACAGACAAAAAACAGTTTGCGCATGACTAAGAAACCAAATATACCTGTAAGACAGTGAATGAAGTCAGATTTCCCTAGCTGTTTGATGCCCCCACTACAGTAATTCCAAAGGAATACATTGATGAAGTATGTTGTTCTATGTTTGCTGCCTAGATTAAAAAAAATTAATTCAAAGGAGATGAGTTTGGTTGTCGTATTGGGGGCTGCTGGATGTTACCAAAGGACAGTGCTGCAGTGTGAGCCATGGCATACAGCATTGCTCATATTCAGATGCGTTTGAAGGGGTGATTCTTGTTGAATGGGTAGCAGATGCTCCAAAACTAATGAAGTCCAGAACTGCATTATGTAACCTTTAAATAAGTGTCCATCAGGTCATCTCTAATAACTGGCTTGGCTCAGGGGCAGATAGCAGACTACTTGCTGCAAGGGCACAAGGCACTGATACAGCAGTGATGAGTTTTCTTACCCAGAGCCAGACAGATAGATGGGTAGATGCCTCCCCCAGCACTAGGGCATCATTTTTTCCAGCCAGACAAGACAAGCAGTAACTGAGCCTCTGCTTCCATATAACAACTTTTTCATGACATGCAAAGTGATCTGGGACACACACATACAGGTCCTACTGGAAATAAAGTCCACAATCAAGTCTTACTCTTAGTATCAGTCTTACACAGGACAGAACAGGAATCAGGGTCATCCTGATCCCATCTTAACTTTCTCCAGCTTCATTTAAGATTTTACATGTCTTATGACCAACTTACACTACAGTTAGCAATGAAAAGCCTCAGGCATAGGCATGGCATTGAAATACTTGCAGTGTTTCGGCTTGCTTTTCTGCTTCCTTTTTGTATACACCTAGAATAACTCTCCCAAAATGAAGAGCGCTATACTCAGATAAAGCAGTTTAAATGGGGCAGAGTTGTGTCACGTACTCTCTGCACCTATCCTTGCCCTGGCATACAGGCAAGGAGATAATTTGCAATAGTTCTGTCACAACAGTCTAATACAATCACGTAAGACAGATTATGTCTGAACTGTTTTGAGGTGCCTTGAGGACACCCCTAAAAACAGACTATCTGCCTGTAGAGAAAGTGGTCTCAGAGCATGGTCCAATACACAAGGTGACTTCAGGAGCAGACAAACTCAAGCATGGTTTAATATAGAGCAAGTCAGCAAGGTTTATCAGGACATCAGACACAGGCTGTCAGAAGCATAGAGGGAGATGGAGCAGGAGTATACTTCACTGCCAAGTCTGAGGTTGTTCTTTAAGAGCAATAGGATAAGTTTATGCAGAAAAGGAGCATGCAAGGTTTACATTGCACAGTGGAATCCCCCATGTCAGTATTGCTTATACAGCCTTCTTGAGAAAAAAAAATGTAGCTGACAGAGGGACTGCAGCACCGGTGTGAATTCTCTTGCTCTCTTTTGCTCTTTGCAGAGCAAGTGTCCTAAAAGCTCAGCCCCTGGGTGCTCTGACTGCTCCACATAGGCAGAGGAAGAACTCTGCATTGTTTTCAAAAGGATGAAGGGGAATCATTTCCAGGAATAGCGATAGTAACAAAATCCCCTTTTGCTCATCCTAAGTCAAGACAGTTTATGTGCATCTTTAGAGTAGTTAGCATGATCTTTCATTGTTCATGGAATAGAGTCAATTTGAAGTTAAAAAAAAAAAAGAAAAGAAAAACATTTTAACTGTACAACAGCTCTCATTCTAGGGCACAGCAAGAATGATTGAGGCAGTATCTGTGTTTATATTTAACACTGGTTTCTTACACATCCAAAAAAGCCCTCTCAGAGCATAAAAATACAAGATAACATCAGGAAAGGCAAGCTAACATTTGATTCTAAACCAGTAATAGAACAATGGTGAACAGAGATTATGCAGAAAACCCTTATATCAAGGTTTGCAAACTGGCACAATGTAAAACATGGTCTCATGTAGCAGGAATTTTGCTGAGAGTTAGAAATCTTCAATTTTTTTTAAAAGGCAGAGAGATCCTAATCAAACCTGAGCTGCTTCTTCCATCTCATTATAATTGTCATCATTAAAAATCCAGAGCTAAGATGTCACCTTAGACAGGAGAACATGGGAATGTGCATTGCAACAGTAAATAATGCAAGAGTAGATTAGTAAGCAGCATCTTTATGTCTTCTGCTTGTCTTATACTGGAAGGTAATAACAGCCCATCATTTGCAAGTGGAGTACCTTGCAGTTTTTAAATATTTTTTTCCGCGAGGTGTGGTCCAAGTTACTTAGGTAGACCTTGTTCATCAAGTGAATATTCCTTGAAGCTATGCATCCCACAGTGGGAGGGACAGAAGACTAGGGAAAAAATTGAAATGGAATCCACGTACCCTGCAGAGATGGCAGCCATTACATCAGCCAATTTGGCTATTACTAGTATAGGCTGAATCAGGGCTGAGATGGGCTGTCAAGTACTTTAAGACATACACAACTCAAAGCAAATGCTTCCTACCTCATCACCACAGTTTATTGATACAGCTATCCTAGTTTGAAATCAGTAAAGTACATGCAGATAGCACAGAGGTTTGCTATTAAACTGGCGCTATATACTAGCATGAATGATTGTTACAAATTCCCAGAAGCAAGTTCTACTAAGAAAAGGTAGGCTTACAACTTGTCACCTTTACAGCAGTATCTAAATAACTGCCCTAGTAGGAACATCACAATTCTGACCAAAATAACTTAGTAACATTAGTGTTGGCTAGGCCTCAATATCAGTAACATCCAGCAAAGCCAAAGTCACATACTTCAAATACTTCTCTGAAACAGTCCCTTTCATCTTCTGCTCAACTAAAGCCACACATGCACCACTACTCCTCTATTTGCTTCCAGTCTACATAAAGATCAGAGCATTGGCTAAGATGCAGAATGCTTAAAACTATCCAGCTTGTATCTTAATGAGTCTTCTGAGTTAGCAAGGCCCAGTTGTTTCCACACACAAAATGATGGAAAGGTGCTGTAGGGTCCATCTTTGATAATGCTGAATCTCAGGTTGAGCCTTGAGCCCTCACTGTGAATCACAGACTGCAGCAAGGTTAACTCAAACTACAACCATCAGCCCAGCTTTGCTTCATCTTTTCCTTTTGTTTTCAGGAGAGATATGGTACAGGGTTAGTATGGGGCTTGTCTTTCACTGAAATTTCATAGATCAGATGACTTGGCCATTGAAAGCATTGCTTGCTGACCTACTAGAAATGAAAACCATTATTTTTCCTTCAACAAAGCAAGCCTCAAATTTCAGAATGTATTAGACATTTGCCAGTCTCCGTATGCACATTCCTAAATGTTATCAGTATTAGACTTGGTGAGAAGAGAAGAATGAAGCCTTTATTTTTTAAGACATCATATAACTAAAGCAAGGATCTATGCATATGAATGTTATTGACTGTAATGGCTGAACTATATATTCTTCTCTTCTGCTAGGTTTTCAGAAGGTGACATGGGGCACACTCAAGTGTCTAAATTCTTTCTGGCTACAAATACTATAATGTTTGCTTTGAATTTGAGGGGACATTGCCATGCATTGAAAGCTTGTATGTCCTGTTCACTCAAAGATGTATTGTTGTTCTAGAAAGCATTGCAGAACAAGTTGAGACAATACAAAGCTGAATAAAGCAAAAGAAAAGACCGTTCCCAAAGGTGTGTCTTTGGCTGTGGTTGAAATTGCTGCTGAGATAAGCCAGCATGTATCTTCATGTCCACAAAAGGGAAGGGCTCAGGTTACTCACAAACTGCTCAGAGTTGCAGACGAAAGGCCAAAAATTAGTTGAAAAAGATTTGCAGCTCAACATGCTAGAACAGATTAAAGGAGCAGGTTTACAGGAAGATCTGACTGATGTTCAGGAAATAAGCGCAAGGAACACATACTTCCCACAAAATCCACTCACAGTGGTGAACTAGTTGTGGAGGTGGGCACTAAAATCACAGAACGTGGGAAGGGGGAAAACTTCTCTGGGCCAGTTAAAGGAGAAAGTGGACTGAATCAGGATTTGTATTACTACGTATGTCCTTCTCAACGTGGTCACTTCCTTCAAGGATATTCTCTTAACTGCATGTGTCAAGTACTAGAGAAAGACTTTCAGCATAGAAAATAGACATGTAGTTTCTGTAGAAAACTTTTTCAAAATTGCTTCCTACTTATAATCAGTAAAAGTGCAAAAAGAAACAAAACTAGAAGCATTTCTTGGTGTTTCCAGTTAAGCTCAAACCATGAAAAATCACTTTATTAGAAAGTTTTCTAGACTTCAGAGATAAAAATCAGAAAATATAGATTATGAAAGATCCTCCAAAAACCAAAAATACTTATCCAAACTAAGCTCAAACTTTTCACTACTCCACTTTGAATTTCAGCTTTGTCAGCACCAGTTTTGTAAGGATGACAGAACAATTGCTGAGTTTTTTTTTTTTTTTTTTTTTTAAGCGTGCAGACATACTTACTCAGAGCAACTACATAATCCCAAGGTAGAAGTGCACATAGTTTTACAAGAAACGAGGTACCTCAGAAAATTCTGGTGGTACAAGCACTAGCAACACTGTTTTATCTAGTCATTTCATAAACACTGTGGGGCAAGCATTTTTCGTCAGTGTCAGTTCCTGCATGGCTGTATTTAACTAAAGGTCAGGGCATCCCTTTGCATAAAGCAGTAGAACAAATCTCATGTATAATTTCTTATTTATGCTCCATCAGCAAAACTGGTTCTTGTACTGCACTGGCTTCCTGAATTCCACTAAATAGCAAATACAAGATAAGGGTCCTGAAAGATGCAGGGTCCTGTTAGTGCCCAAGTGCATCACTTAAAATCTGGCACAGAAAGGGCAAGTCATCATTGTACCGTGTGGCTCTGTGGTACCTTTTGTTGTCATAGAAGAAAAAAATTGACCCATCTTTTTTCCCAAGTGGTAGGAGGAACCTCTCTATCGAACAGCAATTTCCTTAGTTCAGAAATGGGCTGGATGTGCTGAGAGAAGAATGGGTTGGGTAGTGCAGCCATTCTCCCTGTCCCAGCATACCTTACCCTAAGGACAGAAAACAGCCAGTTCCTCCATGGGTAACAGGCCACTCTGTACATACATATTGACTGAGTTCCTTGGAATTGTTTGGTTTTAGGTCTTCCAATAATCATCCATAAAAAGGAAGGAGTATTCTCAACTCAGAACTATATCAACTTTAGTTTATATAATCCTTACTGGCAATGGCCAGTCCCTCCCAAGAGCGTAATGGCTTTGTATGCACAAGGTTGGCTTTCCTACGTGCTCACCATTTTGGGATACGTGAGCTTGCTGCAGGAAGAGGAGTTGCTGTTTTAAATTATAATTTAAGAAACTTTTTTTCAAAAGGAATTTCCTGTTACCTTCAACATATGCCAAAAGGGTTACTCTGTAGGAAATAGAACTGAGGCTACATGAAGTCACAAACAGATTAATTGCAAGAACTAGGAGAAAACTATCTGCAAACATCAGACTTGTCAGTAGCATCCCCATCTCTGCCTTAAATATGAACATGGTAAGATAAGTTAGACATAGCCATTCTGTAATTGTAAGGTCAGCCTTGCACACTGCAACACCTAGCTTACCAATATGCTGTCGTCATGTTCAAACATTAGCCCACCATCTGCAAAGCTGGCTTGATTTTGGTTCGTTGGTTAATTATGAAATCTAATATTCTGTTCTTGTATTTGCACACTGAGCAGAACTTCACAAAAATGGTCTCTTTGATCCAGGTAACAGGGAAAGACTACAACAGCTTCTAGAAAGTCTTGATGAAGCAGTGTGTTTAATTTATGTATAATCAAAAAATTATCAATACTGATATAATAAATCAATACCTGCCTGAGAGGGTGGGCTTTTTTGTATAATATGATAGACCCAGGCTGTAACAAGTGAGTTTACAATAATGTAATCAAGTTCTCTTCCTTGGAAATACTTCTGATTTACAGTTAGTGTAACTGCAGATGCAGACCCCACAGTGCTTTCAGAGGGGCTTGGCTTTATTGTTCATGACTTTCCTAGTTAAAAAACCCTGCCTTTAGTCCACAGGCTACTTGGAAAATAAACTATCTCTCTGTCTCTCCAACACAAAAGTTGTCAGATTTCTTAAAAGGCCTATTATGGAATTTAACTTTTCAATGTTGCTCTAAAACAGAATCAAGGGAGAAATATGACCTCCATATTTTCCAGGTAATATCTTCGAGTAATTGAATTTTTCACCTTGTGCTATTGTCCTCCGTACCTTTTTAAAGTCTAAACACCACACATCCCTGTAGATATCTGCCTGTATCTTTCAATGAGTTATACCAGCTTCCGGATACATTCTGTCCTTAGTCCTGAATTTCTGCAATCACTTATTTGATTGGCTAACAAAGCAGGCAAGACTATACTGGGAACAGGCAGTGATCTTAAAATGCATATATACATGAACAGTATAGACCAATAGCTTCATAGAAGAGATGCAGAACGAGCATCTCTGTAGAAGTATTTTCCAGGATTTGAAAGTTCACAATTAAATTTACCGAGAGCAACAAGTCTAAGCTATCCAGCCAAAAGCATTATTTTGGTGTTGTTTATTGGTCTTACTGATTGTCAAAGGGTAGCTCATGAAAGCTGTCCTACAAATACTGATTTGTTGCACATAAATCAATGTTTAGCCTGGCATTTGTGAGTAACTCTAAAAAAGTGATCTATTGCAGAACTAACAAATGCAGGAATACGAAAATAGACAATTGAATCACGTTTTTATCAATCTTCCTCAAATGTTGCTGTTTTAAACACAGCTTTAGAAATCAAGCAAAACATAACTAAATGATTTTTTTTTAAAGAGAAAATCCAAGAATTACTCCAAGTTTCAGTTCTTGACCTCTTGCAGACCCAGAAAACACCAGGAACCTCTAAATAATTAACACATGGCCATTCTAGCTTATCTTCAAAGACAGAGGAGAAAAAGGGCTGATACCTTTGGAGCCTTAGGATATTATTTTACAATTATGGTATAACCAATCTTTAATTATTTTGTTTGAAGGTTATTTAAGCCCTTCCCTTATGACAGCCCCTTTAGAAATCCTTTGCAGAGTCAGGGCAGCAGTTTCCAAGTCTCCTCCTTTCCCCCGAAGCTGCTTTGGAGTTGCAGAGCAGGCTGACGCAGCCCAAGTGGAATTCTGGCCTCTGCAAGGATTTGGTATTGGTGTAGCTATGTTGGCAGTGTGCAGGTTTTACACAGCACACAATTTAGGGAGAGACAGGATACATTGGCACCAAGGTGCCTCATTGTCCTTTCAAACAGCTTCATATTCGTGTTACCTCATTTAAGCAATGTAATTGTATCCTGATACCTGCACTATCAACAGCTTTAGACATTGCATTTTGTTCTTACTCAAGTTTATTTAAGCTTGTTCCTTGCAAAAGTCATTTTTCCCTCCCACAAGCCTACATCACAGGAGCACTGGTCAGGGGTTTTTCCTGGATACTGAAACAAGAAAAAAGTGCCATATGCAATAGAAGGTTGTGCTTCTTTCTTTTTCCATGGATTAAGACATCTTGAATCAGCTAGCTAGTATTTCATACCTCCTCAGATATGAGAATCTGAAACAGCCAAATTTAAACACAGAAGAAACAAGTGTTCTAGTTTTCTACTTAAGTAAAAAAGTGAAAAGATTCTTTCCAGTGTCTCAGCACCCTCAAGCTGCTATTAAACTCTTAGTTTACCATCCTATAAATACTGGTGGGAAACATACAGCTACGGTGATTTGTCAGCAGCATCCTTTTAAAAACCCCAAGTGCCATGTCCATGTTTCAATATGGCATCTAGAAATAGTGGTGCAAGGATGCAGGTCACAGCTTGTTGGCTCTTTTCAATGGTATCTTGAATGGATTTAAATCAGTAGCTTTTGAAGCAATTTAATAAAACTAAGCAAAGAATGCATACAAACTTTTCCTCCAAAACTTCCTTAAGAAGCAAGTATTTCAATAGAAAGTGTTCCTATTGCAGAGAGAATTAAATACCCTGAAAAATGTTTTTCTTCCTTTTTGTTTTTCCATCCTTTCACATTTGTTTATTTTTTTCTTTAGTTATGGAAAAGGAGAAGCAGCATAAAAACAAAAACTTCTTTGCAAAAGTCATGACAAAATGAAAATTAATATCCCATTATATTAGCATATACTTTTCACTCTGGTTCAGTTTGAGAGCAACTCTCAGAGGCAGAAGTCTCACCCTGCTTGTGTGTGAGAGGTTCTCTGCTCAGATGAAGAATTTCAGTTGTGCAGGCTATTCTGCCCTAACATCCCACGTGGGATCTCTTTGCAACTTAGTCCGCTTTGGAAATGCCACCTCCTGTTTTTTGCACACTTACCATGTAACACAAGGACTTTGTACAGAGTAGGCACGAGCTCTGCACAGTCTGGCTTACTTTCCTATGCATTCACCACAAACAGAAGTTTAGAATTTCAGCAGAGGGTACTTTGAAACCATCCTATTTCCTGGATATTGCAACAAAAAACATGGACATCTTTCCATTCTACTGCAGGCTTATTAATACTGAGCTTTCAGAAATGAGGCACAGAATTGCCGAAGATAGAGAATACAGTTGAATCTGATTCCTCCAAAGGAAGAAAAAAGCCAAATGTAGTAATGTGGAAGAGCCTGATATTTAACTAAGCTGCAGAACCAGGTGTGTTAGTGCCAACTCCCACTGCCAAAGGGAGAACAGGAACAGAACAGAGGCTGTATTTTCTTTTAAATGCAGAAGTGAAGAAGAAAACATACTTGTATGGAACCAGGGGATAGGGTGAGGATGACAGAAGGTTGGTGTAATCAGTTTTCTTCCCTCTGCAATTTGCAAGTGAGCAAATATGTCTGAGAACATTTAAAAATTACTGATCCCATCATTAGTTGATTGACCTCTGTATGGTCGCCCTGTTGAATAAGTAGTTTGCCTCAAGTCTTGGCTATCTCAAACTATTAAGGATCTAAGGCCATTTAATGCAGAAGCAAATTAACCAGGACAGGTATCCTGGAAACTTCTTAGTCCTTTCTACATTTTTCCTTCCAGGTTCCAGTAGATTTAGCCTTAATGTTACTATAGTTCTATTATTCCAAAGAGATGTCTGCACGTCAGCAATGAGTAGAATTCATGTACGAGTTGTTCTGGAATAGTGTTTTACCATGTGAATAATGAAGAAAAGATAAGATTAAAACTTCCTTAGGTTTGTTATTCCTCAACTATCACTACATCACTTGTTTGAGACTACAAGTGACAGTCATTTGAATTATTACTTTTTAAAAGTCTGCTTTATAGTTACTTTCTCATGCTAGCCTTTCGCAAATTTATGTTCTCATTTCCTGTATTGCTGTATTTGGAAGACATTTCTTACAAGGTTTTAGTCTTCATTTTGCAGCTAGTATTTCTCTCTACTCACGGCAATAGGCTTCAGCACATGTCCACCTTCAAAGAGACAGGAGCATTTAAAGATGTGGACTGAGCTGAATAATACACAAGCTCATTTCAGTGTTGAGCAAGACTGAATTGTGCTCCCACAGAATATTTGCAATCAGTATGTATTACAGGTCTTACCACGGCTATAGTTTCAGGAGACTAGAGCAGAATGGTGCAGGGAAGTACAGCTCCCCACAATAAGACAAGGCTTCTGGCTTCACTTCAGAAAGTTTACAGGATTATTTTCCTTCTACACACATGAGAGAAAGTGGTGCAGAGAGAAACGGTGCAGGAAGGCTGCTTACCCCAGATCACAGAGTCATAGAAACAATGCAAAGTAGTAGTGAAACAGGGCATTATTGTGGTTTATTTTCCTTCAGTTGGAAACATTAAGAATGCATAGTGTAAGGGCTCTGTTTAATGCTTATTCCTATGCAGGCAGCAGTTGATTCACAGAGCAGTTTTTCCAATCAAGTAAGTTCAGGAGACAAGGAGGGGAAACCTTCAAGTAATTATTCCCCACCTGCTCACGGACTGCATTAACAGTGGGCAATTTCAGGAGTTGTGGCCCTGAGCTTTCCTGTCATTTGATGTCTCAAACCTGCAGACCAAGTAAATAATTTGATTCCATTTATCAGACAAGTTTAGAGGTCAAACTGACAAGCCTTCGAGACCACACAGGTTTCCTTCTAAGTCAAACTGTGGAATGTGCTTTTCAGATACTGCAGAGAAGAGCCTTCCTCCCCTGACGTATTTCTATCAGCAGGGCTTGTGAGCTTGTAACAGCAGTTTTGTGATGTGTTGGCAGCTTTTTCCATCTAACAGGTATGTGTTGAAAGTTTAAGGCTACTGATAGTTAAAATAACCGAATATTATGGAACAACATTATGTTCTTACCTAGCTATTCATTCCATGCTTAGTCCCCTATATCTTGGTCCTTAACAGTAGCTGTAAGTGGTAGTAGTACTTGTTAGTTATTTTACACTAGCAAATGAAAACAAATCAGACCTTTATTTGCTTTAAGCAGCAGCTACTGTCCTGACTTTAAACTGTGCAGCAATACAAAACTGGAGAGAGCTTGGCCTACTGTTTAGTACAGTCCTAAGAAAATAAAACCAATGCATATGATAATAGAAATAAGATATCCTAATGATAATCTTCTAGTCCATATTTCTCATATAGAAAACAATTTGGTTCACATCTCCAGCAGAAGCATTTATTGACTGATATGTTCACTTCTGTTTTAAAAGTATGGCAAAAAAATATAAACTTAAATTGAACCACAGGAAGTTCTGCCTGAACGTGAGGGGGAATTTCTTCACCAAGAGTGAGGGAGCACTGGAACAGGTTGCCCAGAGAGGTTGTGGAGTCTCCTTCTCTGGAGATATTCAAGGCCTGCGTGGATGCAACCCTGTCTAACCTGCTCTAGGTGACCCTGCTGAGCAGGGAGGTTGGACTAGATGATCTCCAGAGGTCCCTTCTGACCTTACTGATTCTATGATAATTGTGGCTAGTCACAATGGATACTACTATAAAAGTTTATTCTGTGCAATCAGGATAAAAGCAAGCCAGCCTTGTGATGGGTGCCACAACCAAAGCAGCTTCAATTTTGAATCTCCAGTCTACCCAATCCAGGATTCATTTAAGTTTAATGTTTACTCAGTCATCCATTCCCTACTATTTCAATTAACACACCTTTCCAGTATATTTTGCTTTGTGTGGATCAGTAGACTTAATCTGCCTGAATATAAGATAGAGCCATGGTAGGCCTGGCCTACAGAGAGCTCCCACCTCAGCACAGCTCAGGAGGTCAAGGACAGGTCCCCTCCCTGTCCGGGCCGAGCACATGGCACATGCTCCTGGCTCGCACAGCATGGTCGTGATCAGCTGCCTGTGCCCAGCCCAGCAGCCCATTTACACCAGAACTCCCTACTCTTGTCTCACGTCACAAAGTTAAAAATGCAGCTAAAAACATGAGTTCCCAAACACAGAGACAGGATAAACCCAGCCCAACAGAGCTTCCAAACTGAGAATTGGCAGCTACGAGGGCAGAGGTTGGAGCAAGAACCACCCCAGGGTCAGTTTGATTCTCTGCAAGCAGGAAGGCAGAGATAAAGCTTTAATTAAAAAAAAAAAATGGAAGAAAAGAAAAACTTGAGGCATTCACATCAATTATACACTACAACTGAACTTGAGCAGTTAACCTGACTACTTTTAGAGCTGGAATGAACCTGAATGCATGGAAGTGCTCTGAGAGAGTATCACCACACTTCAAAGTCCATATACCCAAGTTCATTACAAGGAGTTACCCCTACTGCAGGCTCTTGCTGCTTGAATTACAGCGATTGTATTATGGTCCCAATCTTGCAATTCATTACATGCTCCAGGGCTAGCTTGCAAATAAATTTTTCATTTTCTTAGCAAGTTCTGGAAAAGCAAAACAAAATGGTTTCTACACAGAGAAGCAAATACACAGATTGGGCAATTTGTTCTGAGGGAAAAAAAAAAAAAAAAAAAAAGAGTGCTTTGTTCCAGTTTGGTCATTTACAGTACTAATGTTTATAAAATCAAAAATCCTTTGAAACTAGAAGGTTGTCTGAAAATGTTTGCTTTGGAACTGTTAAAAAAAAAGTCTGTTCTTCAGTTGCAACGTTACTCACAAAATTAATCATTTGGCAAAAATATCATGAATCCATACAAAGTTTCAGGTTCACTGAACACCTGCTTTCACCAAAATATTCTAGTTCAGAAACTCTCCTTAGCTCTGCTAGCAAGCAAGGTCAGGCACGCCTGCTCCGTCGGCCACGGGCCAGTTAGCGGGCAGACTCCAAGCTCCATGCACCAAGACCTGGGTTGGATGGGATGGGATGCCTGTGGCTCCTGCGTTATCTCTGTCCCCAGGCTGGAGAGTAATCACAACCCCTCACTTAACACCGGGACTGGAGTCATCCAGCTTGCTTTAGTCTTGCCTGGGACTGATTCAAGCGCCCCCCTCGAGCCGGTTTGGCTCCCTTTGAAAGCCAGGGCCTGCTCTCGCCAGCGCGCCGCAGAGGAGGAGCTGGCGCCCGGTGCCCTCTCCATTGGCTGTGCCTTCGCGTAACCAGAGCCCTCCTGAGCAGGCGCGTAAATAAAGACAGCACCTGAGGGACACCACCTTAAAATGGGCAGAACTTGCCTTCTCTAGCTCTACTTTTTTTTTTTTTTTTTTTAATAGTTTCTTGCTTTTTTGTTTAAAGAAAACTATTTCATTTGCTTCTACTCTTCCTACTTTCCTCCTACCCTAACAAAATTTTCCTTTTTGTATCTTCTTATTCTCTTCCAGTCTGTCTGGTTGGGCAAGACAACCAAATGCATAGCACAACCTTAGTAAAGGACCATTCGTTTTTGTGTTCCACTTTCTCCGGAATTCCCTTTGAAGAGAAGAAAAAGTGAAGAAAGAACATTCCCTGAATGTATTTACCAGCTGGTTTTACTTCTCTGTCTCTTTAGTTTTTTTTTTTTTTAATTATTATTATTATTATTATTTTATTTTGGTTTAAACTTAAGCAAAGCTGTTGCAAGATGGGGATTTTACCTATTTAACCAAGACAGGTGAGTGAACAGTAAGACCACATGTCCTTTTGTAACATATAAAACTTGTTAACTGTGAGAGTGATGCAGTTGGGAATCTTTCTATAGACCTGGGTTCTTTGGAAAGCTATTCCATTGGAAAGAAAATACAGAAGGTTGTAATGGGCTGCATTAAAAACTGTTCATACAGCAAAAGTGCAACTTATTTGATATGAACACCAAAGTGTTTGTGCTTTGCTGTTTGAAAACTGAGACCAGGGAACAGCTTTTAAAAGAAAAAAAATTCAAGCATCTTTAAAACATTTCTCATAGTTATTATTTATGACATAGAATACCTAAGTTATTCAAAGCAGGAATTAAACCCTAAACCAAAATATTTCCTAAACTGATGAGAATTGTGCAGAGTATCATTTGTCTTTAGGGATAATAATTCAGTTAAAACCAAAGGAGCTGCTCTGGATTTATACTAGTGCAATGAATACCAAGTTCGATCCACCACTTGGACTACATGTAAAAATTTAGCTTAGTTTCAATTAATTGATCTTTTTCTTACTTTGTATACTAATGACTTGAAAAATACATTCTTATATATCCAGATATATCATGAAAAAGTCAAAGATTTACAAAAGTAGTCACTCAAAAGAACTCCATGTTATGATTGTTATTTTTCCTTATAAAGAATGCAACTTTAATCCACATTAGTTTGACAACATTTGCAAAATGTTTTGAAGTTAAAGTACTGTTTTAATATGGCATTATGGCAATATGGATGAAATATTAGACTAATCAGGCTTTTTCCTTAAGGAGTAGAGCTTATCTCTGAAATCTGAGGAGCCAGGGGACTATAACTGCTTTTGCTGGTGTGCATGTCTTATTTCCACTGACTCATGTATAAGCATTAAGAGTCCAAAGGCCATCTCAACCTTTAAAATCAGGAATTGTGAGCTTTACAAACTGCTTCAGCTACTGCGGTAAAATCAGGTTCTTCTCTAACAGCAATGCAAGTCTGTAAAGCAAATCACAAATTTAGCTTATTCTGTACAACTCACTCTAAATTAAATGGAACACAAAGCTGTCTTTCCTTGAAAGGCCAAAAGCAGTCAGCTCCAAGGAGAAAGGTTTTGCTTCAAAAGCTAGATCAGGACATCTGCATTTACACTGCACCGTAATCATGCGAGGCGGGGGGGGGGGGGGGGGAGGGAAGGTGATTGCTCTGAAAGTTTCAAGGCTTGCAGTCACTTGGCCCAATGCAATGCATTTAACACAACAGAAATACAACAAGCTTTGACTCAAAGCATCCATCTTCATCTCTGGCCCCTGTAGACAAAGAAATATAGAAACTTTCACTTTAAAGTTCACATAGGAGTCCAGTACAATTTTATTTGACCTTTAGTTAAAGGTCTGTCACTTCTGCAGCAGCAGTGGATCTTCTCTGCTTAGGTAGATGCATAAGGCTATAGCCTGGCTCTCAAGATTTCAGGGAGAAATAAAAAGTCAGTGGTGTCTGTAATTAAAGGCTAAAAGATAAGATACTGGTAACCTTTAGTATACTTTAAATTGGCTGTTCAAGAGTGAGGGCTAGTTACCTGTTACAGGTGGATCCCTGGTTCAGGTATTTCAAGTTTGTATTACTTTTCTTTAAATGCAAGATTCTGTTGATAAGAACCTCCACTTAATAATCTGAAGTGTTCCTGAAGGAAGCCAAAGCAAGCCTTGCAGTTTATTTTCTCCTCTAGGCATATTGGCTTTGTGAAGAGCAGGCACCAGTTCCCTAAGTGGTTAATAGCTGGAGGCTGTGCATTAGGCATTTACAGTACTAAAGCTCGTTGCAACTTGCCAGATAAAAGGCATTTCAAATAAGCCAGGATTGCATGGAGGAATTTCTGTTGATGGGTTCCTGCCTAGGCCACCCTTTCTCAGGACTTATCCAAAAAGCTTTTAACATGTCTTGACAAAACTAAGGGAACGGCTTCAAGGCTTCAACACAACAGCAGGTTTATATTTAAAATGAAAGGAGGCAGGGGGTGGGGGGGAGGAGGGGAAGAGTAGGAAAAAGAATGAGGAGGGGGAATAGGCTAAGCTATTTGTTCTGTTAAATCTTCTGTCAGCACCTCCGTGGCTTTGTAAAGGATGAGATAAAAAACTCTGCCTTTTCTGTGTACAGCCAAGCATTTCAGTTCGTGTCCAAGTTAAGCTTTTGCACCCCAAGCAATCTTTTCTTCTAAACCACAAAGTGCAAGCTGAAATTTTCCAAAGTTATCTAAGTGCATGTGAGTGTTACCAAAACCTGTTGCTAGTCAGAACTGGACACTTATTCCATTAGGCAGTTTTGAAAGTCCCAGTTTTTTCCAGGCATCACAGAAGCTTTGGCCTTGGTCCCTTATTTGACCTCATAGCCACTGTGAAGAAAAGCCACCAAATCATTTGATTCAGCTTTGAAGGAGAAACTATTTGCCATCCCATGCTGTGAAATGATGAGCTTCCATTTCATTCAAGGGATTTAAGGATTTCACATTGGATTTTTTTAAAAAATATTTCAAGTTCTTTAGATGAGAGGCAACATGCAAATCTATGTATATACTCTGTATTCAAATTTTTGTATTAATTTTGCAGGTAAAATCAGGGCATCTCCAGAAGAGTAAAGTCTCAGTCTATAGTCAGATTGCTCTGCAAGAATCTTAAACATCTTCACTGATTAGATGCAATTTAAGATATTAAGATATTTTTGACAATCTTCATTTTCTTTGCTTTTATCTCTTTCATAGATGGAAAGTTCTTTGGAAGAGGATACATGTCTCTAGAAGGTTTGGACAGTGCTTAGAGCTCCATAACTTGTGTTTTCATAGCACCTTTGGGCATCCCAGTAATATAAATTTTTCGTTTTACAGACATACTGAGGTATAAGAACAGCAGTATGCTAGAAATACGTTTGAACAAGCACTCTTCCTTTCTGTACTATTGTTTGCCCATGCTTTACAACAAGCCTCAAGCAGACTGATTACCATGTCCAATGTGAGGCTATCAAGTCAGATTATTTTTTTTCCCCTATATGGGCTAAAGGGAAGTAGTAGCTTAACACCTCCTTTTGTTGCCAAAGATCTTTAAAAAAGGACAAGTATGTAGAAAAAATGCCACATGTGCATTCCTTGCGTCTTGTAGATTCAGGGGTTTAATGTCAGCAGGAACTATACCTATTATCTTGTTTGACCTCCCTTATAACAGGGCATAAAAGCTCTAACAGTTGAGCTACAGAATATGATTTAGAGAAGTTCCCATTTGTTTAAAGACCTTCAAATTATGGAGAATTTGCCATGTCCTTCAGTTTTCTCACCATTAATATTGCAAACTGTATTGGCTATTTTGTCACAGACTAAAAATAAAAGTGAATGAAAAAGATAGCCTGAATATCTGAAATGGTTTGGATAGGGAAATCAGCAAGCAAATAAAAAATTCAGCCTATAGCAGCCCACATAAGCACTGACTGTAAAGTTTCATGCCTCCTACGTATGACTTGAACATCACAAATGTACCAGGTATGCTTCTCTAAAAGATGTGTTAACATGTGATAAACTTGCCTGCACTTTGAGTGAATTAAGACTGATCCATGGATTCTGTTGTCCTTCATTCCACCGGAGTCTGTCTCATACCTAACCAGATTTCAGTGGAGTGAAGCACAAGAGACATGGAGCTGAATCAGCAACAAGAGGAACTACTTCCCACTGACACAAAGGAGGGAAACACTCTTCATGGAAATTTGGATACACCAAGCATCCAAACAGATATCAAGCGTGCTGAGAAACGGAGAGGAGCAATACACCAAGTATTTTAATAACCCGAGTATTTATTGAAAAACTCCAGTAAGGACCTATCTTAAACATGTACTTTCTGCATAATACTTAAAAGATTTAAAAGTCTACAAGGACCACAAGCTGCTTTCTTGAAAGCTTAAATACCTTATTAGCAAGAAATTAAATCCTGAAGCAGATAAGCTAGATGCATAGCTTCATTTTTTCTTTCAGTCATCTTCCCTCTAGGGGCCTATATTCAGTAAAGAAACCAGACTAACTTCCTTTCAGTGCACATGCAATGCAGCATTTCCTAAAAGATCTTTCTCTAAGCAGTCTACTAGCAACACGTGCTTCCATCTAGTTTTCCTGCTATGGTGATTTCAGAATCTGGCAAGACTCCGTTAAAGTTTTAGACCTACTTATTTACATTTATTTTATTATAAGATGCAAGTTGAGGGAGAATTTAGATTTTTCAGGCTGAGCATGAAATAGATCTTTTAAGATGTAAGTGTTAATCTGACACACAGAAGTTATATCTAACACTAATCATTCACCAGTTGTAATTGCTTTTTCGAAGTCCTCACCTTCCTGAGACGAACAGTCAAGAAAAAGTGAGGTCTGGCAAATTTAAAACAAAAACAAATAATGTCCTTCTACCATCAGAATATATTATTCACTTTGATAAATTTAGTACTGGATTTCAAAAATTGTCTTGCATTATTTCTCAGCTGCTTGCCTAATCCTTCTGCCCCGTCCCCATTTGATTTAAAAGCATTCAAAAGTCTGCTTGCTGATGGCTTTTCTCACAACACATGCCACTGCAAGAGATTTGCTGCTCGAAAACCCAACATTCTGCCTGCACATAATAATGCAATGTGATACTGAGTTCTTCTAGTTAACAGCAAAACTTCCCAAAGCCTCTGATGTTTCAGGCTCATTCTCAAGCATGACATGCAGCCTGTCTGGGACATCTTGCAAAAAAGTTTTCCTGCTTAATGCTAATTAAAGCCACACTCTTGATTCCAAAATTAAGTTATTGTAATAACAGAAGTGCAACATTTTTCAAATCTATATTTAGCAAACCCTTTACTGTATCAGTTTTCTCTACTTCCCTACTCACAATATTCCCTCTCCATAGATTTCTTGAAATATAAAATCACCCAAAAGAGATTCTAAATTTTTTTCATATTTTTCCTCACAGCATCTCAGCAACACTGAGACCTTACAGAAGCATTCCTTAGAGCTTTGATAATGATTAATGAAAGTGACGATAAAAATGTCAACAAATAGTAAAAAGATAATGGGAGGAAGAAAAGCTGAGACAAAGTGAAAGTGCAAAAGGGTAAGTATCACGCACAAAGCATCAGCAGAAGTTGCACATCTTTTCTTTGCTATTTACCAGTGCAAAAATAATGGTACCAACCTCCCAGGACCTGGGGAGCAAAGTCCAGGGTCAGCACCCCTCACTGGGAAACTGCTTGGTTCTGATGAGGACACACTGAAGCATCTATTGTACTAGCTGTTTTCTCACCTGTCCTTCCCAGCTGGCTTTGCCTTCCCTAGGTGTAAAAGGATCTTGTCTGCAAGGCGCTGTGAGCCCTACCACTGAAGAGATATGCAGGCGGGTATTAATGATAAGCTAGGAAATATTTACAGCACTACCAGTAATGTATTGCTTAGCCATTTGTTCTCCCCACCTCTTCATGTGAAGAAGCACACTTCACCTAACTGCTTTCCATACATTAAAGCAATGAATGCAAAGAGACAGCAGACAACCTGCCAGAAATGCGCACTGCTGTGGACAATTCTTTCTCAATGTACTCTGTAGTTAGTAAAATTCCTTTAAAAGAGATGACAGGTCTTATGTAAATGCAAGATTGTTATCAAAGAAATCACAGCTTGCTACTCACATTGATGTGGCACTAGAGATGAGAAAAAACTCAAGTTATTTTGAGTACTATGCACAGTCTAAACACCGAGCATTTCCAGACCTTAGCAGGCAACGATGACAGATTTGGTGATTCAGACAAACACTGACTTCCAGGTGAATGAGATAAAAGCACTATCACACCACCAGCTGCTAGGCTTGGCTGATCTGGTTGAAAGCTTTTTCTTATGTTGCCAGTATTGCTACTTGTAGCATTATTTTAAGCATGCCCTTATCCAAAGGCCCTTATTAACACCAAGTACATTCATAAAGAAACACAACCCTTTCCTAGCTCCAAGAAATCCACGCTTTTGTATTTGCAGGCTCATTAACAATGACACACAGTTCAATTATGTACATAGACCTGGCACCCTCTTGTGCTGCCGTTTATGAATACCAAGTCCTTAATAGTGTCTGTCACTGCAGCTTAGGGAGGGGAGAATGGAAAACCCAGTGTAAACAGATTCATCTTGTGTGTATTCCAGTTCTGACTTCAGGAACTACAGAACATAAACTAAAGCCATGTAGAAGACAAGCCTATCAAGAAAGGTCTCTTTCTTGAAAAAGACACATATTAGCAAGATCAGAGACCAAGCCAATTACAAAGTGTCCCCTTTAACTTAAGGCCACAATTCTTAGACTCCCATGAAAAAATGACATTAGAAAAGCCCAAATCAAGTGCTACAGTACTAGTGACTTTCACTATGTGCTTCTCAGCCTGAGCCGCTGCGTTCCCAGAAAGGGCTTTGCGCAGAAAGTGTGGCACAAGCTCACCTGTATATATGTGATACACTGCAGTGAGGTGCATCAAATAATTCAAGCATGGTACAGGCTATTATATTTAAGAAAAAACTGTTTAAAATAACTACAGTAACCCAGGTAATGCTTTCACTCACAAAGTTCATTTGCTTGGCAACACACACACAAAAAAAGTCAGCCTGAAAAGTAGTACATGGTCACTCCAAAAAAAAAGAAAGCCTTCCCTATCAAAAATTAAACATACTGGCATGAGTTGGAAGAGCTGCCTGGTATGCAGTGGAACTAGGCTAATTCATAGCAGCAGGATTTGCCCCTTTTGATTTTCCCCATACAGAGGAAGATCAGAAATAACTGACCAAACTGAGTTGAGATGAATACCCAAGGAGATAGATACCTTGGGTAGATGCTTTTAGATCTTTCAGATACTAAAAGTTTTTCAACCCTTCTAAAAGTTGTATCCTATTGTTGCATCTAAACTACTCATCTAAAAACAGTTTACCCTGTAGATAGCTAGGCCTCCAATACCCTCTCCCTTCTATAATAAAAACCTTACAGACTTTTCTGAGTTAGACTCAAAAAAAAAAAAAAAAACATTGCATTATGTCTGGTGTTAACTTTGCACAGAGCTCCTAAGCAGAGGGGAGGCTGGATGAAAGGCCCTTTAGAAACCCTTTAGAAATGTACATTTGATTGACTGACTGATTGAACTTAATTGCAGACATTCTCTTAATTGTACACTTAATTACTGACACTGTGTCAAAAGATTTGTGATGCAGCACCTGGGAGTCAACCTTGTAAGTGCCAGTCAAAGCCAGCTGCACAAGATATTAGGGAGGTGACACATTGCCTACAGCTTGTAAGGGGAAAAAATCATAATATTTTAATAATATACAATTAGGGTTTCACCCACCCTCAAACACACGCATGCACGTACACACAATCACAAATCTTTGTAGGGAGGGCATGTAATACATCAGGAGCAGAAAAGAAACAAAGCATGGCAATTATGGGACCATGTGACAGTTCCACCCTTTTGTGGTGTCTCTTAGTATCTCCAGCATTGTAAGCTGCAGGGGAAGGGCAGTATGCCATGTTTTTGGCAAGAGTGATACAGCTGCTGGCCACTCTCAATCCAGTATCTCAGTATATTTTATATAAACTGTAATTGAAAATAAATCCCATGATCTGTTCAAAAGCTAAAACTGAATATTCCCAGCAATGATCATGGGTCACTGCAAGTCTTCCTATAAATAGTTGTGCATGAAGCAATAAAGATAACAGCATTATAACTGTTTGTAATTAACACTTGCAGAACCTTTGCAAATATGGCTCTTATGCTTTTCAGCAGATTTAATATTTTACTGAATGCAAAGCTTTAAACAGTGCACTGATCCAAATTAATTTCCATGTATGTGATACTTACGCTTTATGTGTACAAGCTGTAGCATGTTCCTCTCTCTCATATTTTACCAGTTCTAAAATTTCTGTGAAGTAATAATAATCACATTTTGAAAATCCAGTTATGAAGTCTATCTGGTAGATGGTAAAAGTGAGTGGTTGTAAGATATTAGAGATGTAGAGATGTGTTCATTATTGCTATATGCAAATCATTGTGGGAACTGCAGTATTGTTAGTGCATTTACCCTCACTACATTTCCAAACAAAAGTTCTATTATTTCTGCTGAGGATCTGAGATAGAGACTGACACATAATTCTTGCCTATCTTTGAAAAATTTCCTGATAAGCGGTTAGCTCAGGTCTTCTATGATGTCTGCATCTGAGTAAACAAAAGGAGGGAAAATTAAAGACAATCTTATCCTTACAACAACGCTCCCCAGAAGCTTTTCAGGGCATTCCTGGCCTCAGGCCTCCCTCTCTGCGCAGAGGCAGGGACCTCTCTCAGGATGCCCCAAGGCACCTTCCTGGGCACCGCTGCAGTCTGTTGACACACACACCCTTGCAAAGCTCTGTCCACATCTTCTCAGAGGTCTGAAAGGAGGACAGTAGCCTTGGGTCAGTTATAGTTATCAATCACAAATTCAGCTAGTGGCACATGCTTCACAGGGGAGGCCTGTGCAACCCTGTATGGCAACACAGCTTCCAAGTTACAAGGTGGGAACACAGCAGCTGAGCTGCAAGCACAGGGCAATGATGTGCCAACATGTTGGGATCAAAGAAAAGCTGAATGACAGCAAAAGGGATGAAACGAGGGGAAGATGCCACTTGCAAAGCACAACACAAACTACAGTGGCACTTGTGATAGTTTCCTGTCTCTGAATTCACTCTTCGCACTGAGGCACTTGCAGCAGCTGTTCACCCATCTCATTAGAGGCCTTGATAAAGCACCACCAAAGTCTCTATGAATTAATGGTTGCCAACCTCAGAAAGAAGTGGGGGGAAAAAAAGCAATTAAACTTGTGGGAATTCTGGATACAGGTTACTGCCTCAAAAAGCTTGGATCTTTCTCTGCAGGGCCTCTTAGACCAAGAATGTCAGAAACTTCCATGCTCTCTGCATTGGTCAGGTCAAAAAAAAAAAAAAATCTGAATAGGCAGACTTGGCTGAAATGGAACATTTAAGGAAGGAACAGAACAAGGGAAAGTCTTGCTTCAGACAGAAAAGGCCTGTGTGCAAGAAGGTTTTTGAATGGGTTTTGTTTTATTTGTATAAGTTAGCAGATACTATGAAAATAAGAAGAATTTGCAAAAACCAGAAAATTGTTGCTATCTCTAGCACAGATTGAGGACTTCAGGCCAGATCCCTATTTTCTTATTTTTAGCAGTATTTTTGGTGCACTTAAAAATAACGAGCCATAAAGGAATCCAGAGAACTATGAAGTGTCACTTGATGTGCTATTAGACCAAATGTATTTCACATGAAAGGAAGCAGAAACACTGAGCTTGTGAAGAAGACTCCAGAAGTACTGGCCTGAAAGCAGTATGTAAGTGAAAAAATTTTCACAGAAACCATCTAATTTGCCAGCCTTAACAGCCCCATTCTGTTAAAAAATGCTTACAAAAAAAAAAAAAAAAAAAAAAAAAAAAAAAAAAAAAGCTTTTTTTCCTCGATGAAAACATGCAACACAACCTAAGTTTTCTTGGTACAAGTGATACTTCAATAAGTTTGGCACATGACCAAGGAGGTCCTGATGAGACACACATGGGACCGCCGGGGCCCAAGAGGGCCCAGCTCTGGCAGGGAGAGCATACCCTGCAGCACCTGCCCACTGCTGCCAGCGGCCTCGGGCATCTCCACCTTCACATGGGTGGTGCTTGCTACAAAGCAAAGAAATTGCTATAGCATAATAGAGTCACCACTGCTTCTTTCACGCATATTCCATGTTCTAAATAAACTTCCAGAAATTTTGTGATAAATATTTTCTATACCATAATGGTTCCCACTTTGAATAATATTGCCTAAATATGCTGTGAATATAAATGAGAAAGTAAAAGGTGAAATAATGTGAGGGCAGCAGGTCAAGCATGAAATAAACCAAGCAGTTATGCTCAAGGTATTTTTTAATATATTAGATTCTGGTTGACTAATAAGTTAAAGATCATATAGGACTTCACATTTATATGATCAATGACATTGTACGATATTGTTTTCATTGAGTTGTTTCTTCCCTCCAAAACTAATCCTTAAAAAAAAAAAAAAAGGACAAGCAGATTCCAAATGAATAAAATTGTCCTGCAGTATAGTAAACACTCCCTTAAAAAAAAAATTCTTTTGAATCCTTAGTTTTGCAAGTCAAACATGTTTTATGAAGACAGATAACTATTGATAAAAGCAACCATCCAAAAGCAGTCTCTTATGCTGAGGAATGAATAATACATCACATCAAGGAATATCAGCTACCTAACATGCTCAGAAACAAATACTGAGTCACAATCCGGCCAAACTAGCCCAGACTACTATGGTGTACATCCAAAGCAACTGCAACAAAAAAGTTGACTTACACTGAAACAGAGTTAAAGCAAAAAAGAACATTGCAAAACTTGCATAGCATAAGAGAGAAGTAGCACAACAAATATGAATACAGACTTCTGAAAGCAGGAGGAAGATGCCTCTTTGCACCACCTTGCTATCGGGCTGTTGAACAGTACAGTAAAGTCATTTGAACTCTAACAGCCCAAGGCTGCATTGACAGCTAGGCATGGAGAACCAAAGAAAAGGCACATGTTTTCAGCATTAAAACAAGGCCCAACAGTGAACTGCAAGGTCATATATAGCCTAATTTTCAAAAGGCACAGAATGCAGTAATGGGTCTACAGCACCTCTAAAATGGAGAAATCGAGGCTGGGCAATATGTTGCATATAATGGAGTCCCCCCACACCAAAAAAAAAAAAAAAAAAAAACATACCAAAACTGTGCAGACAGCTAGTAAAGATAGAAATCGTTTTACGCTCACATAAATGCAGTTTGTTCAAAACACCTGGAGTCTCATTAATTTACCTGTGACATGTTGCTACACTTAATTGCCTTTGACAATTAGTAACATTTCAACACCTCCTTTAATGGCCCAATTATGAGAATGCTTGTCTTCTGTGCAGCAGATAGAAGAAAATAGATGGGTGTACTTCCAGTGCAAAACTCCTCTGCAGGTATTTTAATGAAGAGCTTTAAAAAAACCCCAAAGAGGCAATTCTAATTTTGTTTCGCTCATATTATGGATGCACTGTGTTTGTTTCTCTGGATGCGCCTCCCCTCCACGAAGCCCTGCAACAACCGTCTGAACTGCATTGTTAAATTAATTAGAGGGAAAAGTGCTGAGCACTTGCTTCCCTCCATTTCTTGCACTTAATGTTTTATCGATTACTTCTGTATTCCTTTGTAGAATAAATCCTATTTCCAAACAGAGAGGCATGATGGGGGTGGGATAGAGGAGAAACTCTTACTTCCAAGCATACAGGCTCCTGCCCAATGGAAATGTTTATAGTAAGAACTTCTTTGGAAAAATGCTTTGATCAAGTCTGATTGAGAGTGCTGGCTGCAGTCCAGTTCCCCTTCTCCTGCAAAAAAATAAGAAGCTTTAGCTGCTATTTCAGGCTGGGCATAAGTGCCGGACTTGACTCCTGCACTGAACAGAAGAGGCAGGGAGTACTTCTGCTTCTGAAATCACACTGGGGCTATTTTCTAGGACAAAAGCTGTACAAGACTATAATTAGGTGCAAGATAAAATAAACATTTATATGCTACTGGGCCTCATTCTGTTCTCTCTCAAGTTAATACAAGTTTGAAAAATTCCTGCTGAAATCAGTACAATTGCCAGAGATTCAATACATATGAGAGGTATAGAGACCACCCCAGCCCCACGCACTGCTACTGCAGATAAAGATCACTTCACTGCTGGGCCCTGCTCTGCTCCACTACTGATGTAAATGAGAATGTTGTATAGACAGAAAGGACTAGTGTTCTGCATTTTCTTTGCTTTCCCTTTTCCTCTCTCTTCACGCCTTTTCAAGTGCAGCACCAGTCCCTCTCCTAGAAGCTCATCTGCAGCAGCATGACTCATCCTCCCAGCTCTCATATGTATTTATAGAGATTGAGCTCCTGCAACTGTCTGCTGTCAACTCTTGATTTCCTTTTGGATCTCTACTAAACACTATGCTTCCTCCCTTTTGTGCCTGGATTTCTGCTCCTCTAGATCTAGTTTTACAAAGTAATTTGAGCTTCAGAGATTTAAACCCTCAACCAGTATCAATCAGTGAAACTCCACTGGTATTGTCAAGCACAACCAGCTTAACACTGTACATACCAATGACACCACAAAATGCTTCACTGGAACTTTGCCCAGCCAGATCTTGCTGTAATTGTGAACCCCTGCTGCCAGCATAAAAGTGCTGCTTTTCCGCATTTGCCCTAACAGCAGCTCTTGAAGCCTTTGGTCAGGACATCTTTGCCCCCTGGACACCTAACAGTGTTCTGCTGCTGTCTGCAGCTGGGTTACAGATGCCTCATGCAAGCAGTGAGCACAGGCAGAGCTCTGGGAGGCATTTATGGTGCAGCCAGCAGCTGGGGGTTCACTCCCATCTGGTCTGTCAGTGCAGTTGTAGCCTTGGGCAAAGCTACAGTGAAACGTAACCATTCATTTCCACCTCTGCTGGGCATTTTTGTCAGGTATTTTCTTGACGAACATACTACTGCCAAGGACAGCAGCTAATTTCATTCTTGCTGCAGGGAGAGTGGTTTAGTGCTACTGAGGAAGAAAGCAGTTCTGCTCTCATTTGCAGGGGACCCATGTGGCTTCTTCAAGTGGAATTGCAACTGTGTAAATTAGGAGCAAGTCAAAAGAAAGCTCGCTCACCAGCCAAAGCTTACCAAAACTGGCTTCTTTACAAAAAAAGCCAGGGGGAGTCTTAATGCTGAACAGAGTTATGAATAAAACAATGTTTTATTAAATTACTACTACATTTTGATTGAATAGCATTTGGACTACATAGGAGCAGACATATTCCTGAAAGTAATTGGTTTTCCACATCTGCTTTCCTTTCTAATTGGACTAATTACTTCAGTGTAGGATCATGTTCACTACTCTCCAGAAAGCAAGAAACCTTGATTTACAGTGAGAAGAGCAGCAATTAGAGCAAATTAATTCATAAGGCAACATCTAAATAAATCATATTGTGAGAAGACAGCAATGTAATTATTGTGACTGGTGGCTCCCTTGTGGAGAAACATCATGCTCAAACCTAAATTGAGCAGCTCAGTTCTCCAAGGAATCCATCACTGCTCCTCCAATTTCACAAAGCATGTACTACCAGTTTTATTTTTAAGACCTAATTGAGGTGCATTGTCAAAAATACACGGGGTCTAACACTCAGGCAGCTGAGAAACAATCAAATCCTTGACACCTCAGTGTTTGTCCTCTGAATCAATTGTATGCTCAACTATGAGTAATAAGCCAGCAGCAGCTTCAAATCAGAGGCACATGAACTTTACAGCAGTAATTCTGTCCGTGATGATCCAGCCTTCTTATTCTCCCAACCCGATTTGTCCCATGCAGGTGGCTGATAAGAGTATGTGAGAAAGTATACTAAATCCCAGGATTTGAGAAGATGACTCATCCTCTTACTCTGATAATTTACCTTTGTATTTACACATTAGTAGTCTGTGGTCCTGCCTCGCTGATTGAGATCAGGTATCTCTTTGCTACCTCTGCAGGCTGTGAAAGCCTTTCAGCTTTCAGCTCATGAAGAGGGCAGAAAGATTTTTAAATCGATTTTAGCTCTACATACCCATAGTAAAATATATATATGTATATGAATGCAAAACTATCATAGATCTTGTAGAGAAAAATAAAAGCCACAAGAACCACACACATGTTAAAGAAACAAAAGGAGATGTACAAAAATGAATACATTCAAATTTCACAACAATGCCAGAACTATTTTCAAGGTAAGTGGAATAGCTAATAATTCACAGCCATTATTCACTTATTGTTCAGCTGAAGGTTGAGAAGGTTTTTAAACTGCAATTATCAACAATAGATTTGCATCAAAATAAGCTCCTCTGCTGCATTTCACTCTTCTCTCCTCCTCAAGATGGGGAAACAATAAAGAAACAAACATTTCCAATACAGCAGAGGAAGATTTTTCAAGAAATGTCTGTACAATTAAATACATCAAAAAGAAAAGCAAAGCAAAGCTGCTGTGTTAGCATGGTCATTATTAAAGTCAAAACACTAAAACATTTTCTTTGGGCTGGATCAATCAAGTTTTATACAAGTTTTATACCAGAAGCAGGAGCATGACCACCCCACTCACAGCCCCTTTTCTCCAGCTACCAGGCCCCAAGTAGTGTCACTGGGCAGGAGCCTGAGGCACAGCTGCCCTGTAGCAGCCTCCCCATGGGGCTCTCAGCTCAGGAAGCAACATCACACAGCAGATCCCAGCTGTGGTCGCACAGCCAAGGCCCTCCCAGCTCCACCTCTCAGCAGCAGTTTGGAATCTAGCCGTATTTCATCTCATCAGATCTCATCTGACAACAAATCTCTCCCTTACCTAACTGCAGGAATTTAAAATCAATTTCTTAAGATAGCATATTTTGCATTTTTCTTGTCTGGTGCTCTTTCTTCCACTAGTTTCCTAATAGCCATGGATTAATGAACAATTACAAGGCTTCATTCTTATTGCTATGTAACTTCAAGAGAGGAAGAGCATCTTTCTGGAACATTTTGCTTGAAAAACAAAGGAGAGCTTTGACTGTCACTGATGTTCCCTCTTCACTTAAAAGCTTTCCAATTTACTTACAAATTATAGTGTTTTTAATGCAAATTAAGCACTAGATAACAGTCCTTCCTTCCTTGAGATTAACAAGAACCAAATTGACCAAGAAAGCCAAACACAGAATCTGGACACAATGAATATTTAAAATAAGAGCCTGTTTAATTATTCTGATTGGTGAAGTAGGAGGTTATTAAACGCCTCTGAACTGATGACAGGGTTTGAGCAAGTCTTTTTGCTTTCTGAACGCAAAGGGAATATTTTCTGATACTTTGTGTTCCAGCAGCCTTTGTTGGAAATAACTATGGGGATGAAATAAAGCTACACATGCTCAGCCACCTTTGGGAAATAACTTTTGCTTCAGAAGCAAATAACATGTTGAGAAAGGTGGAGGTTCCCGCTAGAAAACTGAATGAAAGCACACAACTGACCAATTTCTGCACAAATTACCTGGCTCATTCCAGCTACTAATAAAAAAGTTAATTCAGTTCTGCTTTTCCTCCTATATGTCATAGAACTGATGCTCAGCTGGTAAGTTTTCACTTGCACATACAGGAAAATCCTAGACCACAAGTGCTTAGTTTCAGGGATACCATACACAATTTGACCAGAAAATAGCTCAGCTCTTTAATTTCTTATTGGAAGTTTGGTAAAGGCTATCCAGCTTTTTCAATTGTAAACCTGCAAATCTCTTTAGTCATTATGCCACTAAGTGGCTATGTGTTGGGCTGACTAGTTGTGCCCTTTGTGTGAAAAAGCTATTACATAGCACTTTCCTCCTAGGTCTGTGCTCTACTGAGGAAAGCACAATTTGCAAATGGAGAAAGCAGAAGGGAGAAACAACTTAGAGTCCTAAAACAAGCAGATAGCAAATCTACACCATCTCTATCAGCAGGGTAGCATTCTTCCTGCTCTGCTTTTGTAATATCCATCTATACAACTCATCTTGGCAAAGACATTAGGGAATCTTTGTTCTTTTCCCGCCGCACAGAACAGTTTAGACCCTTCCTGTTTGTTTTTTGACATAGTTCCTAGAGAAAGGGTTTCAGTGTTTGTTTCCAACATTGTCAGGTTCAGGAGAGCTCTTCTCTAGACAGAGAACAAGTGAAAGGTACCTGATTTTTCAAGGTACTGAGCACCTGCTGCTTCTCTCAGTTTCACAGATCTTTGGGTCAGTGCTGCTTCTCTGCGATCATCCATATAGCAGAGGTAGTTACTGAAATTATGAGTTCTGCGTTTGCACAGAACGAGCCTAGGCCTGTGACCCACTTACCCCATGATGATCCCTCCACTACCTCTTCTGAGTCTTCTAGTGACCTTCCTCTTCTAAGAGGACAGAGTTTCAGGACAGTACCGTAGTCTTGCAGGGCCCATGAGGAAGTTACACTGGGTGAGACAAGTTCAAATCCCTGTGGTAGCACATTCACACCTCTCAATTCCTAATGTCATTTGCTCCTTCCCTGGACCTATTTTCTACTTAAAAGATCTTGGAACTTCCGGAGACTGAAGGACAGAGGTGAATGAGCACATCTAGCCTGTGCCTCCCAGTTTAATACCTTGCACTTCAAACATCTCTAACGTTAACAACTCCAAGACCAGGGTGACTATCTCTGCCTTTTGAGGTGCACTGAGAAAAGTCAGAACCCTGTGAAGAAATTCAGCATTCTTGGGCTTTTTAGTATGGATTCCCATTCTTCATATGTTTTGGCTTAGTCTGTGTGCACCTGACTCCCATTTCCTATCCTATCCCTTCCATTGCACCAACTACTTCTAATCCCTCAAGAAGAAAGCTGGAAGCATTAATTACTTAATTAATATACTTAATTATATAATTAATTAATTATAAAAACAAAACATTAATTACTTTGTCTAAAACTTTCTTTAAACTAGCAGAAACAAACAGTGGGTATTCATCTGAATTAGTCCCCAGCCTGCCTTTTGCCCTTGTCTTCTTGCAATCCCAATGCAATTACTACCATGCAAAGAACATTTTTTAACCCTAGGCCCAAGACAGGTGTTATGCAATTGTATGGGGAAATGCAAGCAAGAATGGAAGGTGAGGTATTACCATGTAGACTGAAAAAATTCCAGACTAGAAATGTTTCTGGTTGCTGAGCAGATTTCTCCATCATTTTGTCAAAGTTTTTAAATATTTACAAATAACGTCAAATTCAAAATGCTTTCAAGAAGTCCAACTCCTAAAGGATGGAAGTCTAGAACTTCTGTAAAAATCAGGATCCTCAGCAGTGCTTGAAGTACCCAGAAGTAATTGGCTGCTTCTAAAGGCTTTGGCTAAGAAAAAGTGTTTTGCACAATTTGCTACATCATTTAGGCATAGAAAGGGTCTCCAAGGGGATGCAGACATTTACGTTCAGTTACAATGCCCAAGACAGGAGAGAATGTGAAGACAAAGAGAGGTTGGGGTAACCCAAGTGTTTGGGAGCAGAAGTAGTCAGAACAAGCCAGTTCATAGCTAGTGTTGTGTTACTAATAGGAGAATACTTGCACTAGCCTCACAACACTCTTGTGACGCATTCAGAGCATTAAAGCTGGGGCTGAGCCCCATGGGGAGTCAGCCCTAGAGTTCCAGATCTAGCACTTGCTGAAAGAGAAACATTAATCTCCTTTCCTTTTCTCTGCTGTAAGTTTTGATCATATTTAACTCGAGTTTTAACACATCTCCTGCTTCCGCTGGCAAAATAAAACTTTTTGAATGCATGGGAAAATCAAGGCAGTAATTAAAATGCATGAACACAGCTCTGTTCCATCTTAGCTTCTTTCTTTATTCTGTGTCATATTTTCACCTGTTTGTGACAGGACAGTGACACCTGACAAAAGTAGTGTGATGAATTTCTGTGCCACTTAAATTCCTAGGAAAACACTGTTTTTTGATACTGATTTAAGGTAACACATGGGAAGCAGAGGGCAGCTAGAACACAGAATAATGCAGCTGTTCTCCCTTGCTATTTCCATCCAATACCTATGCTGCTCTGTCAACAGTACTTGTGGTGTCTCATACTTAGTGGTAGCTAATTCTCATGTCAAATGTGTACGCTCAGGATCTATAGGCAGTAAAAAAAAAAAAAAAAAAAAAAAAGATTTTTCATAGTCCATAGAAACTCAAGGCTTGATCCAGAGTGCATCTGAGCACTAAGGAAACAGCCTTGGAGAAAGGAGGACATTTCTTGGTCAGTGGAAGAATTGAGTCAGAGCCTTCTCAAGCTAGGAGGAGAAATTCTCTCAGGAATCCTAGACCCTGAGCAAGAGCCAAAAATCCTGCTGTCCCTACGGCAAGGGAGTTTCACTCTTCCACATTCTTGCAGAAAAGCACTGGAAAAAGCCAGGGCTCCACAGCTGGGGCAGGGGCTGCTCTGAGCTGGCATCACTGCAACGCCCCCAGCATGAGCAGGGCTGGCCTTGCAGAGGGTCTGCAAAGGTCAGTACCTGCAGCCAGGTCTAATACACCCCACATATTGCTCTACTTGCAGAATGCTTCCTTGTGTGCTCCCATCAGGCTTTCCCACTGCTGGCAGAGGCAGAAAAATGCAAATAAGTGCCTCTACCTACATGAGCTACTGAACAAAGGAAAAAACCACAAAACCAACTACACAAACAAAAAAAATATAAAAGGAGATAAAAGCAGTTTGCTTTAAAGCAGCAGCTTTTCTGAAAGCCCACAGTAAATCTAATTATCAGTAATGAACACGTTCAATGCCCCCCCCCCTTTTAAACCACTCCTTCCAGTGGAGAGAAATCAGTATGAGGGTTGTTCATATGCTAGCTGCATTTATTATCAAGGGATTGAGACTGCTAGAGATTGGGAGAAGTAAAATGATCAACAAGGTCTGGAAAAAAATATGCAGCCACATTATAGTCCTTCCTCCATCGATTTGTCACAACACCCCAGTAATGAGCAGTGGAATTCATATTTCTCTAATGACATTCACAGTGGTAGATGTTTTCCCAAATTCAGTCAAGTGACAATACGAAGTCTTTAACATGCAAAGGAGTCCTTTGTGTAACTCACCATAACTTTGGCATCTTGTCATGCTTTACAGAAATTTCAAGAGAAACAAATTGTAATAATCATAGGAGTGAACAAGTTGGAAGAAACATGTCACAGCAATAATGAAATCTTCTGTTATATGTAGGTATACATTACAGAAAACTAAATGTAGTTCCACATATTACAGTAATCCTGCCCTATGGAGACCACGTGCATATCACATATCCTGGTAAGAGTAAACACTAACATCTTAGTCAATCAGTTCTTATTTTTCACCTGCCTGCCTCATACGCAAGTATTGTGTCTTATTCTATCTTGTATTCTCGTCACATTAAGATTTTTTGTCTGCTACCAAGTCAGTATGTAAACTTTTGCTCAAATGCAGACATCTGCATGCATCAAATATTAGCACATTCTGAAGCTCAAAAGACTTCTTGGCAGGATTGCTCCCCAAAAAGGCCACAGTAAGGACTGTTGCCAACCCTAGTATATGAAAAGCACAAGCCTAGCCTTAAAATAATGAAATGGACTTTGCAATGATGACATTGAAAGAAAAAAAATATTAATATCTTAGTATTTTTGCTTCCAAGCTGCTACCCACATTCATTTCATTTTTTCACCTCTATTATACATCTCTGATCTCCAGCAGCAAAGTACAGGCCTAACTTGGGTCAGCTTGCATCAATTTACCAACAAGATTGTGCAGAAGACTATGGTATACACACCAAGAGGAACAGAAGTTTTCAGAAAACAAGTACAAAATAAAGCAGACTGGCCAGTACAATACCACATCAGACCATCTCCTCCACTTCATTCTACCAGCATAAGTCAGAAGGCACTCCATGCCATCACTGCGTTGGTAATCGGCACAAATTCGACCCAAGTCTGTACTGCAGACTCAGTCTGGTTAGTGCAGTAGCCACCAGCTTTGGCTTTTTTCAGTAAGGCTCACTTCAGTTAAAGAAATTTTTTCCACAAGGAAGCATAGTTTGGGTGTGCACACTAGGGTTAATTTCACATAAAGTGTGTTTTAAGTCAATCCTCTAAAACAGCCAGGTATGAGAAATCAATGGAGAAAGAACAGCACCTCCAGAGAGCAATTCTTCTCATTTTAAAACTTATGTCTGTTGTCCTATTGGAGATGTGTCTCTCCATTGGCTATAAAGCACCAAACACAGACTTCAGTCATTAGCAATGTCTAATTGGTAAATCTCATTCTGGGCATCTTTCAATGTTTGAGCCACTGACAAGTCACCAGTAAGTGTTACCCACACTAGAGACAAGTCTCATTATTCAAGTAAGTGCAACTTATACTGTTTGGCTATCAGCACACTAAAGCCTTTCTTTGGTCATTGCATGCAATATTAACTAATTTGCACAACTGCTGTGCACTTTCCTACTGATTTTGCTGCTAACCTTTCCAGACTACAGCAAGATGCAGTATGTTTTCCCTTTTTCCTAAGTGGGGTAGAAAGAAAATAAAAGAACTTCTCTTCTAGCCTCTAATCATTAGGCTACAAAATCCTTCTAGCTAGACACGTTAAATTAAAAGAACGTGTCATCATCTCCAAGTAATTTTTAATTGATCACATCTATGACATAGGCAGAGCTGATTGGCTAGCAAAGGTCTGCACAAAATGAAACGTCCTATTTGCTTGCAATTTCCCTAGGGCATGTTCTAAACCATTACAATTTACAAACAACTTGATTTCTTATTAACAGAGTTTCTTAATTGCTTTCCTGGGAAAACAGTCAAGTTATTTCCATCTTCTTTCTTAGGACTCCAGGGTTTTAGTGCAAACATTTAAGGATAGCTTTTAAATGAAGTAAAAGCAGAAGAGAAGAAAAGAACTGTTTCAGAGTCTCAGTGCTATGATGTAAATAGAGCTCTGCCTCTCACTTGGCTAACTACACACCCTACCAGGCCGTGTTTACATCTCTCCTGGGATGCAAGAAGGTCTATGCAGAAAAGTTTGTCACCACTTTTCTCCCTAGATTTTCAATACCAGGTTGAACTCTGAGGCTGATCAAGTTGACAAATAGGAAAGCCAGGATTACAGGGACTATTCCTTGGAGCATTGTTTATGGAGGAAAAAAATGTTTGACAGCAGACCCTTCCCCTCCCCCCAGGCTGCCACAGAGTTAAAAACATAAACCAATTGCACGGAGAAATGCATAGAGAGAAACTTCTAGCCTATTCTGCTCTATTGCAATCTTTACTTTGATTTTATGAATAAAGTATGTCAGCTCAGGTTTACATTCTGCTGTAGGAAATCTTTTCCCCCCTCCCCCCAAAAAATGTCAAGCTGATAGGTCAGAAATGAGCCTGGCAAAATAATGATGGCTTGCTTATGCCTGTTTAATCCAAATCCAGCCTGAGTCTTCATCTTTCATCCTTCTACTGCCCACCTTTGATCTTTGGAAATAACAATCACATTTAACCAGGAAATGTTCACTCCATACATAAGATAGTTTGTAATTAGAGATGCTTTAAAAAGCATGCAAGAACAAAGGTGACATATTGGTATAGCAATGTAGCACAGAATCACAGGAGAATAAGCCTGTGTATAATACCAACCCATTACAAACTATTTCCCTACCCCAAAGCAAGGCCAGTGCCCACAGGCTTATTTCACTTGCATACAATTCATCACAAATTATTTATCTATAATCCAGTAACCTTTCTCCTAGAAGACATTTTCATTTGCATTTGAATGGTTTGGAGCACAACTATTTTTAATCAAACTTTGGCCTGTACTTCCACCAAAAGGTGCAAACAAGGAGAGACCAGAGACCTCAATATCACATTATTTCAGTACTAACAATAAGCATGAGATTGCCTGTGCCATTTGAATACGCACATCACAAAAGCATAGTGCTCACAAATTCATTGTGGATCTTTCTCAAGCACAATATATTACAGATAGCTTATAGGCAAATACATTCTTATTCCAATCAAGCATCTCATCATTTCAATGTATTAATCAAATCTGTGTGGTTCAGGACTCAGGCCCCTGCATTCATCTACAATTCAAGATGAACCTATGATTTAGGTTCAGAAAATTACCCACTGAACATAATCAAGCATTACTTTTCTGAAGTCTTTGTAATATGAACATTTTCATTAAGACTGACAGCAGATCCTCCACTTGCCTTCAGGAGTCTGCTGTTTCATCCTCCCATGAAAAGAGGCCAGCACATGAGTTCTTGGTTGTAGAAGATGGGGCACACTGAGGAGCAACTCCAGTCACCTGGAGCTCCTGAGTGCTCAGGCATCAAAGACAAGCCAATAAAGATGAGTAGGTTGGTTAGACTCGCCAGTAAGACTATCTCCAGGCAGAAAGAAAAGACATCCATTTAACTTTTCAGCTGATGTTGTTATATCTCCAAAGCAAAAGCTTCAGCCAGGCCATTCACTGCTTCAACTGATTTTAGCATCTGCAAGAGGCCCCTTCAGGACTCCCTCCAAACCTGTTGAGCTGTGCTACATCAGTTACACTGCCTTAAGGTAGATGCAATATCTCTACTCATATAGCTAAACATAGCTAAACCCAGAGCTTTTCCTTTGCTATGTTTTTCTGATTGGGAAGCTTAGAAAGGTCTTGGAAGGAGAGATCAGAGAAGACAGCAAAACATGCTGTCAGCTATTAAACTTTCCCATGAAGATTTCGATGACCGTCACAAGCCAAGAGAAATATTGCTTTAACATATTCACCAGAATCTACCTGATATATTTGGTAATTGCATCATGAAAGCATATCAGAGTAATGCTTATGTAGTGCCTGCTATGGAGGTGGTCTCAGCTGCCCCCGCTCCTT
The DNA here is from genome assembly GCF_028389875.1 of Rhea pennata. Lineage (NCBI taxonomy): Eukaryota > Metazoa > Chordata > Aves > Rheiformes > Rheidae > Rhea > Rhea pennata. The sequence goes on from NC_084687.1 coordinate 6,844,040, forward strand.
TGGTGCTCCAAGACCCCCAGCTTTCAAATAGTCTAAGCTTCTTAAACTTTTTCAACAGTAAATTGTGTTTCTAACTGAAGAAAATGTTTGTTGAGTGTGTTGCATTCTGAGATTTTTAATGTACTTGTTTTTCTATTCATTTGGTTGAAAGACTAATCAGGAGACCTTTTGGATCCACCAGCTGTCTGTGAGGAAAAAAAAAAAGTAAAGAAATCATGAATATCTCAAACAGAAGAGCCCCCTACCCTCCCACACAGTTTGTGGAGACCAGTGCACTGTTCTGGTCAGGCTGCCTACACCTTTGTGGTCAAAAACCCCTTAAAGTGAATAGTACATGATTTATCATTTTAAGTTGGTTCAGTGGAAACATGTACTTTACATATGAGGACTAAAATATAAATCCTAATGCTATAATGAAGCTGGATATCACCCAAAATTCAGAATTTCTTGATTTCAAATATCAGAGAAATAAAGAGATTTTTTAGTTAATACTAATTATTCAGACTACTAACATCAGTCACAAACATTTTGAGAAGCTTTGTTTCACTTTATTGCTGATTCTGTCACAAGCTGCCAAACTTTTCTTATTGGTGATAATTAGATCCTGTTAGCCTCGCACATGCTTTTGCTCCAGCATGAAGTACAGAAGATTCCAAGAGTTTTAGAAGGTCCATAACTAGGATACATAGGGATATCTTTAAAAAAAAAAAAAAAAAAGTTCTTTGTCTCCTTGGTCTGAATAGGCCCTAATATGATGGCCTTTGCAAAACACCACATTTATCTTTTGGAAAGAAAATAAGCAATGTAATAAAATAATCAGTGATGGCAACATATAGGCTCCCCACTGAGTGTAGAATGTCTTAAGATATATTTTTGCACTTAGGACACATCTGTTAAGGTAAAACAAAGAAAGTGGAGCATATATGACTCATTGCAGAGAGCCTTTCTCAGCATACCTATCAATTCATAATTTCATAGAATATTGTTCCCATGTCTCCTCAGGGTATAAGAGAATTTTATGAAATACATATTACAGGTACAGATTATGAGCAATCTAGATATTTTTCATATATAAAACTCTGAAAATACCCAACATTAATTTCATGAAACGTCAGGTTTTTAATTCCTTTGTTCTAAAATACAATAGTAAACAATGTTCCAGTGACCTCCAGTGGGGACCAAGGGAAAAGACATCCATCCTCTCATTTATCAGATTTTTGTTTGTAAAACAGTGACAGTTGGGCTGTGGTACCCTAGTCACACTTTAGCTATGGTGATGCAGGTGTGATCACCTGGAAGGAGCAGCAGTGAGGGGGGAGCTCACACCTTTGCTTCCAGAGCAGTGCCAGCAAGAAAACCAACAGGATCCAAGGAAGTGTTGGTACATTTATATGATGAATGTGAGTATCAGGCCTACTGTCCTAAGGCAGACCAGTCTTCTGACAACAAACAGGTTTCTTGACTTGTCTTTGTGCCAGTATTAAGGAAATTCTGCAAAAATGTCCTTTATAAGCACAGCTGCAGTAAGTAGAAAACCAGTACAACTGAGCAGTATATCAACTTTGACTAAAATGCTCATTTACTAGAAACGGACTCAAACATATTCTAAAACTCTTACATAGCTCAACAATCCTTTTTGTTGTGAATATTTCTGATTAAATATAGAATTAAAATGTATGAAAATAAGGTAAGGAAATTTCCCAGAAATTTGCTTCCATTTTCTTTTAAACTTCCTATCACTTTCATTGCCTGAAGAACAGGTGAAGTCATCTAAAGCATCCTCCTCACAGCATTTTTATCCCCATAACTTGAAAAACAACTTCCACCCACCTGTGATGTATAGGCAACCTGCAGGTGAAAGTCTTCAGCCTTCTCACAAGGGAAGATAAGAAATATTTGTGTGAGGACCTTGATACCCTTGATACTACTACTTCTGAGCCTGGATTCATATCTTGCAGACACAGAAAATTCAAGAGAAATCAACAAAGTACCTCAAGTAAAGCATGCTAAGTGACTGGATAACAGATACCAAGAGCAAAGTGTCATTGGTTCCTTTCAGCCTGGAAAGATTAATCTGCTGGAAAAAGGGACGCTATTCATAAGAAAGCTCATTGTTATGGGCCAAATTCAGTATATTTTAACTTATGTAGGCTGACAGTTTCACTTGTTCTCCCTCAATTTTGAGAATGTACAGAAATGCAAGCCACAGTCTGTATAAGCATACTAACACCTTGACTTTCAATGGAGGTGGGGATCTGTACCAAAGTTGCATAACATGTGTGGTCCACTGAACTAAAATCATCTCCATCAGCAGCTACCAGTCCACAGCTATGCTACATCCTGTACAAAGCAGCCTGGTCCCTAGTAAAACAAAAACACTGCATAGTGGTTTGCCCTCTTCTGTCAACAGAAGTCAAGGTCTCTGACACCAGTCTCATTATTTGGTTGTCTTATTAATGACTTCTGGAAGCAGGTAGTGACTCTGACGCACTTGTGGTTTAAGATTAATTCCCTCCCTTTCTTTGTCTTGCTTTTCCTGGTGAGAGCCAGCAGAGAAGGAGGAAGGTACTTTTCAAAGCACAAGTTCTTCCTATCAGCATCTGGCCTTCTCATAATGAATATGAGAAGAACTTCAGTGATACATTAATAAATCCAGTATTACACAGTATATCGGATAGCAGGAAGGATGCATCTGTCACTAACAAAAAAGCCTCATAAGCTCAAAGCAATGACCTTCAAGTTAAAAAGAAATAGTAACAGAATAAGAATGCCCATGTCACATAATACATATTCTGGCCCCGATTCAGGAGCAATTTGTAGTTTGTAAAGTCAACAGGACTAAGCACATTAAAAATTTTCTCCTAACATCACATTTCCATATTCACCATCTAGTCCTAAGGTCTGCAATACAGTTTATCCATAAGCAGACATCCTAAACTACAATTTTAATGCAGCTATAGAAATATACTTCAAGATCTGCAACTTCTTTTTCTTGGAGTGACAAAATAACCATAGGCTATCACTGGCTGGGCTAACTTGGATAGACTCTGGCTAGTCACGTACTCTTCAAAGTCACACCAAAAAATACAGGGCAGCACATGCACAAAACTTCTTCCAAAGCATATGCCCAAGAGGACTCAGCACACACCATTTCTTGCTGTTAACACTAGAATAATTATGAATTTTATCTATTTTTGTTCAGTAAAACTACTAACATTTCCACAAGAAATCATTTAATGTCCAAAAGCATCGTTCCTCGTTGAAATGATACTTCACTGAAGGGCAATTCTTCATCACAGGAGAAAATACTAACACTATTGCAGAGTCTCTATTTGCTACTGTCTGCACAATATTAATGCAGAAGATAATATATTGGCTTGAATCAATACTTCCCTGACTTCCCCATCCATCAGCCCCCCCCTTTCATTTGATAAAAGTCCTTCCATGTCACTTCCTCAGACTGATGAGATCACAGCACCTCTTTCCCACATGACTGATGATGCTTAGATGTGTAATTGCCCAATAAATCACCACCTTTAGATCAAAGATCTGAGATCCTCTGGATGCCAAGGAGGCACATCAAACATCATAAAATACAATAAGTTAATTACACCGAGATTTTACCACCATTAGACATGCTGAGTATTACTTGATAGATACAGGTATCCTGAAAGATACTGGCAGCTGAAGCCACTTCAGCATAGAATCAGGGCCCCAAGCTATACAAATTTTATAGCAGGGACTGACAGTTCATAAAAACAGTGTAGCCAAAGGCTTCAGACACTGTACCAAACGCTAAATCAGATCTACAAATATGGTTAAAGCATCACTTATGCCTTGTCTGCACCATTCCTACCTCTTTAGAGCTTCTAGCAGTTGCAGAGGGCTATCTGGGTCTCAGGAATTTCCTAACACAAACCACAACAGATTAGACCAAGCTAGGAAGAACAGGTCTGCAAAAGGTACATCTTGTGTGGTGCCCTATTTCCAGTGATGGCCAAAAGTATTTGCAACAAGCCCAGGCTGCAGTGACCCTTTCTCTCGTATGTCCTCCCAGCAGGCAGCACTGAGCACAGTGGGATCTGCAGGACTGCACTCCCTGCCTCCTCCTTTCTACTGCCCCTTGCAGGAGAGCTGCTCTGCATCTCAACAATACAGAAACAGGTATTTCACTTTTGTCTCAAAATGGGAGGAAAAAAGTTTGTCTGCCACCTAGTGGACCTTGTGCCTGTGCTATGGACTGCAGTCATGTCACGGCAGCTGCGCTGGCCAAAGGACACAAACAAGGCCATTTGCAGGGAATGGTGGTGCAGTGTTAGACACATACTGTATTCCTGCATCCCTCAAGAGCCTCCTCATTGCAGCAGCAAGGCTTTTTAGAAAACAAATGTAAATGTTGTATTTTGCAGCCACAACAACTAGATGGTATTCCTAGTATTTCTGACAAAATTTTATACCATCCAAGTTTCAAGGAAGTAAGAGCTTCCTGTCAGTTCCCACCTGGAGCCCTAGTACAAGCCATGATTGTTTGTATCCTTTAACCAACATCTGAGGAATGCTCAGAGTAGCACGAACAAGCACATTACCTCATTTGGGTGATACGGCAACCTACTAATTTACATTTAAGAAAAACAATAGTACCTACATCCATACTATTTCACAGGCATCCAATTCTGCAATCTTTAGTCCTTTCAGTCAGCCTTACAAGATCAAGTGTTAACGTCTTTGTAACCTCTTATACTGATTAAGATAGTAGATTTGTATTACTTGACTACATTGGCTTCAAAATCTAACACTGAGGGTTTGCTAAGAGGTTTGTGTATTTAAGTGAATGGCGACACTTGTAAAACAGAAATTGTAGTGAACATGCCACAGAAAGCTTCCACAGGGCGAAGCAGTACACAGTCATTATACAGCTAAAACCCTGAACTAAGCGTTGGAAGTTAGCAGCTGAGAAGGCTTGTTCCTGTGTTAAACAGCTACTACTCCAGAACACCACAATCGTTCCCTGGATGCGGCTGGGCAGCCTGGAGCCAGGACATCCAGGACAGCTAGTTCTGCCTCACGTTCCCAAACCTCACACAGCAGCACAGGGGAGACCAGGGCATTGTCAGGAACAGAGTCCCCATCTCCCGACCATCAGTGGCTCAGAGCCACAGAGCAAAGCTTGTTCCAGTGGTTCCAGCAGTAGCCAAGACAAGGTCTGGTGTCTGATCAGCTGCCCCTTGGCCTCTCTACACTGGCTCCATCGCAGATAGTGTTGATCCCTTCCAAGCTCACTGACCTTGCTGCAAAATCACATTTAAATTGTTCCAAATCTTTTGTTTCTCTGAAAAAACAAACCTGCACTATACTAAAAGTGTTCATAAAAGCCACATTGGTTTCTAATAGATTCCAAGAGAGAAGTCAAAGCAGTTTAAGATAAAGTGTAAATAGTCAATTTGTCTTTTCTAAATTAAAATAATCAAAAGAATCTGGAAGTGCTTAAGATACACAGACTCATTACCAACAATTATAATGTCCAGGCCATTTCTTACTAGTTCAACCAAGACTTTTTGAAACAGTGAAAAACATGTCCATCCCAGTAGGAATGCATATTCTCCCATTTCAGCATCCCCTTTCTGCCCACACACCTTTTCATAGCCCAAAGCTTTTAGGTTCAGACAACACCAAGCAGATCAGGAAGACTTACCCCAGCCATAGATGAGATCTGAGCTTGAAGTCCAGAAAAGTATTGAATAGAGTTTAAAATCCCCAAAGCTTGTTCTTTTATTACCTAAACACATGCCTTGCTAAATAGGGTTTGTTGCACTTGTCATTGGTGGAGCCCTCATCATCTCAATGGAATTCAGCTTTTGCCAGTGATTCTGTATCTCATTCACCTGACGGTCTTTAGCCAGAGCCAGGCCTGGTCCAGAACAGCTGATTTCAATATAAATTTTTGGATAATTAGATTCATAGTTTTGTACCTGCTTTCCTTACTCTCATCAATGATGCAGAATTGAAAAAAAAAAAAAAGAAAAAAAGAAAAGAAAAAAAAGAGAGAGAGAAAGGGCCTTTAGGAACAAAAACTATTCATCCAATTAGAAATTTCATTACTGTACTAAATGTCTTTACTGGATTTCACTTTATGCTAATCTCTCTTAACTTAATAGAATACTTTGCTAACCTAACCTTTTAAAAGTTTTTTTTTTTTTTATTGATAGAATGTCACACTGACGTTTACATTTCTTGGAGGGTAAGAAAAGGCGGGGAAGAAAATTAAATTACTTTGCTTAGTGATCTTAATTATCTGAAATAATTACCTTTGGTCAATTCTCAAATAAGAACTCTCTGGAGAACAGTGTATTTTGGTTTGGATAAAGGAAAAGGAATTGCATCCAAAGGGAAAAAAAAAGAACTTATTTAGATGTATCTAATTAACCATTAGAGTGAGGAATCCAATCATAGATTCTCCAGTAGACTTCATTACTAAAAGTTATTTAGAGTAGGGAAAACACAACTAAGGGGTTTAAAAGACTTCTCCATGACTGTGCTTGAAGTGTAATTTTTTGTAAAAGTGAAAGTATGAGTGCAAGTAGACCAGAGGTAAAATATTTTTAATAGAAATGATTGAATTTTTTTAACCAGCCTCTCTAATTCTCTTATTTTGTATACAGTTCTACCCTGGATTAAGTACAAAGACTTAGATTTTCCAGAAATGGACAGAACTTCATTAAGACCTTTTCAGGGAAATGCAGGGAAATACTTCATTTTTTAGGCAAAAGTGGCTGACAGCTTGCAGATAAGTTCACCAATTAGAAGAAACAACCCTTATTATGTTAATTATAGAAAATATTATAAAGTATTCCTTAAAATTTCAGCAAGGATTTGTGCATCCGAAAGTATACCTAGTCTTGAGAGGGAGAAAGCTAGGATTTCTGCTGAATGCTAATAATAATAAGTAAGAATTTGATTCAACTTGTTTCTGGAGCCAAAAAAACTGATGCCTAGATATTTGTATCTTCAGGCTGTTAGCCTCTGTTCTGAGCCAAAAGCAAGAAAGTAGGTGCCAAAGGCTGGTGAAGGTGTTTTGTTTCACCTAACCAAAGCAGCACATTGCTTCCCAGCAGCAGGTCTCTCTCCTTTTCATTCTGCTTTAGCTTTTCAAAATCCATAAGGCAAAAGACAGTATTACTTTATTTTTATGTGAATGTGTTTAGTAGAAGTAACCCCTTCCAAATATGTAATAGATTCCTGCACGGCAGGATATTCTAATTTTGACACAAAAATGTATTTCTTTGTCTGCATCTCTATGTTAAGCTGCTCTGTCTCACCATCTATCTCGTCTCACACTGTCTCAGCAGGTAGGGGGTTCACACAGTAATAGCAAGCCAGAGTTGGGATGAATTCACGGCTGGGTTCCAGCTGGCCGCTAACAACAAGAACTTTTTTTTATCAAGAAGGTTTATTAGAGTAGAAGGGCCAACTGTCTAGTTCGCTACCAACATATCTATTGTCTCATACAAATAAATGACAGCGGTAGGCAGAAAATTCTGAAAAGCAAAGGTGAGGGATAAATTTTATTCCCCTCCTTTAATATCCTTTTTAAATTGCAGGAAAGTTCCTGAGTTCTGCAGCTCTCTAGGTGAGTCACTGGTTCAGACAAAAGAAATGACATTATTTATATGTAACTATTACTTTCCCAGAAAGAAGTGTGTGCACATGATTGTACAAAGAGGGTGACATGCCTGTCTTACTGCAGTGCCACCCATTTGTTTGTCTTTTGTTAGATTCATGAAAAAATAAGACCAAAAAAGACCTTATACAATCATCTAGCCCTCTACTGAGGTGGAATTAATCTCTACTGTTTTCCTTTCTGTAGTATGAATAACTTACTAATGAAAGTGCCACTTGATAGTTATAACATACTTCAAGTCTCCTAAGTGAAAAGTAAAACTCTGCTTTCATAAAGCTGGGATGGTTCCACTCCACTTGTACCTTGCTGGAGATGGTTTATCCCTAATCTATGCCTTATGTCTGTCTTTGCCTTACAGGTAGTTTCTCTCCTGAATTTCCTCACACAGAGAAATTCAGCCTAACTTGTTAGCTCCAAGGTAATTCAAGGACTTAAAAACAGGATAGTATTTAGGGTTCAATCAAAGCAAACAAATGCTAAAAATAAACTGGTATCCCATCTGTTGCTGGGCAGAAAATTTAGTCTTAACAGTCAGGGGATGAGATGAAAGGCTGTAATAAACACCATGAAAAAGATATCTGAGAAATCTGTGGTTTCAGGAAAATGGTCTGATTTTCTCTTCCTTTCCTTATACAAAAAGCTTTTAATTTCTTTTTACTAAGGGAGAGAAGCGAGTGTAGGCTTCCACGGCATGGGCAGAGAAGCAAATATTGAACCTCAAAATGTTAATAATTTTCGAATGAACTGCTACTGATAAACATGATTTTACTGGCAGAATGTGAAACACTAGCCTGTGTGTGATGTGAATTTTGTGAAATCCTAGAGGGTTGTATCTGCACACAGAAAGCAGTATGGCAAGAGGCATATATTAATCTCATTCCCATAATACGCTGGGAAACTATATTCCTTTTGACCAAAAGCTGTTCTGTGACAAAATCTTTGCTCAAGGAATAATATGTTGCAAATTAACAACTTTATGATAGAATTTAATATGAACTATTGCTGTGGCAAAACACACAGTATCTGCAAAAGTCCATTTCATGTAGGAAGAGGCAGTGAGCAACATGAACCTAAACTATATTTTGGATAAAAGAAAACCAGTGAGCTGTTTCCTGAGAATCATTACTGGCTGCTAAAGACACTGCCCAAAGATATTAAAAAGACAATGAAGAAAACAGGGCAGGAATTAAAGGTCGACTAAAAAAAAAATACCATCCTGGCAGCAGCAGTGTGAAATGCAGTGAAATGCCTGAAGTGCTCAACAGAAGTGCTGTGAAATCCAGTGACATGCCTGAAATGCTCAGCAGTTCTTATCTGGACAAGGGGATGAGAAATGGCCCCTTCTGCAATCCCATCCCAAGAGACCAACCAGGCTGGAAAGGCAAATAGTGCCTGCACTGGAGAGTCTGTCCAAACCACAGGGCCTGGGGACCACCGAAAACGTGGAAAGATGGTGCCTTCAAAAATGTAGGGCCAGACCCCCAAGGGTACCAAGTGCAGGAGCTCACCAAAGGCATAACTGCCACCTCACATCCCATGTCAGAAAGGACATTTCCACTCTGATTGTTCTAAAACTGTCTTTTAGTCCAACTTCACCTGCTAATTTTTCTGTAACTATGTATTATTATTATGTTATTCTGTAACAATATATAACTATATATTATTTCTATATTATTTTCTATAATTTTCTGTATCTAGGTCAGAGATGGACTCAAACCCCACTAGCATGTTGCTACATCTCTTGCAGGCAGCAGACCCTTCCATCCTGTCTTACTGGCCTCCTGACACAACATTGCAGCATGGAAAGGACACAAGTCAGCACAGCCTCCAGCAGCCTGCAGCCTAACAGAATGCTCAGATTGGTGAGTTGCCATTTCATATGTCATTCCTAAAACAAGAACATATTAAAAGCCATCCATCACTTCTGTAAGATTTTTATGACCTTACGTATACTTCTATCTATACTTCATTTAATGATATATACTGGTAGGAGAGAATACACTCCCACATAAATAATGTGTCTGCCCCCAATTATACTCCAGGTATGACTAGTGCCATTTCCATCTCAGCTTTATGAAGAATAGACAAATAATATGTGATAAAGCATGTGAACAGCAATGGAAGAGACATTCTGTGATGGCTGGAAAAAGCTGCACATCCACGTACAGTGCATGATCGGTGCACTTCATTATCAGAAAAATTGTTAGTTTGGTTTTAATAAATCAAATAGGAAGTGTTTAGTGCTGAACAAGAGCACATAGTAAAAAAACATGCTGAATAAATGCTTTTCATACTAGTGAGATGCCTGAACATACCATTCTGGGATTTTGCTACAAGTTCATTAGTAGGTTCTGGAAACTATCTGCCTTTTGGCGAGCTTCCTCCTTGTCCCCCTGAGGAGCTGGCATCCTTCAGGATAGTCATTGTTTGGCTCCCTGTGTTGGCAGTGATCTGCACTAATATATCATGTGTGATAGTTTTTTGAAAAACTAGAGCAGAAAGGCAATAGGAAATAAAAAATAAGGAGAAATTGTTATGCTAGGAATCGTCCAGTAAACTGGACTCTGCTGCTCAGCTCTTACTCACACTTAGTGTTAATTTATTATGCGTAGTAATTATTACTATATTATATTAATAAATACTATATCAATATGATATATTATGATCAATATTAATGCTAGTATTATTAATAATAACACTATTTTAATTCAGTAAAACCTATCAGAATTATTTCAGGTCTATGTTTGCATCCGACAGAGGGCTTTCTTTTCCAGAAGAGCCACCTTAGCCTAAGGAGCTTGGTTTTCCTGGCTCTGAATCCCATGTCTTCTTCTAACTCCTATTGTGTCTGGCCCTTTGCATCATTTTTCCAAATCTGTTTTTACATGTCAACTTATGAGAAGACAGCACTGATCAAATCACATACACACACAGTGAAGCTTTCATGTTAAGCCTTCCTTAATTTTGTGTGGAGCTAGCCCATAAGTGTTATCACCATGGCAAATCTAAACTTTTTTGAAGATTTTCATACACATCCTTGTGAGATATGCTTAGAACTTCTGCTGTGATTCAAGACATGAGATTATTATGAACCAGAAATCTGAAGTGAAACTGTAAAAATACAAAACTATATGGATCATATCCGAAAATTGTATTTACAAAGCAAAAACAAAACAGCTGCTTAAGATCAGGAGAACATGACAGGCAGACAGCAGCGGAGCTCAAATCACAGAGACTGTTATAAGCCAAAAGAAAAAAAAAAGTACTAGATTCTTTCAATATTTTTGGAAGCTACTTGTGAGAGCCCTGACAGTGTTACACAGGAGGTGTATCTCCTCCTGGCAAGTCAGGACTGTGCACACACATGCAGGAATCCAAAACTACTTCGTAGAGAGAAATAACACATCCCATCTTGATGCAGCTGGCCAAGACGGCTTGACGGGTAATTTCTCTTTTACATCTTGCGTCTTTGATAAGGATGCTCAGAATACCCTTCTTCTCTCCCTGCCAAAATCAACCTGAAAATGGACACCTGACAGCTATTTCAAGTTCTCTGCAATATAAATAATGAATGGTTTCATACTGTGTGGAATCAAATGGCACCAGATGACTCTAGTAATAAATCAGGAGAAAGGCAGGTGGTCTCTTGTCTGGCCTCTCAAAGCTGATGTGCTGCTCTGTGAGGAGGGAGGTGGCTCTGCTACAAAACCTATCAATATAAATCTCAGCTGCTTTGAAGTTACAGCACTTTTCAGTGCCTTTTTTAAGCATTGTGATCATTATGGTATCATGTGAAAAGCCATAGGCAAAGTGCTGGATTTAGGACCTCACCTGCACCACCCTAATTTGGGGGTTTGTGCTCATCACTGTACTCTGACTCAGACTTTACAAGAGTCACTGGGACCCAGTCCACATTTGGCTGGTCTTACTGAAGGATTTGGAAGTGGGAAAACTGGATCTAAAAATCATTTTCTTCCAGGTGACCATTATTTGTATCTTCCCACCTTTAGACCTGACTAATACTATTCATCGTTACCTCATTAGCATTCAAGTTTCCTGTCCATACCTTCCACAGGGCCTGTGCAGATGTGGGAGCCTGGTGATATCTAGCACATATTTGAATAATTTTTGCTTTCTTTATTCAGTTATTCTAATCTTATTTTCTAAACTTCTTAGGAAACCTTTACTTCCAGGAGAAAGAAGGGAAAAAAAAAAAAGAAAAAAAAAACATTATGCCACCACCGCAGTGATGCACTTGAACAATGTAGTCAAAATGGACTGGCAGGTCACCTTCACATGTGAGCCATTAGCAGGCTTGTGAACTGTCAGATTTTAGAGGAGGGAAGTGGGAAGGCTCCTCCTGAAGTGGTATTGATTTAGTGCTGCTGTAACTGACTGTATGGTGTGTCTAAAGATGACAGAGTACCTGGGAGGTAGCCTATTTACCCATAAGGATAACTGCCTTCTATTTAAACAGAACAGACACAAAATTATTTAAACGTACCTGAATATATTCCTTATACCATACGAGACATGTTAACTGCCAGCAGGCATCCCAGAGCAATTTCTAAATGGTCAGAAAACAGATATTCTGAATAATGACATCCAGCAGGAGCTTGGAAGATAACAAATTCTCTGAACATCACCAAAACGAGATAATGGGCTATTATGAATGACCTCACCTTGGAAAATTACATTAATCTGTTTCTGTGGTCACCTTACATGTAGGTTAGATGAGTGAACACTTTCAAGTGCTGTGGCCAGTTAGGTCTCATGGGGAACGTGGAAGGATAATGTTATAAAGCTCCAATCACAGGTGCAGTGCAGTTTACTAAAGTGCAGTTTACAATTTCAGGCAAGGTAGGCTTTTATCAATACTTCCACATGCTGAGAGATGGACTCTGTGACTGCTTATGAAATGTTTTGTCATGTAGCTTCCACTTCTCAGTAAGCTGATGAAAAAAACCCATAAATCCATCAGACATGTTGTCTTACCAAGTACTGATATGTTTTGGATATTTACAGAGAATAAGAGAAGTCTTCAGAGCAGATATAAAATTCGGATCTTGCTTGCTTACTTGTCATCCCTTAAAAAAAGAAAGCAAACACCCCTGATCCTGCCAAAACTAGCCCTTGTGCCTCTCCCACTCTTTTTGCCTCACCTAATTGCAGGCATGCTTATACTTCCTAGGTATTTTCTATCCATAACCCTGGTTGCATATTCTTTAAACCTTAGTCTGTAGTGTCAGAGAAGAAGTAACAGTGAGTAAAATAAATTGTGTAAATCAGTACATGTGCCATGTGAATTATGCTGAAGGTACCATACATATACAAAATTAGAATGACACCATACTGCACCTAAGAACAACAGGTAATCCAGCCAAGAGTCATGAAAAAATCATTTCATATGCAACTTCCTAAACACCAATCTCTAATATTTTGAAAAATGTATTTTCACTGTGTAAGTTTCTGTACATCAAAAGACACTGAGCAGGGTATTTTGGGAGTACTTGGTGCTACCTCCCAACTCTGGATAACATAAAAGCAGCCAGAATATCATAGTTCATTACAAATGACCTTTTCCTTTCTGATGCTTCAAAGTCCTCTTCATATTTAACGCTGTTTCTCCTATGTGGCTTCCAAAAGTGGAGCATATTCTACAATACTGTTATCTCCTTGATTATTTATTGCACACAGTAATAAGCAGACAAAAAAATGCTCTTGATAAAGTCTTCAAGGCAAATTTCAGTGTCTTGACAGATGTATTAAAATAAAATAAAACCCTGTATTTTTACTGAAAATGCCTTAGTAATTTTGCTTTTTAATAGACATTTATCTCACATGGTATAAAAATAATGGTTTTGGACATTCTGAATTTCAGTTGCACCTATTGGGTTGAATATTTTTTTCTTTAATGATGGATTTATTTAATCTTCTTCAATTTGGATCACATAACAAAGAGGTATCCTGATTCAAAGGTGCAAAGCTGGCTAAATGACCTCTTAAAATAATCATTTTATTGATGAATTTTAGAAGATGCTGAGCTTGAAGCCTGTTTTCCATACAGTGCTCAGGGAAGGAGCAGAGGAGACCTTGAGCCATTTACACTTTCAGAAATAACCTCCTTCCAGATTTTTTAGCAGGCTGAAATTTCTGTTGCAATCACAAGAGGGAGCAGCAGGCCACAGAATAGCAGGAGGCAGGAAGGTGCCGACTAGTGGAGGCAGTTAAGGATAAATGAAGCCTGACATGTCATTCAAGGACATATTTGGGACAAATCCTCTAAGGATTAACAAATTCTTATAAAGGCCACAGAAATTAATTAGAGATTAAGACATAAAAACATTTTGGGGAGCTGCTGGATAACTGGGATATCAAAAGCAGCTCTGGGCTCTGCAGAACTGGAACAGGTCAGGAGAAGGGTGACACAATGCTCAGACTGATGGAAATGATAGAAACTTCAGCTGAGAGAGCAGGGAGCTCTCCCAGACCCTGCTTGAAACCAGGAGCTGGGCTGTCCAGTGTAAGTCATTTGCTCCCTCTGTTGCTCTCCACAAAGATAAGTGGTCATGGCCCAGGATGAAAAGGCTGAACTCCTCAAAGCTTTTCAGGCAGCGCTTAATAGCCCACAGTTCCCATGATTTCCCGAACCTCTCCTCCCCAGATGCACCAAATTAAGTTTTGCTTTTTATGGATGCCTAATTAACCCCTTGAGTAAACATCTATTCAAACCTGCATAATTAGTACTTAATTTTGCAAAAAGCTAATGAAAGACCCTTTTAGGTCCCTAATTGGCTGCTACTTCCCATTAGTCAACTCTGAGTATGAAATACCAACATGGGAAATACACTATATCACAGGAACTATGCAGACTGGGAATGTGAGTGACTTTTTAGTCTGTAAGTGGGATGGTCAAGCATCTGGGTGGATGTTCAAACATACCCAATATGAACTGTAATTGTGCAATACATACTAAATTTGATTCAAACGCACCTACTCTCAAGTTGAGGAAATTTAGTTAAAACACAGACCTACAATGTCTGATCACAGGTTTGTTGCAAATTCTGGCATATCAGTTGGTAGAGGGCATGGTCAGGACATGTCCCAGAAAGACATTTTTCTCTGAAAACAGAGGCATTAAAAGAGACATGCTATCTGGATTATTCAGGGAGAGCTAATCAAGCTCTAGAGTAAATTTACCACTGAACAGCTTAATCAATAGCATGTGCTTATTAGGAGCTAATGACATGGTACATTACCATTTTAAAATGTATGGTTACCACTTATTTCAATGGACCTTAACCAGCAGGTTAAGAAGAATGTGGAAAATCTATTACTAAGTTCTTTGGATAACTCAGATGACAACTTAACCACTTCATTTTACAAGGCTGTAGAAAAGAGCAAGTCCTTCCAACAGAGACAGTAGAGATTCAAAGAAAAAACATCTAGTTTCAGATTAACTCATCCACAATCACACTATAAATAAATGAATATTGTTGCTTTGTAGTCAGTGTCTATTTTAAAGCAAGAGAGAGAAGCAAATAATACTTACAAATTTCATCTGTAAGGAGTATATAATTAAATTACACTTTACTTCAAGGAGCTCATCTAGAGTAATACCTTCCCCCTACCAACTGCTCAGAAATCACAGATGGGCTGTTCATGGAAGTCCTTATTTATTTATTTTTGTTCCAAAGTAAATGTTGTTTTCACTGATTGTACGACAGTGCTCTCTGCTGGCCCCAGTCCGGGGTTTCCTTTGACGTTACAGCTGAGTGAGGATAACAAAAACAGCTAATAATTATGCTTAACTCAGGGGCTCTTGCAAGCCAGCAGCACTAGGCTGGGTAGATTTTGAGCACCAGTTTCCTGCATGTGAGTGTGGATGACACTGCTGGTATGGCTGGGCCAACATGCTTACAATCAACTCAAGCTCCCCCAAAACACAGATTTTTAGGTCTTTGTGTTCACTGTCTGAGTTTGTATTCACATTCAGGGTCATGTTTAGAAACTTTACTGCTATAAAACCGTATTTGTTGTGCCTTCAATGCAAATGGCCTTATTTGCCTTCTCACTGATAATATTCAAAGTTCTTTTCTCACTTCTTCATAGAGACATACAGAAATGTTTGAATTCCCTTGTCACCAGAGGATACATGAGATAAATTCTCCCATTTCATTCTTTTCCCAGGCCAACTGCTCTAGCATTGTCTGATAACCGTCACCTAGGACCAGGACCTGCAACCAGGGCTGATTTTCTTGAAGATTTCCTGTGTATGTTATTATCTGTGGGTCCACCACTGCTTTTCAGAGTAGCAGCAAGGGCCCATGCTGCAGAACCACTGAGACAAGACTGAAGGGGCCATTCTAACATCTTTGCAAATGGGCTGCTGCTGTAATTTGCACATTGTGCTGCTGGTTTTCATCATCCTTCCTCACTCCTGATTCACATCTTTAAAAACTAGATTGTTACTTGAGTGTCTTTGGTTAATAACTGCTATTTTAACTCAAGCCCATTGAGAGCTCAGCCGAAGTCCCTGAACTGAATTGCCTGTTGTCCCAGATTTCTATCAGGCAAGGTTGAGAGTCACCATCTTGAATGAATCATTTCACAGCGAAAGCACACAAGGGAACTTTTTCCCTTTCACTCCCACTGGATTGTTGGTGCTTTTCTCAGTGTATTTCTGAAGGCCAAACTCTGAATATCGACAGTATGGGGAACTTTGCGGCTCTAACATACTGAATAGCCCTGTTCTGTAAGCCATTTTTTCAGTTAAATTTCTCCCTGATTTGATGGCTAGCATTCACTTACTATAGTCTTGCTCCTTCTATACAAATTATATATCTACAGCAAGCACAATGCGCTCACATCTCAGCCACACGTGGCTGCCAATTTCTTCTGGTGATGGCACTTTATCTGAAGTTAAGGCCATAACAAATCTAGTTCAATAAAGGAAGGAATTGTTGTTTTCCTTCTGTGTCTCACCCCTTCATGTCCACCTGGTCATGCCTTGGTCATTAATATGTTTGGATGGCACTCACCACACTCCTGTGCACACAAGTCCATCCAGCTGAAATTACCTTAACATGCCCTCCGTAGTCCAGGCTGCCCCTTGCTTCTCACAGCATTAGTTTCCAAAAGGTAACAGTCTTGGCTCTTCTACTGTAAGAAATAAGCCACCTAGAAAAAGCAATTTTTTTCTGTTAGTATGGTTTTTATTTTCATCTCAAAATCATAAAGCAATGATGGCAACTGGCTGCACAGTCCTTGTACACGAGGCACATAAAATTATAAATGAACGTTCATCTACTTGTCCTGCATGGGGGCACACTACCATGCTTTCCTTTCCTACGCCTCACTCATTACTAGTTATTTGTGTTACTTAATTTTCTTACTTTCTCTCCTAGTGCCCTCAGCTGAGATCGAGGGCCCTAGACATATGCAGAAAAGATAGAAAACGAACTAGCATTTCTTAGCACCCAGAAAGTATCTTAACCACCAAATAGTTAATGCACTAACAACACAGTACAGTTATTTAAGTTATAGTTAAGATATGATTTGCTGATAGCTTTTAAGAAAGTAAAAGATTTTTAGAGAAAATTTAAGAAGTACCCCAAACCTTTTAAAATAATAAGAAATGAGCTGAAAACTGTATATGACGGAGGAAAAGACAATAATACTGACTTATTCTTTTTTTGGTTTTAAATCTGAAATTAAGTAGATGCAGATGAAAGCCTATGAAGCACAACTGGCTAACAGCTTTTCTATTTCAATAGGGCTGTTTCCTGAGCAAAACGTACTACCAGCCTTTCCTGTGTGTCCAACTGGAATTTAGCAAATACGCGACACTAGAGGGCAACATATGCTAAAACATTGCAGGAGCTAGACGAAGGCGGTCTTTGCACTCACAGGCTGAGGATTTCTACTATGAAAATCACCTTTCATTTCTGTCAGTGCGATCTTAGAGTAGGGGCAAAGGTTCCATATATATATAACACTGCAATGCAAATTTTCAGTATCTTGCCAGATTAATCTAAATGCAGTGAGAACCCTGTGGCAGTTGTATAGTCCAAAATGGAAAAGAATGAGACTTTCGTAAACTGAAAACTTCCTCCTCCTGTTTTACCTGCCTGCTTTTTATCAAGCAAATTTCTGCAGATGAAATGTCTGTGCTGCAGCAGGACCAGAGGCATTGACCTGTATTTCCAAAGTGTGTGTGTGTGTGTGTGTGTGTGTGTGTGTGTGTGTGTGTGTGTGTGTGTATGCACCTTCATAAATGACGCACAAAAGACTTCAAGATACCTTGATTTTGATCTTTCACCTATGCTACCAGGAAGGAATTGCCTCTCTCCACACCAGAGGAGTTAGCGATTAGCCACCTAGCACAGTACTCAGCATCTAGCACCCAACACCTGAAGTCCTTTCTCATCTTGGACACCAATGTATCCCACAGCCCTGGGGCAATCACCTCATCTCCCTGCTTCTGTTTCCATTTATTTTCATGTTCATTTAGGCACTAGGACTTTTGAGATGGACCGTCTCTTGCATCATGATTTTACAATGATTGGCACAGGCAGAATAACACTCTAATCTTGGCCCCCTTGGAGTTGCTGTACTGAAGATACCAAGTGGAAGAATAGGTGACATTTTATGATGCTTTCAAGATCAGATCAATGCAAATTCCTCCACTACCTAGTGGAAAATCTTATGATTCAAATCCACATCCAGAAATTCTAACCAAAATCCCCAACACTGTGGAGTTTGCCAAGAAAGAAAGGCAGAATACTAAACAGACTTCTACTTGGAACAAAGCTACTAAAGAAAACAATATTAAGGAAAATAATGTGATTATCGTGTATTGCCTTAGAGTTGATTTATTCCTGATATAAAGCAAAACTTCGCAATAATTGCACTTTTTTTCATGCGTTATTCTAGATAGCAGTGTAAACTGTCAACAGTTTAGCCAATAAATTTATTATTGTCAGCTCTAAAAGTTCTCCATTACAGAAGAGATTCAAAGCATGATTAATATTTCCTATGTTCACATGTCAGGCTTCTCCAGAAGTCAAACACAGAGTTTTTGAAAATCAAAATAAAAACACTGGATGGTTTTAAGAAGTCCAAAATTCTGACAATTGAGACTAATCTCTGTTGCAAAGACTTTTGTCCAAGGCTTTGTGCTGTCAAAAAATGGTGGGGAGCATCACACTCCTGGCATTGGTGATTGTGCTGGAGCACCATGGTCCATGCGGTCAAGCAGCAAGTTGAAAACCAAGCACAGTCCCCGTTGGCATGGTGCATCTCTGCCTGCCTGCAGCCCTTCCAATGTCCTATAGAAGAAAATGGGACATCTTCTATATTGAGAATTCATTCACTTGGTTAAGACAAATTATATTTGCGTTCCACCAAGGAATGTTTTAATACCAAACTCTACTTGAGAGAAGCCCTTGCTGCTAGGAAAACCCGTGCATTGTTCCTTTCAGAGGGAGAGCAAAATTAACCATGAATTGACCAGTTCCTGCTGGTGAAGTGCTCTGGTTGCCGGCAAAGCACTGCCAGGTAGCGTTGCTGCCGCTGACAGAGACGTGCATGCACATGCACACCCATAAGCAGCTTATTCTTGTGTCAACTGACTCGCCTTTAAATGCTGCCTAGTTACCGTCACATAAAAGACATCTCCTTCATCCCTCCCCTCCAATCTGGCTGACTGTTAGCACCAAGGCAGGCTGAATCCCTACAGACCTGGGGTTGCTGAGCAGAAGGAACAGAGAACAGGAGTTGCTTTGTTTGTGCTAACTTGGGTAAGCAAAATATTTCCTTATTAACCCTTTGCTTTTCCTGTCTATTCTGTACAACAAAGCAGGTAGACATTAAGTTGGATTCTGGTTAACCTGTTTCTAAAATGAACTGCATCCTTCAGCAGGAAAACACAGGAGCACCTCTTTGCACAGACTCTTAGTCTAATATTCTACTGCGCTCATATGTTATATATAGCAACTTCATAGAAAGCTGGGTTATGACATTTTACTTCAAAACTCTTTAAAGAAATGTGAAATACTGATATTGAAAAATGTGATTCTGCAAGTGTTCATCAAGGACTCCTAAGTTAATGCACTGCTTTTGAATCAATGGAGTAGTGGAATGAATACAAAATGTTTAATGTAGACTTGTTTCTAATGGCGATCTCATGTCTTCTGTTTCTTATTTGGTTGTCCCTGAACACACAGACTGGCCTGTTAGTTAACTCATTCATTCACAGAATGTTTGTTTTGGTGGATTTTTTTTAAACCCCTTTGACTTTGTATTCTCATCCTTTTTAAATCTAAACTTCTTTCTAATTCTAAAGCCAAAATCATGAAAGAAGCATGCATCTTCCCCTTCCACATGTAACTTTGTCACAAGATTATTAATCACATTTTACAATAATTTTGCTAATACAGTATATCCATTCAGAAGCAAAATGTCTGTCTGTAGATGGATCTGTTACTGTGAGATATGAAAGCTGAACAAATTTCTTCAGGAAATATTTAAACAAGGTCATAATAACACTCATTACATTCTAAGCAATGAAGCATCAGTTGCTGGATCAGAGAGAATACAGCAGCAGTCAACGTTTATTGACTTAGTCTCTAGAAGAGCCCAAAGGTTAGACATTAATATTGAAGCTACTTTTGGCATATAGTGTTCAGATTAAGTCCGGTTACTGCTTAATTTGTTATGAGGGGGGTGGCATGATAAACAAATTAAAGCAATACTTTATACTTTTCTTTTTCTCTTTTTTCTCCAACAGTCTTTACATGCATTAATTAATGAGCATTTCCATTTTATCGTGCAATCTTAATGCCCTATTGTTCTTGTACTAGTAAAAGGAGAACAAATAGGCAGATATAGATCCTTCTCTCATATTAGTTTATAATAATGCATTGTGCAAGGGTGTGTCAGGTGTGCTGTACCCCACCCTTCGTGTGTGCATTGCACTGCTGTGATAGGGCAGCTGCCCCGAGAACCAGGAATGATGCACGTGTGACCGGGAGGTCAGCATGGAGCCCACAAACAGTGGAAATGTGCAGACGGACACATCATATGGCAGGAAAACCTGCTAGCTCAAGCACAAAGTCTGTTTGTCCAAATTTTATTATGTTTTCTATTCTTGTGAAAAGTAAAGCTTCTTCAACTAAGCAAATAGATATATTAAATTCTGTTTATCCACATACCATGCACTAGCATTGAGAAAGGTCAGGGCATTGTTGGACCAATTCAGAATCTGAATAAACAAACAAAATAGACGTATTTGTCAAACACTGCATTCTCTAGAACTGCTGCAAAGTGCAACAAGTGGCTTAAACAGATTAAGTAAAAAAGTAAAGGACAATTTCACAGAGCATATATTAGCAAAATCACACATCCTAGAATCCAGTAATCATGGTTAGGTTTTGAGGCTCCATTATGTACAAAGTCCTAGTGCAAATAGTTTCTTCTATATAGAAAGGGGGAAAAGTATTTAGAAAAATGTGATCCAACCCCAAAAAGAGAAAGGTAGGCAAGTATTTATCATCTCAGTACCTACACAGCTTTTACGTTTTAGGCAATTCAAACATTTGGTTATTTTGCTCTCAAAATAGCACCATTTATTCTCGTTTCTCACAGAAAGGCAGGCTGAGGCAGGAAATGACTTGTTCATAATGATACAGAAAAACTGAGAAAGCAGGAAATCAAATACACATGTATGGAGTCACAGCGATTCATCCATCATTTCTGCCAAATATCAGCAAAAACAAAGTGCCATATACATAAAGTAACAGAAGGAGAAACTATAAAATGAACAGATGATTCATAAGAGACTAAACAAAAAACACATCTTCCTTTCAGATGCAAAATCTATTAAGAAAAAAAAAATGTAGAATTTGTAAGGAATTAAATGTGAAAATACTGAGAATCAAGCTTAAATTAGTAAATGTTGGGCAAATTTTACACTTGTGTTTAAGCAACCTTAAATAATCAAATATGCTTTACATAGATCCTGGTTCAATCCACTGACAGATTCAACGGGGGCAGGCCGGGGAGAATCACACAGCGCACCTGATGAGAGCAGCTTCTGCAACACTGTTGCTTTATTTTTGGTAATGGTTCAGGAAGAGGGCTGGGTGCTACACTGAGCCTCAGTGCTCTGCCAGAGATGGCAAAATCTGGCTTCACTTTCACCCCCTACCTGTGGGGTGTATAATTAACTCTTGCATATTACCTGCAGCTTTGCCTTGTCTCGTCCACGTCCTCCACATCATACAGCTCCTGGGCTCTTCTCCTGTGGTGTTTGCAGGGGAGTTCAGCAGACTACACGGCTGGCTCCTCTGTGTCTTGGAAAAGGATGGTGGAGAGCAGCATGCAAAGCACATTCACAGTGGGAGCAGGTTGTTTCTCACATGCCAAGGAGGGTGCGATGCAGATGCTCTCTGAGCGTGCCATCATCTCTGTCCCTTTGCAAAGGGCTTTCTGGCTGTCTGCCGACATCCATGGGGATGGGTGGCAATCTCAGACAGTTTGGTGCTAACCAGGCCACAGTTTGGCATAGTAACTGGACAGGAAGGAAGATTAAAATGCTGTTTATCTCTAAGGCCCACAAGCGTTATGCTAACTTACCTTTTTTTTTACTAGATATTCTTTGACAGTAGGCTGGAAAAGAAATTGAGAGGTCATCTGAATTTTACCCATGAGTCAAAATCATAGTGGCATCATATGTTTTACATTTGGTTAAACTGAATAAAATTTGCTCTCATCAGTAGCTGAAAGTCTCTGCTTAAAATTCTCTTTTTGTGAAGTTTCCGTTCCACAGAAATTTGAATGAGTGGCACAGGGGATGAAAATTTAGTTTTTGGACTCAAAATATTAGCAGAAAGAGGTCTCTATCATTTGATCATCATTTTTGTGGTAAACTTTTCGTCTTCACTGATTTTAAACAGCAAAATATAGCTGATTTTTATGAAGATTTGTATTTCTAGGAGTTACACATGCATCGAATCCAGAAAGTAAATAAAAGTTAAATGTGAATTAGTCTTTAGTGATTTTATAGACTGAAGGCTTCAACTTCGCTGTTGAGTCAATTTTGCTTCCAATAATGTTAAATTAACCTTTAAAAAATTGTATCAAGGATCTCAAAATCCTCAAACCACATTAATTAAGGAGATAAACTAGGTTCAGGAAGAATTTAATATCTAAGCTGCCTGTCTTGAAAAAGATCTTTCTGCTTTTTGTCTGTTTTAATACTTTTTCTTTTCCAAACACATTGTTTTTACACAAAAGATTTAGTTTTGTCTTTCAAAGACTCAGCTGCGTCTTGCAGACTTTTAGAGAACAGCATCCTTGCTCCTGAGAGGGAGATGTGACATGTGCTGACAGCACTGCTGACAACATCCAATCCCCTTCTGCCAGTGGATATTTTCAGTGGATTTCTTTTGTATCCTGACAGTGCAACAAGCCTCACCAGTTGTTATTTTTTGAAAATTTTTCTCATCTGTGGACTTCATTGTTCACTTTCCAGTGTATTTCCAGTTCTGTAATGTTAGACCTGATCTTATTAAGAGCACTTCGATGCTTGTATAACATTTCATACCTTCCAAACTTTGTGTAAGCTCTAACTAATTCTCACGCCACTCTGATGAGCTCCCACAAGTGATGATAGCATTACTTTTTGCATTACAGTAGCGCCATCCAGTCCGCACTCCAAAGAGCTTAGAGGTGAAAGGGGAAGGAGGGAGGGACAGGGCTTCCCAAGGGCAAAGAGCCCTTTGTGGCAGTGCTGGGCCACAGCCCAGGTTTCTGGAGTTCCAGTTCAGCAAACTTGTGAGATCGAGAGAGTCAGTCTCACACCAGTATTTTAAAATGTGGGTGGCCGAAGACTTAGCACCCAGATCAGGTACTTAAATTTTAGATATGCTGAGCACCTAGCCCTTCTGAAGTGTTTAGCAACAAAACAGATTTTGTGCAATTAAATATTTAAATTTAGATAATAAGTGCTCAGCAACCATCCAGTGGAGCAGGGATTTGACTCCAGAAGCTGCATATTCCTGATTTTGTGGCTTGATAATTGTGCCACCCTAGACCAAGGCTGGATTATTCAGCCTGGTAAAATTCTAACTAGATTCCCCTTTGCATTTTGCCTCCACAAGCCCTTTAAGTTGGACAGGCTTCACCAAGGTGAGCAGCTGCTCTTCTTGCCACCCCTCCTGCACAGAGCTGGAGAAAGGTGGCTCTCACTGGGGCCAGCACCCCTGTGCTACATCATGGGCTACCCAACAGACAGTGCTGGTATTTCACAGCATTGTGACTCCCTGCAAGAAAAAGGCAATAGGAAGGTGATGACTCAGATGCCAAAATAATCTGTCAATTAACAAAGATTAAAGAAGATAGCAAAACAAACTACACAAGGCAGACCCAGAAATGTTTAATGTTGATTCCCCTTCTGCATTTGTGAGCTCTTTAAACTATTTAATATTCAAGCAATAAAGCAGCTCAACTACAATCCCTCTGCATCCCTAACTTTTCAATCCATTAAGTCATAGATGCTCTAGTTAAAATTAGCAACCACCCAGTTTGTTTTTTTACCACTAAATATAAAGCACAATATAAACATTTTTAATTGCCAACATGCATAAATGAATATACCCACAAGACAATACTACCATATGGTCACCAGTTGCCTGTTCAGCTGATCTAATATTAAACTGTACTGACACTGGGACATAATCACAGTGACATGGTTAGCACTAATAGCTGTAAGTAACAAAATAAGCATAAAAATTCATATATTTCAAAGCTGTTGACAAGTCTGAATCCTCTGACCAAGCAAACAGCATTCATGACACCTTGAATCCAATCAGCCACTAGTTATTCCTGTTCTTCATGTGAGTACCTGGCACATCAATCCTTTCTCTCCTGCCCTTCTTGACAGAATTCTCCACTTCCACTCTGGAGAAGATGGGCCGCAAGGAAGAGGATGACAGCAGCTCCTGGAAGAAACAGACAAGCAATATCCGAAAAAACTTCATTTTCATGGAGGCACTGGGATCGTAAGTACCATAGCTACTCTCCAGACAGAGTCTGCATCTAGATACTATGTTTCCCAGCCCAGTATAGCTGCTTTCTTTCTGGTATTTGCCAGGGTCACAAGAAAACATCTCCTTCTGAGATATGAAGCAATCTCTAGAAAAGAGGTGGGCGTTACATTACAGATGCACGTTTGTTACTTGCGTTCTGATTCATGGTTTGTATTTACCAGGCAATACTGAGAACAGCCTTCATTCCCCATTCAACCCTGCAGTGCAGCTCTAGATGATGCCTTCTCTTTCTTCTTTTCCCTCTAAGCCTACATTGCAGCATATTTAAGGTTTTGCTCTTTTCCCTCTGAAGACACTAGTCATCCACTGCTGCAAGGTTAAGCAAGGTCAAAGGATGGCTCTACAACAGCCATAATAATATGTCATGTATTTTATCTCATATTGCCAAACTCAGTTTAGGAATGAACCAAGAACAAGGATGCCCAAGTTGTATGCAACTCCTCTGTGAGGAAACTGTTTAACATGGTTGTCTATATGAATGAAACAACAAAATATTTCAAGGTGGTGGAGGAAGAACTAAACTACTTCTAACAGGAAATTTTATCACATCCAAATTTTCCGTAACTTTAGAATACAAGGAAAAACTTTCAAAAGAACATTTATTCCAGAATTCAGCTATGTTTTAAATTGTGATGTTCCTGGCCAGCCTCAGAAATTAAGTTATCCAAAAACATTCTTCTAAACGAAAGAGGTTAGAAATGTTTTGTTCTCTCTTCACTAACTTGTTGATTCATGAGTTTTTAATAAGGGCCATAATTATTATAAACTGTTTGGGACTGAAATACAGAACAGATGCCCTAGCATCTGATTTGTAGGTTGTTCATTTCCTACTATTACACTGATAGGAAAAGTCAGTATTAGAAAAAATATGCATGCATTCCACATGCACTGCTTCAACTAGTTGAAGAAAATAAATTAGGATCTGGGAGCTAAAACTACCTAGAAATTTATTAATCAGTTTTCTATGAAGCTTAAGAATTCTGAAGTTCTTGCAGCTGTTTTCAGAGGCATCTCAGGAACATAAGCAATGCTGTGCGGGCTCAGACCACTAGCCAACACTGACTTGTAACCTGTCTCACATAGGGATAACAGGAGATGCTAGTTAGAGATCCCTTGCAATCCTGGCCACCTCCATAGTCCCTGCTCCTTGTTTTCTCCCCATATCCACAACTGCTGGATTAGAGATCTTAAAGAGAACATCCCTGAGTATTGCTTGAGACTTCTCATGAAATTGAAAGGCATTTCCATGAAACAATCTTCTGAATTAAATGAGAAAATGTGTAAAAGGCTCCAATATCTACTGCTTTTTGAACCAAAAGAGAGAGACCATTGCATATAAATTACTGAGTAAAACAGATTCCAAATCTACCTCTTTGAAGGCCTTGTGTCAGACTGCTTCACTTGCAGAACCTAATTGTTCATAACCCTAATGTCTTTTACATGGTTTTGGCTGTACTCAGGTAGGCCCTTAGAATAAGGAGGGAGGTGAGAAGAGCAAGGAGCTGCTTAGACTCTTGCTCTCCCTTTGCATAACTGGTTGCCATTAGCTAACAAAATCATGAGCAAATAGCCACATGCTAGATAGGTAAAGCTCTGTGCTTAGTCAAATCTATCTGCAGAATATGCTGGATTCTTCACTTACATGCATATAATCTTCAGCTTATAGGAGACATAGTTTTTTTGCCCTTGTTTATTGCTTTTTTGCCACAACAGCATACTAACTGAGATGTACATCTGCTGTGCCTACCTCACCTTCTTTACTCTGCCCTTCAAGGCTCTCAGACACAGCAGCACATTCCATTTAACTACCATCAATTAATCTGTTGATCATTTGATGAGGATTATTGAGGACTGACCTAGCAAAGCATGCATTGTCACTATCCCAAGACATGTGCCAACAAAAATCCTTTAACAGGATTGTACACTTTAAGGATGTTATAAATATCTACTCTTCATAATACAGAGTTGTACTCTTACCAGGAACATGCTAGGTACTCATTGCAGCTTTTTTAACTAAGAATAAACAGGTATAAGCAGGCTCCACAGAAAAGAAAAGATATTGGGTGTCAAATGAAAACATCAAGCAGCAGGCTGAAGTTCCCTGGTTGTTTTGCACTTCAGATCTATAGAACTTTGATTAATGTACCCAAACTGCAATATAATTGGGTCTTCCTCACTGAAATTCAGGTATTTCAACCTTCCCAGCAATGCTGAAGAGGAAAAGTGAAGGACAACTTTAACTTGGTCAAGTCAGAATGGAGGCTACTGATCTCTCCACAGGGCTGTTAACAGTAACAAGCATTCAAACTTCAGCTTGTCCCATTAGAGAGAGAGTTTTTAATAAAGCCCCTCAGCTGGAATTGCCCTCAGCCTGGAAACTGCATCCTCAGTCCCAACGAATTAAAGTGCCAAGGTTCCTTGAAAGCAGTAAGCTGGGAAACCTTGGATCGTGCCTCTTTCTTCTGTACTGATCACTGAAGCATATGTTAAAAAGTGTGCCTGCCATCTTCCTTCCCTGAGGTGTGCTCTTGAGTCTAGTAAGAGCAAAGTTAACTCATAGCCTGGCAGACACAGGACTAAAATGTTTGGCTGTCTTTACAGACATGTCGCTGTCCTGAAGAATGTGCTTTAATTTCACTGCAAGGATCTTTTTGTTAACTCCCTCTACACAACTTCAGGATAAACTATGCAAATATAACCTTTTCCTTACATACAGAGAAAATGGCTTTTTCTATATATTGAATAACTATTGCATTGAATATCCTAAGTTTGGGGCTGCTGGAAATCTGGAAATGATCTAGTTCTAGCTTTACAGTTAGCATCCACTTAGAATTGAATTTTTTCCCTTTTCCTTTTTCCTTTTTTTTTTTTTTTTTTTTTTTTTTTTTTTTTTTTTGGCTTTTTCCCTTCCTTTCTGTAAGTTTCCTTCTAGTTCATAACAGCATCATTTGCTGAAATGCACTTACTTTTCCTCTCTGCAGAGGAGCCTTTTCAGAAGTTTTCCTAGTGAAACAAAGAAGCACTGGCAAGCTCTTTGCTCTGAAATGCATCAAGAAATCTCCTCTCACTAGGGATAGCAGCTTGGAGAATGAAATAGCAGTATTGAAAAAGTGAGTATATATATAATTTTTTTAATTTAAAGTAAAACAAACGTCCTTTCCCAAGACAAGTAGCTCTTGAGACTTACATGAATTGAGGTTAGGAACAAATGATATTTGCTCCTGCTCCCAGGGCACAAAATTGTTTTACGTTAAGAAGTGCAAGAGTGAGAATAAAATAAAATAAAAATAATTTATTTTTCAAGAATATATAACTATTATAGTAAATGAATATACTAGTAAAGTTTCTTCTTATTCTCATACTGTATCTGTAACTTCAATACAGCCATACTGCCCCAAATCTGAGAAACTGGATAGATTAAATAGAGCAGTACTCAGGGAAGGGAAAGTTAGAGTTAATGCTTTTTCAGTACTTATAACACATGTGATGCAGAGAAGAAAGCTGCTTAAAGATGAAGAGTCTAGTTCTTTATTGTTGATGCCTGAAGAGAAGACACTACCACACAGGGCAAAGGAGGACAGCCACAAAGTAGCTCAGTGAACTTTCTTTCATGATTAAAGCAAGATGACTATTGGGCTTTCAGCTTGAAAAACACTTTTGTCTCTGTCAGATACATCTGTGACCCATGTTTATTTCTGCAGAATAAAGCACGAAAACATTGTGACTCTGGAAGATATTTATGAGAGCACAACCCACTTTTACCTGGTCATGCAACTGTAAGTATTAGCAGAGTCACATCTTTCTAGGCCACAGAGAAAGAACAGTGGTAGGACCAAGGTTATGCATCCTAGGTCAGGACCTATGTACAGGAGTTTGTCACATTTAAAAGTTGCGTGCACAAACATTCCTCACTAATGAAGTAAAAGCTACATGGTTTGAACTAACATGGACATTTCTCATACTCTCTCAGCCTGTGTTCACTCTAGCAGTAAATTTCTAAACCCAGATTAGGATCTATTCATGCAAATTAATTCATCCCAGTTTAGCAGGACAGAGACAGAGGCATTTCTAATTAAAGCTATGCCATGCAGGATTTCTGAAACTGAAAGTAGGCAACATGTCAGCTTCAAAGAAAGCACCTTGCAGTGGGCATCAGCTTCAGATAACCTGGCTACTACTGCTAACTTGCAAATTTACCTAAAGGAAGAAGTTACACAAAAATGCACACCAGGCTGTGCATTAGGTTGTGTAACGCAGACTGGTACCAGTTCTGTGCATGTTTCTGAAAGCCCATGGCTCAAACATGCAGGCAGTTGCATCACAACCTTGACCTGAATTCACTAGCTTCACCAGGAATGTTTATTGATGCTCAAAAACTATACTTAAGAGTGCTTGCTGGTGTCTAAGTCTACCAAAGTATGGCAGGCCAAAGTACACCAAAGTATAGGAACAGTTGAGCTGTAGATAGAGTTGTAAAAGGGCTGAAAATTTGGCTTGCCTCAAACATGAAAGCACAATTAGATTTGTTTAATGTTCAGTCTTTTTCTTTCTGAACTATCATTTCAACAGGGTATCTGGTGGAGAGTTATTTGACCGAATTTTGGAAAGGGGAGTTTACACTGAAAAAGATGCAAGCGTGGTAATCCACCAGGTCTTGACAGCTGTGAAGTATCTCCACGAAAATGGAATAGTTCACCGAGACTTAAAGGTGAAACGTGTTCCCTTGAAATAACAATGCCTTATAGATTGATGTATCTGCAGACTTTTCTAAAGCACATAGTGTAATCTTACAAACCCTCAAATCAAAGTTTGACTCCTAGCTTTTCACACCAAAAACAGAAGCAGGCACCACATGAAACAGCATAGTGATTCTGTTAGCAGACTGCACCAAGATACTCTTTGCACTGCCCAGCAGGTTACCCTAACTCCTGAACCACCACACATCAGGAATAAGCTCATGCTCCGTCCTATGACCTTCCATTGTTTCATGGAATTTTGTGTTCACAGCCTGAAAATCTTCTTTACCTTACTCCTGAAGAAAACTCCAAAATTATGATCACAGACTTCGGCTTGTCTAAAATGGAACAGAACGGCATCATGTCCACTGCCTGTGGGACTCCAGGATATGTTGGTAAGCCAAGGATCAGGAACAGGTTTTCACTAGTGGTCTGTCCGGAGAAAAGATTACACTTTTACAGTATGCTGCCTAGCAGAAAAGACGGAAATATATAATCACATCAACAGCATGTACTAGTAACAGATGCACCATGTATGTGAACATTGAACAATTACTAAAAGAATTTTAGCACAAGGAGCTTTGTTTAATTTCAGCCAGAAGGCATTAGCTTGATCCACAGATTACTGGTTGAAACCTTAAGATGCAGGCAGAAAGTCTCAGTGGTTGTTTCTATGATAGTAGTACTATGTGTCATGTAGTTGGAGTCTTCTTCTCTACAGATATTCAAAACCTGCCTGGATGAAATCCTGTACAATGTACTCTAGGCGACCTTGCTTGAGCAGGGGGATCTGCATGATCTCCAGAGGTCCCTGGCAACCTCAACCATTCTATTATTTTGTGCTTCACTTCCAAAAACCCAATGTCCTAAAGTAGATACAAAAAGGACATATTAATCCTATCAGTAAACAGAGGCATGTCAGAGGCCAGGCATACTAGAAATCACCTTTTTCTCCAATATTGAGTCATTTAATATTGCTTGTTTTCTTGATTATGTTTTGCTTTTCTGCAGCCCCAGAAGTCCTCACTCAAAAGCCATACAGCAAAGCTGTTGATTGCTGGTCCATTGGAGTCATCACCTATATCCTGTGAGCATCCCACTTATTTTCCCAGGAGTACCCACCTTGTATACAGCTTCACATACCTCTGCAGAGTGAAAGTGTTGATCTGGACCTTCCAGCTTTGTGCTCACAGTAGCAATATATTCTTCCTTTGCACTAATTCACTAGATCATAGAAAGCAAAGGGATTTGGGGAATTAAGTATCAGGGAGGAGATGAAAGGAAACGCATTTTTTCCACTACATGCTTCATCCCATGTTTTGTTTTTTTCTGTTGTCTACAAATACTGCTCAATCTTCCTCAGTACTTTCTGTTTCATTTCCTCCCACACCATGCAGCTAGGTAACAGCTGTGGCTTTGTCCTTTTGCTGCTGCAGTTAAGTTTTTAATTCTTTTTGCATTGAGATGTGAGGGACAGATGGAGCTACAGAGGTCCCTTCTGTTCTTCATCCAATCCTGTTGCACAAGTAACCGAATAGAGCTAAAGAAGAGCAAGTGCATACATGGACTGAGGCACTGAAGTACCACTCTCTTCTGGTCTGTTCCAGGCTGTGTGGGTATCCTCCTTTCTATGAAGAGACTGAATCTAAACTGTTTGAAAAGATTAAGGAAGGTTACTATGAGTTTGAATCGCCATTTTGGGACGATATCTCTGAGTCAGGTAAAGCTCAGACACTGGAAAACACTTTGCTCTGTCTCACAAATGCAGTGTCTGCAATCCAGAGTCCTCTTAATCACAGATGAGCCCAAGCAGACAACATTGCATAAGAAATGAAGCTGCAACACTCGGCATCTCCCAAGCACCCTTCCCACACACCGGCGGGGATGTGAATAGCAGGAAGTGTTGCACATTTAAATTGAGTTACACTAAGAGAGCGGCAAACCCCCAGCTGTGGAATCCGATTGCAGAGGCTCCCAGCGCCGCCCATGGTGGGGGTGATGATACCAAAGCAGCCTGCCCTGGTAGTTTTGGTTGCACCAACATCTTAGCAGCATTTTTTGAACATCCTCCTCATATACATACAAAAAAATCTGGCAGAAGATTTGTTTGGATGTAATAGGAAGCAACACTACCCTCCTTGCAAAGAAAAAGATTGGGAAAGATGTAAGTTCCCTTTAAGCCAAGGTTTAAAGGAAGTAGGATAGGACAAGCCTGCTATGTTTAGATTTTCTTATGCTTTCTATTGGCAGTGAAAAATTCTGCTTAAAATCATGTAACTTAAGCATAAAGTTTGGTGCATCCTCGGATAGATCTCTTTTTCATAAGGAACATTTCACTATAAATATATCCATTTACTGATGTAATAACACAATAGTAGCACGTCCTTCTTGAGGTTGATAGTTGCAGTGTTTGTCTGCTATGTCCTGCTAGAATCATATCTTGGAACAACAAGAAAATAATCTTTTCTCTCTGCTTCTCCTCCTCCTCCTCTCCCGAACAGCCAAGGATTTCATTAGACATTTACTGGAGAAAAATCCAAACACAAGGTTTACGTGTGAAGAAGCCTTGAGGCACCCATGGTGAGAGGAACACAACTCCTGGGAGTTAACGTTGCCAACTAGTGACAAAGGGGATTTACCAGCCTACGCATTTAGATCCACATGCTTAGTTGTAACTGAGAGACTGAGAGGTGTTCTCCTAATCCCCATTAACATCACTATCTGCCTTGGAGTGGCCCTGTGTGTTTCTTCTTTGTGTGTGAAAAAAAGAAAATGATGAATAATTAAAGTACAATTTGCATAATATTTGCCTCCATAAGCAGAGGCAAAGAAGAAATCCCATTCTGAGCTTTTCCAAGCTTTTAAGTGTGTATTTGTGTTACATTTTGTTGCTGTTTTTCCTTTGGGTTTAATTATTGCTGATTGAATATACAAAGCAGTTAGTTGCTTCTAGAATGTGGAATGCCTTACAACTGCCATCTGCCTATGAGCCCATTTTCTTCTCTCCCATCTGCAGGATTAATGGAAATACAGCCCTTCACCGTGACATATACCCATCTGTCAGCGCACAGATTCAGAAAAACTTTGCGAAGAGCAAATGGAGGGTAAGTTGTTTGCTGTTGCCTTTTAGCTACAAGCAAGGCTTCGCCTGCATGGGTAAGCACCCAAAAGCTGAGTTCCTCCAAAAGTCACCTGAAAAGCACATACAGTTAGTGTTTATAGTATTCTTAGACCAATATCCCCTGCATAATACATAGTGGTAGATTTACCACAAACATAGCAATATAGTACCCCTGCCAACAAGTAAAGGGTAGAAGGGTAAGCTTTTTACCTTCATAATGTAGGACTGAAATTGCTGCTCCATTAACGGAGCTCTTGGAAGCTTAATCCAGCCCTTCCTTCTTTCAGCCTTGAACATAAACTGGAATTTCCTCTATACCAAGCATTCTTGTAGGAATTTACGTGGAGAGAGAAATTCTTTAGAAGCACTTGTTTCATGGCATTTTAGATACTGTCATTCAAAATTCAGCTCTGATCTCTATTTCACACTATGGGGTAGTTTATAGCTGTTCCCTGTGATTTCCTTATCTAGAAGTGGTTGTGATCTTAAAAAGCATCAGCAGTTTGTAGTCAATGGAAACCTTGGTGTATATGTATGGAATGAGCTTTCTCTATATTGTCCAAACAGACAGACAGTGCTAACCAATACAGCACTATCATCTCTATATGTGAATTATTGCTTAAGAGAAGATGTGCAGTGCCTCCATCCTGTAGTGCTCACACAGCTCAGCTTCACTACATGTTCACCACAGGATTTTTGTCTTCTTTCTCAGCAAGCCTTCAATGCTGCAGCTGTTGTGCACCACATGAAGAAACTCCACATGAATGGTCATGCAGTGGGTGAAAACAACCTTCCTGTTATACAAGTCTCTGAAGCATCCAGACCTAACACACCTAACATTGTCAGCTCGGGAATGTCAAATGAAGACAAGACCGTACCATTTCCTCTGGTACCCACATTGGGATGTCAAAACCTTCCCACACACCTGGAACAAGACACAGGAATGATGGAGGGGAAGCTGCAAAAGCACTCCATTAATGGGTCCCTGCCGGGAGACAGCAGTCCAGTTCTGCCAGACCCTCCAAGCTCACCAAACAGAACTTCTTGTGGCTGCAGCTCAGCCTGTGTAGGGCATGAGAGAGCAAAGGCATCCTTTTGCTCTGAGACAGTGCTTCTTAAAAAAGCTGCAAAATCCCAGTAGGTATCCAAATTGCTAGCTATAACCACTGACAAAATATATGTGATGAACCTTTCTGCAAATGATTGGCTGACACATTAAGTTGCCAGCCCAGGCGCTGGTATAAAGGGTGAGGAACAGGGATGGAAGCCAACTTTTGGGCTGGGTATATAGCGGCCAGCCAAATGTCTTCTATGCTTCTGTGAACATCAGGGGAGGCACACTGCCCAGGCTACATGGAAAAGCTTGCAGTGAGCCGAGCTAATGGGGCTTCAGCTGCCATATTTGACTGACGTTAGTGCACAAGCCTTCCAGAAACTGAAATTGCCTATGGCCAAAGCTACTGCTGCCAATTACTCAGCTGGCGTTGCCTAACTTGAACCTCCCTTTGCTGCAGTGTTAACTGGCACAACAACTATACTTCATGTTCAGCAGCTGATACTCTTTATATTAAGAATATAATTTTAATGCACCTGAAGAATGATCATAATTATTGCTATTTCTTTTTTTTTCCCCTCTTCCAATTCTTCCGTTTTCAAACAGTCCTTTCAACTCAGAAGTTCTTGTTCCAGTGAAAAATGGTAAACACTTTCACTGTGGTACTGGGCAAACTGGAGTTTGTTTGATCATGTGATGGGGAAGTCAGGCACTGGGCTCTCCCATCTTCAAAGGTATGTATACCACAGTCCAGCCACCAGCTGCTTTACATTAAACCCATTAATGAAAATGAATGAAAAATAAAAAGGCAAGAAGAGCAAAGTGACTTACAAAAGAAATTGACTTAATACTTTTTTGCAACAATTTCATCAACTGGGACCAGGGCTTTTCACATGTGTCTCAACTGTGGCCATAAGCAGAGGGTGGCCCCTGGGCTGCTTAAGCCCATGGCTGCTCCTGGAGCCTGAACTGCCAGTCCCTTTCTCAGGTTTGGTCCAAGCAGCACAGTTTAAGTTGTTTTCTTACCAGAAGGCATGGAGATGCTTGTCTTCTGGTTGAGCAAGAAACAGCAGAGAAGTACAATCGTGAAAGATTCCTCCCTGTCTGACCATAGATCAGATTAATTCTAGACTCATTAAGTTACCATTCTCAGTGCATTATATACGATCAGGAGGAAGTATTACTATTAAGATTCTGCAAGAAAAATTATTCCTCAAAGGTGAATATATGCTTAGTTCTCCACAAAAGCTGGATACAGTGAAGTGAGCCACATGCTACAATCTTTTATCACATTCTCTACTGATGAGATTATATGAACAGAATTGTAATATATAAAGGATTAATAGAAGAGAGAAATGCAGGTAGGATTTACTACAGACCCCAAATAGGAATTGAAATGATTGGTCATGCAATAACCCTTTAGAGACATGGCATATAAAAGGATCTAAGCTGTTCCTAACCCCTGATGCTTCTGCTTATTAAAAGAATGTTTTGAAGGTAGCAGTCTAGTAAAACAAAGTTCAAACCTCGTTTGAAATTCTGTCTCTTGCAGAAACAGAAGGGCTGTTTTACTCTTTTCTGCACTTCAAAGCCAGACATCAATAGTGCAAGCAAGAAGACAGGAAGCTGTGTCCTGCCAGGAGCAGATGGGCAGCAGTTTCTCAGAGAGCGGTGACCGACCAGTGACAAGCTGCACGCTTCTTAGTCCTGGGAATTGATCAATGCAGTGACCTCAAAGTGTTTCTGGATTGTTAACGCTGGGAGATGGCACTTTAGCAAAGGAAAGTCTGAGGCTTCTGCTAGCATTTTCAGTGTATATTGTTCATACAACACTGCTCAATGCTATAAGCTTTTGTTTTCTGTATACTGTGTAGTTGTCCAATGCATAATAAGTGCACTGCACAGCATAAATCCTATAAACCAAAGCCATGCAGAGTTTTACTCAGTGGCAGCTCTTTTTTTTTCTTTTAATACAATCTGCACTCTATCACTCCTGGGATTTTGTTTACTCCCAACCTTCAGTACCCTGAAGTTCAGTGTCAAACAGCTGCCTAGGCTGTGCAGTCTTCACTTAAACTACAAAAGGAGACAACCTGCTAGCAACTTCCACATGTCTGACAATAATCTCAGCAAGGTCTAAATTCCCTGCTTCCAAGTCTGTAACTGTGCAATAAATACTTGCTTAATAAAGCCGACTTTTGTTTTGTAAAATGCTTGTTGGTTATTCATAGAAATTTGATGTGGAAATGGTCTATTAACTCCCTTCTAAAGCAATCTCTGTGCATCTGCAGACCTATTCCCTCTAGTATTCTGCTGGCAGAGTGCTACGTGGTAAATAAGCAGATTGTGGCAGAAAGTCAAAGAAAAAATTTGACTCTATCTTTGAATTAGAAGTTGCATTTCTGCTATTTGTGTAAGTATAGGTATGATATATAGATATGATAGAGATAAAATTCTACGTTTCTGTGATCTGGTTCTTTGAATAAAGGAGGAGAGTACTGAATCCAAAGCAAGTTTTAAGGATAAACTGCATGTAGATAAAATGTTTTAAAGGGCCTCATATGAAGGCTTCAATTTGAACAGTGAAATCCAGCTGCAAGAGCTTGAATTGGCTAAAATAAGGAAAAAAAAAATTACTGGTTTATAAACTCCTACAGAAATAGCAACTTTCTGGATGTTTTTTATTTGCAATGAAGATTGGTTTCTGTCTCCCTTTCCTATAAGAATTAGGTGGCTTCAGCCAGACCAAACGTCATAATTCCGGTTGCTCCTTTGGCTCAGTGTAGCTATTTTCCAAAGACCCAGTAATTCAATTTGCTAATATCAGAGAATTAGGAACATGAAAACTTCATGCAGAAAATGTAAATAAATACAGAAGTAACTGTCTGAAGAGAAGGAAGACAATACAACTGTATGGCAAGACAGAGCCTCAACTGTTCGTTCATCAGCAGCTGTCATAGTATGCGACTCGCTTGTTGATCGAATTCCGAATCCTTTCGACCTGCTCTTCCAGGCCCACAAGGCTTGCCGACTTGGAGATTAAAGCTTTGTTACTTCTCTGAATTTCTGCCTCTAAAGCTGAGGAGAGAGGGAAAGAAAGGGTTACAGGAAGATCACAGTTGGAGGAAGACATATCCAGTTACCCTTCCCAGCTTTCAGAGGCCGTTCAGGTTGGACTGAGCCTCCACCTCTGTCGTGGGGCAGATATTGCTCATGCAGGGGCAAAGGGAGGACAGTTAGCACTGCCTTCTCCTTTTGCATTTCCCTCTTACTCCTCAGAAAATCTGAACACAACTGCTCTGAATGTTGATTCAGTTCACAAGCGCTGCAAAGTTTCACAGATCAGCCAGATGTGCCAGCTCCCTGTGTGTGTGTGTTACATGCCCACTCTGGTCATGATATGGCCACAAAGCACATCCTGACACACACCAACCACTCTGCAGGAGGGTCATGCTGGCTGCTGCTCTCTCCCAAACAGCTCTGGTTTCTCCGGACACTTCTGAAGCAGATGAACACCTGTACTGCTGTTGTTCACTGATGTCAGTAGGGCAGGAGCAAGCTCATATGTATGCACTTCATGCTTTGGGAGGAAAACTGCATGCTGGCCTGCTCAGCAATATCAGAAACCCTTGTTGCATGTGGAAACAGGTGTACAGTGCTACATGCCTGCTGTTAATAGCACCAAGCAGCATTCTTCTGAGCACCTGGCCTAGAGAAGCTTTTTCAATGTGCCCCACTGCTTAGCAATGCCAGCAATGCCAAGGCCCTCACCAACAATGGCCTGGTCCAGGCATTCATTCACTCTCCATCCACACAGAAGGTGGTTCCAGCCTCCCGGTCAGCTAGAATCACATGCTGGCTGGCCCTGAAGAGTCACCAAACAAAGCTATTTCGAATGCTTAAAAATCAAGAGAATGGGAGGAGGAAAGCCAAGATGCTGCTAAGGGCCTATCTGCTTTGCAGACACAAGTGTCCCTCTATATCAGGTGTACATACCCTTACTAACTCTAGATTTACTAGCTTAGTACCAGCGCTTGCAACCCAAATGCATACCACCACACCACCAGAAGTATGTTGTCTTCCTTGTAGTCACTTTCCCTCTCCCTTCTAGAGGCCCCTCCTCACTACCTGAGATTATTACATTAGGTCACAAAGAGTCTTACTTTCCATCCTGAGCATTATGGCCAAGGTTTCCTCAAGTAGATCTTTTGCTTCCAGGTTTATGCTTTGTACCCTGCTGCCCTGCACTCCCAGTTTTGAACTCTGCTTCAGTCTTCCCTTCACCTCAGCGTACGTTTGTTTTACTTGTTCAAACGCCTGTGGGAAAGCAAACATGCAGCGTATGTAGAATCAAACAAACTGGGGGAAAGGAGATTTTGCAATGTTGAATCCATTTTAAATAGTAAATGAATAGTGCACTAGAGCTTTGCTATTAGTATTATTATACAGACTCATAAAGGCTTACATATACATACCCATGTCAGTGCTGACTGATAGCTATGTGGGCCATGCTATCTCATATAGGAGATATAGCAAAAATAAGTTTTCAGCAACAGACATTAGGATTGAGAAATGGCCTGGAAGAATTCAGTAGTGGGATATTACATCAGATGAATGAGAAAATGACAATGCACAAGTAGTGGCCTGTGTAGGGAATTCTCCTTGTCCCACCCAAAAATGTGCCTTGACATAGCTGGCTTTGCTGTCTTATGACAATAAGTGCACAGCTGTGAACTACTTTAATTCCTGACTTGTCCGAGCTTGGGTACCTGCTGAGCACTCCTTGCTTGCTCGCCAGCCTTAGCTGCTGTCTGTTGTGCATCTGTGGCTCTCAGACGATTCTGATCTGCTTTGTACTGCAACTGGGTGAGTCTTTCTGCAAGTCCATCCATTTGACCAGCAATGGACTTCACATTATTCTCAGTTGGGCCAAGAACAGCCTTGATCTAAAAGAACAGTGTTGTGCATTAAGAAGGAAATCACATCCAAAAAACGTAGTATTTCTGTCTTGATTGACAAATTACAGAACTGAGGTTTTCGTCAGGGATTAGAGACATCACTGTACAACCGAGCACAGCAAAAGATATGTCTTGTCTCAGGGAGCTCAGCTGCAGTTTTTGACTGGAATTTGGAGTACACAACAAATGAGACACAACAGGAAAAAAAAAGAAAAGGACGAAGAAGAAGAAGAAGAAAGAAAGTATAGCAAGGACTTTACCAGATCCAGTTTCTACATTGTGTTGGTACAGGATACTATCAAGCTGGGAAGTTACAAAGGAGCAGTGAACAGGGCAGAATATTGCTATTTAGGAAGTCAGTGTACACCACTTACTTCATCAATGCGCTCCTGGATGAATCGAAGCGAAGAACTAGAGCCCCTGATAGCACCCTGGGCCTCTAGGAGCACAGTGTTTGCTTGTCTCAAATTCCCAACCACCTCTTCCACATTGCCCTCTACAGCATTTGCCCGGTTCCTGGGAAACATGAGAAAGAGTCAGAAGTAAATGTAGATACTTGCAGGAGTTGGAAGTTAAGATGGCAGAGACAAAATAAGCAAGTGAAAAAAGCAAGATGGGACTGTAACTGAAAAGTAGTGAACTGATTTCTTTTGGAAATGGTACAGGAAAAAATATTAAAGGGAAAGCAACCATTGAACCAGTTACAACAGACACTTCTCTGCAGTGAAATTACTCAAACTGGGTGATAAGAGCTTCTTCTAGAAAGCCAGACTCCCTTGCCTCATCACTTCCAGCAGGTTAAGCAGGTGTCAGACACTACCGAGGAGTTTATATACTTATCCTTCTAACCTGCTCTCTGGGATATTGCTGAAAGTCAACATGCGACAAAGCAGATGCTCCAAATTTGCAAGGACAGTCTGTAATTACTTTTCAAGGGACTGTGGGATAATCCTCCCAACTTTCACCCAGAAAATAAATAGTCCATTTAATCCCCTCACACTTTCTTGTGCAATTAGGATATAGGTCACCAGTAACAAGTAGTACATGAGCAAGCCTATCATCCCTCATTGCGGGAGCTCAAGAGAAGGAAAAGAGCATCCATTACTTTGGGTAAAGACCTTCTTGTTCTAGTACCTATAATGAGATCTATTATTAGCTGTCAGATTTCTTATTTGTATTCTGGCATCAGACAGACTGCAAACTCATTCTTTTAGGTACTGTACGGACATAGAAGACCCTGGGCTAAAACATCCAGTTATGCAAGTCAGTACAGCTCCAGCAAAGTTAGATTTAAACCCAACTGAGAATCACCACATTCATGCTGGCTGTGTAAGCCTTAGCTACTAAAAGCCTTTGAGTCCCAACTGACCTGGCTTGTTCTGCTTCCTGTTGAAGCTGCTTGGCCTTAGCAATATCCTCAGCTGTCTGGGCCAGTATGCTCTCTGGACACTGAAGCTTAGTAGCCAAATTTTGGATCTCAGTCATTTTTCTCAGGACTGCAGCAGCATCCGTAGGGAGATGTAGTGAGAGAACAGACTCACTGATTTCGTGGATAGCAGCAGGGTCAGTATCTGTGTCTAAAGAATTTGCAAATAAACAAATGTCAGAAATAGAAGAAAAGAACAGAAAGGTAGGAATGCAAATGCAAGGGAGCATGAAGGCAGATATCCAGCTCTGCATGTTCTCACACATACTTGGTCTCTGTTCCAGAAAGCTGCCAAAGTTCACTTTGAATTTAATTAGCTAGAGCAGGTGCCTGTTTTTAAAGGAAAGCTCAGTCTGAAGGTGATTTTCCCCATGCTGACTGAAATAAGATACCAAATAGGAAGCATCAAAAAGATGGAGGCAACAGTTCTACCACATATTCCCTGAGAGAGTATAGACAGGACACAGATTGCATATCCCTGATGCAAGGCAATATTTGTGAACCTGTCTAGGTACACTATGATCCAGCTACAGGGCAGTGCTCAGCATCTGATTCTCCAAAAACCGAACCTTCTGGGCTCAGGTGGATAGAGCATTCAATGACAGACAGAGCAGGCCATCTTCAGTTGTGGGGCAAGTGAGTGAGTGGAGCAGTAATAGTAGTCCTTTTAACTAAACCTACCCCTTTTTCATTTTCTTCCTCCATATTCAAGTGTGCAGGAATGTACCCATTTCTGCTGTCTATTCTAGATTTGTGCTGTATCTTCAAGGTTTTAAGCATTCTGTTGATGCTCTGTGATTCTTTCTCCATTATTCTAAAAAACACCTCTCACATCTCCTTTTCCCAGAGTGGGTCTATGTTACCACTCAGCATGGAAGTCACGCTAGAATAGTTCCTAAGTATGTCCCAACTATGTTGATTAGCATCTTCTGGCGTATTTGATGCTTTAGAATTGCTGACATAAAAAGCTCTGTCAACAGTCCCAAGGATTTGCTGTAGGTCTTTAATTGTAGACTGAACTGACCCTTTCACTGATTACTCTTACGGACTTACATGACTCTGTTGTACTTGAGGGGGAACAAATACGATGAGTTTAGGTTTGTTTCAGTATTGAAAAGTTTTCCTACTGCTTAGAATAAAATGAGAACTGAGTTTATATTTAGTATGTACTTTTCATTCATCTCAGCAAAATTTGCAAGAAAAGTACTAAAATTGTATCTTTAATTTGGCAAAGAGAGTAAGATGGCTAAGCCCAGTCAAGTAGATCTCATTGACGAGATGAGATTGTGTTTCAAGACAAGCCTTTTCTTATTTCACAAATAAAAGTTAACAAATCTGAGGAATCAGATGCAGGCAAAGCCCAAGGGACATTAGCCCAGTGATTAGCTCAGAAATATCTTCACTCATCATTAACACCAGGCAGCATCAAATGACCTGATTTTCTTATTCAGCTAATGCTCATGAAGCTTATTATGTTATTACAATCTGTCTGTGAACAGTAAGTCATCTTGTTGTTTTATAGGACAACAAGGAATTGTAGTCTGATAAATAGTCTGCTCCAGAGAAGACTGGTCTGAGTTTATCTCCGGTCAGTAAATGTTGGTGACAAACTCTTCTGCATTGGAAGGCTGCTCAGAAGCTGCCATCCTAACCAGTGCTAACTGGTAACACTCACAGACAGCTTTAGCACAGAGGCCATGGGTGAATATGTTTGTCCCCAAGCCCCAGAGACAAAGAAAGGAACTATGGCAGAGAACATTATGCAAAGAAATCTGTTGCTCATGCTACAAACAAACGAAAGACTCCTCTTCCTCAGAGCTGTCAATCTAGAGCTTTCCACTTTTGTTAAATTCAGTTTTTTGTTTTAGAACAAAGAGATTTGACACCAGATTTGGCCATTAAAAATTCCTCCACAAAGCCCCACAGCACAGAAGGCCAAGCTCAACATTTGGTATGCTCTTACCCCGGGCGTCCATTAATGGATGGCTCTTAACAAGCCTGAAAGGAAGTAGGCCCGGTTTGCCTTTGATGAAGTGATAGAAAAGTCAATATGGCTAAAACATCCAGGATTAATTTGGTTCCATGTGAATGGCACAATCATGCTTGACCAAATCAGCTGGCCAAACTTCACCTACTGAGAAAAATCAGTGAGTTTTGTACTGCTGTAATTTCTTCTCCTCTGCTTCTCAGGAAACACTCTGTGGATGCACATTATCTTGGGCATGTTAATAAACTCATGTGCAGATGAACTGGATATCTCTGAGCCTAAACTAGGTAAGCTATTTAGTTGATTCAATTTTTGTATTCATATATAATATCACTGTACAAAATTAGATCTCCTATGCACAAATCAACTTGCATATGCATACTGTAAGTTTGCACAGTGCTACCTGACAAGAAGTTTCGAACTTTCTGGATGAACTGCTGGATGCGTCGGACATCACTTTTTATCTGGGTCCTTGTTATACTGATCTGCTCCACGAGACGCTGAGTATTGCTTTGTATCTGATTTGCAGATGTCTCTGTTGCTTTAATCTGAGAACAACAATATCTTACTGAAGCCATTTCACTTAATATGAAATCCCATCAGCCCTTAACAAACCCTTAAGAAATTGGACAAGTCACTTGAAAATTATGCTTTTACCCATTTTTAACATGCCTCAGCTTAGAGGATTGTAAATGGTAAAGATTGATGGTTGGTTTTGCACATAAGGTTTCAAAAAGGCATTTGAAAATGCCTTTGAAATGCATTTTGAACGACTCTGAAAACCCACTTTGTCCATGCAAGAACTCTGAAATGCTATAGAGAAAAGGTGCAGCAGCGCTAACACACATTCCAGATTCGAACAAATGTTAGAGCAGATACCTGCAGATTCAGAGGTGTATTCAAATTCCTACCCCTTCTGCCATACTAATCCCAAAATACAAGGAAGACAGGCTTCCCTGGGACATTTCTGGAGCTTCTTGCATGACTGGAAATACTAAAAGAAAAGATCCCATGGCATTTCAGCTCTATGGCTTCCAGGCTAATGAGAGCCAAGAACTGCAGAGGTAGCATAAAGATGTTCATTAAAAGAAATTCTGAATTTCTGAAGCAGTCCAAAAGATCAAGTCTCAAATCAAGTTTGAGATTGTTTAT
Organism: Rhea pennata; assembly: GCF_028389875.1. Classification (NCBI taxonomy): domain Eukaryota; kingdom Metazoa; phylum Chordata; class Aves; order Rheiformes; family Rheidae; genus Rhea; species Rhea pennata. The sequence continues at coordinate 6,887,263 of NC_084687.1, forward strand.
TTTATCACAACCTGTTCTTTCCAGGTCGCATAATAACAAAGAACTGAGCACAGAGCTATAGGCTCCTGCAGCATGCTGCACAGTAGCATCCACGCCTTTGGTCAGGCCCAGGAAGCATCATGCTCCTTGCACTCACCAGCTGTGTGGTTTCCTGAAGCCGAACACTCAAGCTATGGAACTCGCTCGCAGCTTTCTCAGCCTTCCTGAGGGCACCTCGTGACAGAGGGAAGATGCCTTTGCAGCTCAGACCAGCTCCACATTCTGTGCTGTTGTCTTGCAAGCAAAGCAACCTTTCACACTGAGCAGGAGTACACTTCTCCATTCTGAAACCACCACAAATCTAAATGGGGAGAGAGCAGCACATAGGACTGAGATCTCACTGGTGCCATGTCATCATCAGTGGCACAGAGACCTCAGTGGTTTCAGGAAGACAAACCAGTATATTATAGCTAGCCTATGCCAGGCTCTTTGGACAGACTCATGCCAAGGGACCTGGGCATGAACTTGCAACACTTCTGCAGTGGAAGCGATATGTGGGATGTCAGAAGTACCAACCCTTTGATTTGGGTGGCCAAAGCACATGAACATGGCTGCCAGTGACATATACCCAATTGTGTGATTAAGCCCAAACGAGCAAAGACTATGACTATGTCAGAGAAGGGCAGTCAGAACTACGCACACACATACTGGCTTTGAATGCCCATATCTGAGACAGTACTGTGAGGACTGAACTTCTCGTCACCACCTCCAAGTATAAGCCGGAGCACAAACAGGAGCAAAGTAGGAGCCAAATCCCAGCAGCTCATGAAATATAACAGAGGGTGTGTCTATATGGAGCAAACATTTCATTTACTCACAAGATAGCAATTCTCCTCACAGTTCTTGGAAACCCTGCAACCTGACCAATTTTCTTTTAAAGGGATAACAGGTTGAGAAGATCCTGCTCTTTTGCCTACACATGAGTGTTTTTAACTGCAGGTCATGTTCTAGAGTCACCATCCAAAGAACGCATTGCAGCATGGGCACAAGCAAATTCAGAGAGAGTGCAAAAATCAGCCCAGGCTGATTACTTGGAAACACTCTGATGCCCTGAAAAGCAGAGATGGAATGTTGGTGGTCTCCACAGCAACAGTGCATTAGGAGACACTAAAATGGATCTCCATGGCAATAACAAAGCAGTGAAGGAGAAAGAAAAGGAACCTTACCCATAAATTAAGTGGGTCTTTGAGATACAAAAACTGACACATAAGAGAGTCCTTGGAGGAAAAAAATGTATGTCTGAAAAGAGATTGGGGGGGGTGCAGTACTTTGTTATCTGTTGTTACTAGACAAGGGATGCTCAGACTGTTCCCCACTGATGTTCCAAAGCAGCAATTTGCTGGGATGTTCTTTATGGTGAGATTTTCTGTCCAGAGATTTCATCCTACCATGCTAGATTGTTTGAGGAGAGATGAATGACCACAGGATAAGACTTCTGACTCGTGAGCACTACAAAGCCCTCTTAAAAACTAGATATATGCAAGCAGGAAAGTCAGAAAATCACTTTCTATTTTCACCTTATTAATAACTGGAGTCAAGTTGGGAGATGAGGCTATCTTGCCCTGGAGAGCTTGCAATGTGGAGGTATAGTCTGTAAAACCCCCTTCCAGTCCTTCAGCATTTTTCCGTTTCTCTCTGGATTCAGCTAGCAGCCTGGAGGCACCAGCTATGAGATTGCTGGCATTGGTGGATGTCTGATAAGCAGATCTGATTGTCTTGAAGGCTCCTACAGGAGAAAAAACAATAAATGACACGAATGCTTTCATGACTCATAAATGCAGCATAGCTACCTAAACAAAGTCATTGACTATACCCTGCAAGTGGATGTGTGCACAGAGGGGAGGGGGACACAATAACAGAGATTAGTCACTAAAGCACAACTAAAAAGCTCCTTCTAATTCCAAATACCTTTCAGCCATTCTTTTGTAGTGAGCTAGATAGCCTTCCTAAAGGACTGAATTCTAGTTTGAGGCTCAAAGATCGAAACAAAATTAGAGCAAAAGAAACACTGGTGCTGATCCTGAGCTAAACCCCTGCTTTGCTCAGCACAATTCAGAAGGTGAGCTTTGGCAGGGGGAGGGAGGAAGGGCTCCTTTGGAAGGGCTCCCTTTTCATCATTTGCAGGTGGAGCCCACCACTCCCCCACTTCCCTCTACCATTGCAGCCTGAAAGGAGAACAGTCAGGACTTAGATCTATAAACCTTGCTTAGACAATCAGAGATTCAGAGTGAATCTGCACATGCAGAGGTCATTCTCCATGTGCTCTGGATTAGCGCATCCCTGGTAAGCTGAGCTACACTGTGCAACATACAAAGGAGGGAAGGCAGAAGACAGTAAGATACTTGGAGAGAATTAGCTGCAGCAGGGATATAATGGCAACCTACTACTATCATCATCATAAGGCTTAATTAGCTCTTCTCCTAAGTGTGTGACAGCTGCCTGACTCCCTTTCCCACCCCTCCATCCTTTCCATCTGTGCAGAACCTTCATTATTTCAGCTTCCTCCCAGTTTCTGTGACACATTTTCAGATGGGCTCACCCCCTTTTCTAATAGCTCATGCTGGGCCCTGGGAGGAGAGGCACTTTTGCATGTAGAAGAAAGTTTGTGCTGGCTGAGAGAGAAATCAGCCAGCCTGCTGGGACATCAGGAAAATGATGCATGCACATTGAGTCTTCCAACCTCAATACTTGAGAGCAAATAATCTGTTAGCATAAAATTGCTAGTAATTGCTAAAATTAGAGGTTGGATAGAAAGAGTTTCTCTCTTTATCAGGAGAAGAGCTATTTATTGTTCCTAAGCTGACAGCCAGTTAAAGCCTTTCCATTTTATACATTCAAGCCATGGGAAAGCCACCAGACCCACAGGCACATTGAGTAAATTAACAGCCACAAATTAAGAAATAGTACAACTGTACCTGAAACATCTGTGCTGCGGCTGGTTTCAAACTGGTTCTTCTTAGTCTGATACTGGGTGTTAATGATAACTGAACTTCTGTTAAGGGTGTCAAGCTCACTAGATAGAGAAGTAGTCTCATCCAGAAAATGAAGGTCAGGATTTATGCCTTGGGCTTGCTTTCTGAGAGAGAAAAAGCAAAAAACATGTATTCAAGTACAGAGCAAATTATCTGTGGACGGAGATCAGGTCCTCATGTGCTGGGATGCTACAAACACATGGAGAAGAGGCACTTCTCTTTGCCCAGAGAATTGACTGCCCAAGTATACACAATAACCTCAGAGGTTTGCACAGCCCTTAGATAGCAGAGCCAGGTTAGAGCTCTCTTCTTCTGGGTCCTCTCTACCTCATCTTTCAGGCCTGTGTCTATACATGGGATGCAAGATGATCATCAAAAGCCTGTCAAATGCTCTCCTCTATTTGCAGGGTAAGACCAGCCCACAGGAGGAGCATGTTGGAAGCACAGGCCTCTTGTGTCCCTGATAATTGTGTGAGCCTAGCAACATTTTCAATTATGGAAACAAAGCAGAAAATATCCAAGTGATCAGGTATGACAAGTCGAATCAGTGCGTAGAAAAAGCTTATATCTTAGCTCTATCTAGCTAAGGCAGCTACTCTACTAGCTCAAAGCCTGTGTGTTGGCACTATGGGCCCATGGAGCTCTGGGCACTGCATCATCGAGTTAAAGTCCTTTACCTGATCACAGTGAGCATGCTGGCCAGCTGGGTCAAGTCCTGCTCCATCACTAGAGAACCGTCAAGGATGCTCTGGGCCTGCTGAGCATTGTCCTCCATTTCTGAGAGGCGGGCACTGAAGCGGGAGCCTCCAGTCCCAAAGTACAGCTGTGAAGTCGAGTTGCTCAGGCTGACCTTGCGCGTGTTAAGGCGCTGGATGTCGCTGTCATAGGCTTGGAAACAGGGGTGGCATAGCTCACACTGGGGGTAGGTGCTGCAGTGACCTCGCTTGCACTGGTCACAGTGGAGCCCTGTAATGCCTGGGCGACAGAGACAGTGGCCTGTGGTCTTGTCACATCCCGTTTCCTCTGTGCCCTGGAAATCACAGTTGCATTCTAGTGGATGGAAAGGTGAAAAGATACAGAGGTCAATCCCACTAAAAGGGGGTGTTGGGAATCAGGCCCTTTAAATTGAATGCCAATATAATCTGAAGTTCAGTCTACCTCTTTCACCCTTTCCCATGTCTGGGAAGAAGATGGCATGGACACAATAAAAGAAACAGGTCCCCAAAGCCTGATTGCTCATGGTACCCAGAGATAGGAGAGAGGAACAGAGCCAAACAGGGAGGCTCTTCCAGAGAGGAAAGTTCTCTTGTAAAATACTGTGGAAAGTCTGATGTCAAGTCATTGGCCAGATGCTGTTTTTCCAGATAACCAGTGATTTCGCTGTACTAAGTAACAGTATGCCAATGAGAAATGGCTCTTCCATACCTGTGCATCCTACCCTGACATCTCCATAGTGTCTATCTGGGCAAACTTGCTCCTGTACAGCAGAACATGTTCGTCCTGTGAAGCCTTCTCTGCAAGGACACTGTCCTGTGAACTGAAGCAAGAAAAATGCATTAGGGAGATCCAGCTCTGAATATCTTCCTAGGAAAGCCCTCTCTTGATTTGCTCTTGAATCAGTAAAGCTGCCCTGTATTCCGACCCTTTGCTGACTTCAGTAGCAGGAAATTCCAACCAAAGGCTCCTGCATTTCCTTTCTGGAACAGAAGGAAGCTCCAGCCCGATATGCAACATCAGTTTTCTCTCTAACTATCCCTTGTTAAACCCTTCTGCTGTCAGACCCTGACAGAATTAGTCACATTTTCATCCTACACAGGCACTTCTGCTGTTGTTGAACCTCTCCAACTCCTTGAGTGACAATGAAAAGTCAGGCATGTGTGGGAATTCAGGCACTATCTCCCAGCACTTGTGTTTATCATCACTGTTTAAGTCCCGTGTGAGCTCAGCTGCTAATTCAGGCCTACATCATGATGCAAACCACTCCATGCAGCATACCCTGAACTGTAGAGCCTGAACCACTCTCAATCCTTTCTGTTTTCAATCTGTCTGTCTCCTACCTAAGGGTAGGAAAAACAACAGAAGGCACACAGCTTTGATCTTTCAGTCCTAGGGAGAGGATCGTCTCATCACTGCCAGCACTGGGGTTTATTGCCAGGGTGTAGAAGGGAGAGAGAACAAAAGAGAGGAGGTTTCCTCTCACCAGTCTGATGACCACTGCCATCAACCTGAACCTTTCTAAGGGAATCTCTGACTCTCCCCATCAGCCCAGCAAAGATGTTAGAAAGGGATTGCCACGTGGGGTCTGCACGTGGCAGTCACTTCTACGTTGGGAAATTGTCCACAGTTACAGCAGTTGATTTTTAGCAAATAGGGGAGCAAAGGTCTGCTGTGAGCTCTTTGCAAGCGCCATTCTCCAATACAGAATTATAGAATCATAGAATCAGTAAGGTTGGAAGGGACCTCTGGAGATCATCTAGTCCAACCTCCCTGCTCAGCAGGGTCACCTAGAGCATGTCAGACAGGGTTGCATCCAGGCGGGTCTTGAAGATCTCCAGAGAAGGAGACTCCACAACCTCTCTGGGCAACCTCGTCCAGTGCTCCATCACTCTCACAGTGAAGAAATTCCCCCTCATGTTCAGGCGGAACTTCTGTCGTTCAATTTCTGCCCATTGCCTCTTGTCTTGTCACACGGGACAACTGAAAAGAGTTTGTCTCTGTTCCCCTGACATCCTCCCACAGAGGAAGATGAGATGGAAATAATAATAATCCTCTCTTTCTGTTACTAGCACTCTGTCAATTTTGCCTATTTAGACTGTATCTTATTACATGTCAGCACTGCACACCCTGGGCTTCAGGCCCAGCTGGTCCCTGGGCACAACCATAAGAGGCTTGTGTCCAGATTTCCAAACAGCCCCCACTTACAAGTATTACGATGTTCAGGTTTTAGGTTATGTTTCAAAGACAAAGGAATCATCTGTGAGAAATTAGGTCTCCTTTGTGTTTCAGATTTCCTCCTTGTGCTGAGCTGGCTTGGGACCTGTCTTTGTCTCTTATAATATATCTTTTTTTTTCATTTAATTTTAATTTTCCCAGTTGTCTCTTAAGCCCGAAGTAACAAACACACTTCTCATTGACAAATGAGGATAATTAACCTGCCTTGCCTGTGTGAAAATCTCTTATTGAGTGAAAATCTCATATTAGGATTTCCTGAACAAGTATTGGGTCTTTTACAATAGCTTAATCTTGTCTCTGTAATTACCACTTTCCTTCATTTTCCTGAATAGCCTGTCACATTGCTTCTAGGAAATGAAAAGTAGAAAACAAGAGCATAATGCATTAAGAAATGCACTGCCCTTCTTTGGAGGGTCCCACACACATGGGATGGCAAGATGACACCATCTAACAAGTAGTTTTGATGCTCTGATGTCTCAGTAACATAAGGATGCTGTGCCACAGCAGGGACACTGGCTCCTGTTGTCAACAGCATCCTCAGCTGTTGCAGTGCAAAGCCCTGACAGCTTATCTCCCCACTTCCCTCTGGGCCAGCAGGGTGCCAGCAGTTCCACACAGGACTGTTTTCAGAGTTGGCTGGAAAAAGAAAGGGAAAGGGAGAGGAGAAGTGCATAGCAAAATCATTCCCTCATACCTGTCTCACAGCTGTATGAGCAGCACATAGAGCACCTAAAGTCTAAAGCACTTATCCTCACAGTGTCCAGGAGCATCATTAGCTTGACATTTGAGCCAAGGCACAGGGACACTAAGTGACTGCCCTAGGACACACAGAATATGCAGCCAGCAGGTAATTTCGACCTCTGCCCAGCTACCTGCAGCACGTACCAAGGGATTGCAGCATCCTAGAGCAAGAGCCCCAGCCCCAGGAATGCCGTGTATCCAGGGCTTGACAGTACCTGGTTGCACTGGGTGCTGAGTGAGTGGCGAGGGTCGCAGCTGCAGGGCTGGCAGCCCTGGCCACTGGCAATCTTCCAGTGGTCAACGGCACACTGGTCACAGTTGGCTCCCACCACGTTGGGCAGACAGAAGCACCTCCCTGTCTCATCATCACAGGGCATGTCCTGGCGTGATCCTAGTAGGTTGCAGGTGCATCCTGAAACAGGAAGGGTTTAGTCTTGTCAAAACTGAGTGTTTAGTACCAGCCTGTCTTCCCACAAGTCAGGTCCATCCAAGCACCTTACTGCTGCTGAAAGATGTGCTCTCCTTTCTCTCCCTTAACGTTAGAGCTTGGCACGAAGGAGCTGTGCCCCTACTTTAACACCACGTGTCCACCCAAGCATTGCAGCAGGTCTCAGCAGCCCTGGGAGGCCTCTATCCCCCTCCAGTCCCAGCTGATGCAGGCAGTGCTAACCCAAGCCATGGCAGCTCTCTGCTGCTGTGCAGCTACACTCAGCCCCACACAGCATTGCTTTCAGCAGCCCTGATGGATTCACAAGCCCTCTGTTTGTCAGGGGAGGCACCCACAATGGAGGATACAGCCCTACATATGTTCTCAACTCCAGTCTTCCAACAACTTTTGCCAAACTCAAACCTGATACAGACTACATCCCTAAGTAAGGAGGTTTATAAGTCCCTGCCTGTCAGGTTTCTGATTTGGAAACCCCAAATCAATGCTGGCTGAGAACCAGGTCCCTTTCAGAGTTACTAAAGATGCTGCATGCAAAGGCTAGATGTGAGCTAGCTCCCAGGCAGCAGTAGCTATTTCATGGTCTACTCACTGTGGCATCCCTGGGGATTGGTGTTAGCCAGCTGGGTGAATCCTGGCTTGCAGAGGTGACAGCGCTCCCCCTGCACATTTTCCTTGCAGACACAGCGTCCAGTGAGAGGGTCGCAAATGGAGCCTGGCACAGTGCCGTCTGGATCACATTCACAGGCTGGAAACATGCAATAAACAGCATCAATGAGGAGTCTGAGGAGAAGTCGGTGGGAGTTTCAGGGAAGACATTACACAGGTATAACCAGGCTCTTACGCAGACAGGCTTCAGGATGGGCAAAATCTTGCTGCTGGTTGCGAAAATAGTTAGTTTTGCACCGCTCACAGTTTCGCCCTTCTGTATTGTGCTGGCAGTTGTCACACACACCTCCGCTCTCCCCACCACTGGCTTGGTAAACATCTGCGTCAAAATGGCACGAGTCGGAGTGACCATTGCAGCTGCACCCTAAAAAGAAAGTAAGCAAGCCTATTTGACACTGCAGCTGTGTAAAAATCTCCTAGCAGCTGGAGGCTCTGCCACATTGTCACTAGATGGTGCCCTCATCATCTGCAATGCATATTAGCACCCATAAACTGCAGCAGTGTGAAACTTGCACCAGCCAGACAGTTTTAAAGGAGCACTATCTTGATCCAGTTTGTGACCCTGGGGGCATCAGCCCTATTGCAGTTCCACCAAACCAGTATCAGTATAGTCATTTCAGGAATAGGTTTTGCAAAGACGGTTCATATTAACATCCAGACCCCAGCAGTGTCCAGGTAAAAGGACTCAGAATTTGTTCCCTCTCCTATCATTCATGAATGAGCAGAAGTTAGAAAGGCCTAAGGAAGAGGAAAGAGGGAAAGACAGTTGGATTTACTCTGGCATTCGTGGGGATTGTTGTTCTCTGCAGGTCGCCAAGGCTGGTCATTGTAGAGGTCTGCACAATGATTGCAGTTCGGCCCTGCAGTGTTGTGCTGACATACGCAATGTCCATGAACCTGGAATAGAGACAAAATATTACCCGCTACTTATGGATGTTCTGTGAATTTCACAGTTTTCTTTTGATTTTTTTCTGATACACGTATCATCTGGCATGCTTCTGTTTCTGGCTCACCTGCCTGTTCTCAAGCACTACAAAGATGAGGGCAGAAAGATCAAGCTTTCTTACACTCAGACAGCAAGAACCGTAACAACAGGGACAAGCTGCTCCCTAGCCCACAGCAACAATGAATTCCCATCACCTCTACAATATACTTGAGGACAAACACAACTGAGGCTAAGAGGACAAACACAGGCTGCAGACAGGGAAATCTCACACAAGCAATCTACATCGGCAAATACTTTTTGAATATGAAGGAGCCTGCTAGAAACTTCAGTGTCTTCCAGATAGGCCAAATGACCCAGTGACAGCAGGTGCAATTACATCCAGACTACAAACTCCTACAGGCACAAACTTTTGTAACTCCTTGTAAAGCCCTTTAACTTCCTTCATACACAAGAAATAGTTTTACACTGGTCTCACAGCCATCACCCTAATGCTGCAGGCAAAACAGGGCAACATTTCCCTTTGATTGATTCAAAGCAGCCTCTGGCCAGGGATAAGATTCTCTCACATCAAATTGCTGGTCATCCTGTCCAAACTCTCCTGATCAGTATTCCCTGAGACACAGGAGGCCAGGGCATATGATGGGGCTGGATTCAGGGACAGACTGATACCAAACAGTATTCGTCTCCCAGCTTCTCCTTACACCCTGGCACTCACCATGGCATGCTGATCTCCAGAAGGAGCACAACGGTTGGCATGTCCATTACAGAAGCAGCTTCCCTGCACCTGCATTTCTGTCACAGCATAGAAAGTGCTGGGTGAGCGGTAACCCTGGTGCACAATGTGAGGGAGCTGAGTGAAGTTAATTCGCAGGTTGGTGAATTCTCCCAGATCTGTTAGGGATCAATAAGAGATGTGAGGAGGCAGCAGAAACAGAGACAAGCTGGAGAAGAACATCACAATTAGCACTGAAGGTTAGGAACAAGAAACCGACAGCAGCCTCAGCACAAAGCAGTAGTTGAACTATCAGTGAAGACCAAAACCTGCTCCTGCATTCAAGATATTTGACATGCCAGTCTGCAGCATATCTGAGGGGCACCACAAAGGAAAGTTGTGTCAGTGCTGTACCTGCGGTGTGCACAGAGGACATCATACATCAGAGAGGTGTCAGGGCAGCCATCAGACATGCAGCTGAAGGTTTGCTTTGCAAAGGGCTTGCTCCCTCAGAAGGGTTTACCAAGGCTCAGTCAGTGCCCTCCATCACATGCAGGTAAAACCATAAGGTGCATCACCCTCCCCTCCCTTTCTCAGATACACAGAAGGTCATTCACTTACTGTTGACAATCTGGCTGTAAGAGTTAGAAATGGTAGATGCCAGGTCTTGGACACTGAATTTGACCTTAGAAGGAAACGATTAAGAAAATTAAAATGTAGAAAGTTCTTTCTTTTCACAACCTAAGCAGTAAGACAGTGCCCTGAACCTGCCTCCTCTGCAGAACTGTCACTTAATGCAGAAAAAAGGCCTCAGAACTGCTGAAGATTTAGCAGAAGACTGACAAAACCCATAGCTTTCCCACAAAGCAGTAAGGGTTTTCCTTTTGGAAGGAGTAAGAATCTTCCAGAGGACTCTCCTCAGCACTCTTGGATGTCCACTGACTCACATCACTTGCTAGGTATATTTGTAGAAGATTTCCTGTGACACACACAAATCCCAGCACTTCCAAGCCACTATATCTTTCTGCAATGTAACTTAGGTGATCTGGCCCCTATTACAGGGTCACATTGCAAGGAATGTACAAATGCTGGAGCCTCCTGCAACAAAATCCTATAAATCGTACCTTGCGCCCGTGTAACGGGTATCCATGCTGGGCATGCAGTGCTTGGCACTGTACATCCTGCCAGTTCTTGGGGGAGTCCTGAGGGATCCGAGGAAAGGAGGCAGCACAGTCAGAGGCTAGGTACTGATAAACCTTCCAGGTCTTGCCAAAGTCAGTGGAGCGCTCTATCAGCATTGCAGCAGGGAGGAGAGACTGCAGTGGCCAGGAGGAAAAAAGAGGCATATCTGTGATTAAGGCTTGCATCAAAGAGATTTTTACAGCAGACAATCAGTTACATGGGAACCTACCACCTACTGGAAGCCAGCCTGTTCTGGTCCTCCTAATAGCCCTCGGAAACAGCCATACGAATGAAAAAGAAGAGAGAAATGGAGGCACAGTCCCTGGCCTGCTTATGTGCAGCCCAGCAGCAACTTTGCATCTGGATTCCCACATCCTGCTAAGAGCCAGTAGGGCCCTTCCACTATGTTTTGTAGCTTCTTTGAAAGTTGGGAAGGTGCATACAAACCCTGAAGTCAAGGATGATGCTACTGAGCAGGAATTTCTTGTCCAGATCCAGCTGCAGAGAGACTTGATCCACACCTGGAGACACAAAGAAACAGTTTTCAGAGATGCAGACCATGGACTTCAGAAAAATAAAACACTTAGTTGTCTGAGTCAAGTCATTTATTTCCCTCCTTCCTTCCAATCTTTCAATCCAATTGAATTTAACACCTCTTTTCCTCCCCTCAGTGACAGTATTCCAATCATTTAAGTCAACAAGTGTCTGTGAGAACATGAAGTTACAAACTTGGAATTACCATCCCACAGGGAATGGCTTGTTCAAAACAGGAATTGAAGTTTCAACATCCACTTTGAAATATCTTTGGGAAAACAAAAGTTTCTGTTCAATTGTTTTCAAGACCTAAATGCAGCATCCAGTCACCTATGATGCTGGGAATACTTAAGGCTGATCCCAGGCAGGCAGGGGAACTGAGACAGGATTCCTGCTGTAGAACGCACGGGCCTGAAGGCTCAGATACATGAAAGCCCACTGTGGAGGGATCCCAGCCTCCCCAGCACTCACTGTTCTGGGACTGCCACCAGCGCAGGTGCCCTTTGGAGGACAGCACATTTTCCACACGGTGACTGTTGTGGGAGTGAGGCACCCGAGAGTCGCACCTGCAGCATTTCATACTCCACTGAAAGGAAAAATGCAGGTGGAAATAGCCATCAGCATATGGCTGAAGGGAAGCTGCCATGAACTCAGCTTTCACCCAGAGAAGAGGCTCAAATTAGGCATGAACTTGCAGATGAACAAATGAAATAAAGCTGTTTTATTAGACAGCTAAACAAGTTAGTAATAATATAGTAATTATTAAGTAGTAATAAACAGTAATAATTAGTAATAAACATTAATCAAAACTCAAGTGGACCCCCTCATGTCCCATTAAAAAGCTTGTGGTTTTAAGGGCTAAAAACTAAAACCAAAATTGTTTTAACTAAAACATACTTTTGGCCAATCATAAAAAAAAATGCCTTTTCTTAAACCATATCCCTGTTTGGCCTTATGTCACTGCAATGGCAGTGCTTGACAAAAATCTCTTTGCAGCTTTTCAGCACCACTTTGCCTTTTCCACAGAACTGAGTAGGGCTGTTTGGGCAAACAGACCAGCCTTTCTCTAGTATCCAAAAAACTAAGTGTAGCTCAGCCCCTCTGCACTCTCCGCTCTGTGCAAAGCAGGAGCAAACAGCTCAGTGGGTGAAAAGTGAGCGGGTGGGGAGTCGAGCAGCTCAAAGTTCAGCTCTCCCATTAAGCAAGTAATTCAAGAAGGAAACAGAAACATAGCATTGGGAATGCAGAGACTGAAAAAAAAAAAAAAAATCACAGGTCCCTGAGGAACAAACAAATATCCTGGTTTTGACTAACCAAACAACAGTAAATGCCATAACTTCCAGAAAGCCTTCCAGTGCATGTGGCACATGACTGGGCTCAGAAACATGTCAAAAGCAGTAGAAAATAGATTAAGAAACTCCTAGTTTAGGCAAAAAGGAATGCCAGCCATGATATGGCAAACAGGCTGGGTTAGGGCACCCTTGAAACAGGGAGGGCTTTGCACTTTAAAACAACACATCCTGAAGCTGGATAAAATTTTCAAAGATTATTTGAAGATTTTGCTGCAATAGCAGGAGACTGGCTTTGAAGGCTTGGTGACATGCACAGGTTGACACATTCAATGCAGAGGCGGTTCAGAAAGCTAGCTTGAGAGGAAACCAGGTTTAACAGGAGAGAAGCACGGAGAAGAAGGGAAGAATATTCGACACAAGGTGTTAAGTGCTGACCACAAGAAGGCAATACAAGGTGCTCTAGCTGCAAGGGCTGGAGGTCTCCAGGGTAGTATGAGGCACACCATAGGCATGGGGCATACTTGGGACCCCAATGATGAGATCAGCTTTCAGCATCAGGGCAGAGACATCAAGTGCCCGGAGCAAGTAACAAGAAGCCTTTTACAACTACCTCTGTGTTAAAATCTCCCCACCTGTTATTAAAACAAATGAGCAGATTCCAATTGAAACATTGAGCATGCTGCTCTGCATTTGTCAAGTTTAAGGATAAATCTGTGCTCAGGAGAGTGCCGTGGCGAGGCAGCAGAAGGTAGTGGCTATGGGGTGGTAGAATGGAGATTTCTCTTTCCCATTCTAACCATGAAAAAGTTGAGTCACAGTTTACACATTTATTTTTCCCTGAACAGGATCATTTAAGTCAAGTAAGTTTCTTCTGTTTCTACAAAAGGCACTTAGTTCCAGAACTTTTTTTTTTTAAGCTGAAGAAAAAATCAAAGGAAAACTCTGTCCAAAATTACCTTGTTGCTTGCACTTGCACAAAAGCCAAATCATACAAAGCATAAGTTGGTTTTGAATGGAAAACAGAACTGTTATCATAATTATTTAAAGCAGATCCACAGCTGTTTGATGGCTTTCTCAACTTGAGGTTGTGTTCATTCATCATTAGTGGATAGTGCTTCGCTGATGACAAGGAAGTTAAGCAGTCATGAAGCTCCAGCACCTTACGAGAGCTCTAAGCACAGATAGTGGTTTGGTTTTAGTTTCTAGCAAAATGTAGAACTGAGCCCCCTGCCCATGGACCTGGGAATCTTTCAGCAGAGTTAAGATGGATATTGAAAGGAGATCCTCAGTTTAAACAGATCTGTTTCTATTATATTTGCACTCTTTATGCTCTATCTATAAACATCTAGAAACAATACAATATGGTATTCATATTCTAGAAGAATTCATTTCAGATAATGACTACTAGTAGCAAATTGTTTTCATAAAGCAATGGGAATTATCCACAGAAATAAGTTAGTGAATAATATTATTATTCACAATAATATTAAATTTCAGGATTCTGACTATGATTAGAAACGGGAAAAGGAAGGTTTAACCTCAAATAAATTATTTATTTGGAATTATTCACGCATATTTATTAACACTATTCACACAGCCATAAATAAAAGTACTTTCTAGCAGCTAAAATGAAATTAATGCTTTGGCAATAAAGCTTCAATCCCTTTTAAAATGCAGTCCTAAGCAAAGATGAAAGTATCTGCCTGAGATAGACCCTTCAAATTTATCCAAGAATCATCCTGGAGCTGTGCTCAGTGTGAAAATCTTTTCCAGTTTATTGGTAAAGTTTTATCATTTAACCTCATGGAGCTTCTGCAATCTGCAGCTGTTTGGATCGCACCTGTCCCATGTATCCCTTATTAAGGAAAAGATCTGCCCGTTAAGCCTGGCTCATGCTTGCCTTGCTGAGGCCAACACAGAGTAGCTCTGAGCGAGCTCCAGCTGCAGCTCTCCTGCCAGGCAGACTGAGAAGGTTTGCGCTTGGGGACAGGGAGGGAGGGAAAAAATGCGACAGACTTGAATACTGAAATCTAAGCTGGGGAATGGTTTACTATTTTTTTTAAACTAAAATTAACACTGCAAGCAGAATTCAAATTTCATTACACATACTTTGAGCAAATTGTGAAACTCTATTGCACAAGAGAATTTGCTTTTACTGACTATGTGTCTCACAGTTCCTTGGGACAGAGGGAATTGCCAAAATGACCATCTAGCTGTGGTTTGCAGGGAGATTTAGCAAGAAAATATCTTTCCCTGCTTTTCCCCCTCTTTTTTTACCAGCATAGTGAATGATTCAGTAGATTCATCTGAGATGAGCTGGCCAGGAATAAACCAAGCCTGTGGGAGTACATGACAGAAATGGAAATGAAGTGGTCGGAGTCTAAACTGGGTCACTGACCCACAGGGCAGTCCTGGACGCCAGCTCTCCCATGCCTCTCCCATACTTGGTCTAATCCAATGCTGTCCCAGGTGCACATGGCAAAACCCCAGCAGCCAGCCCACAGGCTACTGAGACATAAAGAATATGTATGCACTGTAAGAGGTGCAAGGAGCGATCTTGTGAGATGTGGTGTGGAAAAGGCCTACAGGATTGCAGAAGAAGCTGCAGTTCTGACAACAGCTCTCTGCCCTTCTACATTTCAAACCTGCAAAGCAGCTCTTACAATCACCCAAAATACTGGTTATGAAAACTCAGAGATTAAAGAAAACATTTTTCAAGCTGCTTGAAAAGTAGTTCATGAGACCGTCATTTTAGAGGAAAAACTAGCATACCGAAGGAAAAAAAAAAAGATTTATGTTTTAGAAATAAATGGCAGGGGGCATTTATTTAGAAGAACATCTAGCAATTGCAAATAAAAATGCACACACACCACACGTAAGAGCAAACCAAGACTGTGAACTAGAATGGGAAGTATGCACACAGCATGCTGTATGAGAGAATGTGTTTCTGTCTGCAGGTGACTGATACCTGTAAAGGACAAAGATATGGCATTTGGATACTTGCGAACTGTGTGTGTGCATGCACGAGAACACAGTCTCACCTAACACAAACACAGTGCTGGGCTGTGCAATTCTCCCTCAGTTCTGCTTCAGATCTTTGCAGCTCTCATTTTCTTAAGAGCTTGTAAAACCAGTTACTCATTAACCTTCCATGCTTTCCTTCTCTCCATACATGCACAGGCAGCAAACCTCAAAGAATTTTAAGCTGATGGACTCTGACCAAAGTATTTTAAGCAGCTATAGTTGCCATTTTAACATGAGTAGAGAGCCCTTGAAATAACACCTCCTGGCATAAGTGCATGAACTAAAATAAACTGAAATTACTCATCAGCAAAAATGGGAAGCTGCTTCTCTCAAGCCTTGAAATGAAGACCTTTAATAGCTGTTGAGACCTTGGTGGTCTTGTATCAATTCTGTTTCATGTCAACAAGAGGCACTCTGTCAGTCGGTTTCCTGGTATCCAGCCTCCCATATGGTAACCAAGTGTAGTCTTGCATGATAAATATTGTATTGGGACAATAATTACCATTCCAAGTTTATTTTAGAAAGTTCTGAAAGACAGCAGGAATTTATAGATATGTATATAGAGAGACTGAGAGTTATTCAAAATAAGATGAGCAGCAAGAGGAAGTTATCTTAGGAACAAGGGCGTCTGTTAAAGTCAGGTTATGAAATTCTATTTCAGTCTATTTTAATTGTTAGCACCAGCAGCATGGCAATCTTATGCCAGGCCACTGCAGTAGGTCTCATTTTGCCTGTAAAGTACTCCATATATGTTCCACGGAAAACACCATAGAAATTACCAATGGACATGTTGTCATCGTCAAGCTTCTAAGTGAGCAATTTTTATTTGAAAAGAGACCTCTCACTTGCATTCCAATTTTGAATCACAGATAGAAAACTTAGCCATAATGCCCAATTTCACATCCTTCCCAGCCAGTCAGAAGTGACACAGTGAAGTCTGAGTTCTGATGTTATGCCCAAACACAAATACAGTGAACTGACCCTCAGTTTGGTTTTAGTGGAGACCTCAAAACTCAGAGGTGACAGAGGAGATAGGGAAGAAGAATGGATAAAGAAGAAATACTAAATAATAGTTTGTGCCTATTTAAAGAAACAGACTGAAAAGAGAAGGACCCCACAGCTAGATGTAGATCAGACTCAAGATCTTAAATGCTTGGCACACCATTACAGAGGCAATGAGCAGTTAAATGACTTTCCTCTAACTTCAGCTTTGCCTGAGCATACTAGAATCATAGAATCAGTAGGGTTGGAAGGGACCTCTGGAGATCATCTAGTCCATCCCTCAAACAAGTGGCCCATATGGGGCATTGTCCCTAATCACAAGTGAGGCAGAGATTCAGGAAGAGTTCTCTCATGACCCATCCAGGTTATGGATCGGCTTATTCTGCTGCTCCAACAGGAATGAGGTATTCAGTACCGCTTAAACAAAGATTTGGCCTTGCCGGTTCTCAGCGAATAATTATAGTCTTGCCCAGTTCTTGTTTAAGAACTCCATTTCCTTCTTGTGATAAATATTCCAGCAAGATCTTGGCACTTGCTGCTCCGAGAAGAGCGCTACGCTGTTTGGAGCCAGTTGTGTTTGGGGCCTGATACGTCAAGTGCAACCTAATTTAATATCAGTAAAGGACAGCAGTGATCAATTAAAAATTATGGTAGTATATTCCTTCAGGGAGTTTAACTGTATCTACATGCTTTAACCCATGTATCTTTCCTCCCTTCTCAAAGCTAACTCACAGCCAGAAAGCAGAGGTTTTTGCTGAATATCTGTGACTAAGGGCAAATACCTTGAATAAACATGTATGTGGCCTCTAGGGACAGTTTGAGTCTTATAGTTAATAAGGCCAATATATTCAAAGTTACCAAATACATACTAAATGACCAGAATCCAGACTAAGCACAGCCTCTAACAGCGAATGTAATCTGCTGGACAAGCATCCTAGACATACAGAGCACAAGTTTAAGGAGATGAAGTTCAATTCATTTCTCTTGCTTGAAAGCAAACATGTGAGTACCTATTTTCCTCACCCAGTCTGTTCACTCATTATGCCCCCTCAGTAAAACATTGTTTTAAATCTGCTAGAATGACAGTCTGGAGAAACCATATTGTACCATTTTAGCTCCGCACAGTGCATACATTGCCAGAGTCCGGCTGCCTCTACAATTTGTCTGTCAGGGAATACATAATGTCTCAGAGCATATGTGGAAATTTGCAATTATGTGGCAGAAAGAGGATATAGAGAATGGAGGAGGAGAAAATATGCAGGGAAACTGCCTTTTTCTTCTGTACAGCCTCTGCAAGTAGAGACATATCCCTGAAGCACAGAACAGGATGTGTGTGAATGCAAGATGCGATAAGCATAGATCAGTAGCTCACTGTTACTGCGTTACCTTCAGCAGGTCAGGAATACAAATTATTTGGTACAAATCCTAAACATTATGAAGGAATACCCAAGACTAGCAGCCCTACTTTGAGCAGGCGTTCGGACCTCCTGTGGTCCCATCCAACCACCATTATTTCATTATTCTAGGGATGCATATTCCTCCATAGGAGACTTGGTCTTGATTCATTCCTTGGGTCTGAAAAGAAAATGAACTGAGAGGCACAGTGGCTTTTAGCATGACTCGCCTATTCTAACATATCTAAGGGCTCTTGAACCATTCAGCAGGCAGTATAACTTGGACTGGAAATGTTTCTTGTGATATAGAATCATTCCTGAGGTCCCTTAAAAACTCATGTAAGTGGGCAAGCATATGTAACCATTGGATGGTAGCAATAAGGTAGACAGAAGCATCAGAATCTTCAACCTATTCCCTTTCACAGATACTGGCCTGTATTTCTGGAATCAGTCAAAAATGATTCAGTGCTTAGATACTACAGGGAGAGATGCTAAGGATAACTTCAGCCAGATGACTGCAATGATCTGTCAGTAAAAGACACTTCAGGATTTCTCTCTGCCTGACAGTCTCACGCTTCCCTCCCAGCAATTGTTTAAAGGATTAGAGCTATCTAATACTTGTCTTCTCGCTTCCTCAACTGGCTGACCCATTTTATCACCAGGCTCAGAGTGATAAAGATGACTTCTTACTCTTCATTGCTCATATCCACCAATTGCTCATGAAAAGCAAGTGAGAAAAAGCAGAAAATATTGGTCTTTAACCTTATGCAAACAGAATTTTAGTATCTCACATGAAAAACCTTTGGGGAAAGTCAGGATGTAAGGATCCATGGAACTGACACACACACACGAACTGCTTTCACTGTAGAAAGTAGGATTCAGAGCAGCAAGGTAAACACAGGGAAACCCAATTTTGTTCTCGTCTTGCCTATTTTCTTTTTCAAAAGCCTTTACAATGATGTACAGGGTGTTTGGGGTACCTCAAAACCAATTAACCAGAAAACAACTAGAAAACCTGTAGCTGTTTTCTGGTTTTATGTTTTCTAAGCTGAAAGTACTGCATAAGCCCTGTAGAAAGTAAAAGAGAAGTGTTAATCTTGCTTGGTCTGAACAAGCCAAGGTCCTGTTACTGCTTCTTCCAAGAAGAGAAGTCAAGAGCTGAATGTGCCACAAAGCTGTCATGTTGTCACAGAAGAGATAGCCAGGCAAGAGGATGTGGAACCTCCTAATCTGAAGAAAATTGTACAGTGCCTTCTCTTACCTATGACTAGGTAATATTCCTATTCCTATTAAAATGCTGTGCTTAGCATTTAAATAAACGAATGAATTTACTGGGCCTCAAACAATACCTCAACGAGAGTCTTTCCATGTACATCAGTGACTGCAGGACTCCAAATCCAGGCTCCTTTATATTTAAATTCTATTTTCAGTTTTCCTCTTGCTTTTACTTTCCATGCTGACTTAACAGCCATTTCCCAAGCTGTAAGTTCCTTTGACACCATACCATTGGTCCGCCTGGTTTCCACCCCCCATCACTTACCTAATCATTGCTGCAGTCCCCTGTGCTATAAATGGCAATGCAGAGTCCCTCCTGGATTTCACTAGACTGATCCTACAGCCAAGAAATGGAGCAATCAGTAGCGCAAAGTATAAAGGTTAGAGGGACTCAGAGCCAGAGCTCTAGAAGCAGACAATGGAGCAGAGGCTGAAACTGATGCCCACAGCAACTGACCTACTAGTATTGCAAAAGAGCGTATGTGGGGTCAGCACAGGCTGGCACCAAAGTCAGACAGCAGGCACCAGCCAGCTGGCAGTGGGGAGCAGCACACAGAGAATGAGAGCAACCTCTCATCCCATGCCCTCTGTTGAGATTGCAAAATGGACTCCAAATTTGTACCTATTTGGCACATGAGCTAGACACAGAGCAAAAAAAAAAAAAAAAAAAGTCATAAGAATATATAAATTAAACCTACTTTTTATGAGATTGGACTAGGAAATAGTAAGTTCATTTATATTAGGGAAATATCAAAGGCGGGGGAGATCAAGAAATGCTCAACATAGGGGGATTTCTCCTTCTGCAAAAATAGAAACTGATATTCAAAACTCTTAGCAGCCATTATAATTGCAGAACAGAAACAAGAGTCTTTCAGGAATTTATTAGCAGTAACAATGCATCCCTCTTTTCAGTAAAGGAAAGGTCATATACACGTAGAAACTCGGGAAGTAAAGACTCCATTCTCAAAGCTAGAAGTAGAGAATCCAACTTTAATATGACATGTGTTAGTTGTCACAGTTTCTTTTAACTCTGGTACTTAAAAGACAAGGTATAAGGAATATAAAGACTGAATATTTTAGGAACTTCAGGACCAGAAAAAATGCAATTCTACCATTCTGCCCTCCTGTGCAATGCAGGACCTCACTCATTAATTCTGCACTGAACGGATGATTTCTACTCAGGTACATTATAACCATAAGAAACACATCCAGCCTACTACTCGAAGATGAGAAATGATGCAGATTATCACAAATGAAGGCTCTTCAGAGTAACAGAGTAAAAATTCCTTACATAAAATGAATAACTAGCCCACTCTAGCTATTACGCACACTACTAGCTTAATTAAGATTTTGAAGATGCTTACTTCCTATAAAACAGGCTTCCTCTTCTAGCAAAAGGCACCGTTAGGTGAAGATTTCAAAGGTACATGTGTGCACAATGCTGCTCCAGTACCAACAGAAATTAGAAAGAAAAACATTGTCAGACCAGAAAGAAATACTCAATCTTTTCCTGTCCATAAGCCATAGCACCCTTGAGAAGGAGCATGGGGTTTTGCTGCGTATTGAGGAGGCAAGTAAACAATTCAGCTCCTTTGGAGCAGCAAAACAGCTCTGAATAAAGTGAGTGGGAGCTGAACTGCAGAAATGTCCAACAACAACTGCCAGCACAGAAAAAGACCTGACAAACTACAGATAGTACACCAAGTGTAAGAGTCTGGGAGAGGCATCATTTTCACACACG
Organism: Rhea pennata; assembly: GCF_028389875.1. NCBI lineage: Eukaryota > Metazoa > Chordata > Aves > Rheiformes > Rheidae > Rhea > Rhea pennata. Next base: position 6,908,183 of record NC_084687.1, read on the forward strand.
TCCAGGCTAGGGGGCTGCTTCAGTTTCATACAAAATAAAAGCTCCCAAGCCACTCTGACCTAACAGCCCAAAATGAAAAAAAGAATGAAAATCTCTCCAATTCAGTGAGAAAGGCACTAGTTATGTAACACACATCCATTTACTGCCTTATCTTGGCCTTTTCACTAAGGGGAATTAGAAGCAGAAGGGTGACTTACTGGAAATGGATTTCACTATAGAAAACATTTCCTTATGAGAGGTCTGCCATTCCCTCTCAAGTATGTCCTCCAGCTAGCCCTTCCAAAACCCTTATAACCTGACCTGCCTTTAACCCACTTCATTTTGAGCTTCCTCCACAATGTTATAGAAGTTAAAAATTCCAGACAAACACAGAAAGGCTTTAGGACGTGTTCATGTTATGGATATTAATCCTGCAATATTTTCAGCTCTGTGCAGATTTATTCATAAAGCATTACTTTGATTTTGGTGGCAGATTTAGAAACTGGGAATTTGCAACTGCAGCTGGCTGAAATGTTACACTCTCAGCGTGATTTCCTATCCTCTCAATACCAACCTAATCAAAAACATTCAATGACTTAGAAGTGTTTCCAGATCTTTGTGAAAGACCTGAAATGATCCCATTTTTGGTGACTGAAATTTGGGTTTAGTTTACAACTAAAAAGTCTGAGGTGCTAAGAAAGCTTGGGATTTTTTGATGTGAAAGCGCATACTTTGCTCTCAAACACCATCAGTTTCCTTTCTGGCTCCAGGATGATCCAGGGGCACAGACTTCAGAGATTTGCTGCCCTTGCCCTGCCACAGCATTGACATTCAGCTCCACTTCAACAAAATGGGAATGAAGCACTCTCATGCCTCTAAACAAGTTCAAGATGACACTGAAAATGGTGAGATTATCTGACATCATTGGAAGGGTGACAAATACCTGAAATAGGTTAAACTCATCACTGTAAAAGGGTAGCAAGGATGACATGGGTAAAGCCATTGGCATTCCTATGTAAGGTTTATGAATACAGAAGAAGGAGGTGAACATACTTCCCCATATGGTGTGCAGTAAGTCTCAGGTTTGGTAAGGCCACACGTAGAGGAGGCTTTCAAGTGATGGATTCTTCCTACAAGGAGGTCTCCCACTGATGGGTAGCAAGCTCCATGAGAACAGGATCTCTGTGCATCTAGAAGCTGCGGTAAAGCTGGAACTGCAGAGAAATAAGACTTCAGTAACATGTGAGAGTGGTACAAAAGCACACTTACTAACTGATAACTATTTTCCCCAATAAACCAATCATGAGGTCATGTTTAGACAAAGCTACAATATAAATGTGTGTCAAATAGGACACAAATATTTTGCCCCTGAATTGCTTTTGTTTTTAATAAGAAAGATATTTAAAATAATTGGTTTGTACTAACAATTACTTCTGAAACTCTTCTTTGCCTACCAAAAATTCCCAATGGTGGGCTTCAGGGATGCTCAGTTCACTGCCCATCATACTGAATAGCACCATCTGGTTTCCCCCACTTATCTGTAGGCACCCATGGCCACCTGTAGCAGCCTGGACAGAGAGCATCCTTTTGCAGAACACCTGCACTGCTCTTTAACACCAATCTCCCAGCTGCCACCATAACCTAATGGCTAATACAATGCTTACACTAGCAGTATTTCTTAATCTCAAGAGGAAAACCTTCCTGTCATTCACTTCTCATCAATAAAGTTAATGTTCTGATTATTTTTGCAAGAATTTTAGGTGTGTATAAAACCACCTTGCCTAAAACACAATATTTATGGAGGCTATAGGCAATATAGTTCATTATATTACAAAAATATACCACCCCAATTATAAACACGACAAAGTCATTCCCAAGTGGTAGGAAATACTTAGTCAGCTTCCCCCAATATCCTTTCAGAAGCACAGCAAGTGGGCTAAGGCTTACCCACGAATATAAAAAACATCCATGGACAAAGTTGGCAGTGAGAGTCCATACTGCTGAAGACACACCTAGGGAAGAATTTGCAGTGTAAGCAAAAAGAAGCAGAAAATGCTGTCTAAAGCACAGTCTTGGTCCTTTATGTTCCTTCACAATTTACAGAGAGGTAATTTCATTGATCTACAGAAGAGCAGCATGGGTGAAAATCCAGAATAAGAGGATAATCAGACCCTCAGATTATACATTAAAAATGAACAACTGCAGAGAATCTCAGCTTTTCATCTAACTCATGAAGCATATACAAGATTCCCTCAAACTATATCAAAGATCGTCCTCTTCCCCAAACACTATCTTTGGATTTTTTATTATTATTATTACTGAGGTGAACCACAAATACAAGCATAGCACATTATTCTTAACAGAGTTGTAATTCCCAACTGCCTGCTTTCCCAGGGAGGTTGAGAACCCACAGCTCCCAGCAGCATGATCAGCTGGGGGCAAGGGACCCCTGTCAAAGCCGAGTCACAACACAAACCTAGAAAGTACATCCTGATAAGGACAGCAACTGGGCTGCTGCTTCTTTATATGCACACAGTGCAGTCTCTGTTCAGCAGCCCCACCCTTTGCCCTACGTTTTCAGATTTGATTATAGGTCAAAACTTGCTGACATTTCAAATAGTCCATAACTATTCTTATTCTATGACAGAAAAAAAGAAATCTGTAGAAGTAATTGCAAAATAAGTGACATCTACAGAAGTTCTGTGCAGAAATCCTGCACAAGAGCCTGCTAACAACAGAACTGCCAGCATTAAGAAATGTTCTTCCCTGCTTTACATCAAGAATTAAAGGCATGCACAGTTTGTCTCTGATGCCTGTGGTATACTGCACATACCTGGCTCGAGGCAAGGACTTTTGTGCTCTGGTGTTATCCCACAGCTGATCTGAAAGCCTGCAGTGCTCTGAGGCGCTGACTCTTTCCTCTCTTTGCTTTTAACATACAGCTACCTCACCTCAGTAAGTAAGTACCTGTGGGTGTAATACGATAAAGGGAGTGATTCAGGCATCTTCAGACATACACACCCAATACTGTATAACTCACAGCAGCTCCCAGACAGGATATAGCTGCAGACAGAAGTCACTGAGCAGGAGGGTGACAGCAGTGTGATTGAACACTTCCATAGTTTACCATCAAGTGAATTTTTATCTGCAGCTTGGGACAGTACTAGTGCACCTGGGTCTTGTGTGGACACTACCAAAACATTCCCAATTTGGTTTTAAATCGGTTAGCTTGAGCACCGGCAAGAGAGATGCTGCAGCTGAGCCCCTCAGCACAGCCCACACACCCACACATTCGCCCAGCTCCCCAGGCAGGGTTTGCAGACCACACTTAGCACTGTGCTAGAAAGGCAATGCAGTTGCCAGCACCTAAACTTGATAACTTAAAGTCTACTTAGGGACATCGATATGAACTATAATTACCCTACATATTCATATACAAGGCTTGAGCCTGAATTCCTCGAGCACAGTGACACGGTTTTACAGGCAGACTTGGTAATGCATCCACTTAGGTGCCCATTTAGGTACCTAGAAAAGTGCTAAGATTTCCAAAGAGGCTCCATATTTATCACACCAAGATGATTTTGAATATCATCCTATACATAAATCAACCAAGACCACAAAGGGAGCCTGTGGAAGAGCCAGACCCATAGCTTAATGCCGCACGGGTGAGAGCATTCCTTCACCCCTACTTCAGACCTAAATCAGGTCTCCTTACATTTGACACAATTCAGCTTGACACAATTCAGTAGTCACAGTCAGCTTATGGTAGTGTTAATGAAAACAGTGTCTTAAGTTCAATTTTGTAGTGTGCCTGCAAAGTGTGTGAGATGGCACTAAAGGCCTTTTCTTCCCAAAGGTTATTCAGTTTTTGACAGCTCTGCCTAAAAAAAAAAAAAAATGTTAAGTAAGTTGCGCTAGCACTGCAACTCACCCGTGCAGTGACCACCCAGCTGCTCGGCTCCTAGTGGCTCGCAGCCCTGCCAACGTGTGTTGTGTTTCAGCTGCAGCTGGAGAGGTGAAAAGCTCTGCATTTACTTTGTGAAACCCCAAAACACCTGTTCTAACAACCCCCTTTTCCCAAACTTCAGAAAAATGGAACCTTTGTCAAGTCTTTGCTGTTTGCTTCACTGAAGCAACCCCCAAATAAATTCCTCTCTCCTGCTTTCAGGAGTGCTAAGCTAGCAACGGCTGACTGTCAGACTGCTCTGCATCTGTGATTCTGTCATTTTGCTAGTGTACACTACCTACCTCCACCGTCTTCACATGGAACAACATAGACGTGTGCGATCTGAGGAGCAGGAACTCGCAGAAAGTGCATACAACAAAGCTGGAAAAAAAATATTGTCCCTAAGGCTACAGTATGTGAAACATTGGCTCAGCTTCCGTCTCTCCTTAGGTGTGCCTGCACCATTGTGTAAGCAGGGAGCAGACCTGGGTGTGCCTGCCCTTAGACAGCTGCTCAGCAATGCTGTAACGCTGCATTCCTCCTCCTGCAGCCTTCCTTTGAAGATGCCTCCTCCCCTCCTCAGCTAGCAGCTCACAGCATGTCAAAGGAAGTGAAAAGAAATGCTGATACACTTTACAGAAAAAGCAAAGGATTAAGCTTGTCATGAGCTGCAGATACTGTTTCTGCATGCTGGTTGTTTATCTGTCTAGACACAGAACTGTTTCCAAGCTCTGACAAATTCACCAATACCAGTAACTGTATGCAGTAAAGGGCTAAACATCTAATAAAGGCTTTATAAAAAACCACAGCAAACCTTTCTACCTTCATTACCTGGTAGAGTAGAGTAATGGTCCCAGAAAAGACAAAGGAGATGAAGTATGACAAGTTTTGGCTTATGCAAAGCTTCTGATGATATAGGACAAGACATTCTTGCAAGTCAGCAAAGGACACAGAGTCTGGACTGAATGTCCACTGAGAGATGCCTATTCCATCTGGTTTAAAGCCATATGCAAAAGGAAGGTTGATGCTGATCTAGTCAGTGCTCATGCTTTTAGAAATCACACTTATGAGGCTGGAAGGATCAGCTGCCCTTCAAACTGATGGAGCTGTCCCCTAATCTGCAGTGCAAGCTTCAGCTAAATTGCTCAGCTCATCTTTCCATAGGTTTCCTCCTCTTAAACTTTCCTTCCCCTCGTGAATCAGGCCCATTAGTAGCAGAACAGAGGCATAACTTTGTGACAACTCTTGAAAAGACTGCAAATGCTATGTATGCATCCTTCCTATCAGATCCATACATTCTGAGTATTTATATGCTCTGAAATGGCAATACTCCCCCCAACTTACTGTAAAGAAGAGAACATTGCAATTTGGCTGCACAAACAGGGTAAGGCCTGGGGAAATGATACCTTGACCACAAGCTGAACAAATGAGTTACCTGAAATACTTTATTCCATGCTTTTTTCCTCTTGGCTTCCCCCAGTGGCTTGCTGAAACAAGGTAAGCAATCACCTGATATTTCAGGCTCTGCAAGTTCAAATAGGAATAAAAGCAGGGAACAAGGTCATTTGCAGAATATTATCTGCAAATTAATAAAAGCACAGAACAAACACAGTTGCTGTACCTCAGGTGGCTGTTCAGGAACCGCATGGCTTAGTGCAATGTTCCCAACCATAGTACATGTGCCATCTAATGACGTTCAAGCTCTTCCAAAGGGATACACAGAGGATGCCAAACACCATCTTCTGTGTGAAGGTGTAACCAGGAGCTACACTCAGCTGTTACCTCTGAGGGCCAGTGCCTGAGCAAGCCACTTTTAAAAACCCTGATCAGATTGATGGGGATTTAATCCATTTACAAGGACTCTCAATGTTCAGATAAAGCACCTTTGACTATATTTATTCACTCTCTGGAGATGCCTATGTTGCCCTCCATTAACTTTAAAGGGAGCCTAGGATGAGTATGTTCCCATCTTAGACCCCTATACTAGGTGGGTTGAATCCAGCTCCAGGCTGTAGGCTGCCCACTTCGCAATGTACAGATAATAGCATTGTTCAGGTGAATGTCAAGCAGTACAAATGCATTACAGATTGAGATACATCAGTACAGCTACATCTGGCTAAATACAGAACAGAATGGTAAAAGTGCACTACAAAAAAAAAAAGTGAGAAATCCTTTGTGATCATAGGGAATGACACTCTCAGGACTTCAAATGCTTCTTCCGTGTAGCCCACAGCTGCACCAATCTGTCCTGAGCTTTGTCAGAGTCCACAGACTCAAAGGGTTGGGCTAAGACATTCCCTGGATAGTAGATAAAACTTATTCCTGCAGGAAGTTGTGTTGCTGAGTCAGAGGATAACACACTGCTCTCTGAGCCGCTGCCTTACTCTGTAGTGGTGTATTTGTGTGATCAGCTAAGTAGCTTCTATATTCTGTTCCAGAGGTGTCTTCCCATCTCATGTGATTCTGTACCCCATGACAATAGGCTGCCATTAGGAAAATCTTAATGCCCTAGCTGTGGTCTGGCAGCAACCAAGAAAGATGCTGCTGGGTTGGTTTTAAGTTTCAGGTGAAAAGAGGTAGCAGTATTCAGAATAGAAACGCATCACAGCCAGTTGTTTAAAAACTAATCTTCCCATAAAAATGCATGAGGGTGTACAGAACAGTCCTGCCAGCTTGTGGCACGTACTTCAATCAGCATCCCAAGTTCAAATTCTGTCATGGCTAATAAATACCAGGTCTGCAATTTTTAAAATTAGAATGCTTAATTTGACAGATAGTCCAGAGCTCAGTTCCATGTGCATTCAGATTCCCCATGCTCCTTCTACAATCAGACTTTGGTGACAAATAGGGACAAGCAAATAGGGGTGGCTGGAGGGAGGCACAAGTTAATTATCCTCTAGTAACTCCACTGGTGTTGCACTCAGAATGAACTCAGTAATGAATGCTTTAAGGCAGTGGCAGCCAAAGTTTGTAAGGATGCAACTACTGCATGAATAGCTGTTTTACTTCCTCTCACAGATCTGACATTTACTTGCTGTTAGAATTAAAGGCACACAAAGTCTTTATTCCTTTGAGAGCTTCAAGGATGATTTCTAAACTCAGTAGATACAGTTGCTGAGGTGTGAGACTAGTTAGTTAGCACTGAGCAGTCTTGAATTACTGTGTCCAATCACTTTTTAATTTATTTCTTCTCCAGAGTTCAGAGGAACACAAACGCAACTGGAAATCAGGGGCAGAGCACTATGCAAGAACACTTAATCTCTTGAAACTTAAAACCTCTGTTATGGGAAAAAAGATGGTAATGGAGCATAATTTCATAACTAGTGCATATCAAAATTAAACAAGAACAATACTTTATGCTGCTGCATTATTTTTCTGCAAAGGATTAGAACTGCCTCAAACACAAGTCCTCAAAGCACACTTGCTATACAGGCAGCTGCTATTACAACAGAAAAATAAGACAGAGGGGTGATCTGCTTAGTGACATAAAGCAGGATTTTGGCACAGCTGAGGACACACTCAGGAGTTCAGAATCTTAGTCACTTCTGCTCCAACTCTCCCCTTCCCAGAGCCAGGATTGAAAACCTAGATATTCTCTGTCATTAATGTAAGTGCGATGAACAGGCAGCTTGCAAGCCTCATGCAAATTTCTGTGGCAAAAGGATGGAAGGAGGTAGAAGACAGAGCTGGAAGTGCTGAAGCAGCATTAGAAGAAGGAAGCGTGGGAAGGCTTTTTGGGGCGAGATACGCAATCCGCATTGTAGCTTTTGACAACTATCTCTACTGATTTCAGTAATAAAATGCCATTTCCTCCATAGATTTTTTTTCATTTTTATTAAAAACTGACCAGCAAACTATCTCTTCATTATAGCAAATGCAGATTAAAAAAAAAACTGCCTATATTTTAGTTAAAATGCTGTCTCTGCTAATTGTCATGTTTTCTTTTAAAAGTGTTTCAGGAATTTCTAATGAAATTCCAATACATCTCCCCCAAACAGTATTCCTTGCTTTGAAAGCAAATAAAACTTCGAACTGAAAAAGAGTTGACCTAGTTTAGGTCTAAATTCAAGTTACCCTGGGAGCTAGTTCCAAAGGTCAATGCTTCACTGACTCAGCTTACATGGGCTGCTGCCTATGCTTGCAGCCCCTCTGCAGCATGGGTCAGGTGCTGGAAGATAAACCAAAAGAGGCCTCCTTGTTTAGTGCCTTGGTCAGAAAAGCTCAGAAACCGTCTGCCCTCCCAGACAGCAGTAGCTCAGCAAGTGTAACATATTGGCTGCAACTGGCCCCACACAAAAGCGTGGTATGTGCATCAGGCAACTGACCTGTGCACATTAACCATCCCAAAGGTTATAAATGGACTGTTTTGCTAAATGTAAAATGCAGGATTAGATCTCTTTTAGGAGATTTAGATTAAAGCTAAAGGAAAGGCTGCTGACAATATTTGCCTTTAAGTCATTGTTTTGTTTGTATGTTTGTCTGTTTTTAAGAATGTCATTTTTTCCTCAGTTTTTCAAAAACAGTAGCTCCCCTGGCCTGCAGACATGGGGCAGCTCCTTCCCACATGCAGTGGAATTTTACGTGCCCAAACACAACACAGTACACCACAGCAAGGAGTGCACCATAAAATCCTGCACAGAGCTGGACCAACTGCAGGTACTGATATCCCTGCAGCGCAGCAGCCCTTTGGGCACCACTCATGTGGGCAGCACAGCTGGCAGGATCAGAGGCTCTTTGAAGCCTGTCTGCTTTCCACTGGAAGATCTGATCCCAGTGGAAAGCATTGCAGGGGAACATCTTTATTTTTGCCATATTCCTGCTCTCAAAAGGGCAACATATTCCATTAAGGAAGCTTCCAGCTGCAATCTGGACCATTTGGGAAATGGAACTTTCAGAGTGCACAAATGGAAAAGGGACAGAGGGATCTCTCCCAGTACTCACAACCAGTGCAGATGGAGTAGCAGCTTGCTTTGTGGGAGAACCTCATCTCAGCCTTTCTACCTGCAAAGAGCAATTGTAGAAGGTTTAAAATAATGGAGTGTTTTAAGAACTCACTTTCACACACGTATCTCCACCGACAATGTGAATAGAAGTCACATTATTTTTGCTTCTAATTATCAATTGGTGTCCTCTTCCACTTGATAAAACTGAAATAAGGCGTTCACGGTGCACAGCTTTTGATCCTACCTGGGTAAAATGGAAGTGTTTTGCTCCATCCTCACTCTGCGTGTCATCATCCCCCTCTCCCACCCCACATGGCACTTTACAACTTCAGATACAGCCTCATTAGTCTGGAGCTGATGAGCACAGCCATATGGCTCAGACTGCTCTCAGCTTTTTTTTGCTTCTTCCAGACATCGATAACTGTTAGGCAACTTCCATTCCACACCAAGAGACGCCAAATCATTCACCTCTGAACTCGTGTATTACAAAGTCCAAAGCGCCTGATCCTTGCCCGAAGATGGGACATGTGGAAGATGAAGCAAATCTTTCCACTTCATCAGTAGAAGTACCAAGACATACGAAGACAATACTATAAACATTTTGGAAATTTCACTAACAGAAATAAGTGGTTATTTCTATATTTTCTCTCAAGCTTCCCCACTACTTTGTAAAATGCAGTATCAAAGAACCATGGCACAGTTCAGGTGGGATGGGACCTCTGGAGGTCATCCAGCACAACGTCCTGCTCAGAACAGGGCCACTTTCCTAATTAGGGCCTGCACAAGAGCATTGTGTTAATTATAGTTGAACATCTTCTTCCAAGGTAAATCATATTAAAAGAAATAAAGTATTTGAATACAGAACAGGGAGGAAAGAAATGGAGAGCCAGCATGCCCCATTTTTGTTGGCCTGAGAAAATCTGGTCTGCCTTCTAGTGAGTTCTCCACTAAAACACTTGCTATTGCATGCAATGCATCTTTGAGAAGCACTCACAAGCTAACTGAGGGAGACACGTCCCTCCCAGTTTATCTTCCCCCTTGCCTTGCTGATAAAATCCAATTGATTTAATAAAAACTTGGAGGTTATATTGAGGCACAAGAAATTTTGCTTGGCCTGCAGTAGGGTAGCTGTCAGGGCTAGAAGAGCATCCAGATACAAAGTTGCACTAAAACTGGTATTATATTAGATACCCTTCTGTAGTTAAACACTGAAATTACTGCTACCATTACTTCATATAGCCTCCTCTTCAGAAGTCACCTTTTGTTCCTAGGGATGCCCCAGACTTCCTCTGGATCCAATCAGAGAACAAACACAAATCACCTGGGTTATTTCATGCCACCACTGTTAATTCCCATTAATCTTGTGTTCCATTTCTTTCAATTTTATGCAGGCTTTTCTATGCCTATGCCAGAAACTCAGGTATATTTTAAATACAATGCTTAAGTTGAGCAGAAACTGCCAAGCTAATATAAGATCTTGGTGGCAAATCCTTTAAATCTCCTACTGCCAGATGATAGCCATTATTATCACCACATACAGCATCACAAAAAGGTGCTATCCCACTCAGCCATAGCGGTCTTATCAACAAACAAAAATTACACAAGACCACTTCCCTCACCACTGTTTCATGCTCAGGAACATGTTCTTAAAGGATTCAGTATTTCCTTGTCTCATTGTAGCAAGAGAGAGAAGAGAAAAAAGCATTCACGGTTGCAAACAGGTCTGAAGTACAGACTAGTGAATAAATGATTGACTTTGCACTCTGCTGAAATCCTCTGAAATTTCAATGATGAAATTGGACAAAATGTAATGTGCATTTTGAAAAATTACATTTTCTGTTTGCTCTGAAGTTTTCCTTTAGAAAATAAAGAGGAAAAAAAAACTGCTTTTCCTATTTTTCCAGTAGCTTTTACTCAAAACTCTTCTGAGTTCCTGTCAAATGTTAACAGTACCTAAAAATGCAGTTCTATTAAGTTATTTTACATCAGATACCAACAATTCAATGACCACATTTTATATACCAAGCCTAAATTCAGTTATATGCTTTTGTTAGTAAACAGGACCCAGAAACTTTAGTGTCCTGTTCCCAGACCACTTCACAGCAGATGCCTGGTGACATGGGACGGAGGCAGCTGCTGCTCTGCTCCCTGTTTCCTGGGCAATCACTCCTGCAGTGGGCAGGGCCTCTCCAGCAGTAGCTGAACCAAACAGTTTCTGACCTTCATGGCAGGTGACTTCTTTTATTTCTAAAATTCTTGTACAAATTCATCACAGTCCTACCTAGCCACACAGTCTGATTGACAGATAACACACTAATGCAACTGAGTCCTGGAAAACAGGTAGCGCTCAACGTTACCAGCCTACCAAGATGAGGGCATCGCAATGCTGGATACAAGCAGAGCAAGGCACTACTTCCATCACTGGAGAGCCAACCGCCTTGGACTTGGAAACCTATGAAAAACTGATGTTGTTATTTTGGACTTTTGTTACATCACTTAACTCCTTGCCGTGGACCAGTGGTTGGAGCAAAGTAGACAAAAAAAAGGAAAAAGCTGGAAAGCACTTCTAGATAGCAGCAGAGAAGGAAATTAGAATTTTATCTTTCGATTTATTTTTAATTGGGACAGGCATTAATATGGCTTGCTGCAGTTTCAGGATTGTTCTGCTTTTCATATAAGTATTTTACTTCAGCATTTTGGAGGACAAGGTGTACAGCAGGCTGATGCTCATGCAAGCCCAGTCCTGAAGTCTGTGGGAGGTTTGCCCGTGAGGGGCCCTGGCTGGGCAGGCTGCAGCTCACGCTGTGGTTGCTACTCTCCCCACCTCTCCTGGCTGTGGGCGCAGCTGGGCACTCAAGTTCAGCAATGCCAGCAAGCATCCCTGGCATGAGCAAGCTGGCCGTGCCAAAGGCAGCCCCCAGAAACACCTCTGAAACTCAACACACACCACCTGCTCAGCGATAGGAGGGTGCAGACCTCAGAGCATTCCTCATTTCTACCAGCTGCAGATCCTCTTTGATCAGCCAAAGACCTCCCCCATTCAGCAGCTCACAGAGTCCTTTGAGCTTTAGGCCAAAGGAGATGACTCTTCCACATCCCCTTTGCAGACCTAAAAACCTTCCTCATTCAGCATCACTTTTCTCAGCTCACTTGTGCTCTCCCACCACCACCTACATGAACCCCACAGGTTTTCCCATGGAGCAGCACACTTTCCCCGGACTATCGCCCCACAGGAGCAGGCAGAGTGCGATTTCTTGTGCAAAGCATTCAGCTCAGCCATCACCTCTCTCCCATGCTCACTGTTTTCCTACATCTCCCCCAGCCCATCCACAAACAGGAGCTACAGTGCTTTAACTGAGGGTGTCCATTCCCTACAGGCATTACCAAAGTTATCCTCGCTGGCAGCACAGCTCTACCTTTTTTAGTACCTCCCTGCAAACACCCTGCTATGGTAATTTCAAAGCAGCTTTTACTTCAGCTCCCAGCTCAGGCACTGCACACATGACCACAGCTGCACTGGACATGGACTGAGCTCAGCGCATGCAAAACCCACAGCAGAGCCAGGCTGACAGGCATCACCTTGGAGCCACTGTCAGTGGTCACATATTTCAGCCTTCCCATCAGCTGCCGATATTCAGGTTAAACCTGAGGTGTTTGCAAATTCAGCTCTTCTTTCGGATGACGTTAAACTCGTGCAATTTTCCCAGCTATAAAGCCTGCTTTAATCAAAGTTGCAATTAAATCTGACAACCTCATTGTGCAGACTCCCTTAAATAAGATTAGGAGCACCTAAAATTAGTCTAATTTAATGTTAATCATTAATCCTTTTATCCACTCTTAATCCAATTTAAATGTCCACACAACAAGCTTGCACAGACTTTGTTACTTCAGTTTGAAACAAAATTGAATTAAAAACTATTTAATTAAATCAAGACAATTTCTGAGTAATGCCATAGCAGGCATTTGCCACAGATCATTATCAAGTCTGTTTGGTTAACTCTCAATACTATTTTGAGCCCTGTGTTCTTCTTGGAATCTCCAGCTCTTAGTATTTTGCGATTACATGGACATCTCCATACATACCTAAAAAAATAAGAGGTAAAATTTGTAGCCCTCAGATGGAGAAAGATGCTGTCACATAAAGGGTTCAGGAGGCAAAGAAAAAATACAGCTTCAAAAATTTTTAGGCAAAATATCATGATTCGAACACTTCATATTGACCTTTGTTTCTGGGATTACCTAGTGCTCAGACATAGTGCCGTGCTGTGTTTGTGCAGGGCCTAACAGCTTATACCATCACCACTATCCTCATCTAAGGAGGAGAGAGCCTACCTTACACAGTGACAAGCCAGCAGTCTCAGCATGCCAGCCAGCAGCTGTTCCTGGTTAGAGTTACAGTGACCTTGAACTTTCTCTGTCTAATTGCTGTCTCCTCCAGCTATCTTTTCTGCAATGTTTCCAAAGCACTGCAGAGGACAAAAAAAGTAAATGAACATAAAAATTGGCTGCAACCTTTGCTGCCAAGTTGGCAGAGTTAAGGATTTTTTATTTTCAAAAAAGATAGACACTGAAGGAGGACAGACAAGTCTTTAGCAACTTTTACGGCCAGTCTTGCAATACAATTTCCTAAGTGCATTCAAAACTTGGGGGGAAAAAAAAAGAAAAAAGGTTTTCATTGGCAGTGTTTTCTTAAAGCACTCTCCCCTCCCGCTGTTCAGCAGAACGTGCTCCCACTCCCACAGCGGGAAGGGAAGAGCAGGCTGCAGCCGGGAAGCTGCAACCTCCTTCTACGTGCGGGATGTGAGGAGCCTGCTGTGACTCACCCACTCTCACACGCCCAGTGAAGAGCTCAACAAGGAATAAAAACCAAATTTAAGCAACACATTCATACATGAGGCAGACCTTTTGTTTACCTCACCAACACTGCCAATTTTCACATGGTTACCACCTCTTGCAGCATTTAGGGGCTTTCCTCAAAGCTTTTAACTCAAAAGCCCTGGTACACGGGGAGGAAAAAAGGAGCTTAACAGCAAGTTTCTCACCTTCAGGTTATGAACAAAAGGTTAAGATTATGATCCCAGCACACGCAATTCTTTAGGCCGGTTTTAATTGTGAGCCAGTTCAATGATTTTAGGGCATAGTTCTGGCCATATCATCTCCTAGACTGTTTTTGCAGAAGCAAAGACGTTTAAATCCTGCCAGAAAAGAAAAACATGACTTGGATAATACAAGTTCCAAGAATTCCTTAATTTTTCAAAGCTGTATTCTTGCTTCTTCTCTCACACTCAGAAACAAAACCAAATCTCACCCTTCAGTTGTGCTAAACCCAGTACAAGGCCTGCATGGACATCCCAGGAGCGTCACCAGCAAGCTATTACGCTGTGGAAACGGGAAGTGGAGACATCATAAAAATTACTCATTTCACAGAGTGGTTTCTCCTGGGCAGGAGCTATAGAGAACCAACACAGGCTGGCCTTTTCCCCTCTGCTATGGACACAAGTTCTCCCATCAGTTCCCATTTGCCAGAGTGGCTGCTGGCTCAAGCCTGGCCCATGCAGCTAGCAAAAACATGGCACCCATCAAGAAGACTCAGCCCTCAAGATTCACCAGCCTCATTCACAGCACCTTTCATGGAGGCCCGCTCTGAACTTAACTGCTTTCCACATCGATCCTTGAAAGCACTGCTATTGCACCATTCACACAAAAGGCTGTAATTCCTATATACTGTCCTGGCAAAGATTCCCATTATCCCTGCCACAAGTCTGCCCAGACTCCATAATCTGTGTGTGAAATTAGAGGCTGTAAATCCCAGCAAATTCTCCTGGCTTTAGCAACTGCGTTAAGGTCAGCATCCACCAGAAGTGTTCACAGCTTTTCCAGAAAAAGCAGTATATGTACACTGACAGAGTTAATAACTCGGCATTAGCAGAAGCAGATGATGTAATCTGCTGTACGTTACTGATGAAATATTCCTTGAAAGTAAGCCAAAGAAGAAGCATGACAGAACTATGTTCTTTTTTTTCCCCAAAAAAGGAAATGCACTGTCCTTTAGTTTACATAAATCACAAGGGGATTACACTTAAAACAAGGTGCCACAGTGTTTCAGCAACAACTACAGGAAAATGAAAATAGAGTTTTAGCAGGTGCCTTGCAGCTTTTGTTAATTTAGGAATTTCCTGCTAATCTCTTATCTCAGATAAACTGAGTTGCTATCACGTTCTGCATGCAATTTAGCTAATGTTCCCTCTGCTATGAGCCATCTACAGAAATCTTTAACAAAAGCCTTCGCGTCATGCACTGGGTAACATCTTTGCTATGCTTCATTGATGCCTTTTTTACCACTACTTTCTTTATTGCAAGAAAGGACAGAAAGACCTAAACATCTGTTTTACTGAATTGAATATTACACAAGCATAAAGCCAAGCCCTAGATCCAAATGTCATGATGTTTTACAAGCTGAGATACAGATTCCCATCTTCTCCCTCTCTTCCAACTAAAGTTCTGGAGTAGCTCACTAAAGTTCCCACTAATGCATTAAAACACCTCTATTTCTTACAGAAGCAGCAGCTGCATCGCAACTCCACCAAAGAGCCTTTGGGTTGATTTTAGGGGAGGAAGGGTTAACGCCTGAGGGGGGAGAATTGCATAATCATTGTATTATCATAATCGCAGTTTTATTTTTATTTTTGGCTAACAGAGTGAAGAGCGAGCCAAAGGCGCCGGGCGGGGGGGGGCGGCCCGTGCTCGCGGCGTGCCCAGGGCATGCCCGGCCCCACCGCCCGCCCTGCCGCAGGCACCGCCCGCCCCGCCGGCGATATAAAGCAGCGGCCGCCGCCGGCGGGCAGCAGCTGCCGAGCCGAGCCGAGCCGAGCCGAGCCGAGCCGAGCCGAGCCGAGCCGAGCCGAGCCAGCCCGCCCCGCAACATTGACCGCTCCCGCCTGCTACAGCCGCCCAGCGCTAGGTAAGGGGGTGCAAGCAGCGGGTGGGATGCACCGGAGGCCCCAGCAGACCGACCCTCTCCTCCTCCATCTGCTACCATTCCTGTCCTGCTCCAGAGCCCAGGTCCACTTGGGGAGGGAGCACTGCGGTAGCCTGCGTCCCACTCCTACATGCCAGATAGCTGAGGCAAATGCATTTTGCTAGAGCAGGCTTTCAGCAAAAATTAAATTCTCTGCTTAAAGCAGGGCTAGGGATGTAGCGTAAATAGCGTGGGCTGAGTGGAGCGCTCCAAATGCTATGTGAATAAGCAGCTGGATTATAATTGATACACTCCTCTCTCTCCTGTTTTATAGGATTAACATCTTCCAAATCTGCTGCAAAAGATGGAAACCATGCATGAGCTGATCCCCTTTGCCAAAGAAATGCTCAGCCAGAAGCCCAACAGGAAAATGGTCAAGCTGTATATGCTGGGCAGCGTGCTGGCTTTCTTTGGTGTTGTTATTGGTCTTGTGGAGACAGTGTGCAGTCCTTTTACCTCTGAAGAGAGGCTAGAGGAGGAGGAGAAGAAAGATGCCCCAACACAAGAGCAAATGAAACAGAAACAGGAGAATTTGATCTTGGAAAAGAGTAATAAACCAGCAACGATGCAAAGGAGCATGGTGACCAGACAGCATGCCTCTTAAAAGACCTGTATCTGGAGAGGTATCTGCTGATCAACAAAGTAGAGACTGCTGTCCTGGTGTATCTGGAGGTGGTGGTTCCAGCAAGAAGAGTGAAGGATTGGCCAAATGAGACTGCAAGTGCAAGACTTGAAAGAAGTGAATGGTTATATTTGCTGCTGTGCAGCAGAAAGAAAAATACCTTTTGTTGGTATAAAAATGTGCAAGATGCACAGCATGGTTTCTTATTTTTATTACAGATGCATTTGAAAACATTTTGCAAAAATCAATAAATATTTTATATGGTAGCAAAACTCTCTAGCTGAATTCATTTCAAACTCTTCTCCTCTTAACTGCAAATAGTACTCACTCTCAACCCTCTATGGAAGCCATTGGCTCCTCCCAGCAAGTATCTGGTTTGACCTAGTAAAACAGTTGAGGCCTGTAACTCAGGCAGCCCCACTGAGTGTTGCTCTGTCCTGGGGACTATGCTGAGACTGGTGGGTTTTGAGTTAATTTCAGAAACTCTTCCCATCTGAAACCAAAAAGGGCCAAATTTGGGGGGGGGTGCAGACAGCATATCTCACATTGATGACCCACATGTATCCTAATGTGGAGATGGGGGCTGTACCTGCAGTCAGCTGTGCGTCCGCTGTGCCAGAGAGTACCCATTGCTGTTTACAAAATGCCTTGACCCCATAGACTTCCAACAAGCTACGGCTGCTGCTCAGCTAAGGAAAAAAAATATATATATATACATTAAAAAAAAACAGTTACTGAGATCCTTCCGAAAATGGCCACACAGTAAAAAATAATACTAACAATATTGTTTGGTCTCGGTCCCAGGAATCTCTTCGGTGGAAAGCACAGACAGATCAAATGGCCCAGCAAGCCCAGAGGGAGGCAAAAACGGCCCAGAAGATCCTGTCCTGAGGCACATCTCCTAACAGTGCTCATCTTGTTACAGAACTTTCCCAATGTTAAAATGATCCATGGGCTTAGTCTTTTACATAGCAGATTCTTAGTATATTATTTAAGTTGATTAAACAAACTCTAGGTGACTGTAACTAAAAGGTCCTGGCCCCACTAGAAAATAGAGGGAACAGAAACAGTCTTCACCACTCACTGCTGAAGAAAAAAATATCCCTCTTTATTCCTCCCAAAAAGCAGAGTCAGCAGGCCAGAGGCTGGGGGTACACTACATATCTCGTACAGTAACAGTTAGATGTACCAGCAATATCAGTAAGTGCCAAAAACATCGCTCCTCCTAGAGCTGCATAAATTTAAGACCAGAATCTTAGAATCTAAGAAACCAGCTGAAGTGCACCCTTGCATTTCAAAATACATAACCACATAATTCATTGTGCTGACAATTATTTTTGTCAAAAAATGGCAACATATAGTGGAAGAGGAATCCTACCAAGTCTGCACAAAAACTCTGGAAGTTTTGAATTAAGTATAAAATACCCTTTCTCTACAGGAAAAAGAACAGAATCCAATTAAAACCAGCTTTTGAGAAATGCTTCATTTAGGCTGCAACCAAGCATTTTGATCTCTTTTGCAAGGCTGGAACAGTTCAACATCTTGTTAGTATCAATGGAAGTTTCATTAGCAAATATAAAAGGAACATCCTGAAGAAAACAGTCAGCTGAATAGTTCCCCACAATTCCAACTTTAATAATTTTACATGTTTGTAGCATGGCCTCAGGTACAGGGAAGGCTAGTCTGTTACTCCTCATGGTACTCCTCCTGGACAGACAAACCAGGGACATAAATATCTGATTGTATGAAGACATGAAAATACTGCCCAGGTTTGAGTGCTCTCACATTACAGTAGTTCAGAAGCATCACTACTGTGGCAAGCAGAGCTAAACAGATGATAAATGGATTTGACTCAGATGAGAATCACATCTTTGTCCAAGCCAGCTACAGACTCTGTCAGTTGTACATTAGTTCACAATATTAGCCCTTCTTTACAAGTTACGGGTCTCTTAATCTGCCCTTTGAGAAAGGGAGAACTTAAAAAAGTAGGTACAGCTGTTCTCAACTGTCACAGCTGGGAAATCCACCAGGGCAGATTCAGGAGCTTTAGGTGAGTCCATCAGGCCTTGTCCCCTTCTAAGCTCAGGCCTTGTTTTCAGCTTTGCACCACGTAAAGATGTTTTTCCCATCATACTGGTGCCCTGCTACCCACACCTCCTTCCTACAGAGTCATCTGGTCACAGGGTTTATAAGCTTAAAGCAAAGAGGTTTGTAGAACAATCAAAATAGCTTTTAAGGACAGCTAACTGGATTAGACAACTAAATAACTGTAACTGTGCCAGCAATTCTGAAGTCAACTTGGTAAAATCATTCTTCCTGGGACACACTCTTCTGCCTCCTGATTTACTGCACACTCAAAGGTCAACCTGAAAGCTCAAGCTGACATGTTACCATATCCACAACAGTTTGCACTTGATTTTAGATAAGAGTAGCTTCCTGCAGAGTGGCAAATTAGACAGGTATTAGTGCCCAATTCTACCAAAATGGCCACATAAAGTCCTACTTAAATCATACAATGATGACCTCAATGTGGGTTCATTTAATATCACGCTAACTACAACGAATGACAGGACTCATCCAATGCGGTAGATCAAAAGGCTTTTAACAAACCTCTTTCTCCTTAAACTACGACAAAATTTCCTAAGTGGTCTGCTTATCCCAGTCCTATTTTTGGAGCCCTCCTCACACCTGCATTCAAACACTGACACCAAAGAGAACTGCAGACAGTTCTGCCCAGTGCAAATTACACAAATGCAAGCACTTGCAGTTAGTAGACTGTGTCCACACACAGAGGCAATAGAGCATGGCACATCCATTCCAAAAGTCCATGTGTGAACTGCAAGGAGAAATTTTGAATATTGGGATATACCGGTGAACAATCAGTTGGAATAAATAATGAGATTAAGTAGAAGAAGAGAATAAGAAATCAGTAATAGCAAGGACTTCTCAGGCAAACTAGAGCATGAAAACATATAGAACACTTAAGACTGGGTTAGGTCTAAGTATTAAATCCACACATAGCTCAAGGTGTAAGTTACATCACTGGATGTCATGAGAGTTTGATTTCTATTATTCTGTTTCTTTCATGACTTCTCTGAATTCAGTTTACTCTAACCTGTGAAACTGAAAATTCTCTATGCATTACATTCTCAGGAAAATGGCATCTGGCATGATCTCATGTATATTTGCCTCTATCCATCCTTCAGCACCTCTTCAAAGATCTTATTTCCACCTGGGGCCTGTGTCCAGGCCTTCATAAGATGACAGCGCTGAATGCTACCTAAAATGCAAAAGCCCTTGCTTACACACTAATACACTTCAAGGGCATGAGCTGAATGTCTTTCTAAAGTCCTTGCTTGCTATTTGCGGTTTGGAATCTGCACGTTTCAAAAGCCGCCAAGCTAAATTTAGGGGTCCGGATAAACATATCAGCCTCTTTCTCCTCTCTTACCCCATCCAACACCAAGGGCATTAGGAACATGGCTAGTGGCCAAGACTCAAAGCGACCGCAGTCAGAGTGCCAACAAAAAAATACCAAGGAAGCAATTTCTGATTGGGTTACTCAGGTAAAAATAGACATAATGTTTAGAAGTGGCTTAAACATCACCATATTTCTGTTAAACTGGCAGCAAGTGGAAATACTGAGTCAATATTTCTTCCTACTATTACTGGGAGTTTTGAATGTATTTTTCAGGAGTACAGCTGCAACAGCAATGGCATTTGGAGGATGTAGGTATTTCCTGCACACATTTTCAGAAGCCAGGATGAAGCTGCATGCATCAGTGGGTAAAAAAGAGATAAAGTGGTTATAGCTTAAAAGCTTACGTTGATATGCACATCTGACCAACATCAGTATCCCTGAGGGACACCCTTTATAAGGATGATATCCCTATCTTTAAAGAAAGGAATTATACCTGTACTCATGATAAAGGACTTTGGGCGAGTTGAGTATGAGAAATTGTGTTTCTTGTCTATGTCATACAGGAAAGAAGAGAAAAAGAGAAAAATCTTCTGTATTTAGCAAAGAGATTTGATAATGAGATGGAAAAGAAATCAAATGTCACTAAATAAACTAAATAAAATAAAATTTTATTTTTATTTCTGCCAAGTACTTTTGAATTCCCAAATTTGACTTGCATGCACAAACCTGCCTAAAACTCAACCCTGCCTGTTCAATGTACTCTTTCCATGCTACACCTTGTTGCAATGTTTGGGAGTGACTCTCCAGTAGCTTATAGTTGCTGCTCTGCCAATTTGTTGTCAGAACAAATTTCTTTCATGTCTTCATTCCTTTCAAGGGAGCTATGGATTGCACTAAAAGAACAACCTCATCTGTACAGAGCAGTTAGTACAGTACCCAGCCATCACATCTCTGAGAAATACAGTTCAAAGTAGATAAGAGATACAGAAGTGACCTGTAGTGGGGTGGGGGATTCATTCAGCCTAATTTAGATGAAGCTGTTTCAGAGTAACAGCTTCTTCTTGCTACTAGTGCACCGATTAGGAGGCATTGCTTGCTTGCTTAAGTGTTCAAGCAGTTAGTTGCTACTGCCTGGCCATGCTCCCTCATGTGTCAGTTCAGTTTGTTATTATGGGTGACACAACAATGCAGCTCCAACCAGAACCACTTTGGTTGTGGCTGGCCCTGCTGCAGTGCACCCAATCTCATGGGGCAGACAGTGCCTTCAGACTGCTGTCCTTCTGCTTTCCTCTCCCCATTCCAAAGAAGAGGTTAAAAACAAGTTCTTAAGTTGTATAAAGCAAAATAACTCCCCCCCTCCCCAAAAAACAAGGAGGGGGTAAGAAGTAGCAAAGCCCTGGAAAGGTGACAGGCAACAGTGAAAATCCATATCAGGCAGTTAAGCATGGTCCCCTGGCTGGCTGGTCCTCCAGTGCCACCACAGCTACTGCCAGGAGATGCCAGCAGAACCCCTCCTTTGCTTCATCTGAACAAACACACTCAAATAGCACATTCATGAAATGTCATTTATAAAAAGTTTATATGATGTACAAAACAGATATGTTGCTTCACATAGAGTTCAGTATTTCAGCTGACTTAAATGTTATTTTCCTTTCGTTTTCCAAAGGCTCACACAAAAATAAACAATTTTGAATAAACAGTCCATACCAGCAATACTCAGTCTCTGCCACAAGTGCAGTGTTTTGCTCGATACCCACCCACATGCCTCAGGCTCTACATTTCACAGAGGTGACTGGAGTGCAAAGTATGCTGTTGCTCGGAGCACGTTACCTTCGCAACACACTTGGAGGCATTGCAGAAAGGTGGAGAGTTATTGCTTTATTACAATATCCTAATGCTAATAATAACCAGGAGTATCTTAGAAGAGCCTCTGTTCCTACCCACAACACAAATGAGATCACAGCTGAAGTAGGGTTAATTATTTTAGTTTTTCAATCCGAAGAATTAAATGGTCACTTAATTATGATCAAAGTTTAAAGCAAAGAGACTGGGAAAAGGTAGGGTTGCTGAAACAGTGTTATCTGACCAAATGTGGGTTACTTCTTATCAAAACGGGAAAGCTGATACTGAAGCAGAAAGGGGCGGAGCAGGGAAGCTGTAAAGCAGAGGCAATGCCAGAGAGGCCACATGGTCCTGCCGAGTATGTTATTAAATTAGACCATCTTTATTTTAAAGCTGCAATTAGGAAAAAAATCATATTAATAATTCTTTCTGGATCATTATGGTGGAGGGGTCTGTGCATGCCTGGCTGCACTGCACAGCGACTCTGCTTTATTATTATTATTACTCCAAAGCTGCCTTTCTCAGCCAATTATAGGACTGGGATGTACAGGGGAGGCAAACTATTTTTAGCTAGTTGGTTTCATTGGGAGAAGGAAGATACACTCAATGTTTCTTAAGATCTGCGATGCCTGGGTAATTTTAGGAAATGTAGTCTGTGAGACAGAGAACCACCATTTTGTGCCTATGCAAATTAAACCATGTTGCAGCTACTGCTCCCTGCGCTGCAGATGACACTCTTGTCCTTGTAAACACTGCTTTTCCCCATGTTGAGAAAGCACAGGATTTAGCAAAGTAATTTCAGAAGCAAATTAATTTCCATGACAGTCCTACAATCTATGAAGATTCCAGCACTAGACCTACTTTGTTAAGTAATTCATAACTATTATATAAGACCTAAGACATCTAATTTGCTGCTGCCTAAACATAGTGAAATAATGGATGTTATCTGATTTTTCTTGGAATATATTCACTTAAAAGTCTTAAGAAACTCCTGAAAAAAAAGTTGTAACAGGAAGCATAGGAGCAAGGACCTTTCTCTGCAAAAATAGCCCAGAATATTCAGTGTTTCACTGCAAACCTCCTGTCTGTCACATAGCCCCTTTGAGCTAGAGCAGTTGCACTCCTTTGGGGGAGTCCAGCTTGGCCCTTTCAATCCCTGCTCTCTCTGTTGCCACCATCTGTTCACATAAGTAGATGGGGGGGGCACAACACCATGTCAGAAGAGGATGTTTTGAACTATTTGGGGTAATATGCATATCTGTGACCTCACTCTGGTGCCTCCTGCAGCCCAGCATCCCAATGGCAAGCATCTGCCAAGGGCCTCGGAGCACACAGCAGCAGCAGTGCCCGCAGGAACAAGGCAGCCCACAGCTCATCCCTCTCAGGGTGGGTTGCATCTAGCCGAGGTTGCTTTCCCTGTGTCTGACCTGCAGTGACACTTTAAGTAGTAATCAGACAGGGATTGCATCTTAGTATGTACCCACATAGTATCAGAGTACAGTGCTAGTGCTTAGATGACCAGTGGGAATAAGATACAATTTTTAATCACCTGCAATAGGCTGCTCTGATATTCTCTAAGTGAAACTTGATGCTGTTCTGCAAAGACACACCTCTTCGAGGGTGTTGTGCAAAATTCTGCATTTTAACGTAGGGACAGGAAATATGAAAAGAGCCAGGCAGAACCCAAAGCAACACTGTCAGTTAGGTGAAACAAGGTTCACCAGCTCCACTGAGGAGCAAATCAGAGGTTTTGCTTCGCTTATCAATCCAATTGTGATTTTCCAGTGCTTTGGAAGTTGTAGTTCCTTCACTAACAGGTTTTAAAGGATTGGCATTGCTGCTTCTTTCTGGAGCAGCTCTGCAGATTTTTTTTTTCCTCCCTTCTCTTTCATGCTTTATTTCCTGACTCTACAGTGGGATGGGTTGGTTGCAAAAGATTCTCATTCCCTTTTTGGGATTGGTCTTGGCCTTCTGTTTTTATTCTGCGAGGGAGAATTTCAAACCGGGTAAGTATTAAAAGTGAATGTCTTTAAAATATTAAAAGTCACATTTGAGTGTTTTGCATAAAAACTGTACAGAGCTTGGAACAAAGCATGTTTGAGCATTTGCATCACTGCTGATAATGGAACCTTGTTTTAGCAAAGATTTGAAATTGAATCAGTCAAGTAACAGGTAGAAATAGTTACTGAGCAAATAGGTGAGGTAGAAGGTTTCTAAAATAGAAAGGCTTTTAATGCTCCATTTTGAAATGTATAACAAAACTTAGAAAAATGATTTTAAAATGTTGGATTTTAAGTTTTGAAAAATGTATTTAGTGGGGTTTTTATTGCACAATGTGTTTAAGCTGTGTCTCAGTTTGTGAAAAAAAAATAGTTGAAAGAGTAAAGAACTGTTCCTGCATTATTGTGTTCACATTAGGAACTGCAGCTGCTCCTTTTTGCAGCTTTTTCCAGGCAAAGGAAGAAACATCCTGATGCAGGACAGAACTCACTCAGCACTTAACAGGCTCACACAGGTTGCAGTTGAGTGCTTTCAGGGACATCAGGAGATTTTTTTTGTAGGGTTTGGATAAATTAAATCCCTGTGCCTTGGTCTCCAGAGATGCTGAAAGGGAAGCGAGTGATTGTCACTGGAGCAAGCACTGGAATTGGAGAGCAGATGGCTTATCACCTTGCACGGATGGGATCCCATATTTTGGTCACAGCACGGACAGAGACCAAGCTACAGAAAGTAAATGGCAAGCTAAGCACTCACACATGCATGTTCATGACAGTGCACACACAAACATAGGAAGGCCAATCTTGTATAACAGGTATATATGCATACCTATATGCACATATAATTGCCATGGCACAAATACCAATTATGCACATTTATATTCATGGGTATGCATACTCACACTATCTGGGGCTTCCATATACTCAAAAATCATTGTCAGATACATACATTCTACATAACACATGCAGTTACATTTAAAGTTGCCTAGTTATGTATACCTATTCCATGTATACATTCTGCACCAGCACATGCACACACCCTCATTCCACTGCAATGATATATACGCTCCCCACTCACCCTACATGCATGCAATTCCATTGTCATCTGCCTTGGGTAATGCATTTACCAAACAAACATGTTTTCAGGCTCCCTTTGAAACTTAAGAAGCTTCGAACATGCTCCCAGAAACTTCAGATTGCTGTTTTTAACTCAGGGACACATTACAATGAGCACAGATAGCCTCTTTTAGTACACCAGAGCTGTACAGCAGCAGACTTCACACTACAGGGAAGTAAGTTTGAGGTGTCCTGTTGGTGTGTCCCAGGTTGTTGAACAGTGCCTTAAGCTGGGGGCAGCCTCTGCACAGTACGTGAGTGGCAGCATGGAGGACATGGCATTTGCTGAGCATGTTGTGAAGGAGGCAGAGAACTTAATGGGTAAGTTTATGGCTTGCTCTTGAGAACACAATGACAAAAAAGGAGAATCAGAGACAGGGTGGGACAAGAAAGACTTTCCTTAATTCTCTGCTTTTTATCCTGCCCCCAGTGCTGCTCCAGGCCCTCCTTCCAATCCTTATCAGTTTAGCTCACCCCAAACTGCCCTCTTGATTTCATCTCTGTGCCCCGGTAACATCCTGTTCCAGTATCATAATCCTGTATTTCATCACCACCAACTACCATGGCTGAAGCTGTCGGTTAGCCCTGTAGCAACCTTGCTATTCTGGTCATGGGTCATTGCTGCGGAAATGCAATATTTCAGCTCAGTCTGGAGCACTCCTTCTCCCACCCTAGACCCACAGACAACTCAGGAGTGATCTCATTTGTGCTATGTTATTTGTGTTTTTAACCAGAAAAACAAACAAAAAAAATCACAACAAATAACATGCTTTTTGCAGCTCTCTTGTCTAGGACAAGTGAGGTATGCCAAGCACATTTTTACTGCCAGATGCTGTCTGGACTGTCCCTGCTTCAAAGATAACAGGCCACAGCTCTGACCCAAAAACCTATTTTTTTATTATTATTATATTCATTGTGCTCCAAGGAGTGCCTCTGTTCTTCTGCTTTTAGCCTTCCCCTACCCAACACTAATGCCTGCTCCTCTGCTTTCAGGAGGCCTAGACATGCTGATTCTTAATCACATTGGCAAGTCGTACTTCAGTTATTTTGATGGGGATGTTGGGCACGTACAAAAGCTCCTGCAGATTAACTTCCTCAGCTATGTAGCTATGACGGTCTCTGCTCTGCCTATGCTGAAGGAGAGCGGGGGCAGCATTGTAGTAGTTTCATCTATGGCAGGTGAGTATGCAGCAAAGCAGGTGATATGAGAATTAGTCAAAAGAGACCATGGGCTGATTTTCATAGGCAACATATTAACAGATTAACAGTCATAACTGCTTAACACACTCAAAAAAAATTTTTTTTTTTTTTTTTGAAAAGGACTCTTTTGCATTTTCTCATTGGCATTTTTCTCTGATGGCATCTGATTGCTCCAGCTTTCTTTCTGACTAGCCATAGCCATGTTCCTTGAGGAGGCAAACTCCATACCCTGGTATGCCGCTCTTAGCAGCAAACCTAGTACATCTCCAGTTTTATGGAGAAAAGAGGAAATACATTAATTTCTCCTTGTGTTGTCTCTCTGACTGATCGTTCATCTTGTTGTGGTAGGTCAAATTCTTGTTCATATTTGTAGAGTTAGTTATTGACATAAAAACATGACTATTCTAATAAATTTCTATTAGTCAGGAAACTGAATTAATAGCAGATGTCCCCATCTCACAGCCAGTGTGCTGGTTAGACTTTTGGTGATGATAATTTAGTATCCAGAGCCAAAAGGGATTAAACTTTGCTCTGCCTTTCCTCTCTGGAGGTTTCACAGTTTCTGGTTGTTGCTCATACTGAGCAGGGACATGAGACATGTTGTTGGACCTAAGGTCTTAAGAGATCTGGAACTGGATGGGAATACTTGGCAATCTTCAGCTGCTCAGATGCCAGGATGACATTTCACAAACAGTAAATTCCATTTGAGTAAAATACTTTATCTGAGGAAAAATAAAAAGAGGTTCATGCAGTGCAGCTTTCTGTGCTATAATAGAACTTAACTCTGTGTCTAGGTAAAGTTGGGTTTCCATTTACTGTTCCCTATTCTGCAACTAAGTTTGCCTTGGATGGATTTTTCAGCTCCCTGAGGCAGGAATTCAGCATTCAGAGTGTTAATGTTTCCATCACGCTCTGTGTCCTTGGCTTCATTAATACTGGTAAGATCAGTTGTGTTTGACCTGGCTGATTAGGAACAGAACATCACACTAAGCTTTTTATCCTACCCTAAAGTCCCTTCTCCACTGACCCTTCCTTCCACCTCTGTTGCTTCTTTTCCACCAAGCCCCCCATACTGTGAATGCATGCAAAACGCACTTCCATCTGCCCTGAAGGACACTACCTCTCCCCCAAAGAAGAGTCCGAAAACTAATTTCTTCACCCATGGCAACAGAAAATCAACCACTACATAATGGCTGGCACAGCCTAATATTCAGTGACTATAAGTGCTTGTGCCAGCTGCGTATTTCCCATTATTTCCTCTATTGATACAATGACAAATTATGTAAATGCAAGTGCATGTATTAGAGTAGCTTGAAAAATGCTGTATGTGCTGGACAATGGTCAAGAAATTATTTTTAGTCTCACAAAATTACTTCCATTTTCAAGTGTATACTAATATATCTAATTTTAATAAATTATTTTACCTGTTCTACTACCTGCATTTGCATTAATTAAATAACACAGTCTTCCTCAACCCCTCACATCGCTCATCACAAGTTGAACTCTTCAGGAAAAGGACTGTATGCATAGAAAGCTAAGCACAGAGAGTCCTGTCCTAGTCTTGCAAGAGTCCCTAGCTGCTGCATATCATACATGACATGAAGCAGTCCTGTAGCACAGAACTTTTGGAAGAGCTGAGCTCACAGAAGGCTAAATTGATGATAATTACCTTTTAAACAATACCTAGCATATCCTTAGGCAACTTGCAGAGGGCAGTCCAAATCTGACTGAAGTTTCTTTTGTTCTCCTGGGCTAGAGAGTGCCATGAAAGCCGCTGCTGATGTGGTCCTGATATCCCCAGCACCCAAAGAGGAGTGTGCGCTGGAAATCATCAAAGGGGGAGCTCTCCGCCAACGGGAAGTTTACTACAAATACGCTTCTACTAAAATACCCCTCCTGATCCGGGACTGGGCTGCAGATTTCCTAGATTATCTGGTTAGGAAGCACTACAACATAGAGAATTTGAAGGAAAACTAAACGATCCTCTAGCACTTTTCTTCTTATGCTTGATGCTTATCTTGATGCTATTTTAACCATTGCTGAGGGCTACACAAAGCATCTCTGCTCAAGCTCCCTTGTGTCTAGGGAATGAAATGCTGGATTCTCCAGTGTTTTATGGCCCTGCACAGCAATGCATGACGGGCCTCCCACTCCCACTGCAGTGAAATGCTGCACCTTCATCTGCTGGTTTGGATGCCAGCATTGCATTCCCTACTCTCAGTCCTCCTTAGCTAGCACTGTTGCCTTTGCATTTAAATAGAAATAAGAACTAACCACATCTGTGTGGTTAGCGTCTGTGGCTCTCATTACAGTTCCAGTTATTAAAGAAGTCTTAGCATTTGCCAGTTTAGGAAGGTTTATTCTGTCCAATAGCCTCCTCTGCTGGTAGATAAAATATTTGCAACAGATAGATTATTTTACTGAATAACTGTATACATTAGGATAGTTCAACAGCCCTCAGATTAGAAAATTCCATTTGTGTTTTTAAAAGTTTTAAGTTATTTTAAGTAAATCACATCATCTCTAGACGATCTAGCTGAGACAACCATGTGCTGTGGTACACAACATGCAGGGGAATTTCCTGCAGCTGTAATATTCCAACTGGTTAGACCCATTCTCTTCCCCCAGGCTATGGAAAAGTAGTAACATAAACCAATCATTAAATAAAATCCACTAGATTTAGTCTTGTGTCTTCTGTATTTCCCCCCTCCTTCTCCATTACAAGTGCTGTACAATTCCATTGATTTGTCTTTCATAGGAAAGTTGAATCCTTGCAATAATCCTTTATTATTCCATTTTAGGAATAATTCTTCTTTTATCCTATTTTTAACTTAATTTCTGACTTAAATGCAGGCTTTTCCATGCAGCCTTTTGTTAGGATTACCATTTCTTACAGACTTATACAGTATTACACAGCCTTCTAGATACACAGAGCAGACCTGCCACATTGCCATGATAAGCTGTGAGCTTGAGCACTGGAAGCAATAGGATACTGAATGCAAAACCTAAGCACCAAACCGGCAGCAGCAAGCATTAGGTTACTTCAGCTCCTCCAGCAGCAGCTCACAAACTGCTGCATTTACATCTAATGTGGCTGTAGCTATTGGAGCAATAATCCTGGCAGAGATGGTACCTCCTTGACAAAACTAGTACCTTCCCTTCCAGCTGTTACCTGTTTTGAAACAAAGAAGTAAGAAGCCTCCCCCCAAAAAATTCCCACCAGAAGTACTCCTGAGAATCACTTTGCTACTTACTTTCTAAAGGAATTTAGGAACTCATACTACAAACCCAATGACATTTCTTTTTGCCTTATCCTGAGATCCCTTGCACTAACCTGTGCATACAGAGTGGGTTTTGGCCTTTAGACTCACCCCTTGAGAGAATTATTTGCAAATCAGTTCTCCATATGCCTAGGCAGATGCTCAGCAGTGTGACGTACAAAACTCATGGAAGCTGAAAGTCTTTCTGATATACTCACTTAGCTCTTTTATTGCCTTTTGCAACCAGCCTCAGTGGATTCCTCAAGACACAGTATATTTTTTAGATATAACAAATAGCATTATCACATAGGATAACCTGGAAATAATGATAAGAATCTAAACCCCACAAACTTTGCCAATACATTTTTTTCTGGATAATCATATGAATCTGTACTATGGTGATTATCTCCATTTAATAAATCCTTATGGCAGCCAGTGAGGAAGGCAAGTATTGCCTCTGTTTTGCACTTGAGGAAGCAGAAGAATGCCAACTTCTCTTAGGAAGTCTGCACTAACAGGTTTCCCATCTCCAAAGGCAGTCACCTAACAACAAGGCTACCTCTCTGTCAGGCTAGGAGGCTTTTTAGAGCCTTCCTTTCAATGTTAATCAGAAAGCATGCCTGAAATTCATGGCAGGAAAAGGGTGCCAAGGGACAGCATAAAGTCCAAAGTGGCATTCTCCATTATGCTAATGTTTGCTGAATTACAGGAAATGCAAAAAAAAGGTCCAATAGGTATATCAGCAGTCAAACTTATGCAAGACAAAAGTCAGTTTAAAACTACTATCTCTTGCAGCCCAATCTTCAACCTACCAATACATCTAGCACTCCACCTCTGTGATCAGACCTGAAGAGTTTGTTCATTTCTTGCCTGTTTTTTCACAGAGAGATAGGGCTGTTACTTTCATCCCCTTGGTGGGAGCGGTGCTGGCATTTTATTTTTATTCAGCATTCTTCAAAGAAGGTAAATCAGCAGGAAAAAAAGCGCTTTAAAACCACAGTCAGCGAGGCTACTGTCAGAATGACAGCATGGATCTATAAAGAAAAGTATGTGCAGTTTGAATGCCCTTTCAAAATGCGGCTGGTAAACCTCCTAACACAAAGGATGGATGAGAGCTTGTCGAGGGGAGCTTTGGCAAAGGCAATAGCACAGTGCAACTGTTCAGAGCATGCTGTACCATCTAGAAGAAACTCATAGGATTATGTTTGGCCTCTGCTGGTATCACATAGTGTTTGATCTCAGTAAATGAATTTGTTTGAAAATATGCATTTATCCATTCTAGATGTTTAATCCTTTTCTTAGTCACCCCCTAGTAATTTTTAAAAGCAACTAATAGAACTGAAGTGCACAAGAGATCTAAGCTCTGTGGTCTGTTCAAACCAGGATTAAGGAGCAAATTCCACTCTGGGTTTGTGAGAGCAGCTGCACATTACAATAGTGCAGTGTTTCTGCACATAGTTTCCCTGCTCCCTTTTTCTGGGAACAAAGGTGGAACTGACCTAGAGGAGATCCAATTCCTGAGGGCTTTCGATAACTAACACTGGTTCGTAGGGCTGTTGGGCACAGTATGGGGCCTACACTGGGGATCTGATGTTGCTGAACATCCAGAGACACTCAGAGGGTAATGGGTGATCGTAACAGGTGCCAGCAGTGAAATCTAAGAGCAGATGGCTTGTCACCTGGTACACATAAGGTCCCATATCTTGATCACAGAAGAGACAGAGGCCAAGTTGCAGAAAGTAAATGGCAAACAGAGCACTCCCTGGGTACCTGGTCACCATGACATCAAGCAGACTAAGTAGTTTTACAATCCAGAACCCCACAGGTAAAAAGTGCATGGATATTCGCCCCATCCAGACCACATGAGCCTGCCCGATATCTTACAGATTCATTGTTCCATTTTCCCCAGCACGAGCTTGTTTAACATCTCTCACACCATTATGTATTGTATTTTCAAAGCTGACAGCACAGCATTTCTTTCTCCACAGTTTGCAGCTTTATATGCTAATCACCAACACCACCACCACCAGGGTGCCCAACTCTTGTCTGATCAATCCTTAGGGCTCTCAAAATACAAATTGTTTTTGTTCCCTGAATACAACAGAATCAATTAAGCAGTCATATCCCTTTTCAGTATCTTTTATAAATACTAAATATTTGGCTTAGATGTGCCACTCTTTAACTCATTGCAGTCAGAAACATTTATATGAGCAATGTCTCCTCTCATGAAGTCAGAACAATTACCAATAGACAGGAAGGCACGCTCTTCCCATCTGGCCCAAGGATGAGTTACAGCATTTGCAGCATGGGGGGAGGTGACAGAGGAGTACCCATGTCTAACACCTTTCTCACTGTTGTCATAGGTTGTGGAGTGATACCTTGAGCTCAGCGCAGCATCTGCTTGCTGCGTGAGTAGCAGCATGGAAAACACAGCATTTGCCAAGGAGCTGGTGAAAGAGACTGGGGTACATGGGTAGGAGCTGCCCTTTCTTCCAGCATTCTCAAGTTAAGTTTCAAGGTGTTCTAGCCAACACAAGAAAAGGCTTTTGGTTTGAGGATGCAAGATGCCCATCACAAACTTATATTCTGCTTCCAGGAGAGCCTTGATATGCTTACCCTAAACCATGTCGGTTACAGCTACCTCAGCTGCTTCAATGGGGATTTTGGGTACATACGAGAGCTGATGGAGACCAACTTCCTCAGCTGCATAGCCATAACTATTTCTGCCCTACCAATGCTGAAGGAGAGCAAGGGCAGCATCATTATCATTTCCTCCATGGAAGGTGAGCATGAGACAGGCTAGAGAGTCCTGGGGCAGCCAGTGCCAGGCTCTCCTCTGATTTTAGTCTCTTCCACTGCCTACAAAGGATTCCATCTGCAATTTTTCTTCAAAAGAGGAGATAAGAACCGTAAGGTAGAAAGTCATCTGCCTAGGATTCTGGGATCATAGCCTGTATAATCTGCAGATTGCACACACAATATAAGTCATTTGGAGGATTTACACTTTATGCCCCATTCTTCTATTATCTTTGAACATACCCATCGTCTTCTCAGTGAAGGAGGGATACACATGCATTGGTGGTATAGTGGTGAGCATAGCTGCCTTCCAAGCAGTTGACCTGGGTTCGATTTCTGGCCAATGCACACACGCTTTTCTTCTTTAGGGGGGCAGGTTTAGCTCAGTTGGTTAAAGCATGGTGCTGCTAATGCCAAGGTCGCAGGTTCAGTCCCCATATGGGCTACACAGAGGGTTGGACTAGATGATCTCCAGAGGTCCATTCCAAACTTACCATTCTATAATTCTATGATACACACTCCTGAGGTCCTACATTTGCAGTTAGCTGTACTTCCTGACAAAACCTGGGGTGAAAAGGTCAAAAAGTATGCAGGCCACTCTTCTTCCTGCAGCTCCACAGGCACCACAAAGGGTGCACAGCCGAAGCTGCATCTCTAAGCCCAGCCAGAAACAGGAAGTCTAGGGAAGGGCTGCTAAAACCTATATCTTGTTAAGCAGCAACAGCAAACAGGTTTCTGAAGACAGACATTATACCTTGGATCTTTCTTAACACACCCTGCCTTGAAAGCATTCTTTAATAAAAGCCAGGCACTAACTCTTGTTCTACACAATACTGATCAGCATAACTTCAGCATCAAACCTACCTTCCAAACTAAAAAAACCATTATGCATTACAGTCAATGGTACACCCCTGCATTATTTATGTGCATGACCATATATTATGTATGCACTTGCTATATAAGGATGTAAAATGCAGCAGTGCAAGAACAGTATCACCTACAGCTGAAGATACTTCATGCCACTATGTCACATGTTACAGGAAAAATAAGTTAGGAAGACCTTGTTTCTCCCCTCCTCATTTTAAACATTCCTGCATTTATTTATTTTTCTCAAGCATTCAAGACAGATCACCCAGTTACTCTAAAGCTAAATATTTTAGCTACTCCAAGGACAGTACTCTGGTGCAGTATGTGAGCACTGATGGCAGAAGCCCCTGACCCCAGGTAAAGTTGGCATCACATTTATTGCTCCCTATTCTGCAACAAAGTTTGCATTAGATGTATTCTTCAGCTCCTTGTGACAGGAATCCATCACCAACAACATCAATGTTTCCATCACACTCTGTGTCTTGGGCCTTACTGATACTGGTAAATTTGATATTTACCTGGGCCTCATTTTTTTTAGGAGCTGCGCACATCCACTGCTGAGTCAGAAAAGGCATTTCTAGAAAGAAGAGAACATATGTTGGCGACAGACCTGTCAGTATTCTACTTTCCCAGAACTGCTGAAATCTCAGCCCTTAAATGACAGTATAATTTTGGAAATGGAAGCTCAACATTTAAAAAAAATGTGGTCCAATATCTTTGACTCAACTATCCATGTCATACACTCACAGGAGATGGGGATTCAGTTCTAAAACTAATTAAAAAGTGGAAAGGAGTAGAAAGAACATTACTGTAATTTTGTACATGTTCTAAACTTTAAGAAATAGACCTGATCCCCAACATTTCTACTAGTTCGTTAAATGAAGTCATGGATAGTTCTGAACCTTGATCCTATGGTTCCTTTTGCAGCCCCTCTACATCTGACATCACTTTTTCTTGCTCTCCTCCCTATCTAGAAACTGCTATGAAAACCATCTCCCATGTGATTCATGGGACAGCTGCATCAGAGGAGTGCGTGCTGGAGATCATCA
Organism: Rhea pennata; assembly: GCF_028389875.1. Taxonomy (NCBI): domain Eukaryota; kingdom Metazoa; phylum Chordata; class Aves; order Rheiformes; family Rheidae; genus Rhea; species Rhea pennata. The sequence continues at coordinate 6,942,239 of NC_084687.1, forward strand.
AGAGCAGACCACTGCACCAGAAAGAGCTGTACTATCTGTACTTGACCATGAAGAGTCTGCTCTTCTTTCAAGACTGGGCTCCAGACTTCCTTAATTTTCTCATAAAAGTAAAAAAATATCAGAAGAACATAGCTAAAGAACACAATGGGGCCTCCTGAGGCAGCTAGTGTGTCAGCACAAGGCCACAAGAACACAGTGGCACGTTGTGCAGGATGCACGATTTTGGAGTTAATCTAGCTATTCTGGGTGCTCTTTGCTAAGTCACCAGAGTGGCTTCACAGTGATACATCACAGCAGTTGTGTTCCCACTCATACAAGTGTTTTCAAAAAATCCTGTGCTATGATGTTGCATGTGGGCTCTTTCTGAAGACAACATGGCTGGGGAACACAGGGCCTCTTCAGAGCTGCCAATATAAGAAGAGATATATCAGGAACCTATGACACAGCACGCAAATGTATATTTTAGTAACAACTGCTTGTAACTGGCTTTATCTGATCAATAAACACTTCAGCAGAGTAAACTGACAGCAGGATTTCCCTATCGGACCCCATTCATCAGTAGATTTTCTGTGCTGGCAGCTTAGCATTTCAGCCTGAATAAAGCTAAGCTTTGTGTCTTACTGCAGTTCAACATCTAGAAACTATTTTCTCACCAGAAAACCTGTAAGTTATTAAAACTTAATGTTTTGAGAGGCATACTGAACTAGGATCCTGTGCATTGTGATATTTGCATATGCTTTTGTTGTATGTTCTCTCTTCACTTTACCACCTCGCTGTCACAGAAGGGATTAAGTAAAAGGTAATTAATGTGAAAGACAGCTGAACCCCCAAACCATATTTAAGTATTTCTGCAGAAAAGACAAGGAGATTCATAGGACTTGACTGAACTATGTAATACCTTAGTGACCTGGTTAAAATTATATTTTTAAAAAAATTAACAAAAAAGATTTAGACTGGAGAGATGAGGAAATCGGATTATAAAGGGGAGCCACGTGGTTAATTGGGAAAGGGGTCTCAGTTCATTCTAGATAGGGATTTAGCCTGATCTGCATGAACCCTACAAACAAAGCTATACAAGAGGGTCTTTGAAATGGATTTTTTTTAAAATGTACCTATTCTAGGTTGGTCTTTAGAAAATAAATCTCACAGTACTTTATAACATCTCTAATTCAGTTTTGTTCCTTTTCTACATGAATAGGCAGACAACCTTTACCAGTACACAGCTGGTTAAACAACCTCACTGCATGATTTGCATTAACACAGCTTTCACTTCCCTATAAAGACCTTGATGAATTTCTGCCGTTTGTGACCTCTTCTCAGCAGCTAAAAAAATACACTTTTTCCAGTCTGCAAGAAGCCTTAAAATAATAGCATTATTGTACTTCCCTAAGTCTGAATTCTTTACTGAAAGCAGCTTTGAGGGATTCAGTCACGGTGTGCCACAAACAACTCCTTGAACCAACATTCAACCTCTGAGTGTCAGAGACTGATAAAGTAAGATAGCCCAGAAGATAGTTGCTGGCCCTAATAGCAAAATTGCAGCCTCTTGCATCACAAGACAACCCAAATGCCGTACTGAGTCAGGTCCTAGCACTGCCTTGCACCTAGCAGCTTCTTCTCCTATGCTATAAATTCAGAGCAGAGACAGGAACCAGGGTTAGGCACTGCGGCTTATACGTTTCCTGTTTTAGAAGAGAGAGAAAGAGAAAGAGAAAAAAAAAAAAAAAAAAAAAGTCAGAGAGTAGCAAAATGAAGTTGTTGGAACGAAGATGACAGTTGGAGCATGTTTGTGCCTGATAACCTAGCACTCACCCTTTCCTCCGCCAAAGCTTCGTAGAGGTTGTGGAATGGGACCAGACTTCTTATTTTTTGTTCTTTTACTTTGAGGCTGGCATTACAGGACAGAGGTAAGTGTCTACTGCTCTGGGGCTAGCGAGGGATGGACAGGGGCGGCAGGCTGGTATGCTAAAAGGTGGCAGCATGTGCTTTTTGTGCCCCTGGTCTCAGCCTAGATGACTGACACTGGGAGGCTGTAACATGAACCAGCAAGAAGGGGTGGGGTGGGGGGTCTTGTTTTTTTTCTTGGTTTATTTTTCTCCCTCCTTGAAGCAAGAAGCATAGCAGCCTGAAAACAAAGACGAAGGACACTTTTCTTTTTTTCTTTTTTTTTTTTTTTTTTTTTTTTAAGAGAGAGGGTAACTTTGAGTGACAGAAGAATAAAATAAAATAGTAATTTGTCAAGAAGGCCTCAACAGTTTGCTCAGCTTGAAGTAAGAAATGAATTGTTTATTTCTTTATTCTTCTGCCTTGCTTTTTGTTTAACCAAATAAATTACAAAAGTTTTCCTTGGATGCACAGTAACAGAATCTGCAGACCACAGAGGTGGAACAGGTGGGACAGTAACTGAGCTATTTCAGATTAGAAGAGTTTGATGATCCAGGCCTCTGAGCATGGAAGGGAGCAGAATGTATGAGGAGCAGTGTCCAGACTCAGCATCTGATTAGGTCATTTCTAAATTAAGAAAACCAAGTTGAGAATGCTTTTATCAGATTCTTAAGAGTTTGGATCAGATCAGGTTTGGCTGTGTGTGTGTGTGTGTATATATATATATGTATATATATATATATATTTGTCCCAAATTAAGGAGTTCATACTCAGCTTCAGGTTTTAAGGGAGGTTTGTTGGGCATATGCCAAGACTCCACAATTTGTGAAGCTGTTTGCCAGACCTTGCCTTGCCTGCTGGGCTGAGCAAAAGCATGTGTGTGAGCAAGACCCCAAATGAACACAATGAAATTATTATGATGTGGACATGAAAGCTGTATGGAAATAACAAGCCCCAGACTACTTCAGCTGCAAAATGTATTACAATAAGAAACATCTGAATACTGAAATACCGTTGGGATGATTCGGTAAATTTAAGCTAAAATTAGACACGCTTTCAAAGCTTTTAAAAGTCCTAAAACACAGAATATTCAAACAAATACAAAGGAAAAAAAGGAGTGCTGCCTAATCTTTCAGCAAGTGGTTAATTTCAGCAATATCTTTGAAGCTTCATTTCTCTGACTGGGCATTTGAAGTAATATGCACGCATTTCCTCCGTTTAGCAGCAAGAACTATTATGATCATCTTAAAAAGGCTGTTCTCATTTTGAAAGGAAGTCCCTGTAAAATGGCAGTGCTGGTAACCATGCTTAGGTTATGCCACATCTAGAATAAAGCCAATAAAAAGCATTATAGAGCTGATTTTAAACACAAAAATATCAAATTATTTTCATTAGACTCATTGACTTTATAATTGCTTGAGACAAAACGAGACAATGAAATTGTTGTTTTTGTTTGACAAGAACAAGATTTAAGTTGGATCAAAATTCACTTTCTTCATACTCCATCCTAGATTAATATGATTTACTAAATCAAAACAAACAAACACGCATCACAATACTTCTCAGACTCAGAATTGATAACAGATACAAAAAGCAGGTAGAAGAAATTAGCAGGAGCACAGAAGGCCTGCCAGGCATCTGAGTGATCCACAACTCCAAAGCCAATCATCTTTCAGTCTGTCAAGCTCTGAGAGCAGCGAGCTGTAGGACACTGACCTAACAGAGACACATTTAATAACTGTTACCAACAGTTGCTACAGAAGTCTTGAACATAGCTTTTACTATTTTTAGTGGCCCAATCCAAAGAGAAAAGCCTTAGCATTTTGATGTCACAGCAGAAAAAAGGGTGACATATGGCCTTGCCTTGTAAAGATACATGTTGTTGTTACCACTCCCTCCAGGTGCATGAGTTGCTTTAACATGCAGGATGACATCTGGAAGAGATCTTCATTTCCAACCCCTGGACCATGTTATCAGACAATAATCTAAGCAATATCTGAAGTTTCCCTCAGCCCAATATGTGGTATTGTCACAATCCCAACACAGCTATTCCAGTCCTCATTTACATCAATATAAATTAGCATCAGGAACACTCACATACTAAATCGGGGGAATTATTCCTCTATGATGCAGAACAGAAGGAGATCCAACTTTAAAGATTTAAGTTAGGAATTACATGTTTGTGCAGTGATTGGCGATTTGAGATTGCCAGCCTCACAAAACATTTTTGCAGAGTTTGGACTCTTGCTGCGTGCAGCCAAAGCTCTCTTTTTTGTCCCCTGGGCTAAGAAGGATTTGCTGTATTTTCGTTGGGAAAGCTGGTGGTTCTTAACAGTTTTTAAAGAGAGATGGAACATGCTTCTGGACAGAAGTTGGCTGAATGCAAAAGGTGGAATGGGGGTAGGGGAGGGCAGGGAAGTTACCTTGAGAGTTAGCAGTCATCTGAGCCAAAGTACTACGGAAGGGGATGGAGCAACACAGATAAAAGAAAGAAGCACTTGCTAGCTAGAGTTTTTAAGAGACTGGGTGCTTAGATCTCTTGGGACTCTTCCAGATGTTCCACTAAAAAAATATCCCTACAACACTATAACATGTTTTCAGTGTTCCAGACCTCTATGCATATAGGAAAGGCAACCATCACTAAGAAATATATGCAACTGCTTGAATAGTAAATTACAATAGTAAACCTATGTCTGGACATACTGAGAAAAAAAAAAAGCATCGGCAAAATAAGCATACACTTAAAAGAACTTTATTACAGAAATAGCAGCAGCTATTGTTCTTCTTTTGTTTTCTTTGGGTTGGCTAAAGGGCTAAGAGCAGAAGCAGTGAAGTTCAGTGTGCACAGGGAAAAAACGTCTGAATGGCAGAGGAATTTTATTTCAGCAAGAAAGCAGTTCTCCTAGAGAAACAAGTGGAAGCAACAAAGCAATAATGCCTGGATATGAAGCTCCCTTCATGAGGTTAACTATTTTTGAAATTCTGTTCTAAGCATTTCCCTAGTTTAGCATCCATATAATTGAAGAGTAAAAACATGGAATGTGTTTTACATAGTTGACACACAGAAGTTCATGGATAATAGATTTCTACAAGAAAACTACCTTTACCCACTGGATAAGAACTCCAGAACTGCTGTCCATCTACAAATATTTCACATTTATTTAATTCCAGAAATAATTATTATTTTCACTTGAATTGTGTCTTTTCCTTTGTTTTCTTCAGGGAGAAGTATCCCAAAGTGAAAAGGAGAGGAGGTGACTACAAACTTGCAAGTTTACGTACTTGATTACTGACATGATTAGCCAACCTGAAAAGACACCACAACGGCATAAACGTTCAAGTGAGAGCTATGATGAGAAGTGCGAGCGGCGGCATGAGACACGCGAGAATTTGCGGAGGCGAAAAAATGTGACCACGTGCCGGCGCATTGGGAAATACATTGAAAAGGAAGCAGAGAAGCAGTCCCAGAGTCCCCGGCAGAGAGAGTTCCTGAGAAGAAGAAACCTAGTGACTGAAGAAACAAACAAACCAAGGAAACCTCTCCCGGGAGCACAAGCTCCCCTAGGACAAGGGAATGAGACATATATCCCCCAGCATCCCTCACCATGGGTGGATCTGAGGTCACCGGTTCCATTCCAGGTAATACCTGGCTTTAAGGGCAATTAATTACTCACTATGTACCTTGTGCAGTGCCCACCAAAAGCAATAGGACCACCAGTTTCAACAGCACTGGGATCCAAATCAAAGTAAAGACAAAAACGGAGAATGCACTAACAGTAACCTGTACTTCTTTAAGGACTCTGGAGTTGACCAAGTTTATCCTTGGTCATATCACTCTGAGTGTGTTCCTCCCATTTTCCAAATCCTGAACTTTTATAAACTTGAACCAGATGGAGACTTACTGCCATTTCTCCAAGCACAACCCTACATCTTAATTGCCAGATTATTGTTTTGCACTTAAATTGTTATTTTTACCCTTAAAAACTGAGCTCTAAGCATTTGGCTTCCCTCTGTCACCTTTACTGTCAGCAGGAAGTATGCAGGAGTTAGGATACAGTCTGTTACTCATTCAATATTACACACTACTCTGCTGCACAGCAAATACTAACCTAGAGGAGCCAGTGCACTGAATAATACCTAGAGAGAGATACTATACAAAACACTCCAATCAGAGCCAGACAGACTTTCTTTCTAAACTTATACCCTGTGCAAACTGAATCATTTCCCCAGCATGTTATGAGTTCATCCTAGGGGCTTCATTGACATAAGCAACCAGAGAGAGCAGAATGCGAGATGACTGCAAAAGCACAGGCACACCTTCAAGTTCCCTTCACAGAGTGAAAGGGTGGAGAGAAGTTATTTACCTCCTGCTACTATTTGGTTCACTAGGTTTAATTACATATTAGACAGCAAGAATCTAAAGCAAGCATTTACACGCATATGGCCCGTGCACAGTGCTTTCCACTCTTTGTTTCTTTGGTGGCAGCAGCATGCTTCATCTCTCATACCAGAACAAGGCTGCACGGAGACAAAGAAGTAGGTGGGAAAAGGCATGCCATTCTCCTCAGAAGCAGAGGAAGAACTCCACCGAGTGCACAATAGATACTTCTACACAAGGCAGCCAAATCAGAGCAGTATCATGAGCCAGGATCCAGCTCTCTGATACCAGAAGTTCTCACCCTTTCCAAAATGGGCTTGACACACTTCTGGCTTCTTTATCCTGTTTGGGGCACTCTGTATTCCCCCAGGAGCTAGCAGGTTTTCCCCTTGCTCCCCTACATGGCTTTTGAGATGCTGCAGTTCACATCACTTCAGCCAAAGTAACAAATCCTCATGGAAATAGCTGCGGCCTCTCCCTGCATCTCTGCTGATGCTGCTCAGTCCATACTGTTCCCAGGTGACCCGGATGCAAAGCCTTAGCTGGGCCACAGCCAGTTCTTCTGTTTGCTCCTATCTCTTGTCAATCTGTTCCAGATACTCACAGAAGCTGCTGTGTTGTTTCAGCGCCCATGGAGCCACAGTGTGTCCCCATACACACACTACCAGTTTGGGGTCAGCACGCATCTCAGGCCGAGTAGTTTTCACTCCTGTGCCGTTTCATCAGAAAAGATCCCCAGTAAAGGCATCTCCACAGACATTCAAGGTACATGAGGAACTGGCTGCCTAACCAGCACTTGTCTTTCAAAACAGAACCAGAACCACAGCACTTTCCTTCTACCTCCAAGTTTCAGTGGACTTGTTAGGTGCAGGAGGTTTCTCATCTGCTGATGCAAGACCATTCGTTTGGCACCATCAGAAGACTGGGTTTTTGAGTTCTAGGGTAGCTTTTCCTCTAACACTAACTCCCTGGCTATCAGCAACATACCTATCGTTAAGTTTTTATCATCCTAGTCTGAATTTTTCTCCCCTTTGAACTGCACGTTTAAGAATATTTTTTCTACGGAAGCATAAACCAACTCAGCCCACAGTTCAATACACCCTGTTGTTGGATAAAAATAAGGCTCAGTTTTGTGCTACAGTTTTCTTGCAAATTCCCTAGATTATTTGATAGGATTGTGGGCTAATTTTAATCAGAAAATTATTTAATTAACATTTTTCTTTTCATCTGAGAATGGGATTCTTCCTTGCTCCTTGTCCCTATTCAGTTGTTTTACTAAATGCTGTTTAAACAACTATTCTCCAAAATGACACCATTTCTGAGATGGTGTAGATGCGTAGTCAAGCAAAAATGTATTTCTTCATCCCTTGGGCTGAGGGAATCAGGCCCATATCCTTTTGTTTTCTTTTTTCAGAAACTCAGATACTTACAAATTCAAGTACAAAAATGAAAGACTCAAGCCAACAGACAGAGTAAGCATGTTCTCTCCTCCTTTTTTGAGTTGTGAATTCATAGATACCTTTAAGTCACTGGCCTTAGATGAAAAGGACTCTATATATTTCATGTTAGCATAAGCTTTAGCTGTAGAAAAGAAATAATCACAGTCTGCTTTGGATGATGGGTAGAGGCTGATATCTACAGCTATGGATAGATTCAGAAATCGGTATCATATCGTCTTACTAACATATATTCCTTTTTATTTTAGTTATGGAATAGCAGTTTTAAATAAGGTAAGCTAAATACATGAATAATAATTATTCTTGAATTCATGAAAAAGCAAGATTTGCTTCTAAGATTTCCAACTGGAACACTGACTGGTGCTATCTTTCTGCAGCTTCTGTTTGTGAAAAATTGTTACTGTGGTAAAGAAAGGCACTCTATTTCAGAGATATAATTGTTTCTATGCAATAATTGCCCTGATTTGATATACTCTATGACAAGAATGGCATAACTCCAATAGTGTAAGGAGTTACAGAACATATTTTCATTGTGCTGGGAAAAAAAAGACAGTATGTTATGTTTCTAATTTGTTGCATAGTAAACCCAAACTCATGCTGTTTATTTATTTCAAAGTGTTTGAAATTTGTAGCCATTTTATAGAATGGTTACATCAAATGATCCTACAGTTTTTAATACTTTCCCCTTTCCCTTTCAGGAAATAATGCAACTTTCCAACTACCTGAAGGTACGTACCAAATATTATAAGCACCTATCTAGAAAGTAACTGATGAAAGAGTATTTGAATGTTTTTTGTTGTTTTTAAATAAAAGAGTGTTTTGTGCCCAGTTTTAATATGGCAAGGAGAAAGCACAGATATGCTATTGAAGCCAAGGACCCATCTCAAACATACCAAACAGTGAAAACACTAATTATGAGCTGTAGGAATGAAACTAGTCAACTCTAGGCACCAAATCACACATAGAGCATCTATAAAAAACAGGCTTTCCTATTTCATCTGCAGGAGGCACTGCATCGGGAGCTGTTGCTGAAGCAGAAAATGGTGATTTTGCAGGAGCTTTTCTCCACACTGCTGCAAGCATCAGAAAAATCCTGGCAGGTACCAGATGACTGCACTAAACAACTCCAGCTGGTGCTGGGTTTGAGATTCTGTCTTGGCAGGGCCTAGCTTATGTACAGAAGCAAAAAGGACCCACACGTCTCATTTTATTTCCAATAGCTAATTTCTAGCTCTGCCTAATCTTAACTTTTTAGGGGCTTGGAGATGTTACAAGTCTAAAGCTCAACTCTATTTGCTAGAAGATAAGATGTCATGCAGAACTGTTTACCTGGGCAGAAAGGCACTACTTTACCTTCCTCTTTCGTTTCAGTCATCTTTCTTTTTACGACTAGTTGAATACAAACTCAGAAAGAAGTCAAGGTTTTACTTTGCTTGAATTTTTTCATTTTTGTCCCCATGTTTGATGAAAACATGGTTACTAGATTTACTTTTTATTATTTTATTTATTTATTTTTCTTTCAGATTAACAGGAAGTATTAGCTTTCCCTCCCCTATTATTATTCTTTAAGGTTTTGGGTTTCCTATACTTGCTTTTTACAGTGTTTCTTAAATAAAAAGCAAATGGAAGTATAAGTGGAAAAGATCAGATTGAAGGCAAACAACAATCTGTGATCTTTTCTGCCCCAGTGAAGACAAATTTCAAATTATTTTGTCAAAATGACTTTTCTGGCTAAAATAAAAAATTTAGATGCACATAAAACATTATGTTTTTTGTTGGGGAGTAGGTGCAACAAAAACTTTTTTTTTTCTAAAGCAAGAACACAATGACCAAAGAACCCCGATCTGTCTGATATGCTCCACCTTACTCAGTTTCCTGCTGACAAAGAACAGCAGAGACATCCTCTGCACACACCACTGCCTTGGTTCCTTCATGAGACATATTTCCAGTCCCAGATATAAGCCAGGAGATACTGCACACAGTACTGCACAGCTCTTAAAAACCTCTTTAATCTTAAATGCACTGCTGAATCATGGCCCTATATCTCACTGTTTCCCACAACTCAAACTAAATCCTCTGGTCAGCACTGATCAAGGGCCCATTTTTTGCTAGAGATTAGGAGGTGAAGTTAAGGTGATGTACTTTATAACTCATTTTATGGTGACACAATATTTTACATAAGAATATTAAATCAAATATTAACATACATTTTGTTGTGCCATAATAAATTAACAGTACTAAAGAAAAAAAGGTTTTAAGGTTCTGTTGGGGCAGAGGAGCAAATGATTGGGTGAGATGGTATAAAAAAATTGTGTTAGATGTACTGCGGTTAGAAACTTCCGCCTTTGCTCACTTCTTCAAAATATAACATGAGCAGGAAAAAACACTGACACACATGCACTGCAGAAAGTAGCCATGAAACCTCAGATTAGAAACAGGTGGGTGCATTTTACCTCTTGCTATCTCTTCTATAGAAAAGAAACTGTCCTGCCACCTCTACATTCAGCCTTTCATCAGAGACTAAAAATTAACTTGTTGCTGGCATTGTAGCCAAGAAGGCAAACAAAGAAGAAGCTACATACTGAGAAGTGATCCTTTGGTAGCACCTAGAGCACATAGTGAGGGAGGCAGGCTAGAGGGGGAAAGGGGCTTCCTCAGGAGATGCTGTCAGAGGAGGGTACAGACAGGTCCTATGCTATGTGCTGTGCACCAATTGTCAGTTATCTGTTCCCAGGCCTAGGTGAGATGTTAAATATTGGTGCAGCAATTTTAACCTCCAAAACATTAGAAAGGATTAAGAAGTGTGATTGCATATACATGACCGACTGGGCAATAACTCGTAAATTAGCCAGTCATTTTTGAGAGCCTGCTTCTTGTGTTCATGGGTGCTTTCTGATTTGTTAGAGGAAGTGAGTACTCTTTAGGAGAACAGGAGTGTAGTTAAACTGAAGAGTAAATCCTTTGGTTCCTTCCCCCTCCCACTATTTAACTTGTACTAACTTAAACAACTTTAACTTGGTTAAAGACACCTATGTACCAGAGATCTGGGCCTATGTTCTCCCATTTGTTGTAATACTTGCTTGCATATGTATTGATTCAAATATATTGAAACTGTCAGATTAAGGAAGCTAAGTAAGTCTCTTATTAAGAGTAATTAGTTTTGAGCTGCACTCATTCTTAAAGAATGAACTTAAGATTTTTTGATACATTTTTCTTTCCCTTTCTGTAAAGTTGACCCTAACTTTTGAGAGTATCTTACAATTCTGCAGAGGCTTTTTGTCATTTTCAGAGTATTGCTACTCTGGAGCCTTTTTTCTAGCAAAAGCATTGTGTTTAGGCAAACTGAAAATATTCCAAAAACAGTGCTTAAAACTGTTGCTTTAAACCAGCTATTTAAAACAACTAAGAGCCAGGAGCGCCAGAGACAATCTACCAGTTGTAGGACAAACAGAACACTACAGCTGTCAGACAAAAACCGTTTTAAAACACCCACACATCACTTCACTGATGCTATAGAGAAATGCAGCAGAGGAGAGAGTTTTCAGCCAAAGGTTTTTGAGCTGCTCATTCCAGTAACTCTTTAAACTCTGAAGATAAGGATGATATGCAAGAAGAGGCATATTTGGAATGCATTAACCCTGATCCTTTCCTCTGACTGGATTTCAGTAGCTATCTTCAGGTTATCTGTCAAGGCTTAGTGCAAGGATCCACAAGCAGTGTCAGCTGTTACCTGAGGCACTGCAGAACTGGGGTGGGGTGGACACAAACAAAAAAACCCACCATATGATGGTAGCTACAGTCACAGTATTTTCTTACCAGCCTCTTTCAGGTGGATAACCATTAACAGGAGAGTTGGACCAAAATTTCCTAGCATAACTTTTTTGGTCAGAGACATAGTTTCTTATGCTTGCCTACGTATATGCATGTTAACGCACCCCTCACTGACACAGTAGTTCTGGTAAAAGCTTTTACAGGTAGCTTATTCCATTTAGGGAAATCTCTGTGCTGCATGTTCTTTTGCCAATGTATAAGCTGCTATAATCTTGCCAGCACATTTCTGCTCTCAAGTGTAGGAAAGGCTTGGTGCTCAGTTGCCTTGTACTTTACAGTCATTTACAGCTGCCTAGAATGGCCATAAAACACTACTATCCTCTTGAAATGAACTTTTAAAAATAGCAGAATAAAATTAACTGCAAGGGAAAATTAGATATATGATACAAAAATGCTTTTTAAAATACCACCTACATTTTAAGACATAGCCTTTGGGTTTTTTTTTAAGCTGAACAACTGAACTTGGAAGATTGACTCTTTGGGACTGTAAATATACCTCTGCGTAAATTTAAACAGTACTTTAACACCAGAGAACCTAGTTTTGCTTAGGTCTAAAAGCTATTCCTATAACATCAAGGAGTTACTCATTCAGAGGCTTGACTTCAAACAGTAGCAAGAAGAGATGATTTGGGCATTCTCAGTATCAGTAGTGGAAAAAAGTCTGTGTGAACTCTTTGCTAGAGATTTTATCTGAATTTGCATGCAAGTCTGGTTTCATATAACTTCGGTAAAAAGCCTAAGCAAAGATTATAACAGGGAAAATGAATCATCATTGTTGCCCTCTATCCCCCTGCCCAGCTGTGAGATGGTGCAATGCAGACCCAAGCTATTTCCTAAGGAAACCAGTAAGACAAGACATTACCAGCCAGAGCTTTAGGCAAAGAATGTTGCAGGGAGGAACAATCATCATCCAGGAAACAAGGCTGTATGAGCAGACAAGACAGCAATGATGCTTAGAATAGATTCAACCAGACTAACTTGAAATGAGAAGTTAATAGCAAAGTGATTCCACTGCAAATATCTGCACTCCTTTAACTGGTGGAATTGCCTCAGGAGAGTTTTTCAATATGTATTTTTTTTCCCCCATATCCTATTTATTCTGAGATTGCAAAAGCTTATTTGAAATCCAAATGTTGAAAAGATTTTGATCAAATCTAGCTATAATATTATACAAAAAAGGAAGAAAGTGAATCAAAACACAAGCCAGCAAAACACTGTATTTTCAAAGAGGAAATATTGTGCAAGTCATGATTCCACACATTGATCCAATTGTTCTGTTCTGTTTGTTTGTTTTCTCTCTAGGGTCAGCTAAATGAAGATAAACTGAAGTGTAAGCTTAGAGCACTTGAAAATCAACTGCAGGCCTGCACCCAGGTAATCTATTTGACTCTGAAAACCAAACATGGATTAAGAAATGCACAAAAATGAAATAGGGAATCAATAGGTTTGGTCTCAGTTTCTAAAGAAATCTGATTAGATATGGTTCTGAAAACTACTTTTCCTCTTTGCTGAAGCAAGGCTTCTCAGCAAGTTAGCAGCAGCATTTACACACTGTGGATTTGCTAATATTCAGGTTTATCAAGAATAGAAATATGTCAGATAAGACCCTTCAAGCAGTTTAATTCTTCATTTAAAGAGCTACTCAAAGGAGTGTGTGAAGAAGATCCTCATAGAGATGGAGAACCAAAAACAGACCTACGAGCAGAAGGCAAAAGAGGCTCTTCAGAAAATGCTTGAGGACAAACTTCAAGCAGAACAGCAGCTGCAAAACTCTCAGGTAAGAGATATTTTACCTCTGGTTCTGCTTCAGTCTAGTTTTACTGCCCCTTAATTCAGTGAAAGATGACGACTAATTTACCATTATCAACAGAGATGCAGAAATAACATATTTTAGTTACTGAGCAAAGCCTCAAGCAGTTATCCCCTTAGTGGCAAGCTTCTTTGGAATATGTTTGATAACCTGCACTCATTTTGTGAGCCACAGATTGGGTTATTAAAAGCATTTCACACCTGGAGAAATAAGCTGTTGTTTGGCAGTTTTGTGTGTGATTCCCTCTTCTCCATGGTCCCTCAGTCCATTTCCAGCCTCCCCACATGCACACACAAGTAACAAGCTACGAACACATTAAGTGCATGAGATCTCTACAGATGCTTTTCCTGAGACAGCTCTTTCAGACCAAAATATATTTTCTATGTAAAGCATTTTATGGGTCAAAAAATGCCAAATGTTATTTTCAGAACAATAAATAAATCATATCTCATGTGGGATGCTAATATTACCAGACCTCTAAATCCACACAGGCACAAAACTTCAGGTAATGCCCTCCAGTAAACCTGCAGTAGTTAATCTCACCTCTGCGTGAACAACCCAACCGTCACGGTAAAACCCTTCTCCCTATTTTCAGGCTGTCCATCAGGTGGCGTCACATTCACATACGTTCTGCTGCTACATAAAGCAAGTTAGCATAATTCTTTTTATTACAGATGCAGAGAGCTGATCTCCCACTGCTTGCTCCCCCAGTCTGACACCATGCCTAGAGGCACAAGCTAAGCTAAAACGAATGAGGGCTATTTCCCTCCTCAGGTTGAACGCACATAGAGCTATACTGAGTTTAATCAACTACTATGATTCTTCCCAATTGTTACTTCAATGTAGGTTGCTGCTAAGAGCCCTCACATTAGGAAGTTAACCTGCAGGTGTTCACTTTCTTCCCCAGCGATCTCTAGCAGTTACAAAAGAAGACTGTGCCCTCTGGAAAGAGCACTACAATACACTGAAAGCTGAATGGACCGAGATGACCAAAACACATGCTGAGCTCGAGAACAATTTCTACGTTTTGCAAAGCAAACTGCAAGTATGTTAGTTCTCTTGTAGGGATAGTATCCATTGCCCACCAGAATCCACATTTTCTGATTTGTGGATAGAGAAAGCACATAAGTTTTGATCACTTCAAGAAAGCACCTTTGATAAAGCAGTGCTGTTACACACACAATCTGATTTCAGGCCCACATCACATGTTCTCCAAATTGTTCAGTTATAAATCACTTACATGCAGTCTTGATGTTGTGGTTCTTCCCACATTCAGCAGGCAGACAGGCAGAATGAAGAGCTTCACTGGGCCTTGCGTAACCTGGAAAACGAACATGCAGAACTCCGCCTGAGAATCAATGCCTTGCAAGAGGACAACAAGCTTAAAGCAGAACATATCAGTGCTATAGAAGGTATAATGCGGAGAGGGAGTATGAGGGTCAGTCCCTGAAATGAATGGCAGATATACCTTAAAAAAAAAAAACACTTTCAAATAACATGTTCTTAAAGGCAAGCACAGACATACAGAAAAGAAACTTTATTTAAGTGTATTGCACATCTCAGCTTGCAGAGAGAGCCTTGATTTTCAAAAGAGCTGCTGGAGTAAATAGTTTCCAGCTAGATTAAAGGCATTTCAGAGAAGCTGAATTACTATCCTAGAAGAAAGGATGAAATGAGAGACCTGAAAAAAAGATCAGCCCTCAGCTTTGATAAAGACACTTGCATCCTTTGGCAAATCTATCAAACAGCAATAACGCAAGCCCACTCTCACATGAGCGGTGAGGCAGAAGCCATTACTATTTTGAAGCGCTGCATAGCGATGGATATTAGTGTATAAATAAATGTTGATAGTGACTTTATTTGCCATTTCAGATAGAGGCAATGAAATTCACACAAACTTGACATGACAAATTCTTTGATACAATTAATAAACAGTAAATGGATGACAGTCCTATTTTCATAACATGTTAAAGTCTCACTCAAACATGCTTAAAATGATAGAATGCAAGAAGTACTAGAAGAAGCAATCATAAACACAGTTAACATCTAAGAATCATATTTCTTCGGAGATTAGAGTTCAGTAGCCTCCCAACAATGTTAATTCCACTTTGCAAATTTGAAGAAAGCCAAATTTCTCTTACTTGCATAAAAGATACACAGAGTTTTGCATCAATATTGATTTGTTTGTTTGTTTTAATTTCAGGTAAATTACAAAGAGAACAAAAACAGAAGATAAACTTGGAGGAAACAATTAGCCATTTGCATAGTAAGTCATACTCAGAAGCGCAAAGTAAAGAGATCCAGCATTTTTAAATTATTGAGTATAGCACTGCTCAGCCTTACCTTGCACAGCATCTTTAGTATAGACTTTATCCCAAGTGCCTCACTGTATTAAATGGGCAAAGCAGCAAATATTTTTCAGTTTTTCCAAATACTGGTACTGGAAACCTTGCACTTCCTGTACTCTTTGGGAATATGGATCAGGTCAGGAATTGCCAAGGAAGGGAGAAAAGCCACCAGCCCAAGGAAACTGCTTATTCTGAAAAAGTCTTCCACTTTCTACCTGCTTTAGTTTAGATAAAGAGTCTCAAAACATGGAAGGTTTAGATTAAGGAGGAAGGGAGATAAAACACATCAAATAGAAGAGATTTTCGGGGTGCTTCTGATGATAACAGTGACCTTTTACATTCACAGATTTGTTACAGAACCAGAGCAATGAACAGAAAACTCCAGAAGTGATGGTTCAAAGGAAAGGTCAGCAAACTTTGTAACTCCGATCTAGAACAGCAATTACTCCTCTAACTGCACACAAAGACATTACAAGTGACTCTAGAAGAACTCTGTATCTGTTTAGCATAAAGTTTGGGTTGTCTTTTTCTTTTTGTTTCTTAATTGCACATAGCAGGTTATTATATCCTGCTAGCTAACATTAAAATGCAAGTGTATTTATGATGGCAAATATTTTGAAAAAATAAATTGATTCCATTTCAAGTTCTGCTTCAGTTGATATACTTTGTTTTTTTTGAAGAAAATATATTTGAGATGGCTATTACAGCTGAGATAAAGAAAGTAATACAAGAAGTTTTAACTTTTCTTCTCCCCATTTCTAGCAACTGCTTAGAAATATTCCTCTCAAAAATGATCAATTTGTATCCATAGCAGAGCACTATGATAACTAATCCAGCTCCTGTGGCCTCTTCTATGCTGTAGTATGCAAATATTATCTCAAAAGTGTCCTGAGTTTGTGTGTGAGAGAGAGAGAGAGCGCGTGCCTGGATCTGTTTCTCATCAAAAGCCTGTTTTTCTAGATCAGGTTCTCACCACGCAGACCCCACCTCTCACTCCTACCACAAAAAAACAAAGTGCTCTGTTAGAGCAGCCAGAGAAGGAAGGAGAAGAAATTCTGAAAGATGAGATGCAGAAAAAGACATCCCAACTTACAGCAAAGGAAAATGAGGTGAGGAAGTCACTGAAATCACAGATAAAATTAAATTATCTAGTTAGGGAATGTGCTGCTAGTGTAAGTACTCCAAGAATCAAAAACATGAAATCTCCTAAAAATAACCATACCTGCACATTGTATCCAATACTTATATGGTCTGTCTTCCCTAGATTTTTATTCCAGTACCAACCTCAGCTAAACCCCAGACACAGCATCTGTGAGTAAGGCCAAGACACTCTGCATCCTTGAAAAGAAGGCACTGTTTCAGAAGCTGCTATGAAGCCCTCTAGAGAGAAATCCATCTTTGTTCTCAGAGGCCAAAGAGCCTCAACAGCCTTGCAGGGAAAAGCCAGTTACTTTGCTTCAACAGCTGAAGTGTGGCCCTAGCGCAAAGGGAGAACAGAAGAAAAGGCTTACAAATAACAGAACAGCCTACTAACAAAAGCAATACCCATACAACTGGGCTACAAGAAACTTCAAAAATTTCTGATCTCATGTGCTTTTTCTCATCTGAGAAACTGGAAGCACAAACTGCACCCTCTGCCCAGACAGCAGTCCCACAAAATTTTTACAGCAGTACTTAGATAGCAGGGAATTATAAAACAAGGATTTATATCTTACCACAGCAGAGCTTAGAGTCACTCAGGAGAACAACTTGTCCTACTAACCCAGCCACAGTGAGTGCACCAGAGCACCAGCTGTTACTCAGCATCAGCTGTTGAAGGGGGTGTGCAAATCACAATCACAGGAAAAAGAAACAGCTGTGAAAGGGCCTAGCCACCAGGTCTCCCCTTGCAGCAGCCACTGAGGGTTCTCCCACTACAGCAGGGCTCAGGGAAGCCCGCATCTCCCTCAGCAGGTCTTGCAATTCACATGTGAGTTTCCAGGAAGGCACAGGCCTTCATGTCTTGCTCATGCCACACGGCTGAATCTGCAAGACCTCTGGGCTTTGGGGCTGTGCAGCATGACCGAGGTGCCTGCACCTCGCATGCCCCACAGCATGGGAGGGCCAAAGGACTCTGCAAGTGTTTGCAAAGTCAGTGAAATTCAGAATGAGTGTAGGAATGAAACCCTGCTGCAGGTTTACAGTCTACTTCCTCCCATTCTGCACACAAGAATGCTATTTGTGCTCAGAAAAAAATAGCTATTGCTTCTTTCTCCCATGTGATTTGAATGCTGCTGAAAGATGCCAGCAAAACAGTATTGGCCATGGGACGCTAACAGAGGGGCAACTGCCTTTTATCACCATGTTCCCAATAATACTATACTCTGTTCTGTCCTACATGACAGAGGTAATAGAAGCAAAATCCCTCATCCTTACAGCACCAATGCACTAGGATGTGAAGCTCTGCAACCACTGCATGAGATGTGGCAATCTCAGTGCATTCAAAATGAACAGGATCAATCTTCCTAACAATCATTTCCTTTGTTTCCAGTGCACAGAGCTGCGTTTGGAGCTGGAGGCCCTCAGCGACGAGTACCGCTCCTGCCTGACCAAATTACGCCAATGCCGAGATGAGCTTAATCAATTCCATAGCAAACAGTCAAAAGTAGGAGAAGTTCCTTTCTCTGGGTTCCACTCACCACTGCAAATAGTGCAAGTCCCTTCAGACTGCAGCTGCAGATGGGTCTGGGAAAAATTCTCTCTCATTTATTTGGGCAGTGCAGAAAGATGAATGAATGTCTATTGGAGATGGAAAGTTTCTTCTGCCTACCCCTTTTGCAGTAACACTTACTTCTCTTTTTCAGAGGCAGCATGGTAACTGGATCCCTCTCCTAGTGCTGGCAATAGCAATGGTCATAGCAGCTTTCCTAGTAAGTTATGCATCATAAAGAACCTTTACAATTACCTCACTTCAGGAACTGACTTCTGCTTTAAAAACAACAGCAACAAGCCCTTACTGCAATATACATGCCACTGTTTTTATACTTGTTTGGTTTATATTTTGAGCTGGTCTCACTCCAAACGAACTCCCATGGTTCTAATAAATGCTGTGAGATCATTCCTCCCTCTTTGCTGGTTTGTTTATTCTTTTTTTCAATTGAAGGTTGCATTACCCAGTTTCAGGCTGTACTGATGGGCAACAGCCACTTAAATTGCCTCTTTGAGGACTGAGTGGGACAGGAAGGACAGGTCACAAGGAGACTCAGCATCTCATGCATTTAAGAACCACATTCCCTGTTTTTCATGCCTAGGCAGCTAAAACATTTGTCCAAGCCTTCAAACCTTTCTCACCTTCTACAGCAATTGGTGTAGCTGGGTTTTTTGCCAGCTCCCTAGCTATGCTGTGCTCTACACAAAATACTCATTTGTGTCAAAGGGCTGCAAAAGAGAATATACAATTTCCTTCCACCCCTCTTTTTTCCCCTCCCTGTGCAGAAGATATTCAACACTGGATGAGCTCTACTGGTGTCTGAAAAACAGAGCAAATTCGGAGGCACTTTTTAACACACTCCTCAATCCCCCAAGTTTCCTGTATTCCTTTGTGTAGTCTCTCCTACCTCAAACATTCCCTTCTTAATCAGATTTACCTCCTTGCTCTTTCCAGCCTTTGTGGTGGCATCTCCATGGGCTTGTCTACTTCCCTTTCATTGTCAGCACCACATTAATTCAACAGTTATCATTTTTAAGCTCCTTCCAGAGGTGCGCTGTGCTGCTTTTATGACAGCACTGGCCCCTCATTCAGCATAAGCCCAGCTACAAGGAGGTGCGTAACACTACATCATACACATAATAACTGTTATATGGAGTCTACAACAAACTTCACATATCTAAAATAATGCAATGTTACAATTTTATTAACTTTCAATTGTTCACAATAAGTATTGATCGCAATTTTACAGAAGGTGAGGCACACAAATGGACTCAGTGGGGAAAAAAAGTACAGAAACCAACAGCTTCCAATGCCCTGCATTGGAATTCCCTCCGTGAAGTAATTCCCTCCATGAGCGAGTTGGGGAGGGGAGTGTCTGGAGTGCTGGTGCAAAAGGATAACTTAAAAAAAAAAAAAAGTCTAGTCGTGACCCAGACTGTAAAGCAACCGTACTCACACATATTCACAGACTGATCTTCTAGGAAGCGCAAGCGTTTAAATTGTAAATGGCCTAAGAGATCAGAGGCCCAAGATAGCTATGATTTATTCTTTGGTGCTTCAGTTTATGTTCAAGGGAGACTGAGATCTACAATTTCAAGGGCTTCCTGAGATAACTTCAGGGGGATGCTCACCATTCAGCTGGAAACTGTTTTTCTCACCTCAGTCCCTAATATAGGTGAGAAATGGATTAAGCACAAACTCAGTCTTATAAGGCCACTGCTGTAAGAGTAACCACCTCACTTGAAATGCAGAGATTTGCAAAATCATCCTGGGTACTGAAACTGTCCTTCAGGTTGCTGTACCAGGCATCCACCATCTCCTTCATCTCTGGATAAAGGTTTTCAGGGATGCTGAAGGAATAAATTTGGACTGCGAGATCTTCTCTTATCCTGCGGCAGGAGGCCTGGACAGTGAAAACTCTCAGCGGCATCAACGCCAAGCAGTTCTCAAAGCCATCCTCCACTGAGAAGGTGTAGGCCACCGGGTAGCCCAGGAGCACCCCAAAAATAGTGCAGAGGTTCCAGTCAGCAGAGCAAATCTCACTGGAAGATATGGGGCCTGCAGTAGCTTCTGCGGTCTTGAGGTGCGCCAGGAGAGTCGAGAGGTAGCCCGTGATAGTACGGGCTGCCGAGGCTCCACAGAGCTCCGGCTGCGCCCGGCCCACAGACACATCCAGGAAGGGCGCAGGCCGGGCCCGCAGCACGGCCTCGAGGCGTTGGGCCGCGCGCCCTGGGTGCAGCACCAGTACGCTGCCCGCCACGCTCAGCAGGTGCAGGCGGCCGGGGTCCAACCCGGCCTCCCGCAGCCGCCCCAGGTAGTCCCGCAACTGCTCAGCCTCCGCCGGCCCGCAGTCGTACAGCAAGGCTGGTTTCAGCCCCGCCGCCACCGCCAGCACCTCCCCAGCCAGCTGCAGGGCGCGGGCAGCCGCCAGCCGCCGCCGGCCCGCCTTCCCCAGCCCCCGCCGCGCCGCCAGCACCAGCCCCGGCACCGACAGCCCGCCACCCCCGGGGCCCGCTTCCTCCGTGCCCATCGCCGCCTCACGCCGGAGGAAAGCGGCCGCCGCGGCTCCTACCGCTTCCGGGGTGGAGCGTCCTTCCGCCGGCAGCACGGACGTGTGGGGCTGCCGCGCGCCTCCGCGCCGGGCTCGCGCGGGCTCCTAACGGCCGCCGCGCGCCTCGGGCCGGGCTCCTAACGGCCGCCGCCCGCCTCGGGCCGGGCTCGCGCGGGCTCCTAACGGCCGCCGCGCGCCTCGGGCCGGGCTCCTAACGGCCGCCGCCCGCCTCGGGCCGGGCTCGCGCGGGCTCCTAACGGCCGCCGGGCGCCTCGGGCCGGGCTCCTAACGGCCGCCGGCCGCCTCCGTGCCGGGCTCGCGCGGGCTCCTAACGGCCGCCGCGCGCCTCGGGCCGGGCTCCTAACGGCCGCCGGGCGCCTCCGCGCCGGGCTCGCGCGGGCTCCTAACGGCCGCCGGGCGCCTCCGCGCCGGGCTCCTAACGGCCGCCGGGCGCCTCGGGCCGGGCTCCTAACGGCCGCCGCGCGCCTCCGCGCCGGGCTCCTAACGGCCGCCGGGCGCCTCGGGCCGGGCTGCTAACGGCCGCCGCGCGCCTCGGGCCGGGCTCCTAACGGCCGCCGCGCGCCTCCGCGCCGGGCTCCTAACGGCCGCCGCGCGCCTCGGGCCGGGCTCCTAACGGCCGCCGCGCGCCTCGGGCCGGGCTCCTAACGGCCGCCGCGCGCCTCGGGCCGGGCTCGCGCGGGCTCCTAACGGCCGCCGCGCGCCTCGGGCCGGGCTCCTAACGGCCGCCGCCCGCCTCGGGCCGGGCTCGCGCGGGCTCCTAACGGCCGCCGCGCGCCTCGGGCCGGGCTCCTAACGGCCGCCGGCCGCCTCCGTGCCGGGCTCGCGCGGGCTCCTAACGGCCGCCGCGCGCCTCGGGCCGGGCTCCTAACGGCCGCCGGGCGCCTCCGCGCCGGGCTCGCGCGGGCTCCTAACGGCCGCCGGGCGCCTCCGCGCCGGGCTCCTAACGGCCGCCGGGCGCCTCGGGCCGGGCTCCTAACGGCCGCCGCGCGCCTCGGGCCGGGCTCCTAACGGCCGCCGCGCGCCTCCGCGCTGGGCTCCTAACGGCCGCCGGGCGCCTCCGCGCCGGGCTCGCGCGCCGGGCTCCTAACGGAGGCCGAGGAGGCTGCTCTCCCTGGAGCTGGAGCTCAGGGTTCACTCTCAGCTGCTGGGGCAGTGGGAGGGGAAGAAAAAAAGTGGGTACAAAGATGTTTTCAAGGCAGTTTTAATGGAGCACAGATTATTTTTTTCCCCCTATAACAATCAAGTATTTATATACATGTCAATACTGGATTTTAAAAAATATTAGTTAAAAATCTGATTTGTACATGTTGGTTGCTTAAGCAAAAAGCTAAAAACAGTAAACTACTTAAAGGAATAATACTTATAAAACTCTATTTGGACACTTCCAAAATAAAAAGTACTAATGACTGTTCAAAATTTAATCAGACCACCAGATTTACAGATTTAATTCAGGTTCAAGCAAGGCACCAGTTAAGAAATCTCTTCCTATATGTACAAGGAACCGGAGGGCAGAGTAGGGCCGCGGCGGCGGTCACTGTGCTGGGAGCGGCGTGGCCATGTGCAGCGCAGGGCCCTGCATGGGCCAGCCCTCCTGGTGGCTCTGCAGCAGGCGGTACAGCTGCTTCAGGTGGGCCACGATGTTGTCCTTGATATCGGGCGTAGAGATCTGCAGCCGCACGCTACCACTGTCAAAGGAACGCGTGAAGTCACCAGAAAACATTTCGTAGATCATCCGAGCCACAACGGGAATGACCTGTTCAAAAAATTAAGGCAGTTTTTTCAGCTGGTCACATAATACATGCTTGTTATTTTGCACCAGGAACACCCTGCAGTGGTCAAATTACTAGCAGATTGATTTCCACAGTAACCCGAATTGCAGTTCACAGACCAAAGCTATTCAGCATACCAGGAATACATATCATTTGCAGTTAGTGTGACACCAGCTTCCTATTTGGGCTTCTTGACATCATTAACCAAGACAGAGAAAAACATCTTATTTGTTATCTATGGGTGTAATTCTATGGAGCCCAGCAAGGCTGGCACATCTTATTTCACAGCCTTTGCTCATACCTGAACCACAATCAGCTTTCTCTCTCTAGGTTTTCCATCAGGCCATTCTTCCCCAAAACAGAAGTAGATTTCATATGGTGGCTGTTTCTCAATTTGTCCCTTCTGATGGGCAATCAGCTCTAAGAATAAACACAGAACGCTGCAGGGTTATCTCTCTTTCCGTTAGGAACACTTACCACACCCCAGCTTGTTACCCTTGTCCCAGATCTAAAAGGATCATGCAATCCTTCTCCAGAGCCACCTCTTACACATATAAAGAGTTATGGCTTATTTCTAAAATCCAGAAAGAACTTTCTTTAACAACGAGACCCACCAATATTTCAGTCTGTTAAATGAGTGTAAATTCACTTTCCTCCAATGTGCACCTGCTCTGTAGTCCACTGCAGTCAGGGAGAGCAGTGGCCACTGAACCACATTCCATGCACATGCAAACCGCTGATCCCTACTGCTGATCACCCAGTCTAATGGTGTTACGGAGAGCCAAGACCAGCATCCAAAGCTCTTTCCAGAAGCAAAAGTTACCTACCACTTAGGAACGTTTCCAGACAGAAGAGTTTGACTTTCTTTTGCCTCTCAATCAAATTTGGTGTAGTGGAGGAAGGCGCACATGGACCAGACCAGTACACCTTGCACTGGCAGAGTCGGACAGCATAGATGGCATGGCCACTGACCTCTAGGATCAGCCCCCTGTCCATAACATCTAGTAGTCGACTTGTGAAGATCTTTTGCTTTTCATTGGTGATTTGCTCTGTTCCTGGAAACTTGACTTGCTCCAAACTAATAGGCCCAAACAGCTCTTCCTGATCTGGCATTGGACCCAGCTCTCCGTAGAAAAGTCGGCATCCCTGTGGGTTGCTTACAGTCGTTGTGGGTCCAGTCTCCTTTCCTCGATATTCAAACTTGATTTCTAGGTCTGTCACTGACAGAGGAATTGTTAGTAAGACGTTTCCTGCACCTCAACACATATACTGCATGCATCAGTAGTGCAGAAGCATCATGCAATGTAAGCTAGAGTCTGAAAGAACATTTTAACTATACACAGTTCTGCATGCTAACAAGCAAACAATCAAGGGAAAAGCAAGGTTAAAAACCACTTGGTTTAAAAGCACAGTGAGACACTACAGCCATATACATACTTGGAAGAGAGCTGATCCAGAGCTCAGGGCTACTGAAGAAGTCATGCTGCAGGGCAGTTGGAGGCATTTCCATATCTAGAGGTTCATTCTTTGGCCACACAGCTTCAGGGCTACAGTTTTCTGCACTGGCTGGAGCCATTGGAGAATCTACAAAAAAAAAAAAAAAAAAAAAAAAAAAAAATCAATTCTTTGATAAAACAAGATTTGATTTCAAGGATGCACCAATTTACAAGGAAATAACTTCACTAATAGATGACAGCCTATGCTACCAACCATTGATATTAAGAAATGGAAAGGTCTCCTGAATAGGGACATGCTGAGATGGATTCAATTCTTCCTCTTCATCATCATCAAGATCATTATCTTTTTCATCCCATGGAGCTGAGCCGGTGGAACCTACAAGCAAGCACATGTTAGGGGAAGTCGCTCTGTGTGAAACACTGCAATGCATTTCCTGAAAAAGATACTGCAATTTTCATGTTGATTTTGCATATTATCAGATGTTGATTTGTATAAATATAAGTAAAAAAGGGGAAAATGTAATCTTTACAATATACTACCATCAGTTTTTTTTTCAAGCATGACGTTAGAGAGCTAAGGATCCAAATAAACTACCAGCAATGCTGGATTATTTGGCAGATAGCATGCAACCTTTAATTTGAGTACAGTTATGCTACGGTTCAAAGTCCTCTTAGCCGAGTTTGCATATTACACCATTTTCCGCTGCACACAAAGGTAGCTTAAGAGTTAATTCCTCAGCAGGAAAGGTAGATGACATTGGACAGATGCCTGCTCAGTTACCAGTATTGTGTCAGCAAGGCCCTCACCTGGATTAATGATTGATCCCTGGGACTGCGGGATATCGCAAACTTCATAAATTTTAACAGGATTCATGGGCACCTCCTTGGTGCCATCATACATCAAATTAAACTCCCGGCTTTTGTTAAGAGCACATCGGAGCTGGGCTTTCCACTTTGCAGGGTCTGGCTCATCAACTCCCTCCTGGTACTTTCCCGTTTCCACAGCCCATGCCTGGGGACAAAGTACACCGTGCTTAGTCCAGCTCTCTCAATATGCCAGCTTTTATCAGAAATCACGCTTTCAAACAAATTCACTGTAATATTCTTCTGTTGCAGAAGTCTCACCTCAGCTCTTCTGATAACAACAATGGAAGTTCCCTCTACAATCTTTTCCCATTCAAATGGGGGGGGGGGAGAGAAATGTAAATCCTAATTTCAGAGAACCATTAGCAGTTTTGAGCATGCATCTTTTTGCAAGTTAAGAAAGTGTAATTTACACAGGAATATGCACTGGATTTTTTCTAGGTGGCTTGGGTTGGATACCAAAAAGTCATTTTGGACAGGGAACCATATCTTGTGTAGAAATGGACTCAAAGTAGGATGGAAGAACAGCCACAGAGCTCACACCTGGCCCTCCTCTTCTTTCCCCCCAAAAATCAGACTATCAAGCCAAGATCCTTTCAAGGCAAGAGTACTCCTTCCTCAAAGGAGTACAAGAGCTATAATGAATCCCTTGGGAGTGATGGCAGGCATTAGAATTTAGTGGTAGAATCATGATTTTTCTTCTCTAGCTAAGATTTAGGTAACAGTACTTAGTGGTGTGATACTACAGACAAGCCAGCCACCACAACCTAAGCCCACTAGATGAAGTAAATAACAGCGACTTCATCTGCCACAATCTATGCAGTCAGACATCAAGTCTGGGCTCCGGTGGTCTGAAAGGGTTAAAGAACTAAATACCTTTTCAATGCAGTGCCAAGCTTGGCATTGAGATTTTCTGAGGTCAAAGAAAACAGGACAAAATGTGCCTGGAAACAGTCTGAAATGACTATCCAGCTTTCAGGCCAACAATTCAACCCTTTGTCCCTGTTTAATGGCCATTGTATAACCAAGCTTCTCTTACCTTACCTTAAATATAGTGTTTTCCTCTTCATGCTGAGGACTATGCCGAGTTGCATGCTTCCAGGGGATCTGAAATCGCTTTGCTTCTCGATTCAGCCAGATAAGGCCTGGATACATACCGCTATCTACCTGGGCTACCAGCCAGGGCTTCAAGCGAACTCTTCGTGGGTGCAATGCCATTGTCTACGAAAGACAAAGAGATAATAGTAGACAAACTGCTAAATTTTAGAGGCTGATTCTACCCCCCTCAAAAAAATATTATTTAATGAAAAAGGTTTATCAGCAATGTTACTATTGTTATTTTATTGCACGTCTAGAACACAAATTCAGATTTCACTAGATAACTGCTCTACCAGAAGCAACTACAAACGCATCACTAAGTAAGCACCGTAATCGTTACAAGAACGACTCGCTCAAATATTAAAGCACTCAGAGATGGTGTATTATTTGTGTTAACTGAGCACATGCAGGGATTAGCCCCAATCAAAACAGCGCTGTAAATGC
This sequence comes from Rhea pennata, assembly GCF_028389875.1. Classification (NCBI taxonomy): domain Eukaryota; kingdom Metazoa; phylum Chordata; class Aves; order Rheiformes; family Rheidae; genus Rhea; species Rhea pennata. The sequence goes on from NC_084687.1 coordinate 6,968,840, forward strand.
TGTGCAGGAGATAAAGCCACAAACAAGCCACAGCAAGAACAGACATTAGAATTTCAAAAGCCTCCGCATACACTTTAGTAAACTGAACTATCTGATCTAATTTCTCTTGAGTCATGTAAGAGTTACATCCAGAAGCAGAAAGGCTAACGTGCCACAGAGAGTTTTACCCTTCTGTCCCAGTGAGGTAATAGGGGAATCTTCAGGCTGAACTGGAGGGGAGCATTTTATCATATGGAGACACAGTTTCATCCAAAAGTCATTTCATGACTTTTTCATGAATGTTTTGAATGCTACTACATACTGTAATCATTTGCAAACATCAGTGTAAAATGTTGACCCATAGTAACTAGGATGTTTGTCCAGAAGGGCATGAACTGCAAGTGCACACTCATGCTAAAAAATCAAGTAAAATTGACTAGTGTTTAGCTGGGTTTTTTTTAACAGCATCAGTTAACTATCAAAGTTGTTGTTGTGTAAGTAGTCCTATGTTGCTACTACATCTGCAACCATCAGTATCTTCCTTGTTCACTACATGTACAAAGCTAAAGAAAAAAATAAATGCTTGCCCCTATGCAAGAAGAGGCTATATTTGGTATTTTTACATGTTTTTTTATTTTTATACTACACAAATGCTCAGAAAGCACATTTCACATATTAGTTCATAAATCTTAAAACAGAAGTGAAAAATGGCAAATAGTCCCATTGATAAAACTAGATACAGGATAAATAAAACCTTTGCCATAAGCCCTAAATATTTCTATAGGAGTTGAAAAATATGTCTAGCAGCAGAGATAAGAGAGCTTAAAAAAAAAGAAAAAAAGGAAAAAGAAAAATCCTATCCAAGAACTAATCTAGGAACAGATTTTATTTGTTCAAATACCTTAAGATCCAATTTAAATGCAAGTGATCACAGAATATTAATCTGAACACAACTTTTATTATCCATTAACCAAACAAAAAAAGTTCAGATTTAATTGGAAATCATGTTTAAATACTAGTTTGAAAGTGTGTTTTGTCAAGGATCCTGGCACGATAGACTGCTTCCAAGGAGCTAAAAAGGATCAGAAAAGAATTGTCAAAATTATTTTTATGCTTCTGAAATTGCTGTATCAGCTAGCCATGTCTGCAAATCCTATCAAAATTAAAATTTTAATAATGTTTGCAAGGGTTCAAAGTCCAGGTTAATCCTGGACAAAATGTATTTAGAAATGAGGAAAAAAGAAAGACATGTTTTTCCCTTCCAAAGGGGAATTCTCACTGTAACAAGTCCTAAATAAAGTTTAATTCCACAACCTCTTTTGCACTCTTCTAACTTTACTGCAAGCAGTCTCCCCTTCTGATAACACATACTGGGCGCGCACACACACACACACACACACACACACACACACGTGAAAGATCCAGATTAAATACAAACCCAGACCTCAGTGAGAAAATATTCATGCCTCCAGAACAAAATAAATTCAGTCACCTGGACAGTGCACTATGCCTTATTAGTTTCAAAGGGTCTATTAGATCAGAGACAACGTGTATCAATACAAGACATTACAATGCTTTATGACCTTTTATCACCAATGACTTATTGACATAATAACAGAGAGCAGATCAACTTGAATCTCATTGCTCAGCTCAAACAGTGAGTCAACCTCTTTTACAACTTCCAACTTCGATCTGGAGGGGTCCACCAAAAACTGCTCAAGCTCTCCAAAAGCAGCAGGGACGCGCTTAAGGAGCGCCTGCACAGGTTAACGGGGTTTGCTGACAGAGGCCTGGCCCTGGATGTACACCAACAGGAATCCCCCAGTTCCCTTACGCCAGCTTTAATGTCTGGTGCACAGGGGTAGTTCATACATCCCTGCACTGCTAATACATCCCTCCAGCATCGTGAGTATTCAGTGCACTTTCAGTTTTAACTAACCCAGATGTTTTCCCTTGGATGGGAGACATTTGCCCAGCAAAAACAACTCAGGCAAGCTCAGGAACACACAGACATCCCTGCAGCCACTGCTCCGAGTGCAGCGGGTGAGTGACAAAGGTCAGGAACGCCCCGTCGGCTGGTGCCGTATCCATGCATTCGGCACGGACGCCAGCCAGCGTATGTGCTGCTTAATTCAATAGGCACAGTACACCAGGAAAACACTATCCGAAAGTGAAAGCCTGTCTAACTTTTACCGGAAAGAGGGACTTGCTAAGGCTCTGAATACACGAGCAATAAACCTAAATGCACTAGAGCACACACAAAGTGCAGCTCCCCAGTGATGTCCACATCAGCCTGCTGCCAGCAGCAGTATCCCAGGCCTGGAGCGAGGAGATGCACTGCATCTTCATGCCCTTCGGCCAGCTTGTGTGCTCACAGCAGAGACTCTCAGAGCGCCGCTCCACAAGACGGAGGCCGCAAACCCCCACTTTCGCCCCAGCCTCAAGCAGGATTTGGCGCTCCAACAAACTGCATCCTGATGGATGGGGAGCTACAACACAAGCATTAAAATGATACCAAAGACAGCTGACCCAATTTGGTTCTCTCCTGTAGGCGCTCAGATCCTTACCATATTTTTGTGGCATAGGTTTCCTGATCTCAAATGCTTTCAGTCTCAGCTTACACAGCCAAGAACATTCAGCCCTCCTTTTCCACCTCAGTCAGGGACCCTCTAAGAAACTAAAGAAGGGTGGCAGCTTTCTCCAGGTTAATCTCTACGATACCACAGCCTGTCACCTCCTTCCTTGTTGTTACTTACAATTTAATCACATTAACATATACTTAGTGGATTTTCATTCATTTTTTTTTTTCCAAAGGCGAGTTGCTCAACTCTTAACATCAGTATTCCTTGTCTGCACAGAGAAACAGGCTGAGTTTTCATCCACTTATCTAACATCTAATCACCTCCCTCCACCTGGAATCTGTAGCTCCTGCATTTCAGAGATTTACACATCACCGTCCCAAAACTGTGCTCCTGATTGCTTCACAAGAGCCCAGGATCCCCTGCCCTGCGCGGGGCAGGGAACCTGCTTTAAACGCAATTAACCCTCCTACTTCACAGCTCCTCGGGCCCAGCCCAGCAAGCGCAGCCATCTGCCAGGCCAGGATGGCCCATCAACTTGAAAGGGCCCCGGCTCCGTCCTGGGAATTCGGCTGCTCAAGGTGGCAACAGCTGCGCTACCCAAATAGCTCTTGGCAGCTTGTAGGGGGCAAATACCACCCCTGGCCTAAATACAGGCCTCCATTTACGCCAACTTGAAAGACGTAGCCTAAGGCTAACGACCAGGTAAGCCATGTGAACAGATGGGAAAGGAGTGCAATAAATACGTTTTCAGCGTTTTATCCTCCCGACTGCCTTCGGATGTGGCTAATTCCCTGTTCTGCCACCGCCTCCCTTTTCAGGCCGGGATTCGCACGCTCCTGAAGACACTAAACCAAAGCTCTGGCTTCCTTCTGATTTCCTGCAAGGAAAGTTTTTTGCACTAACTCTAAGCAAACCAAGCTCTCGTCCTGAAGTTTGTTTTCTGTTCCGCATCAGACTCCCACCCTCCTGCCACAGAAACCCTGCAACGCGGGGTCCAAGGAGAAACGGAGCTTTCCGGCAGGAGCGACTCACGATTTTCCGCAGGGAAACGAGATACCGGCCCCAGCGAAGCGGGCTTCGGGGGCGAGCTGAGCGCCAGCCCGGCCGCCCCCCGCGCCCTGACAGCTCTCCCGGGCTGCGCAGGGAAGCAGCAGCCCCGCGGCTTCTTCCTAGAGGCCGAGAGGGGCCTTTCTGCAAAAACCGCCGCAGCCATTTCCTCGCCGCTGCCGGCCCGCAGCGGTGTCACAACCCGCCCCGTCCTCAGCCCCGCTCCCACGCTCCGCGGCCGCCAGCGCGCAACTTACCCCTGTGGCGTGGCGTGGCGCGGGGGGCGCGGAGCCCGGGCCGGGGCGCGCACACTCACCGCGCCGCTCCGCCCTCACCTGCCCAGGTGCGCGGGGCGCAGCCGCGCCGCCGCCCGCGCCGCTCCGCCCACGCCCGCGGGGGCCGCTCCGCGCCCGCGCGCCGCTGCCGCGGCAGCAGCACCCCGCGCCCGCGGCTCTGCGGGCAAACGAGGCACGACCCCCTTCCCCCGCCACTGCCGCATTTTCCCTTTTCCACAAAAAATACCCCCTCCTTTTGAAAAAACAACTTTTCCAAGTCTAAAGCCATACTTGCGGCCTCGCACATCCAGAGCGCTGAACAAAGACAACCCTTAAGTCAGGTGTGATTAAGGCACAACCACAAGCTTTTTTGTTTGTTTGTTTGTTTGTTTCCCCAGAAAGCTGTAGAAAAACCGCTCCTCTGCTGCTCGCACCGCAGCTCCATCCACGCTCACAAACCTACCTTTAGCTGCCGCGGTGCCCCGCTGCATTTCCTCGCTCCTGCAGCACGTTTGAGCCTTCCACCGAGGTCTCAGCGAATCCTCGCTTAATTTCTTTTCCTCGTAGGTGGGGAACAGTGACTCAGTAGTGAATCTTGGTTTCAAGGGATCGCATAATATTTACTCTTCAGTTTCAATTCACATGAAAAAAGCAGGAAATTCCCTTCTTCTTCCCCTCCTAAAGGCTCATAGTGCTGATTCCTGCTGCTGGAGAGCCTGCCTAACACTGAAAGCTTAACCCTCTACCTTAAAAGTTTTGAAAATTTTCAAAATCTAACTAAAAATGTGTAATTTTGCACTTTTTTGAGATGTTTATCTTATAAGATGCCAAAGCACAAGATAAATATTTCAAACTTCATTCACCGCTGAAATGTCGCTGCTCTGAGATGATATGTAGTAATAGTTTGTCAGCACATGAGTAGATAGATCTCTGTGGAAATAAAAAGCAATAGGCAAAGCTCAAAGGGTAGGATTCTTCATTCTAGGATAGCACTGCACTGCAAATTTTAGATTTTTTTCTATCTGTTGTTTTCTGCTTAGAAACTTAGGGAGAACAGCTCTTGTAATAATATCCCATACCATGCGGTTATTCCCAGCATATGAAAGTGTGCAATATTCAGCTAATTTAGTGATGAGTTGACAAGAGATGGACAGAGAAATGTTGGGCTGAACAACTCAACCAAAATATTAAAGATATTTGATCTATCCTCAATCTTTTCTGCATCCCTTTTTTGCTCCTTCAAACTAGTGTGAAGCGTTTGCCAGTGCCACTGCATCTCTCTAAGATATTTTCTGGGAGTTTCCTCTACCTTGGAAGCCTAGTAATGGGTAATTTTTTTTTTTTTACAGGAAGAAGAGGAGGCAGTGCAAATAGGAAGAATGCAGGTACATCTGCAGGAGAAAGGGTGTTGCTCCCTTCCCCACTTAGGCAGGTATGGAAATGGGTCAGCACAAAAATTGCCATACATCCTCCTTGCATTCCTCACAGCCACATGTCTGTCCTGCCTGGCGTCTAGTAAATTTAGGGAAGTTTCAGACCTGCTTTCATCTGCAGTCTGGTATGCCAGACTCAGTGCACCTGAGAAAGCAGACACCAACGGGAATACTGCACGCGCCCTTCAGCCACACACCTCACTCTGCTGCAGAGTTTTTTCTCTTTCCAGGCCTGCTCAAAGGAGCCACCAAAAGTGGTCTCAGAGCAGACAAGGGCCAGTGTGTTTGAAGTAATGGAACAAGGCAGCAAGGTGACTAGGGGCGGCCACCTGAGCACACTCTGAGGACTGGTCTCCCCCCTGCTTTTGTTGTGTCCTGGGGCTCTGAAGCTGGGCAGCTGTGCCTGCTGCGGCACCTTGCCTTGACTGTCATGCAGATGCCAAACAAATGAGTCTTCCCATCCCTCTGCAGTTTTTTTTCTTGAATTTCTACTAGCCTTTGCTAAAGCGTGTGGCAGCATGTTCTGTTAGTGAACTGACAGGAAATGAGCTGTCTAGTTTTCCACACTCTTGGCTGGGAAACTCTACAGCTTCTGAGCTGCATTGGTTGTAATGTAGGGATAGCTCATTAGGCAGGACATGTAATCAGATGTTACCTGTTTGCAACTCTGTCACCCAGTTTTCATTCTGGCATAATAGTTCTTCAGTCTGTGTCATTTTATACAGCACTGATCCTAAACTTTCAGGTAGCCAAAGAGCACCAATTTCTTTATTTAGTGTTTTATAGAAATTATTATATTTAGTTACTTCAATTTACCTCTACCTTCATCTTTTTTTCAAATAGTATGGAGAAATCCTGTAGCTGATAGACTGTGCTCCATAAACCAATATCCTAATGACTGGAGACAACAGCTCTGTCAATACGCAGTCTGTAGAGCATTTTTTTTTTTGTACAATGAAACTTGTATGCAGAGGAATTTCCATACCAGGAGCTACAAGTTTAATTTACTTCAGTGCCAAATAAACATCACTACATTTATTAAAGGGATTGTATGTCACGATACCTACAATAGCATAGGTCAGACTCTGTAACCCAGGAGATCTCTTTCAGTCCTTTGTTCCTAGCTGGAAAAGATCCTAGTAATCAAAACAAAGAGGAACCATTTTCTCTCCTGGGAACAGATCACTAAGTTCCCATACGGCAAAACAAAATTATGCAATGAGGCAACATAACGTCCTGGGCATGTGGAGTCTTGTGCTCACAGCACTCACGTTTCAGCAGGCAGCTCTGCACAGGAGAGCGGTGTGAAATGGTGGAGAGCTTCACATCAACACTTGTGAGGTTCCCCGATCTGTGTTGGAGTAAAAAGATCTGATCCTTCCCACCTGTATCTCTGCAAAAGAAAAGTACCTCTAGTTTCCCTAGAACTACGTTCACAACCCAAGTATAGAACCCATGCCCTTTCTGATATTAACCAAGATCAATGAAGAAACATATCAGCTGAGGAGTTAGAAAGCTGTCATTTACATGATACACATAATGAGCATGGGGATGATCCGTAGGTATGATACACTGAATGACAATGGGGAAATAGAGAATGCAACACAAACAGTTTATAGATATCACAGTGACTATGGTTTCCAGACTTCCTTCTAGTAGTTCTAGCTAAAAGGCACACATTGGGGGATAGATCCAATACACTTTTTCCTTGATCAGCCCTCCACCTACTCCACTAGAGACATAAATTAATTCAGATTCAGGGCTTGAAGTTTATGCCTAAAGCATTTGTAGAAGAAAGGCTTAAATTTATTAAGCCTATTACATTCTTTTAGGTACAGGAGTAGACAAACAGGATTCCTCTGCACCATCAAGCCAAAAAACGCACCTTTTTACAGAAAGCAAGCATCTTTAGGCTTTCTAGTAACTCCACTAGTCTCTCTCCTCTCTTTCTACACTTCTGCTGCCCTGCCTGTCATCTTTCCTTCTTGGAGGCTCTTGACTGAATCCCTGCATTGCTTGGCCACCCTCACATGTGAAGAGCCATAAAAATGTAAAGTCAGGCTACGCTTCTGCAAACATGAATATATATGTAATACCACTGAAGGGTTACTCACATGCATGAGTGGACTCTGAATAGGACTTGTTCTTATTGTAGAAACCAGATACTTCTGCAGCAGCAAGTGCTAGATTGATTCCTGACCTGGGTTTCTCCATATTATAAATTCTTCTTTCTAAACCAATCTGTTGCTAAAAGGAGCAATTTAAACCCTTAGGGCCCTTAGTGTTATTATAATGGGGAGCCTATTGCTTCCTATTAATACTGCTCTAATCTTCTTAGATGAAGAATCCTATCTGCAAGTCAGGCTGGCTCAAGCACATTTATAGCTACAGGTCATTTCTTTGCAGCTGACACAGAAAGATGGTTGGATTCAGAACACCTGGCATAATATGTATAAAGGTTGATAGTGCCAATAAGCAAGAAAAAGAAGAGGTATGGTGTTGCCAGGGACAGGAGTGTGGTTTATAGCAGTATGTGGTTATAGGCAGCCTAGTGTCAGGTTCTTTGATAAACTGATAGAAGAGGCTTTTATTAGAAGTGTAGTTGGTATTTATATTAAAAATTATAAGGAATAGTTTTTTTCTTTTTTTTTCCTTTACTGTCTTAGATACAAATTGTTTTATAGCAGAATAATATGAGTGTAGCAAGTATTTCAAGGAGATAAGATAAGGGAGGAAGGAAAGCTCAATACTTATAAAAAAAAAACTATAGTGAAATAAGACCTTTACAAAACTATACATGAGAAATTCAAAAATGAGTTATAAAAGTGAGAGATGCATACATTTAGCTCTGTGTACTTGTTTTTCTAAATTAACTGCTATAGTGTCAGGCATCTAGCATGTATTCAGGTTAACTTGATGTATTAGTAGTTCTATTAATGTTATCAGATGTCTTCTCAGGTGAGCAGAGTTAGAATTTTGATTGAAAATCCATATATGACTGTTAGTAGGAATTGTTTACTAATATACCTTCTTTCACTGAAAAGTTGCAGTGCCCCCACAAATTGCTAATATATACTGAGATTTGAAAGCTAATGTCTAAGAGTTCACTTATGATCACTTTTTTCTAGAAAAAGCACAGAATCAAGTGAGTGAGATTAGGTCACACATAAAGGGAATTTCTTTAACATGAAGAGTCTCCATGGAGTCTACTTCTAAATAACTGCTGCTCAGAACATCTGAAGGTCTCTGTGACTAATAAGTGGGAATCTCCTAATGATCTTAGTTATTTTTATGCAGGTCTGATACCACATGTTGCACTGCCTTAATGAAGGGAAGCACTCTAGGATCACCAAGCGAGCTTACAGAACTGTAGAGGTGAGTAGAGCCTGCAGGAGAGAAGGAGGAAGAATGAAGTGAAAGCCCCCCTCAAAAAAAGCAAAATAGCAAGATACAGCATCAACACCAGAGAAACAAAGGCAAGAAACTGCAGGAAGAAAAAGAACAAAAAGAAAGCAACTAAAGGTGACAAAAGGACAGTACCAGCAAAGGATTTTGAGTTTTCTTTTTTGTTCCTTTTCCTTTTTTATTTCTCTTCTGCTTTACTGATCAAAATGGGACAGCAGTTCACCAATGCCGAAGGGGAACAAACAGAAATCGATGTTGCTGAATTGCAGGAATGGTATAAGAAATTTGTGGTGGAATGTCCCAGTGGGACTCTGTTCATGCATGAATTCAAGCGCTTCTTTGGAGTCCAGGATAATCGCGAAGCTGCAGAGTATATTGAAAACATGTTCAGAGCTTTTGATAAGAACGGGGTAAGTGGCAAGGAGTTGTTGCAATGATTTTGCCAATAACCAGCACTCTCTACCTTCTGCAATTTGGAGATGCTTTGGAGCAGTTTCCACTCTTATTATGTTTAATGAGATAAAGGCAAGGAATCTGCCAGGGCTATATTGCAGTTGCATCACTTCTTGCAATGCAAGAGCTGACTGAAAGCGTGCTCTTTGGGTTCAAAATGCACTTGGAAATGAACAGCGGGGGATACAGCAGTGAGGCTGGTGAGATCCTGCACTGTGTTGCAGTCTCCTTCCTTACACAAGAAGCACATACTGCACCCATCTTTATGGCATGGTGTGGATTTATCTCCTCATAAATCTGTATGCGAATTAAGGACAGAATGTCCTTCTTCAAGTGCCTAAGGATGGATTAAAAGGTTTAAACTTGGGCAGCCACACTTCTGAGACAGTATTGCTGGAAGATCTTCAAATAGCGAAGGTTACTAACAGAAAAAATATTTATCTGTTCTGATACAGGAGAAATTACAGTGGAGGGAAGTCCTACTTGGACTTGATATACAGTGGAGGAAATGTGTATGTACCTTACGAACAGGTAGCCTGTAACAAAATATTGATTTTAGCTACTCAGAAGCTAAGGAATGCTGAATAATTGAATGCTGAAGGAAATGCCGATATTTTGGTCTTGATTCTCTTAGCTGTATTTGTCATCAGATGCCTGAGAAGTGAGCTTCTTGGTTCTGCAGCAGTTTATACTTACTCATGCACTGGTGTGAGTGATAGCATAATAATAGCGTGTAATATTTCAGATACTCAAATCAACATAAGGCGGCTGTCTTTCTCCTATTGAAATAGGTAGGTGATGTTTGCCAAACTGTTAGATTTTTCAGATGCTCTTGATCATATTTGAGGTATGTGCTTGTTTGTCTATCCACATAGGAAAAGGGGAGACAAGTATTAGATATTGCGTGTATTAGACAAAACAATTTCTATCAAGTTTTCTTTGAAACCAGTGGCAAAATTTCACTGTGGTAGTAGTAAAAGTCAGTTTGTGAGAGATGATTATTAAAAAGCTACAGAAAAGATAGACAGATAAAACTTGTCTCAGAATTTGAACTGGGCAAAACCTGAGCTCCTGCAAAAAGCATAGATCCAAACCGCATAATGAAATTCATGTAGAAAAGGATTCCTGCAGAAGTGTCCTGGTCTCTATGGCCTGCTGTAGCCAGGCAAAATATGCTTATCCATGCAATACAGGTAGTTTTTTCTAATAGCAATAAACAGTGTGTGTTACAGGAGGAAGTCTCAGCTTAAAGAAGTTTCTCTAATGACTGAGCCCCCTCCTCCTTTTTTTTTAATAGGGACAGGATACTTGCATGTATGCTAAAATTAAGTGCATTAAATTAGCTGTAGCTTTATGCATTTGCTAAATAGGCCTATGGTATATAATTAGTTAAAATGGGCCTAACGATCAATTTTCAGGGCGTAGTGATCTAAGGATTATTAGTGCTAAGGTAAGGACATCAGAACAAATGCATTCTAAATTATCTTTTTTGTTTCCTAAGTCCAGTAGTAGCAATTTTTGTTCCAAAGTATTACACAGTATTTAAGTGCCCAGTGACAAAGCAGCCAGCGGAGGACGTGCATAGACTGGATTTTTCAAAGGCCAGTTTTGCAAACTAGGTTGGGACTGCTCAAAGGTGACATGCGCTGTTGAGCACCTGGTCTTTGGGACTGGTGCTGAGCTGCATGAGGGCCATCTGCTGGAGGCTGCTGAAGGAACTATGAATATTTCTAAAGCATTTTAAAAAAGAGTTTCAGGAGGCTAAACACTTGACATAAATCTTAATGCAAGTGCTCTTGCTGCTTCCTTCTGAACAGTTACATTTTCACTGTTGTCACCATCTTCCTCAGATAAATCAAGATCAATCAAGGGTGAAGCACAGAAGAAGCAGCAGTGCTTGAGTGTTAGTCTTGCAGGTGAAGCAGCTAAAGTCTCTCAGAATGGTGACCCCTTCCAGTAAAGTCAGCACTTCCTGCGCTCAATGATCCTCTCCTGCCTCTCCGTCATCCATGTGATCTGTATTGTCCCAGTGCATTTATATTTGTATACATAGTGTATTTCTGGAGTCCTAGCAAGTGTCCCCCCTTATAGTGGTATGGGAAACTTGCTTATTATCTGTTCTTACACTTTTTCAGGTGCTCATCCTGGGGTGGGGGTGGGGGGGAGGAGGGACATGCTGAGGGGCATGACTGTACGTACAAATATTCTGGGAAATGCACAAGTCTTCTATAAATGTAAAGTGGGAAATAAATAGCTGTTTTTCATCCCTCTTTCACAGGCAGTTTTCTGTCAACTGTGTGGTTAATTGCCATTAAGACTGTCTCTTCTTTTCCTACAGGATAACACCATTGACTTTCTGGAATATGTGGCTGCTCTAAACCTTGTTTTACGAGGAAAACTGGAACATAAACTGAGGTGGACATTCAAAGTATATGACAAGGATGGGAATGGCTGCATAGATAAACTTGAGCTGCTAGAAATTGTTGAGGTAAGTGGGTATTGCCTAATTACTTATATTTAATCATTCTCTGGCAACATAATGATACACATAATTCATGCAATGCATATAGTGATAATCCACTATGTCAAAGCAGCTGTGGGTAGTGATTAAGTGAAAATGCCTGGCCTAAGCAAAAGAGGTCACTTGTGGAGTGGTTTGGTGGAGACCTAATGGGGCTGATGAGGAATCAGTTATACCCTGGGGCAGTCACAGGCCTTGGCCCTACTTAGGAATTCTAATTCCTAACAGGAATTAGGATTCTATGATTCTATGATTAGGAAGCAGCCCAAACTGCAGCAGCCTGGTGCTGCTGGGAAGTTCCCATATCTCTCTGCACTGCCTTGCGTTTCCTTTCACACCAAACTTTGTCACATGAATTGGAAGTAGAAGGGGGCTTTCGTCCTGTATTCCTTACAGGAGCCAGGTTTCCTGTTTGAGTATATGTGAGAGTAAGCATAAATTTGTACAGAAATCCTTTTCATATTTCTTTCTGGGTTTTTGTTATATTCTGCAATTGCTTTTAATTATTGACTGTGGAAGTATGAGAGTGCATATGTCCTAGTGGTTTAGCACAGAGGGACAGATAGGAGACACCTGGGCTTTTACTGTTGTGTAACTAGGTAAATCTATCAGTGATTGTGTTGGAGTCTCTGCCCCTGCAGCACAGGTGCTGTTACAGTCACCCTTTCACAGCTGCATTGCAAAGGCTTCATCAGTGGTTTCAGCCAATTTAGGCTCTTATGTGAACTGCAATATCAAGAAAACTCATCAGAGCAGTTGAATCTTTCTGTGCAAAACAAGTTCTTTTGGCTAAGATGTCAGCAGCTGGGGAAATGTGATCAGTTCTAGCTACCTGCATCACCAGGAAAGATGAGATAAAGAGTTTGGGGAAAGGAGTCTAGGGCAGGTTCAATTATGGTTTTAAGGTCAGCAAGGAAGTGGCCAGAGTTGTGTTCTGCTCTTGCTAATCCCCTGTCTGGGAAGACTTCTGACAAAACCCTTCAGCCTGATGAGCAAAATTAACAGTGAACAAGTAATTGCTTTGCGAGGAGGAGAGGAATGAATACACAGAGGGAGGAATAGGCAAAATCTGCTATGTTCCAGTGACATAGTGGAAGGGAAACTATGGGTCAAAATATGTGCTAATAGAAGGTTGTGATTTTGCAGCTTGGGCATAAATTCACTAGGGGAGAGAGAAGTGGTTAAATCCAGGTGTGCCTACTTTCAGATCAGCATGGACCCTGGAAAAAATCATTTAACTTCTAAGAATGATTTTTTTCACTGTGAAACTCTTACCTTGCTACTTGCAAAGAAACTTAAGGTTTGACCAATAGACATAAGTAAAATTGATGGGCAGCAATTTCAAAGTACAAATAATGTAATCTGCAGTGTGCATAATATAAGGTAGGAGATTTTATTAGTTATCTGGAGCTTTTCAGTGGCAGATATTTCTGAAAAGGTTAAAACTGAAGTCCTCAGACCTCTACACTGCTGAGAATATATGTACACCACTGATTTCCATGTGCCAGTCCTTATAATCTGTGAACTTCTTTACAGTCTATCTACAAGCTGAAGAAAGTGTGCCGATCTGAAGTGGAGGAGAGGACTCCATTGCTCACACCAGAGGAGGTTGTGGACAGAATATTTCAGTTAGTGGATGAGAATGGGGATGGTAAGGAACTGATAGCTTAGATTGTGCTTGTACATAATGAAAAATATCTATGCTGGCTAGACTCATTTTAATTTAGGTTTATCAAAAAAAATCACTTAGGACAATCATATTACTCATATTAGTCATTTCAGGTTAGGCTCTGGTCTGTTGTGCTGAGGTTAGAATCTAGAGCAATTGTATGCAGCAGTAGAAAATATTATTACTTTAATATAAAATATACAGGAGTCACTATTCCATCTGGATTTTGATGCCATACCCATGTCATTCTCAAAGTCTCAAGTAGCCAGACTGGAGATTCCAGTCCAGGCATAAATAGCCTGAATAAAGACAACAGGTCTAGTCAAATAACACAGAGTTTGCAGGATCAGACTTGCAATCCTTCTGGAGGAGTGTGTATAAACTAGTGCAACACTTCCTGTTAGCCAGAAGGACAGTGCAGGTGTGAATAGCGTAGTTAACAGGGCGGTGGTTTGTCTTTTATTTAGCTAACCTAAACTACACAGGGGAATTATGTAGTGTATCTTTTATCTTATTAACACATTTTCTTCTGATACATAGGACGTTTTTACTTCCTGTGTCTTCCTCTTCATATGTGTCTTACTATCTGTCATGTTTTGTGTCCCTATCCTTTGTCCTTCTCATCCTGTTTACAGGGCAGTTGTCTCTTGATGAATTCATTGATGGAGCCAGGAAAGACAAGTGGGTGATGAAGATGTTGCAAATGGACGTCAACCCTGGGGGATGGGTCTCAGAGCAGAGGAGGAAGAGTGTTTTGTATTAAGAGAATCCAATTTTAATGTGACTGAAAATGTGATGCTGGCTACAGCTTTGGCTCTTTTACTCCAGGGGGGTAGTGGCTTTCATTTTGAATACAATCTCAGCATCCAAATGAAGACTCCCAGAGGTTTAAGAGGGCATATCTGAGTCTAAAGCCTGTATGCTGCATGCAGCAAGGATTGCTGGTACCCAGAGCAATGGGTCCATGAATAAGTCCTTTTGTGTACACAATGCCCTGTTTGCCAGCTCTGGTTTTTGGTTACATCCTAAGGAACAAACTTTTTGTGGTTTCCTGCAGTGGTTTCCTGGGAGCGTTTCTTATGCTGGTGGCAGAAGAGATCAGACAGGGAGAATTCCTGAGAGAATTCCTGATGTTGTGGTACCACTTTTGGTGCAGATTAGTGTCTCTCTGCCTCTATCGTTACTGCCTACAGAGGTATGAACATATCAAACCCAAAATGACAACAAAAGAGGTGCTCTAATAGCAGGCACTATACATTCAGGAAATCTGTCACAACTTACAGTGTGTGCATGCAGTTGATTCTAGTAGGTTATACTACTTTAACAAAACTAATGAACACCAACATATCACTATCAGAAATAAAGATTGTAAGAGAACCAAGACTGTATACAGAGTTCAGGAAAATGTAATGTGCAGGCTGGACAGGTGCAATACTAACTTACATCTCCCTTCTATGGACCACACTTTGCTGCTTGCACCAGTTCAGATTTGCACAGCCTCTGTTTCTTCCTGAGTCATTGTTTTAGGACAGTTTCCCCTGACCCATGGAGCTAGTCTGAGCTCACTCAGTCTTCACAACTTTCACTGCACTGGAAGAAGCTGGGTGCGATGAGAAGCAAAGGGAGAGCAGAATTTTGCCTGGGAATTTTTGGTGTAGTTGGACTGGTTGGTTTAGCCCTGGTTTATCAGTAGAACCAGCAGAATAGCACAAGTGACAAATTTGGTTGTGTTAATATTGTAGTACAGTGGTTTTACACTGTTTACTGATCCAGTCACAGACTACAGATATAATTTGCACAGCCTATAGAATGAGCATTGCTATTCTTATGGCTAATCCGTATATGTGTGTGTGTGTGTGTGTGTCTATCGTGTGGAAAGAGAATTTGAATTGAACCAAAACATTGATTCAACCTTATTGGATTATTTAATGGATTTTTTTTTTTTTTGCAAGAAAAATATCACCAGGAAAATGACATGTGTTTTGGTCTGTTTTATTGGAAAATTAAAATAATAAGGAAATTAGTCAAATTCCATATATGGAGAAATATGAAATTCCTTTTTTTGGCCTTTAAGTATGACAATGGTATTTTTCATTAGCTCACTAGTTTGCAGTCTTGTCAATTTAACTGATTTTTAAATTCAGGAACATGAGGATGTATTTAGAACAACGCAATCGGTGCTAGAGTTCAAATGCATATACAGTTTATCAGCTAAAGATCTGAGAGAATCTTGATTCTAACTTCCATGAGGACCCTGAAGAAAGATTTGCATTGCTGAAAGTCATGACCAATATTTGTGGTAGGATATGTATCTCAATTCCTCAAATTCTGGGATATCAGCCAATATAACACACTTTGTGTTTTGCTTCTCTCACAATTCTTAATTTTAAGTGCATGTTATTTATAGTTACGTACTGCAGTTCTACTTAAATGCTTTAAATTTTCTTATTGCATTCACCTCACAAGATCAGACACCTCAGGAGTCATTTGGCACCCCTCTAAAAGCAGTCCTCCCCTAGGGTGGTGCAGGATGTCCTTTCACTGAGCACTTGTACAGTCATTGTTAGAAGTTTTGTAACACTTGAATTCAATAAAGAATTGTAATTTATTAAAACTTTTCTTAATCTATTTGAACCTTTTTATTTTCCACTTGGAATGAAGTTGAAGGCCTATGTAAGCAGCTGGGTATCTAACCAAGGTAATCTTTGAGTATGACATGATGAATTTAAGAGAAGTTATGGGAGTTAAGTGTAAGAACTAATCTGGCTAAGCCAAATACAGAGCAGCACTGGTAGTGCCATTGCAGATATGCTCTTGTGTCTAGCTTCTAGGTAACACCAGTGAAAAGCATATGTATAAAAAGTATTTTTATGAATAGAATTTGAAATAGCTGCTGTGCAATAATGTGAACTGACAGTGCTGTAATCAGATGGTCCCTATTTTGGCCTTGCTGGGATACAAGAACTACCCATTAAATGCTGCAGAGTTCAGGGCCAGGAGTAAAGCGTCACCTCCTCTGTGCTTTAGGCAGTCCAGAAGCAGTTGTGGTCTACACAATGGATAAGTATTCATGCTAGAATAGAGCTGGCATAACCTAGTGGAAAAATCTCTTATCAATCCTGTAATCTTTTGTTGAAAAATCAGAGTGCTTTAGTCTTAGTCGTCTTATCAAATCTGTAAGTACTAAACACTTTGATCTCCTCCCAAACTCAGCTCAACATTCACATCCAGCTATTGATGTCAGACATTGCATAATCCATTTTCCAGACTTACAGCTGAGCTAGAATTGGATTTGCCTGATCGGATTTCTTTTTGGTCTAAATTGGGACATGCGATGGCTCAGAAAAGGCAAATGCTGTCTGATCGTGTGAGCTTACTATCATCTGGTCTGATGTTTGCTGTTCCTGAAGTTGAGTAGGATTGCAGGTGGAATAATCGGGTTAGAAAGCTGAAAGTGTTGCTGTTGCTGAGGCTGGCTGACTGGAAGGGAGCAGGACCTAGTAGAGCATCGCATCCTGACCTATGCTGGATGGGCGTGTTCCCAGGGAAAGCTCCTGAGCCTGGACCTGGCAGAGCAGTGATAACCAGACTGGGAGGAAAGGGCTGTTAGCAGGAAGGTGATTGCATCTAACTCTGTGCTTAGCTGTACTCTATTCACCTGTGTCTTTGATGCTCAGACACAAGGATGTTCACAGCTGGTACGCGGAGTTTGGTGGCTTCTCAGAGGAAGGGCCTGTACTGAGGTCACAGCATTCCCCAAACCCTTGTGTGCTGCTTTTGCTAGCAGGTGTTGTGGCATCCCAAATGGCTGTGCAAGGCCCGACATGACCCCCTGGCAATTCGTACAGCGACTTCTTTGCAATCTCCCCTTATTTAGTCATTTTCTCCCAGCATTGCTGCTGAGCGCAGGTGGCACGAGAGAATATTCATTTTCTTTTCTCATCTTTCTTTTCTCTTTTTTTCCTTCTTTAAAGAAATGTATCACCTTTAAAACCTCGTATTTAAGGTAGTCTAGAGTTATGCCAGTCTGATTCACTGTGTGGGAACAGGAGCACTGTGCTGGAGGCAGCTGGGCCCCTGGGCTATGAAGGGACAGCGCTTTGAAGCCATCTGCTCTAAAGCTCTTGTTGCTTCACCTCTTTGCCTTTCAGTCCTCACGCCCTTGGGTACCAGGATGTAAAAGGAGATACTTTTGCAACATGGCCTTGTTGGTCCTTCACCTAATCACTGAGCTTATTTTTGGCTTGCTGAATCACCAGCTAGTTCTCCGCATGCCCGCTCTGCCTGAGGCAGGTTCCTTGCTGCCCAGGAGGTGGCACGGTTGCCTCTCTGTGCGGCCAAAACCCTGCGCATCTGTATGGCACCTGCGGGCTGGGGGTCAGGCCAACTCCATACATACACCTGGGCCTTTCTTGTCCTGCCCACATTTCAAAATAAATAAATTATACATGAGTTGGGGCAAAGAAAGTCACAGTATTACCTTTTAATTACTTTCAATTTGCTTTCTTAGAACCTGAAAAAGCAGCATTGGGGAGAGATGCTGAGATTTGAAAGATGCCCCCAAGCACGTGCTTACTCTGAGGCAGCCCCTCCGAACACCTTTCTCTGAAGAGTTTCCCATTAAGCGGAAATTGGGCTTGTCCACGCGATGCCGCAGCTGCTGCGGGGAGAGAGGCTGGGGCTGCGCTCGGCTCTGGGGAAGGAGTCTGTGCAGCGAGCCCATGCTGAGCCCTCCCTCAGCTCCCTGCTAACCTCTGTTTTAAAGGTTAAGTGAAGTAAGTTTTGTGCTGATCCTTCGTGGGGTGTTAGCTGTGCTGCCGGGAGGGGTGTTAAAGGCCGAGCAAATGACTCGCCCCGGCTCTGAGGCACGGCGCAATCTGCCCGAGCAGACGGTGCGAGGACGGGGCTTGCGGCCCCTTCAGAGCGTTTCCCTCTTTGGCCCTTGGGTTTGTTCGCCTTCAAGCAGCTGTGACTCCGGATTGGGCTGGCAGGGAAGGCGACCGCAGAGCTGTAGGAGGAAAGAGTGGCGGGGACACCTCGGGGGGATGCATTAAATAAAGCTGTGCTTGCTCCATGCAAACTGCATTGGGAAGGGCTTGTGGCCAGTCCTCAACTCGAGGAGCTGGGAGCAGCATCTCGTCTCCGTGGGTTCAGGGGAACCCAGGCCCCTCGTCTCTCCTGCTGCCCCTGCAAAAGAGCAACGCTAACGAAGCCAAAGTAAAGTCCTCTGCGCCTGCATTAATCCACCTTGCTGCAAACAGGTTGGTTGACTGAAAAAAAGCACAACCTCAAGTGATCTTGTAAAACAGCTTTTATTAGTTCACTACAAGATCAGAAGTACAAAAGCTGACGGGAAAAAAGTGACCAGAAAGTCGCTCATAGGTTGCTAGCATCCAGTGAGGAACAGCAGGTCACGCAGCTAGGCCAGAAGTGCTCCCAGGCGTCCTGCAGCGCCCGGCGCCCTTGCAGCGCGCTCGCCGGAGCCGCACGCCTGGCCTGGCGCGGGCAGCGCGTGCCAAGGGTGCCTGGGAGGGTGACTTGCACGAGTATTTAAGAAATTTGTTGTGCAGGTGATAAGATATGCAGGAATATTCCTGCAAGCACATGCAAAACTGCTCCCTTTCAGGTTCCTGCCACTACAGCCCTTTGCCGGAGAAACAGATCACCGAAGTTATTTGTTTCACTGGTTCAGACAGCAGTTGAAAAAGGCACTATTTTATGTTTCTAATGCTTTAAAAGAAAGCAAAGCGGAAAAACCGCTGCACTCACCATGCTTCTTTTGCTAGCTCGTAGGTGATTTTATCTATATCGTGAATAAAGGTTGATTACATAATAGCAATAAATCAAAGAATGGGAGACCAAAATTACGGATCTCGTTTGCTTATTGGGGAAGTACTGAGGCTGCTCTGGGAATACGCACAGAAAGAGAAGGTTCAGATCTGGTTTCGGGGTTTTGCCCCTCTCCTTTTGGGACCTTCTCTCTCCGTGAGTCACCGGGGCCACCCCCTGCATCGTTCCCCTCGGCAGAGGTTGCACCTTTTTGCCGCCCCCCGGCATGAGCTACGCCAAGGTTGTTTCCCTGGTTTGGGTGAGACAGGAGCAGGGCACCGGCGGGCTGCCCCGGAGCTGCCCTCGTCCCTTGGGTGCTGCAACGTGCTTTGCGGCGGCCCGTTGGCGATGGGCGAGAGCCCTTTCGCTTCCCTGCCACGCGCAGACTAGCACTGCAGCTCGCTACCGTGCCCGTGACTGCTCCTCTGGCTTGCTGGCCCCCTGCCTTGCCCAGGGGACTTTTCAAGGTGTACACATTTATTTTTTCTCTGAAGGAGAAAGTGTCACGAATATCTGGAAAATTCCCGAAACATGACACTGCTTCCTTTTACCCTGTGTGCCCATAGACTTGCCTGAAATGTGAGTGTCCTTCTGCTCGGGTAGGATGCAATTTGTCCCCTTGCAGAAGGTTCACGGGGTCTCAACCATCATTCCAGCCTTGTGTGGAGGATTTAAGTCCTACCAAGATCCTTTCTATAGACCCCCCTGCAGAGCTAGATTTCACCATTATTGCTTATTTGCTTCAAACAGCCCTATCAAGCCTGGCCTCTCTGCTGCTATGACTAGCCAGAGAACCACAAATTTCAGGCAAATGCTGTAAAGACCCAGCAGTGCCTCCTGTATCCTTTGTACGTGTTCACTGTTGCTTTTACTCTTTATTTTCTGTGCAGAGGGTCAACACAGGCCTTTGCAGCCAGACTAACAATTTATTTGGCCGTTGGGCCAAGTCTGCACCCAGCCAAGGTCTCCATGGAGCAGCAGAGGGTCTCCACGAGGGTCGGGACTTGCTTGTCACTCAGCCTCCAGTGCTGGCCACCAGCCCAGAGTGAGTTTTTGCTGCTTTCCTAAATCCTCGGCTCCCTGCGCTCTGGCCGGCTGGTCTCAGGGGTGTCCTCGTCGCTACCCTCCCTGCACAGCAGCAATTTGCAGAGGCACCCAAACAGCACAGGGCCCTCGCAGCACCGCTGAGGTCCCCTGCGAGCCAGCCCCAGGGCTGGCGTGCGTTTCTGGAGTGTGGAGCGCCTCTTGCTCATCTCTGCCCTTGTAGGAGCCAGACCTGGGGCTCCAGCGTGCGTCAGGCTCATCCTGAGCTCCACCTGCCCCAGGAGTGACACCTCTGGAGAAGATCATGGAGATCACGA
This sequence comes from Rhea pennata, assembly GCF_028389875.1. Classification (NCBI taxonomy): domain Eukaryota; kingdom Metazoa; phylum Chordata; class Aves; order Rheiformes; family Rheidae; genus Rhea; species Rhea pennata. Next base: position 6,989,394 of record NC_084687.1, read on the forward strand.
TGCTGCACTAGTGGGATGCTCTAATGCCTTATCACACTGGGGCTGGAGCAGCTCCCACGACCACAGACTGCTTCTTTTTAATAACATTAAGGGAAAAAAGTGAAGATGAAGTGCACATGTCCCAGGACTACTCGGCAGCCTCCTCCTCCTCCTCCTCCTGGCTATGGGGGTTCTTCCCATCATTCTGGATCAGCTGAACGATGTGGGTCAGGTCCAGGCTGCGGGTGAGGATGTCGAGCAGCACCTCATCCTTCTGCACGCCCTCCATGAACTCCTCCAGCGAGAGCTCGCCTGTGAGAAGGGATGTGGAGACGGGGGCCGTGAGATGCGGGCTATAGACGGAGACTGTAACGCAGGGCCCCACTGCGGTGCCGGGTCTGGGTACCAAACCACCCCCAAACCATTGCAGCTGAAGTGCTCACCGACCCCACGCTGCCTACCCGGGTGTCCTACCCGGGGAGACACCTCCCGCGGCTCCCGCGGCTGGCACCAGTCTGGCAGACCGAACCGCGGGCAAGGGCAAAGGGAAGAGCAGCGTTTGGCATTGCATAAAAAAGGCCCCTCACCATCTCCATTGATATCAATTTTATCAAACACCATGTTGGTGAATTCCTCAGCTGTCATCGTCTCATTGCACCGGTTAATAGCACGAATAGCCTGGAGGAAAAGGACATACAAGACAATCAATGGACATGGTACATGCATTTATATACTTATCAATACAAGCGTCTAATTGCTAGGACGTTGGAGGCCAAGCTTTTTTGCAAGCAGCTAGGTTCTGAAAGGAATAAAGAAGCCCATGGGGATTAAAGCCACTTAAAAATGCAATAAATGCATTAAAAGGTCAGGTGGCCTATTGGGATAATTCAGGAGTCATTCAGCTCTGAAAATCCTTAGTTTAAACTCAAGTGCTTATCTCAGCCTGGATTTAGGGGGATGTAGTTAAACAACCTGCAACAGGAATAAAAGGGGTCGGTGCGCGCTGGAGCTGGAAGGCCAACACGTCCAGCCTGGCCTGGGTGTTCCTGACCGAAGAGCGGGGACCACTCACTTTGATGATGTTTAGTAGTTCTCCCCTGTCGATGCAGCCATTCCCGTCCACGTCGTAGAGCTTGAAGTACCACCTCAGCTTCTGATCCACCTTCCCTTTCAGCACCAGGCTCAGAGCGGCCACGTACTCCATGAAATCGATGTAGCCGTCCTGAAAGCAGAAGAGTGGAAACGAGATTAAGTTAGAAGCAAAGAGTCAGGCAGCAAGTCATTTTCCCCATCAATTTGGGAGACCCCTCGGAAGGCTTTAACCCACGGAGGCCTCACCATGCACCCCATCAAAGCTGATACATCCCAGGGTGAGAGCTCCCCTTTCCTCCCTGCCCATCCTTGCTTGCATCTCCAGCCAGGATTGCAGCACCGATGCAAATCCGGGGTGCATTGCAGACCATCATCCTGCCTCTGAACACTGAAGCTTGCAAGCAGGCGCAGTGCCAGCTGCAGAGCATTGCGCCTGGGAAAAGGCATGTACTGCAAAGCCGTGCTGAGTTTGCTGGGGAGAATAAACCCGTGTTTTACCACCGAACAAGCCCACTGCACAGCAGAGCCAATTACAGCAAAGATCATCTGCTTTATCCCCAGATTAGGTATAAATAGCCACCAAGCCCCGCTCGCGGCCGGGATCTCCCACGCACCCGCTTCTCTGCCAGGCGCGCATTCAAACGTGGGGCAGCAAGCACAGGTAAAGCCTTAGGCACAGACAAAAGCCCCTGACTCATTCAGGCTTGTTTTGCAAAATTTGCTCTTTACTGCTAACCTAGAAGGAAGCAGACGTTTGTTTAGTGATTTTCTCTCCCTGCAGCTTGGCACCTGCTTTCCGCACGTTTGCGCACCGGTGCCTGTCGTTTTATCTCCTTTCAAACACGTGGCGTGCGCAGGAAGCAGGGCGCCAGGCCAGGCGAGCCGCGGAGGGGTCCCCCGCGCCCGCAGCGCCGCGCGCGCGGACGCAGCGCCCCGCGGCAGCCAGCCGAGGCGCCGGCTCTGCCCGCTCGGTGCCCAGCACGTACGCTAAAACCAGCGAAGCCGTAATCCTTTTGCAATTTAAAGCAACAGAAAACCAGGCTCCATCCGCGCCGGAGTCGCGGGTTGTGCCGCGGTGAACGGCTCGGGGAGGCGGCGGCTCCGCGTCAACGCGGTGCTGGTTCCCGCAGGCTTGCTCCTTCCCCGCTGCCGTGACACCGGCCATTTCAGGATTAAAGGAGACTTTGTTTTAAGGGGATTACGCACTATCAGATAAAAACCTACAGTTTAAATTAAAGGGAAATACCGAGAGAAGTCTGTTCTCTCTTTCTTCCCTTGTCTTAGCTGGCTTTTTGTGCTCCGAACACACGCACGCTTGTACGTTTGTGAACGTCGTGATGCCGACGCTCCATACCCGTAAACCCATGCAGCCTTCCCGAGCGAAGAGGTGGAGAAAACACCGAGCGCTGCGGAACAGCCGGCAAGGGAAGAATTTTTGTTGATTATGGCTTTATACTGATTTTTCACATTAAGTAACTAATATTATAGTCTGGAAGTCAATGGAGAATCAGACCATATATATTTAGATCGTATTTCTACACCCAGATATAGCACCTGCAATCCCACGCATGGTGCAGGGCACATCCAACCCAGGTGCAGACCAAGCGGGAAGGACAATATTTACCTTGTTGAAGTCAAACGTCTCAAACATTTGCTCAACGTATTTGTTCGCTGATGGACTCAGGTTTTTCAAGCCAAAAAACTGTTTGAACTCGTAGAGGGTGAGCTGGCCGGAGGGACACTCCGTCATGAACTTCTTGTACCACTGGTGGCATTCGGTAGTGCTCAGCTCCTCCACCGCTTTCCCGTCCATGTTCCCCATTTCCACGCAAAGCGCTGGTCACCTTTCGGCAAAACGGGAAGTTCTGCAGCTGTTTTCTGAAGCCGGGGGGCTTTTCTTAAATTCTGCTTCTTGCCTTTAAAGTCCAGGTGTCCCCAGCGTCGCAGGGATCAGCGTATCGGAGAACCAGCTTGTGCACGGGCTGTCCCAGGTCAGTGCCGGGGGAAAGAGGCACAGAAGACACTTTCTCACAAGGCCAGTTTTAAAGCACGACCCCCCTTCGGACGAGGCCCTGACGTTTAAGTACCTGGCAAATCCTTCCTCCGCCAATGAGGAATGGGGTGGTGACGGGCTCCTAACAGGGGCATCAAGAGTTCAGGGTTAAAATAGGGAAGGAGGTAAAACGGGAAAGCCTTGCAGATTACAGCCCCGGCCGGGGATTAGGACGGTGGCTTTTCTCCATGATGATTTAAGCTCCTAATCCACTTCATTTATGGTCTTGTCTGCCATCGTGAGGGCAGTAACTTCTGCAGTAAATTCAGACCACGAAGAAAGAGAGTAAAACACTCAGAAGTCTCTGCCCTGTTGGTGTCTTTCTGGTCTTCCTTAGTCTTATTCTGGCTGAAGTTCTCCATGTGAATGTCAACGAAAGTGGTGATGTTTCTACCTAGAAGAACAGCACTTGGAGAAGGACTGGGGGATAAAAAAGCATGTCCTAAGAAAGTGGCATGGGCCAGATCCTCCACGAGCGATGAAATCAGTGCTGTTGCTGGATTTCTACCAGCAGGGAGGCTGTCCCACAGCACTTCTAGGTTTCTCTCTCACAACTTTAAGACAAGCAGCCTGGCTTTTATATGTTGCAGAGCTCAGTATTGCTTCTGCACTGAAGAAAGTTAGGCATAGCTCTGCTAAAATAGGTGGCATTACACAGGCCTTGAAAATGGGATTAGCCCCGGGGGCTTTAGCTGGATGTACTGATGCTGCATTTGCTGGCAGCAGTAGGCACATAAACTCCCTGCTGCTCACAGCACCTCTGAGCACGGTGCACCTTTGGCTTAAGCACTCAATTTTGACCTATGCAGCCACCTGTCAAACCAGGATAATTTGGGGATATTTTGTACAAAAGTTCAGAAAGGGTTTTTAATATTTAGGCATGCATTGACAGAGGAAAGGCTGCATACTAAAGATGGAGAGAAGCTCACCAAGAGCTGCAAGAAGTGCTTTCTAGCAGCGCATTCGGTTCTCCAGAGCGGGCAATGCAACAGGCCAATTTCGGCCCCAGTTACCAGCCCAGTTTTCCAGCACCACAAGCGAAATCTATTTTTTCATTCCATATGAACAATATTTTACCTGTGTCTGGAAAAACCTTGTGAAAGAAGGTGTTCTTTGGTTTCTTTTGGCCAAATTTAGGCTCAGCAAAAGGAGCCAGATTAACCCTCCCCCCCCCCCCAGTTAAGGCCATACTTTTAGCTGGATTTTTACAACAAAATTGGCACAGCATCTCTCTCTGGCAGGCTGAGTGACGTGACCAAACTGCCCACTCCTTGACTCACGCACTTATTGCTGGTCATAACCCAAGACAAGAAGCCCAGGACACACCAGTTGCCGGTTTCATTGCTGTGGGTTTATTCCCATCAGCGGTGGTTTCGTCCCCGGGACGGGTCTCCATTTCACCAGGTTGGCGCTCGGCACGTCCATCACCTTCCTGGCGTGGTCGGTGTCGCGGCGGTAGCGGTAGCCGCAGGTGGGCTTCTGGGTGGTGTAGAAGGGGCAGTACGAGTTGGGGCAGCTTGGCTGGTAGAAGAGGATCTGGAGCGGGGCCGGCGTGCAGCCCCCGGCGTGGGCGACCGTGGGCACCAGCAGCGAGGCTGAAGGCTGGCGGCCCTTACGGCAGCGCTCCGGGGGCTGTGGGCTCCGTGGGGCGCTGAGGACCTCCCGCAAAGCTTCGGCCTTTCCCCTCCCCTGAGGTCTATCGCGGTCTTTGCCAGGGGCCTCCGATGTTGCAGGGCTAGTGACCTGCAAAGCAAAAAAGCAAATGCAGTGAAATTCCCCCAAACTTCATCCCCTCCTTCGCTGTTTAGAGCCCGGCACGAGAGCCCTGGGCTGGGGCACAGAGGGCGGCGAGCCGGACGAGCCCGGAGCGCGGCCGGGGCGGCTGGCTGCTCCGGCCGCTCGCCGGGGCGGTCAGCGCGCAGCCTGGGCGCGGGGAGGTCGGGTCCTCGCCTTTCCTTGGCTAACACTCTAAGGCGGCACTGCTTACAGAGAAAGCTCTAAAGCAAACGACCTCCTGGAAATGCAGAAGCGTCTCCTAGGGCGTAATGAAAATGAAGAAAGCAAAACACGCCGAGGGAGCGCACGCAGCCGGCGCCGCAGAGCCCCGGCACGGACCCCCGCCACGCGCCCCGGGCACCGCCGGTGCTGCCCGGCGGCCGCCGCGCCGCTCTGGCCTTGCCCCGATGCCTCCTCAAAGGCTGCGCTTGACTGCAGAGGCATTTTTCTGCGGTTATCTAACCATGACTCAGTTATCCGGTTCGCACCGATGATGATACCGCTGCGCCTTAGGATTGCCAGTGGAAACTGGCGCTTCCCAGCAGTTATCCGATTTGCTCCTGGGTGTCCTAAATAAACTCGCTGCTGCTTCGCTGTATTTTTAACCACGTAAAGAGGTTTCCTGGTTTCCATGACGCTCCGGCTTATTTGTGGCTCTATTTCTGTTCTCCCTACCTGGCTCTGAACACTGGCTCCTAAACCTATTACGAGGGGGACACCGGCAAGTTATTTATAGAAACCTCCCTAAAGCCTTGGAGGGAAACGACCAGCCCGCCCCGATTTACCTCTTCTCTTTGCCACTCATTTCCCAGACGCTCAGCGCCGGGCCCCATTGCAGGAGCTTTTTGTCCCACCCGAAACCCGTCTGCTCCTGCTGCCGGGGAGCAGGACGTTTATCCAAGCACAGCGCTCACGTGTGGGGCTTGGCCATGGCCCCAATCCCCTGGCTTGCCAGGAGCACGGCGGGCAGAAGGAGACCCCGAGCTCGGGACGAGCATGTCCACGTCAGCTGGGCTCCCAGCCTTTGAGCTGAGACAGCTCGGAGACCTCTGACGCCGGCTGGCACTGGAGGCCACAAACCAGCCTTCAAAACACAGCCCGCCCAGCGGCAGCGGGACGTGGTCCCGAGCGGGGACCCCCGGTCCGCGCACTGGGCTCCCACCTGCAAGGGCATCCTCCTGGCGGCAGGGACACAGGGACACCGGGACACGGGGACACCGGGACACGGGGACACCGGGATGCTCTTTGTGACACCGCGGCATCACCGGGGAGGCCCTGGGTGGGTGGCCTCAGCCCCCGCGGGAAACCAGGCCAGCGGGCAGAGCCTGCCTCCGTTCTCTGCTCCCCCTCCCATTCCACACGATTTATTGGCTTCTCTTCTCAGCGCCGTTCCTCTTTCCCTGCCCTGTTTCTTCTGCTTTGCCTCGCACACATCCTGCTCGACTGGTTTGCTCAGCAGCCGTGGCCCTGTGCACCCTGCACGGATGTGGCACCCTGCTGCGCACCCCGTGCGCCCCGCACCTTCCCCGCCTGCGGCTGGAGCTGCCCGGACCCTCTGGCAGCGACCGGCTCCGGAGCTTCCTCCTGTTTCCACGCTCGGGAGGTGCCAGCGGGGGCACCGGTGGCTCCTCTCCATGCCAGGGGCTGCCTGGCATGGGTGCTGCCGTGCTGCGCTCTCCACTGCACTGCGCTCTCCCGCACTGCACCTTCCCATGCTGCACCTTCCTGCACTGCACTGCGCTCTCCTGCACTGCACCTTCCCATGCTGCACCTTCCTGCACTGCACTGTGCTCTCCCGCACTGCACCTTCCCATGCTGCACCTTCCTGCACTGCACTGTGCTCTCCCGCACTGCACCTTCCCATGCTGCACCTTCCTGCACTGCACTGTGCTCTCCTGCACTGCACTGCACTGTGCTCTCCCACACTGCACCTTCCCATGCTGCACCTTCCTGCACTGCACTGCGCTCTCCCGCACTGCACCTTCCCATGCTGCACCTTCCTGCACTGCACTGCGCTCTCCCGCACTGCACCTTCCCATGCTGCACCTTCCTGCACTGCACTGCGCTCTCCCGCACTGCACCTCTCCATGCTGCACCTTCCTGCACTGCACTGTGCTCTCCTGCACTGCACTGCACTGTGCTCTCCCACACTGCACCTCCCCATGTTGCACCTTCCTGCACTGCACTGTGCTCTCCTGCACTGCACTGCACTGTGCTCTCCCACACTGCACCTCCTCATGCTGCACCTTCCTGCACTGCACTGTGTTCTCCCACGCTGCGCTCTCCCGTGCTGCACTGCGCTCTCCCGCGCTGCACTGCACTCTCCCACACTGCACTGCGCTCTCCCGCACTGCACCTTCCCACACTGCGCTCTCCCACACTGCACCCTCCCCAGCCGTGCTGCTTTCCCACATCCGCCCCGCCAGCTGCCGCACGCGCGGGCCGGGCTGGTCCCGTCACCGGGATCCCGGCTGACACCGGCGCCCTGATGCCCCCGCCCGCCGGCGGGATGGCTTCCTCCCTCGGCGCGCCCGCGAGCGGCGCGGAGCCACGAGCCGGCCGGCCGCGGGCCTGGCGGCGCCGGAGCGTGGGGCTGCCAGGGCTGCTCAGCGCCCTGCTGCCGCTTCCCGCGGCGCTCCTGCCGCGGGAGGACACGTGCCAGTGCAGGACACGTGCCTCGCCGGGGCTGAATCCTCCAAAAACGGGTCCTCAACGACAGCAGCCCGCGTTGGACGTGACTGAACCCGCCCGGTGCAACGCGCTACCCCTCCTTCCCTTCCCTCCTGTTTACCTTTCCCGCTAATTCACTTTATTTAGGTGGTGCCCAACCATTTACGACATAGCCAGGTTTCCTTTCTGGGCTGTTACAACACTGCACGTTTTTCACTATTTATGAGGCAATTTAATGTGTTGCGCGGATTTGTACTTTGTGGGAAGGAAAGGTTGGGAAAAGCAGGATTTCAAAGCAGCTGAAGCAGCCAGACTCAAAAACCCGAGTGCATGTGACTCTCAAAACGTGGTGGAAATAAGCAGACAGAGCACCGGGTGACCTCACGCCAAAGCCCTGCTCCGGAGTCACCGTTTCAATGACTATCTGGGGTTTAAAGTTTCCCTTGAAGCCCAGCATTTATTAATACCCAGAGTTACTCATTAACGCCCAGTTTTTTGCGTGACGTAGAAAACTCTTGGCAGCGCTCAGCCACTTGCTTTTGTGCTGGAAATGAAAAACGACTCGGGGTCGAGCCCTGCACCCTCCGAGCCCTCATCCCGGCGCTGCGGGCGCGAGCGGAGGGCGCTCGGCCTCGCCGGGGGCTCGGCGGGCAGCGTGGCCTGCGGCCGAGGCCGACGGGACGCGGCGGCGGGGCTCGTGCGCGCCCCTGGCCTCGCGAGCCCCCGCTGAGCCCCCGGCTGCCGCGCTGCGCTCCGCCGGGACCCTCAGCGCTTAACGGGGAGCGTCTGCCCTGGGGCGGGTTGGAAGGAAGTTGCAGCTCTTTAATTCCCAGCCGGGGCTGGGACAGCAGCACCGGGGGGGGGGGGAGGGGATGAAGGGGGGGTAAGAGGAAGATCGAAGCCGTGGGACCTGGATGCTTTGTGTTTGCCGCAGCCGCTGGAGGAGCGGCGAGGCAGGACGCGTTTGGGGCTTTTTTTTTTTTCTTTTTCCTTTTATTTTTTCCTATAAACAGGAACGTGCTATTTAGCTGCGTTTAAGGTCCAGCCCCGCTCGGGCCGCGCCGCGCGCGCTGTGAGCAGAGCCCGGGGGCGGCGGCGGGGCCGGGCGGAGCCGCGGGCCGGGCCGGGTCGGGCCGGGGGCCGGGCCGGGCCGGGGGCGGCGCCAGCGCCAGGTGCGTCCGGGCGGCTCCTACCTGCCCCGGCCGCGGCGGCGGCGCGGTAGCCGCTGGGCCCGGCCGCGGCGGCAGCGGCGGCGGCGGCCGCAGCCCCTTGGCCAGGATGAAGAAGCACCAGTCCGTGCAGGGCACCTTCAGCAGGCTCTTCGGGAGGAAGCATGCCCAGGGGGCTGCCACCTCGCTCTTTGCCACCAACCCGCCTTGGATCTTCACCCAGGAGGTCACCTCCGAGAGCACAGGTGGCACCGGTCAGTCTTCCTCCCTCTTCTATTCTTATTTATCTTCTCATGCTGCTGCTTTTTTGCTTTGCCTTTCCCTGGAGCCGCAGCCTGGGTGGGTGGGGGGACGGTCCAGCTGTCCCCCAGGTGCCTGGTCACAGGTGATGGCCACCATGGGGAGGCTGACCCAGCTGCCACCACCGTGCGCCCTGTCCACAGGATGGTAAAACCTGAGGAGTGATCTGATGTGGCAGGGTTACGAAATGGCAAGTTTCAACCTGCTTAAACCTCCAGAACAGCTGGACTAAGTCCTCCGTGAGGGTAAGGAAAACAGAGGCTCCTAACGAGCCGCCACCTGCTTGAGACCAGCCTCAGCTCTCGTGGGGCCATAGTCCACCCTGAACTTGCTAAAGCAATCCAATAAACGGTCGGGCCCCGTCTTATCGCTCGCAGTCGCTCCCCTCCCAAACTACGCTCCTGCCCAGCTTCAGCGACTTACCTGTAAACCTGTTTCTTGCGTACGTGAGTCCGCGGGGCGAGGGGGGATTGAGGTGCACGGTTCTTCCGCGTTTATTTGTGTTTCTCTGTGGTTCTCACCGCAATACTGCGCCCCGGAGGCTCGAGTGGGAGGGTGCCAGATAGGAGATAGCAGCGTGTGGATGGAGGCTGGTGGCTCCTAATTCCAGCGAGTACTTTGAAATTTAGAGAGGGGAGCGCTGCTCGCTGGGCTGCGTAACGCGCACGGTGCCCGTCAGAGCTGCTGCTCGCGGGCTCTACCCTGAAGGCCAGCAGTGAAACGAAGATAAAACACGAGGGGAAGTTTTGTGTAACCCTTAAATGTGGGGGGGGGACCAACATGCTGATTGCTAACTGTTGCAAGTCTGGGAGGGATTCAGGTTTCCCTGCAGGGTTTTTCTTTTTGCCTTAAGCAAAGAAAAGGCGCTGGGCAGGCCACGCAGCAGAGGCCCCCGGGAGCCTTGCGTCCCGCCTCGGCGCTTCCCGGCGGGCGAGCGCGGGCCGGGCACGGGTCTGCCCGGCTCGGAGGCTCCCGAATGCCGAGGCCTCGGCCGGCCCCGGGGTGCCGGGCGCCGCACGCGCGGCGGCACCGCGCTGCGCCCCGCGGGAGCCCCCGGGAGAGGCTGGACCTCGGCGGCCGGCCCGCGGCCCCGTCCGGGCCGCCCTCCCGGGAGGAGCTGAGGAGCGCGGGTCTGGCGGCGGCAGGCCCTTAGCAGGCGAGTCCTGTTCGTCTCGCAAGGGAAACACAACTGCAAGCACCTCATCTTGCTTTAATTAGACGCTTGCAGATGCTTAGTAAGCTGGGATCAAACGGCCTTGTGATCTTTCATGCACTTTCTCACTGAGTTCAGCGGGTGACTTGTTTAACCCAAAAGTCCGGTCGCGTCAGCCCTTGGAGCTCCTCCATTCCCGCGTGGGCCGGGCTCTCGCCGAGCGGCGCCGGCGCTGCGCGTGCTGCCTGGAGCCGGCCCGCGGCCCGGCGGGACCCGGCGGCTCCCGCTGCGGCGGGGCCCCGCGCCGAGGTTCCCGCGCCCCGACCGCATGGCCTCCGCTTCTCCGCTCCTCGGCTTCTCGTTTTTGTGCGATGCTCGACTCCGCGCTTCGTGTTTTGGGATGAAACCCACTCGGAAGACCGTGCTTCCAAACTTCCTTTCTTTTAAAAAGCTGCTCGCTCTTCGGAGCTGGTGTTTCAGGGAGCAGGAGGTTGTTTGCTTTCCCCTTCGCGCTGAAGCTGCTATCGAAATCTGCTAGGTGGGAACGTTCCTCCTCAGTTTTCCTCCCAGTCGCACGCATTTTGCATGCTTTTCCCCTCCTTCCCGAAACCTTGCACTGCCCTTTAACGTCGCTCTCCTTGGCAACGAATTCTTTGTATCTCCCCTCCCAGCCCAGGTGGGGTTTTCGTGCTTTGTGCTTCGGTGCTTCTGCTTGTTAATTCATGCTGTTAATCAGACACAAAGAATGCAATTAAAGTCATGAGCTTTATTTGCTGTCAGAAATACTCTGGTCCAAAAGGTGTGGTTCAAGGGGAAAGCCCAGGGCCGGGAGCCGGGAGTCCCTGCCGCCCCCGCGGCCGGCCGTGCCTTCCTGCCGCAAGGCCGCGGGGTCTCCGCACGGCGCCCCGTGGTCTGAAGCATCCTGTCGAGCACTGTGTCCTGTCGAGCACTGCGTCCTGTCCAGTGCTAAACACGTCGGAAGCGAATTATCCCAGCGCTGGGTGGGAGGACGTTGCTAGCGCTGGCGGAGCAGCCGGGGCGGCATTTGGGTAGCAGCAAAACGGGCACAAATAAAATAAAATAAAAGGCCGTGGGAAAGGGAGCTCCGCAGGCGCTGGTGGAGCGGTGGGAGGGAGCCCATCGCCAGCCCCGCTTTGGCGCTGGGCTGGCTGCTCCCAGCCGCTCCAAGAGTGTTTTCCTGCACTAAACCCAGCCCAGATGGGGTCAGAGCAATGAGTTGAACGCAACTCATTTTCTGACCCTCCTAAAGCGAGACGTTCGTAGTCGGTTGCCATCAGGCATACCCCTTTCCGGGCGCTGCGAGACGTCACGGCGCCGCTCTGACCCAGCTGGTGCCCCTCTGGGGCCTTGTCCCGGCGTCCGTAACGCGATGCTGACGCGGTCTCCTCTTCCTCGCAGGCGACGTGATCGAAGTGTATTACGGCGATAACGGCTTCGGGGCCATGACCGATTCCGGGACGGCGACACTCAAGCCTCGCCCGCGAGTGCGGCCGCTGCTGACGTTCCTGCCGCTCGTGAGTACCGCGCTCGGCCGGGCCGGGCTGCCGCCCGCGGGAGGCGCGTCGGAGCGGGGGGCAAAGCCGCTCTCCAGCGAAGGTGGATGCAGGGGATTAGAGGGTGATCCGGGTGCATGGTTTACGATGGACTTAGGCAAGGTGTTTGGGCAGGAGACGTGAGCTTTATCGGCCGTGCGCCTTCCAGCTCGGGGGAAGAGCCGAGCCCGTGGGCGAGAGATGCGGCCGGCGGCGTCGCTCCCAGCGTCGCGGCGGGGGGACGAGGCGGCGTCGCGGCGGGGTCCGGGCGGGGGCTGACGGGCTGCGCCGGCCACGGCGCCTTTCTGCGGCACCGAGCCGCAGAAACCGCGCTGGGCGCGGGCTCGGCTGGGCGCTCTCGGCCGCTGTGGGCTTGCGTAGGCGTCATTTGGAGGACGCCTGGGGCATCCAGGTATTTGAGAGGGTGATTAGGAAGTTACGGGGTTGCATGGGTTGTACCGGGTCGTTGTGCCCTCGGTGACACTGTCTGAAGGAGGATTGTGGCAGGTGGACGCAACTGTGTCGGGGCTCCCAGGCTGGAGTAACCTCCACGGGGCTGGGGCCCGGGAGACTCCCGTCCCCTAGCAGGGACCTCAGCAAGCGCTCAAAGAGGAGCAACTGCAGCGATATCGCCATGTCCTTAGAGTGCAACTGGGCTTTTACTGCTGTTCAGAGCTTCTAAAGCTTCACTAGTGCAAATGCTTGGTGCAGGAACAAGCAGCATGAATAGTCCTGGGATAAATAAAAGCTCTCAGCCTAGCAGCGGAGCTTTCTTGCTGCCTTCAGAGGACAGTTGTCCCTGGGCTTTGCTTTCCTTGCCCGCCCTGAGTGGTGGCCCTGCCCGCACCCTCTGCTCCTCTGAAACAAAACGAGAAAACTTCTTGCCCCTGCAAGCCTGGCTAGTTAAACCTCTTACCCTTACAAGGGCCAGTCAGTGCCGGATGCTTGCGTTATTTTGATGAGGTTAAAGCATGATTTGAGTTTGCACCGATGCTTCTGCCACATGCATGCTTGCACTGGGCTGTCCTGCAGCTCCTGCCTTAAGTCCTCCCTTCCCCATGGCCTCCTGCCAGGAGGGTGGCGGTGGCTGGGAAACGGCCGCCCGCGCAGGCATGAGTCAGGACCGCGGGCGGCCGGGACGCGCGCCCTGCCCCTGAGCGCTCCTCCCCTGCAGCCGGGCGGGCAAGGCTGGCCGCGTCCTGCTGGGGGGGCAGGCGAGATCTAACACCCTGCAGCGCTGACGGGGGGTGCCCGGGCGCTGCAGCGGAAGCTCGCCCTGAACGGGACCCTCGGCACTCGAAAATCCGACGGAGGTGTCCCAAACCCAAACTGGAAATGCTGGTTCCCACCTGCCGCCCGCCCACGAGCGGCAGCAGCCCGCCCTGAGCCCTGAGTCAGCGGGAGGTTCGCTGCGGCTCGTCGCGCCCCTGGCAAACACGCACAGAGGAAACGATCTTTCCAGTCATCTGCGAGATTGGCAGCTCCACGGGGCTGCCTTCGTTTTTAGAAGGTGGCTTATGGCATGAGGATGGGTGGCTTTTATTTGAGAGGCGCTGAGCGCTAGCAAGCGCAGCAGAAAGTTTTGGTGTGGAACAGGCTCACCCGGATCTTAGGACCTGCTGAAATGACGTGTCCAAAATTACTAATTGCTTGTGAAACATGGGCTCATTTCCTCCTTGCATAGATGTTTTCCATCTTCCTTCTACCCCATCCTACATGTGCAATACACACGTTGCTTATAGTCCAGGCTGAAGGGGCACTCGGGCATCTCTTCCCTGCAGTGTGCCCGGGAGCGTGCCGGAAGCAATGAATTTCCATACCAAATGGGAGCTCTGGCTTTTTGGCTTTTCTGCGTGGCATTTGTCTTTTCTCTGGACTGGCCGATGCCATCGCCAAATCTCGACGTGCCTCTCCGTTACCTGCTGTCCCCCCCCCCCCCCCGGCTTTTGGCTGATGTTAAGCACCCTGCCTGTGTAGTGCCTTTGGGAGTGGTAAGCGGCGCCTTGTCTGGAGCCAGACTCGCCAAGCCTGATGTTTTGCCACCAGCAGAGATCAATACTGATGTCCCGGCTGGGGCTGAGCAGTCTCGGGGGCTGTGGGTGGGAAGCGTTCCCTCCTGGCTCGTTCACGTGGTTGTAGAGGATTTATGGTCATCTGCAGCACGGTGGACTCGGCAAGCAGAGGGTATCTATTTCCTTACTACCTCTCCAGAGGGAGGAGGGGGATCCCAGGGCCTTGCAGCTCTTTCCCAAAGAGCTGCTGGAGTCGGCGCTGCCCTGGCAGCTGGGTCATGCTAATGCAGTTCCTGAGCCCGGGATGAGGCTGTCGGCACTAACCTCTCAAGGAGACTTTGGGTCCTGTCGCAATCTCTTGTAAAAATAGTGATAATGCCAGCAAAAGGCGAAGGCCACCGGTCCAACCGTTATCCCCGCTTTCATGCGCAGAGCCCGACTGGTCTCGGGATAACGCTCTCCTTGCACGAGGGGCTGCGAACAGCTGACGCGGCAGCTGCCTGGGGCCGAGCCCGCGCCGGCGCGCGGAGGTCCCGTCTGCCGCTTCGGTGCCTCCCGTGCGGCCGGCCGCAGCAGGGGTTCGCGTTTTGGGCAGGCAGCGTCGGAGTCCCGAGCAGGAGGGCACCAGCGCGCGTTTCGTGAGCAACCCGCAGCCCCGGCCGCGAGGCTCTGGGCCGGCGCGAGAAGTGGGTGCTCGGCGCTCCGGGGCAGCCAGCGTGCCACGAATACCTGGCCGCGGGTGGCTCTAATTATCCAGACTGCCCTGGCTCTAAGCAAGCGTGTTGGTTGCTAAATTGCATGGTCCTGCGGCAGCTGAACAGTGCTGAATTTGCAGCAGGAAGGTGGAGGGACTAACTGCGAGAGAAACGCAAACCCCGCGAGCAGCGGCTTTCCCCAGGCTGTCCAGATGTGCTGCTGCTGGAGTTTTCCCAAAAGCTGGAATTCCTTCTGGGGCTTCAGTGACTGCATTGCGCCCTTGAGCCAGCAGCGGCCGATGTTTGCCGGAGGAGAGCACCCGCGAGGGCAGCGGGAGCCGTGACGTTTGCTGGGTAAACGCTGCGGAGCCCCGAGCCCCGCAGTGAAGTAGCCGTGCACCTCCTGGTCCGCCCGAGCAGCGGGGAGGGCCCGTCCGCGCGGCTCGGCCGCTGCTCCTCACTTCACCTGTCCACCCGAAAGTCAGCTGCTGCCCCAGGGCCTCCCTACGTAGGAAACAGCGCTAGACCCCGTCGGGCTCCCAGCGGCACGGATAACTTGCTCTGCGGCTGGGGCCTGCTCCTCAGCTCTTCGTTCTCAGGCCTTGGGCGTAAAACTAACGACTCTCTCTCGACTCTTGCAGAACGCCCAGGAATCCCATGGGGTGGCCGTGCCAACGCCGTCTGTGCCCGAAGACTTTAAAGAAAAAGCAGCTCTGGGTAAGAGATCTTCCCCGCTAAGCGTTAGCAATACCAAGCCCTCGGCCTCGGGGTGTTCTTCGAAGCAACCGTGCTTGTATCTAGCTCTGGAGCAGATAGCCTGATTCTGAGATTTCAGAGCTAAAATCGAGCTTCTGTTAATAAATCTTCATTTCTGATGGTGATTTTTGAGTTGAAAGCACTCATTTCTAAAGATGAAGCATGGTAGCTGTTGCAGCTAGGCAAGCTTTGGATAGCCCTGAATTAGATAACCTGGCGCCCCTGGGGGGTAGCGTGTCGGGGGCGTTTCAGGCCCTCGCAGGGCAGGTGGAGAAGCTGTTACAGCTGCTGTGCTCGCGCTTTCTTGCAGACCCCGGCTCCCAGATGAACGGGAACCACCGGATGTACAGCTCGGTCGGAGACCTGCGCCCGCGGGCGGCGGAGGAGGACTCCCTGGAGGAAGACATCCCACCGCCGCCGTCGGTGCCCCCGCCACCACCACCGGCACCTGTGTTGTCACCACCACCACCACCCGTGGTGGCACCCGCGACTCCAACACTGTCTGAGATAGTGGTGCCCCCGCCGCCTGCCGTGGCACCCCCACCACCGCCAGCATCTGCCTCGTCCCCCCCTGGCACGCCTGCCCCCCCAGACTTCATCCCCCCGGCGCCCCCCTTCTCCACGGGCATCTGCAAATGGAAATCGGAGACTGTGCTCAACACAAGGCAGGTGGACGCGGAGGGGCCAGCGTGTCCAGGCGAGGCTGAGGCCGGGGTGCCAGCGGTCCCCGGCCAGGAGAGCCTGCAGCCCAAGCCCTGCCCTGAGCCACACCTGACTTTCCCCAGGTCCTTCAAAGTGCCTCCCCCAGCCCCAGCCAGGTCTTCCTCCATCCCTGTGCAGGAGGCAGATGCCCTGGGGAAGAAGGAGCCCTTCCCCAAGCAGCCTCATGCCCGGCCACCGCTCCCGCCGTGTTTCACCATCCGGCCGGCAGCCAAGGTGCACTCATCAGGAGACACTGAGCAGAGAAGTGCTACATTGAGGCAGCCCATTGCAAAGCCGGCTGTGACAGCCACCCAGCCTCCAAGCCCGAGGCCGGGGTTAGCATCCAGCAAAGACACTAATTCTGATGGTTGCCAGCCCCTGCCACCAGGCTTGGACTCCGAGAAAGTTCCTCGGTCCCAAAAGGGTGAGAACAACTCATCTCCAAAGTCTGAATTTCTTACTGCAAATGACCTGGAACTCCCCCCTCCAGACTATCCCTCCTCAGATGAGGACTGGAAGGAGGCCAGCAACCTCAACAGGCTGAAACATGAACTCGTGGCTCTCCTGTCCTCTTCCAAGCGGGAGGAGCGGCAGGTGGATAGACCAGTAGTTCCCCGGCCCATGAGCAGTGCTGCTGATTGTGCTGGTAGTGACAAGATCAGCTCTGATGGATCCAAGCTTACTAAACCTGTTGGGAAGAACTCACAGTTACCCAAGGGAGGAGAAAGTGAGAAGAGAGAGAAGATCTGTATCAGTGCAGCCTCTGCTAGAGGGAGCTCCTCCAATGTGGTTCTTCCAGCTCCAGAGAATAAACCTGCCAACCCACAACCCAACAGCGTTATGAAAATCAGGAATGAGCTGGAGGCTGTGCTATCCTTGAAGAAAGAGGGAAAACCTTCCCTGGGATTTGGCAGCCAGAAGCAGAGTCCAGAGGATGGCAGCAGCTCCCTACGTTCAGGTATGGGCCATGTTGATCCTGGTGGCTCCCTGCTGCCAAAACCTGCTCCAGGTCAACTCCAACCCATAGCTGCTGCAGAGAAGGAAGAGAAGGTGCAGGAGGATCACCAGATGCCTAATGCCCCCTCTGTCAGTGACACTTTGGAGGATATAAACCCTGTTCCCAAGCACATGTCCCCTGAGAGCAGCCTGAGTGCCCCAGACCAACCCCAGAAACCAAAGGATGAACTCCTGGTCTCAGCCTCCCCATTACCCTCCTCTCCAGAGACTCTTTCACCCACACAAAGCCCAGCGCCATGGTCTGATGCATCCCTATTCCAGTACAAAATCCATCGGGCCAGGGTCGACTCGACAGACTGCCTGCACGCTGAGAGCTCGGGTGAGAACGGCGATGGAAAAGGTGCGAGTCTGTGCCCTGCCGAGAGCGTGCCCATGCCCTCGGAGCCACTGGGCTCCTCGAGAGCAGGCCAAGATGATGTGCTGATCCACCCCGTCACAGGCGAGAAGGTGGAGAAGGGCTCCCCCATGGCCTTGCTCCTGGCCGCAAAGCAGCGGGCGCAGAGGAGTCGGCAGGCTCCGTCCCGGCGCAGCAGCGACATGGGCGAGAAGCCGCAGGTTAAGGTACCTCAGAAACTTGGCAGCACTCTGCTGGAAACGGCCTCCACCAGCTTCTACCGTGATGAGTCCAAGCCTTATTCCTTCACAGTGGTACCCCGGTCCCACCGGACAGCTGCCCTCAGCCAGGCTGGAGATGAGTTGCCCCCGACAAGCTCCGCTCTCGCTGACGGTGCTGTGGGCTTGGCCGAGTCTGGGCAGAGGCAGAGCAAACCACAGTCCTTCTCCAGCCCTCCTGAGCAAAGCTGGACAGTGCAGAGGCCAAGCAAGGAGGATCCCCAGGGCTTTGTGAGGCACCAAAGGGTGCCTGCCTCCAGCTTAGTGCGAGGCCTCCTGGAATCGAGCCAGCCCAAACCCCCAGACCTGCCGAAGAGCGGTGCCTCTCCGCCCCATGGCCTAGTGTCCAGCAAGGAAGAGGAGAATGGGGAGATTCTGGATTATGAAATTATCCCCCCGCCACCGGAGTTCAGCAACAATGCAGATGATGCTGAAGATGCTTCTCTGAACAGGGAAGCCAATCACAAATGTCCCAGCTTCCCCGACTACAGCCGAACCTCGGAAACACCACAGTACTTCCGGTGGCCCAGCCATGACTACGGCAGGAGCTACGATCTGCTTTCCCAAAGGTCCTCAGAAAAAAGCAGAAGGAATAGCGACTTCACTCCTCAGTATCCAGATTTCAGCACCTCTGTGAGTTACTTTAGTCGCTACCCAAACAACCGCCCGCTGATCAAAAAGCGTCTGTACGTGTCTGAGCCTGACCGGTCCCACCCAAGAGCAGCTGCAGCCTCCCGGGGCATTGGCACGCTCGCGTCCTACAGCCCCGGTGCTGGCGGGTTCCCCTCCTCGGCCGCGGAGGGGATGCGCCGGGTCAACTCTGCCCACCGGAGCGCCTCGGGGAGCATGCAGGGCAAGAGGACAGCTGTGGAAACGCCCGGGAAAGCCATGTCTTACAGCAACACCAGCAACGATGCCAAGCGCAAGGGGCAGAACGGGGATTATTCGCCTGCCAGCACGGCAGCAGCCAGCAGGTACAGTCCTTTCCTGTGCTTCTGGCTGAGCCGGGTCCTCTGGATCTCACTGAAGCTTTGAGGAGAGAAGGGTTTGGGTCCCCAGGCTGCTTCTGCGAGCAGTACCAGGGCATGAAAGACGGCACCACACCTCTGCCTGCTTTGTGCAAGGGTGTACCTTGACCATGTCTTCTCTAGTGCTGGTTGCTCTTCGAAACCTGTGTCTCACAGTCACAACACAGCATCCAGCTCTTCCTCCCACTTTGGTTCTGGGCTGGGCTTTTGCTTTGTTCTTCCCACTGATTCTAACCTTCACCTTGGCCTTGATTGCTCTCTTCTCCTGGCATCTTTTAATTAAGACTTGAGGTTTGCTTAATGGCAGAATATTCCCCTTAACTGAACTGGCTGTGGCGCTTCTCACAGTGCGCTTGCTGCGGTCCTGAGGACGAACAGAAGTGCAGTGTGTGTCAGCGTCTAGCACTGCTGTGGCAGTTGCAAAACCCGCAGAAGCACTATGAAGAAGTGTTACCATGGGTCTTTCCAACCAGTGGGTGGTGGAGTGACCAGTGCGGTCAGAAAGCAGCACAGGAGAGAGAGTGTCAAGGATGGGACCTCCTCAGCCATGCTTGGCCCTCCAAACATGTACTTGTGTGGATGGGATGTCCCCCACAGAGGGATACCAATGGGGACAGACAAGTTCAGAGATGAGACTGACACTTTCCTGGGGGAAGTGAAGGTTGGCCCCTCCTTCCTTTTCAAAGTGTTGCTGTTTTGACTAAAGACAGATAGTTGGGGTTTTTTTGTTTTTTGGCTCTCAGTAACCTCCTCCTTGTGTTTCCACTGCAGACCTGTTCATGGCAGTGCCCAGTACAGCGGACCCACGAACACCTTCATGGTCAGGCCTGGGACACGGCAGCCCATCTCTTACATGTACCAGAGCAGCCATCGATAGGGTTGTCCGGAGAGTCGCTCTGCTGCCTTTGCGTTTACGCTGGGAAGATGTTAACGTGCACTTGGGTGGAACTTCTCCTTCTCTGTGGGCGCCAGGACTCTCCCAACCCAGGCTTGTGAATATGCCGCTTGCAAACTACTGACAGTGAAGGCAGGGAGTGGATCTGGGACTTGGACTCTTCTCTAAAGACTGTCACGGAGCGTAGTTACTGCAGAGGATCAGCTGCTGTGCTGTTACGTGAGCAAACACATTTTTCTTTCTCCTCTTTCTTCCCACCCCAAAGTATTATTTTCAAAACTGCAGTCTAATAGGTCTTCTAAGAAGAAAGTAAAAAAGCATCTTTGGCTCTCTATAAAGAGCGTAACCACTGAGGAGGGTTTTTTTGTTTAATTGGTTTGGATACAACATGCTTGGGAGTAGGAAGAAGCCAACCGGAGGATGTGCGTAACGGAAGCAAACAGCCTGTATCCGAGCCTAGGGGAATCGTAGTGCAGGAGGCCAGGTGGGTAGAGAGTAGTTTAGGATGTCCAGGGTCTGATCTCCACTGCCACCACCTCCCTCGGCAGCCTTGAGCGACTCGGTCGGGTCCTGGCTGGTGGGGACGGCCGAGAGCCGGAGGCTTCCTCCGCCGAGGCCGGACCTTCCCGCCCCGGCCGCGTGGCCGCGGCGCGGGTGCGCAGATTTACTGCCCTTGCTTTCCTGCTCTGTCGCCTGCAAATGTTTGCTGCTCATCGCGGAAGAACGCCGGGAGGCCTGGGGGGGTGTTCGTGAGGCACCCCGGGCACGTCAGACTCGCAAATGCTTTTTTATTTTCACTTTGCCAGAGCTCATGGGAACGGTTGTGACTTGCAGAAGAACTATGCTGCCATAACCGTGGTTTTAGTTTGCCTGACTAGGGGGACTGAGAAGCTAGGTTTTAGTGCAACTGTACAGTATTTGACCCTTGGTGGTGTGTGAAGTGCCTTTAGTGAGATGCTAAGAGACCCGTCTGCACCGCTTCCAGCCGCGCGCTGTGCACGCTCGGCTCCCCGGCCCCGCTTGTGTCGGCTGCGACCGCTGGCAACGGCAACGCAGGGCGACGGGAGAGCTGAGAGCAGCCTTAGAGACGGTATTTCGTACTATGGAGAGAGCAACACAATCCTGTTTTAACTGACCAAAGTTTTGAATAGCTAACTTTCTGAAATTAGAATTAAACATAATGTTCCTCCTAGGTAAACTTGCCAAAAAATACTGTAAGATAAATGTAAAAACTTGTAGAGAAATTTTTCTAATCACTGACAAACTAAAAGCACTTTGAGACATTAGTCTACTGTTACTGAAAGCACTTTTTTCACTATTACACAGCTAGTTTTGCTCAAGCTTATCCCACGTTGTCTCTGTTTATAGAGGGATTTTGCTCTATGGTTTAATTCAAAATTCAGTGATAAATATTCCTTGACATGCAATTTTCAGACCAGTTATGTGACATTAGTCATGATGTTGAATTTCTAGGCTTTGTTATTTCCAGCTCTAATTATCTAATAATTTAACAGCTGTTTCAAATACTGCGTAGACATCAAAGTATACTGAACTTTACTTTGCTCTGAATAAAATGAGAATGCAAATACTGTAATCGGTCTAACATCTCAATTCCAATGGCATTTTCAAGCCAGTAAGTTAAAGTAACCTGGAATATTTCCAAACATGCTCTCTCCAGCCAGTATTGAAGTAACATATTTAAAATACCTGGGTGTTGGTTTACAAAAAAAAAAAAAAAAAAAAAAAAAAAAAAAAAAAAAAAAACCACTATGGAGAGAGGAATGCAAGGGAAGGAGCAGCTTTCTGGGCACCTGTGTGCCATGTACTTGCAGCCCCACTCCAGCCACGGACGTTCACCCACGCGAGGAGCTGTCTGGAGAAGCCTTATCTTGGTACGTAAACCGAGGCATGACGCCGCTTGAGCAGCGTCAGGGTTGTGCTGTAGTGTGGGATGAAACTTCACAGCTTCACTTTAAAAACAAAACCCTACAACTACCTCCCTGGAAGCACTGCAGTCTGACTTTTTTATTATTATTATTTGTTTCCCGATACAATTTTTTGCAAAATGAGGAATTGTAACTAGAACGAAGCTCTGAAAAGCACAGTCTTTAAAGAGCTGTTGGGAGGTTCAGCCTCAGAAGTTGACTTTGTCCAGAACTGGTTTTTCTCCCATTTGTGTGGGTTCTCTGCCTCCAGTAAAAATTCACCTAACTTTGAGCATATTCCCTACGATTCATTTTTTTCAGAGCAAAATGTGAAGGTGTGATGCTGGCACTTGCTCAGAATTTCACGGTTGCTCTTTCATGCAGACACACAGTTTGCATGTAGTTGCACCACCGTGTTACGTAGTGCGGAGTGTCTTGTTTCCGGCAGCTGTATATTTGTTTATATTAAATGCTAGAAGCAGAACAGGAGTCAGTTTTGTGAAATAGCCGTTACTCACTTAAAGAACACCCCTTTGGGAGCGTGTGGGGCACGGGGCCGTTGCTCAGGTGGCACTGCTCGGTCGTGAAATGGTTTAACGTGAATGTTTGAAGCAGTGAAGCCGGTCTGTCCTTCGGTGTCTCGGGCTAGCCCTGCCGCTTCTGAGCGCAGGAGCAAAATTCTAGTGTTTCAGTAACGACGAGGCGTTTAGGCTGAGGCTGTTGGAGAACTGTTCATGTTACAAAGAAATCACTGTCGGAGCTGCTGGCAGCCAAAGTGCTTAGGGCAAAAGTTGTATCGCTAATGAAGAGTGAGAAGCTGTGAGCTGCAAGGCTGACGGGGAAGAGCTCCCTCCTCCCTGGACTGGTGACTTGTCAGGACAGCACATAGATAAACTACTCTGACCCCTGTTTCTTCTCCCCAACTGTATTTCTCTAAATAAGTTCAGCAATAGAGGAGGGAGAGACTCAGGTGTGGCAACACAGCAAGTGCCTTATAGCCACGGTGCTGAAAGCTGTTTTGAAACCTGACAATGAAACTCTTCTAACATTTCAACCCTCTCCAACAGTTTGGTCATTCAAGTCTTGATGCAGCTTAAATTATCCCCTGCAGCTGCCTCTTCCTCAAAAGTACCTGCTAAGTAATACAGAGTAACTGATAGCTTTACTTGTGTGTTAACAAAGTCTCTTATTTATGAGTGCTGCCATGGAACATCAGCCTTCTTGCATTAAATATGTCTGGACATACTGAATGTGTGGTCTGACATTTTTGAGTACTGTTTTTAAAGAGTTCATCATCTACTGTAAAATCACGTCTCTTGCATGTGAGATTAAAAGGACAGAAAAAAAGCTCAACTTGGCCTTAGCAGTAGTCTGAATTTCATCTTACATAGGGCTTGGGCCGATTGCTACTCACCGGTTGTTGATACAAAGCCCTGTGGCAATGTAGATGTTTTTTGGGAGCCTGATCAAGAAATAAATGGGCAGCTAGCTCTAGGTGTGTGTCACTTACTTCAGAAACAGCCTTTGCATCCAGCTGGTTAGGCAGGCTGACAAAGTATGGTTCAACTTGTGCTTCTATAAATAAAATTCTTCATTTTGAGCTTTTCATTAGTAATGAAACCTGCATGCTCATTTGCAAGTCCTAACTAGAATGCGTTTTTCTTAAAATTGAAAGTGCAGCGTGAGCAATGCAAGCAAAAACATAAAAGGCAGGCTTGTCTTCATAGTGGCTTACTCTCTTCACTCATCTAAATCATACTTATTTGCATTCTCATCTCTTTAATCCAGCTCTGGCTGCAAAACAAGTTTTTTTTTTCATTAGCAAAGTGTGCAATGTCTTGAATTTTTTGCTCTAGCTACAGACTATTTATGGAAAAAAGCGTCCCCTAACTTAAGCGGCATGTAAATTAGCCTTGACAGTGTGAACATTCCACAAAACCTAGGAAATTCTTTCATTCTTTGGCAGATAGCTTCAAGCCAATTAGCAGTGATGCGGTCATGTTTCTGCAGCGCTGTCTGCATGATTCAAGCGATGCTGATGTGCCTATTCAATATAACCTTGCTAGCAATTGTACACGCACTTAGGAACCAAGTTAACACAACACTAAGACAAACTCTCTCTTCTGTGCTTCTCTTTTTATGGTGAAAAAACAAGGGTATGTTGTAGTAACGGTAGGTACTCATTAAAGAAACGTGTCACTTCTCGAGCAGTACTGCTCTCCTGTCAAGCTGGCATTTGCTGCCCTCCTGTGGCAGAACACAAAGTTTACTCCAAAGATTTGCAGGCTGCTGAAGCATTTTTGTGCTTCCATTCTTAAAGACTTTTTTTTTAAGTAATTACAAAACAGGGCTAACCCCATACAGGTTTTATCTGCCAGCATTATGTTTGATTTTATGTCTTGTTCTGTTCTAGTGCTTCGCTTACAAATAAGTTTGAGAAACTTACTTGGTTTAATACTTCTCCTTGATACTTGAAATTTTTCATTTTAACAATGCACAGTTAATAGCCTACTTCAAGTTTGGAAAGAAAAGTTTCTTGAAAATAAGCTAAAGGGTTTATAGCTTGCCTCATCCTAGTGTTGAGGAATCACAGTACCCTAGCATTAAACAGTAACGTAGCCAGTGTCATTTAAGAATACTTTTATCTTCAGGGACTGAAATTGCAACTTAAACTTTTAATATGTGAATTATTTCAACTAGCTCTTACATCTTATGTTAATTTTACCAGCATGTTCCTGAATAGGGCCACTGCCTTCACTGCTGCATGGGACTTGGAGCACTGGAGTCAGCCAGATCCACCAACGGGCTCTGTGTACCCACGGTGCCCTGAAACTGATCTATGTACTTTGCTTAAGTGTCATACTAAACCGGAAGGCTTTGCTGGATCTAGCCTCTGGGTTATTAAAATTGAGATGCAGTACATAACATACAACCTATGACCCAGATACAAGCTTTGTGATTGAACATAAGGTGAAAAATATTATAGAAATGGCTGAGTAAAACTTGCATCCAGTTACAAATGAAAACTATGATTTATTTAAAAACTGCCATTTTCATCCGTTTCACAAATAGCACAAGACCTGTTTCCGTTTTCAATATGCTATCAGAGGTCTGTAACAGGTAATTTTTTTTGTTGTTGTTGCTGTGGAAGAGTAGTTTAAAGAAACTTGTCAGTTTTCATACCAGTTTACCTTGCCCTTGTAATACACTGCTCTAGATCAGGAACTCTGTTCTGTGAACAGCTGAGTGATGTTAGAATTCAAAGGAGCAACCTGCATTTGAAAAGAGCATGAGAGAAACAGAATGGAAAAGCTTAATCTGCCTAAAAATTAATTGTGGGTGCTGTATAATTTGGATTTTTCAAAGTACAGGTTTTCAGAGATGAGCACACTGGAAGTGGCTTACATTTTCTTTAGTGTTGTTAGCAGGCTAAACAAACAGAGGTAGCATTCACTTCAATAGCATTTTCTTTGTTTCACTAGTCAGGACCCACTTCTATTGGTCTAGGGAAGATTGGTGCTGACCAAACCAGACCTAGAGCAGTGGCAATGCATGCAGAGCAACTGTATACTATATTCCAGGGAAACATATTAGTTTGAGAAAAGTTAAAGTAGTATATTACAAAAAACACCTCTAAGGTGTTGTGCAGTCAGTTTTAGGGATTATGGGAATGTTTGGGGTTTCCCCCCATCTTTAGCACAAAATGCCACTCATTACAAGTGCACAATGAATTATCTTATGTCACTAAGCAGAGTCTAGTTATAAGAGCAAACAAATGAAAATTGAAGTCCTTAGTCCAGTTTTTCCCTTACATAAACTCTTCTTCAAAAGCTTTTAATACTTCAATAATTGTCTTCATCACAGAGGAGTGGAAACGGTGTCGAATAGCACAGCAATTGCTAACTTCTGTTGGCTTTCAGCATTCTACAAAAACAGCCCCCTTGAGCTGGCCTCAGCTTCAACTCACCATTGAACATTGCAGGTCCTAGTATTTCAGTGTCTAACACTGAAACACAAAGGTACTTAACCATAATGCTGCATTCTGGATCCTTATCATACAGGGTACAAGATTCCTCTCACTGAGTGCTGGTATTCTTAAATACACATCAGTGGAGCAGAAGTACACAGTGCTTACTGTGGGATCAACACTAGCAGACAGCTGAGACCAACCCTCTCCCTGCATGCTGCATTAAGGATAACAGTAGAGCCTTTCTCCTCTTTCACTGCCAAGGCAAGTGTTTTTCTGCAGTTAAAAGGATCAATTAATGCTGTTATTAATCTAATAGCAAAAATCTTTGTGCAAGTAAGGTTCTTGTATTCAGTTAACTATGGCAAGAAGGGTTTTTTTCCAACTTCCGAGTATTTTGTTTCTATTACTTCTTGAAGAACTGAGAGAAGAAACAATTTTTATTATACCTAATTGCCTGTCTCTCCAAGACTCCTCTGTGCCTGAAGTCAGTATTTTTCTGTGCAACATACTGAAGTCTTATCACAGGTGAAGCTGGACTGCTAGAGAGGGTAAAGTCTGTTCTGTAATGAACTTGTGCCTGATTCAATATTACTACAAGAACCTTCTTGGCCACAAGCTTGAAGGCAGAAAACAGACCATACCCAGTCTGGTTCACAAACACCTTTGACTTCAGCAGAATCAGAGTAACACGAGGAAGGAATTCAAACCAATGAGTTTATAAAACTATTCTTTTACACAGTTGATTCCAGAAGCTTCACCAGTTGGTAGCAGTACACTGTGATGTAAAACCTGATGATCCCATCCAACTGTAGTGAGCAAGGCATTGTCTGAAGGAGACCATGATAAGCCTTTTACAAAGTCTCGATGAGAACGGTTTCTGAACCTGGAAAATAGGAACACCCCCAGTAAGCATAAGCACTGCCACTAAGCATGATTATGGGCTTGTGGCACTTCCAACTTTTCGTGTGTTAGGATGATGCTCCCCAATTTAGGTGTTTTTATCTTTCCCTCAGTATATGGATAAACAATTAGTTTAATCAGAAGTTGATAGGACAAATGCAATAGATACATTCTGTCTAGTACTTACACCTCTGAAAGGTTTGAGTCAAGAACAGCTACTGAGCAGTCTTCACTGATTGAAGCCAGGAAGGGTGAACTAGGAAAGAGAAATGAGACCAGTGTTAGAGCAAATTCATGAAAGTGTCTTTGGAAAAACTTGAGAAAACTTAAGTCTTAGTGGAAATATTTTCATCTTCATTATTATTTGGTAAGTTGCCAGCATGCTAAGCAAGAATCCTCTACTAATCTCTGAAAACAGGTAATCTTTCCTCTTAGCATAGAAGTGACTGCCACAGTGAGTGGGTAAATTCTGAATGTTGTAAAAATGGTGTCCTATGTACAGTCACACATTTCTGGTCAAAACACAGGCATTGTTTACTGTTCTTTACCATTGATCTTCCTCTACAGAAAGTCCAGAAAGAGTACTCCCATTTGTTTTACCCTAAGAACAAAAAAGGCCTACAAGCCTGTATAGTCATACACTTTACAGCAGCATCTCAGACAGTACCTATGTGTAGAAAATGCAAACCCCGTGATACTTCGGGAATGCACAGCAGAGCTGAGGGCAGAATCGGGCTTCTTTGTGTCTACTAGTGCAACTGTCCCATTTTCATCACCTTTGAGAGAGTCAGAAGGAATTACGTTATTAGTAAAGCTGTCAAGTGAAAACAGATGCTTCAATTTCTCTAGTGATAGTTAAACAATGAGACTGCTTCTTACCCAAAGCAAAGATGTCACTTTTTTGTGGATGCCACATGACTGAGGTAGGGAGGTAACTGCAGGCACTGCAAACTAAGTAAATAAATAGTGCAAAGAGGATGGTCAGTACAAAGACATCCCTACAGTGTCTCAATTAGCACTGCTACTGCACTAAGACACTTTTTAAAAAGCATATTTTACTTCTGTGAAATTGTTAGATTTCTTTAGCTTTTATTATTTTTTTCTCCCCAAATAACCAGATCATTAGGCTGAAGTTAGGCATAAGTGAAGTCAGACAAACCAGTGTATTTCTTCCCGCCAACACACACACAAGCACTGACTGCATATAGAAGCATACCAATTCGAGTAGCTGGTTTGGGGCATCTGGTGTCCCAGAGTAATGTTCTGCTGTCCTATAAATCCAAAGTGAATGAAAAGATTTTTATAATTTATTTGCAGCAGAAGTAAGCACAAACTTTGAGATGCACTGTCCTACCACCACTGACCCATGTTGAAACCTGCACCATCTCTTTCCTTATATTTAAAATGATGCTGCCATTAATGACAAGTTAGCTCCTTCAGTCATCCCCAGAACAGACAGATCTACAGACAGAGCTAGGAACTCTCACATTTTAATAAAAACTGGTATAAATCAGCTCAATAAACTCATCAATTGATACTAATCAGACTGAAACATTTAAAGAAAATGCATGGACACAACATAACACAATGGGTGGTTTAGCAATAAATGTACTTAACTGTACAAATTTAAAGTTAAATCACTCATATCTCACTTGTATCAGGTAGATTTAGACAGAGAATTAGCTTTACCTCAGCACAGGACAGGAACATAGTGTCCTTACCAGGACAGGAAGCCACACATGTCACTGCACCAGAGTGAGCTATCAAAAGCACAAAAGAATAAGGAGTCTGAAAGACTGCACCCAACCTTCCAGCATATTCCTAATGTTTAACCACATGATAGGGAAAAGGCACCTAGCAACTCTTGAGGCCTAGCAGCATAATAAAAAATAGCTTATACCCAGACTGAGGCTAACTTCTGCTCACTGATATCCAACTACTTCCTACCAAACTGATGAGCTGCCAAATCCAACCAGAGCCACTGTAGTCAAGTCCCTGTGATTGTGCCTAAGCTTGAACAAGCCCTGCTAGACAAGACATCAGTTAAAAAAGAGGAAAGGCAAACAAGCAAAGTACAGCTGAAGCCTCCGTCTCCTGTCTCTGCTGTGACTAGAGAGCACATATCTCCTGAGATGTCATCCTACATCTCCAGTGAGCTCTTTTCAAAATAAACATGGATTAGAAGATCACGTGATCACATACAACTCCAAGAAAGATTTCACCCTAGAAAAATATTGTAAAATACACTTAGAGATGCAAGATGAGCTAAATCTTATAGCATACATTTATAGGGAGAAATAAACAACCACCACCCCAGAATAACATACAGTTGTGTGGGAAGCATTATAGACAGGCTAATGTTAAATCATGCTGTCCACTGGCCCATGGGAAATAACCAACGATGCTGCAGAACCAAACACTGTATGTTACACCTGCAAGAGACCAGGCAGAGCAAGAGGAACAAGTCATGACAGCATGACACTCACCTCTGTAAGAATGCAGCACAGTTTGTTGTGGAAGGTCCCAAACTTTCACACTGCAGATAAAAGCAAGCTGTTAGGAAGAGTGATGGAGAAATCACTCAGAGCAGGAATAGCAGAGCAAGGGGCACTAACCAGAAGTCTCTGCTGCCGCTGACAGCCTGGGTGCTGTTAGCAAGAACACTCACTGTCATCACAATATCATCATGCTCGTATTTACAGAATTTATTCACAATGAGGGTTTCATTTTCATCCAGCTCCCAGAGCTCCACAGCACCTGGAAGAGAGAAGATGAGGCTGACTTCAGCAAGAGCAAGGGTGACTGGCATATCCAGTGCCCAGTCCCTTTCACTCAGGAAGTCCCCCCTTCCTCATGGAACAGGGACAGTGGCTGAACAAGACTGTCCAGGGTACCTCTCCCGGCACACTCAGCATGCTGTAAGGTCAGGGAGCTCCACAAGGCTGGGGCCCAGGGGGCAGAAACCTTTCCCCACCCCTGGAGCAGGGCCAAGACTCCCTTTATTCCCCAGCAGTAGGGCCAAGCTCCCTCTCCTTCATCACCGAACAGTGAGGTCTTTCAAGCCCCTTCCCCAAGAGGGGCACCAAGACCCCTCTCATCCCCGAGGAACGGGCTCCCCCAAGCCCCTACCCCAAGAGGGGCACCAAGACCCCTCTCACCCCCCAGGAACGGGCTCCCCCAAGCCCCTTCCCCAAGAGGGGCACCAAGACCCCTCTCACCCCCCAGGAACGGGCTCCCCCAAACCCCTACCCCAAGAGGGGCACCAAGACCCCTCTCATCCCCCAGGAACGGGCTCCCCCAAGCCCCTACCCCAAGGGGGGCACCAAGACCCCTCTCATCCCCCAGGAACGGGCTCCCCCAAGCCCCTACCCCAAGAGGGGCACCAAGACCCCTCTCATCCCCCAGGAACGGGCTCCCCCAAGCCCCTACCCCAAGGGGGGCACCAAGACCCCTCCCGCCCCCGAGGCGCAGCCCCTGGGAGCAGGGTGCTCTCGGCACGTCCCCCCTTACCGGAGTCGGAGGCCACCAGGATGCCCTTGTCGGCCACCCAGCGCAGGTCGGCGACGCCCGCCTCGGTCTGGACGCCGGCGGTGCAGAAGCCCTCGCTGGGGGCGCGGCGGGGGTCGGCGAAGACCCAGATGGAGCCGGCCCAGCAGCGCCCTGTGAGCGCGGAGGCGCCCAGCAGCAGGGCCCCGTCTGCGGGAGGGACACGGGGGTGGGTTGGGGATGGAGGTGGCTGCGCGCCCGCCGCCCCCCCCCGCCAGGCCGCGGCCCGCTACCTGCGCGGTAGTGCGCGCCCTCCAGGTGCCGCTCCATGCAGGCGGGCGCGTTGGGCGGGATGTTCCACTCGGGCCCCGCGCCAGGACCGGCCTCGAGCTCGGGCTCGGGCTCGGGCCCGTCCGCCGGCGGGGGCGGCGGGGGCGGCGGCTGCTCGGGCGGCGGCGGCTCCTCCATGGCGGCGCGCAGCACCCCGGACCGGCGGCGGCGGCGCCCCACGTGCTTCGCGCCGCCGCCTCTCGCGAGATCTTGTGAGACTGCCCCCCCCCACGAGCGGCGCCGCCGCCTCTCGCGAGATCTTGTGGGACTGCCCCCCCGAGCGGCGCCGCCGCCTCTCGCGAGATCTTGTGGGACTGCTCACCTACCCCCTTCCCCCCCCCGCGGCGGTCCAGGGAGTGGCGGTGTCTCTCGCGAGAGTCCGCGGGACTCCCCGTCCCGCTGCGGGCAGTGGCGGCGCCGCCTCTCGCGAGAGCTGGCGCCGGCGCCATCTTGGTGCGGCGGCGGGCTGCGGTCACCGGGACGCGGAGGGTCGTTGGTATCGCGGCGGCCCCGCGATGCTTTCCCGCCTCGTCCTCCGCGCCGGTGAGCCGGGTGGGAGCAGTCCCGGCTCCCTGCGGGGCGGGCGGGCGGTTGCGGGGCTGGGAGGGTCCCGCCTGGGCTGTGTCCTGACGCGCTCTCTGCCCCTCTCGTCCCGCAGCCCCGGCCGCGCTGAGGAGCCTGCCGCCTGCCCTCCCGGCTGGGTGAGTACCGCGGGGCCGCCGCTGCCCGCGGCTCGGGACTGGCGGCACGGGGCCCTCCGCCAGCCGCCGCAGAGCTTTGTCGCCGGCTGCGGCCTGGCGGGGCCTGCGGAGCGCCGGGGCGCCGCCGGGCTGGCTTTTCCCTGGGAGGCATCGCCGCCTCCTTCCGAGGAGGCCGCGGTGGCGTTGCTCTTTGAGCCTTTGGCTTTTTTAAGTTACATCACTCCTTGCTTTTGCTTTTATTTTTCCAGTTAACATTGCAGGCCTATGGAATAATCGATGTTGGGAGGCACCTCTGGAGGTTGTTTAGCCCCACTACCTTCCCCAAAGCAGGGCTCTCTAAAACAGTCACTGTATCACAGAAAATGTGCTTGAGCTTTTGCTAAGGATTTTTTTCCCCTCAAGAAACTTACTGGAGTTTTTCTCATTATTTGTAGTATATTGCATAGTAAAAGAGCACTTCACGCAAGTCATGAACGCTTGGCCCCTCTTCCACCCCTGCCTGAGAAAGGAGGAGAAGTACGTTATGGTTTGATCCCAGAGGAGTTTTTCCAGTTTCTTTACCCTAAAACAGGAGTCACAGGTTAATATATATATGTGTGTGCATGTGTGTGCTTTTTTTTTTTAGTCTTTATTTGGTTATGCTCACTTAGTTCTGTCCACAATTAGTACCTGGCAAATAGGTAGAATATTAGGGGGAAAAGCTGGCTTTTCTTTCAGCATTCTGGATATAGGGAAAGCAAGGTGCTTGATTTAGCATAAGAAGAAGAGCAATTCTTATATTTTGTTATGCTTGATTCTGCAAGATGAATTATTTTTTGAGGCACTCAGAACCTTTCAATTTTACTCTTACTTGTGCCTTAAAGAAAGGCTAAAAGCATAGCATGGGCATGAAAGAAAAAATTTTATTTGCTTACTGGGTCTCAAAACCTTTAAGCATAGACTTTTGCCTGTTTTTGAATGAGCAGAAGCTGTCAATCCCATTGAAGGTGTAACTTGCCTGTGTATCTGGTGAGCATCCTTATTGTATCCCTCTTTGTGGTGCTGTTGGATTTGTATTCTTGGTCATGGTAAAAGAGAATACTTCCTGTTCTTATTGTATGTATTAAACTATCTACCTCTTCTATGGTGGTGGTTGACTTGAATAAGTGTGTTTATACCATATACTAATAATGCTGTTTCATTTCTTTTTTTAGGACCTTATATGCTGGGAACTGGACTCCTGCTTTACTTTCTCTCTAAAGAAATCTATGTAGTTAACCATGAGACTGTTGCAGCTGCCTGCATATTGTCAGTCTTGATTTATGGTATTAAAAAATATGGCTCTGATGTAGCAGCTTTTGCAGACAAACTTAATGAGGTAAGAAAAGAAACTGTAATATAACTTTGCACTGGTAACTCTTAAGTAATCTACTTAAATATTAAAAAACACTGCATTCAAAATCTGCCTGATGTCTTCAGAACAATGCTTAAATAAGGTGCATTAAAAATCTTATGTCAATATTGCTATATAGGTCTTCAAAAATAAAAAATTCTATGTCAGCATAAGTACTTAATGGAATGTTTTTTTTTAAGTAAGATAAATTGTGAACTGTAGTTCTTTGTCTTAAAACTTTTAACCTCAAACCTGACACAATTCAGCTTCCTGAAACAGTTCTCAAATTGTAACGAAGAGTTTGAAAATCAGTTACAGCTTGCTTGTTTTCCTTGCATCTGTCTTGAATTCTGAAGTGTATTTGTGTATACACACATTTATATTACATGTTACATTTATTTATGTATTTTACATGTTATACATGTGCATGTGTGCATATATGTGTGTGTGCATATATATATATATGAAATGTACATTTGTCTTCTAGGAGAAAGTTGCTACAGCTTTAACCGTGAAGAATGATGCAATTAAAGATCTTGAGACTGCAATTGAACAGGAGAAGAAGGAACAGTGGAGGGTTGAAGGCCGTAGTTATCTCTTTGATGCCAAGCGGGTATGCTTGTCTAGCCCTACTGTCGAGTTTTATTAATGTCTTTGCTACATAATCTTAGATTACTAACTAGTTAAAAAACATTTGCGGTATGTGTGTTGCAGACTTGTCCATTTTTACCACCTGATACAATGACTTCTGTTATAGAACTGTGTTCTATTGCTGTTTTGTAATTTTGCCAAACATTAACCAGTTGGTGTCATCCTTTGTGTATAGAATAATATTGCAATGTTGCTGGAAGCTAACTACCGAGAAAGACTGCTGACAGTGTACAATGAAGTAAAGAAAAGGTTGGACTATCAAGTGGCGATGCAGCATTTGAAGCGTCAGAAAGAACAAGATCACATGATTCAATGGGTAGAGAAAAATGTTGTTCGGAGCATCACACCTCAGCAGGTACTCATTTGTTTTTAGATGCTTTACATCTTAGTCTGTAGAAATATTTACTGTCTAGTGCTTCTGGCTTAAGCCAGAAGAAGCTAGATCATCTCCTGGTGACTTCCAAGTTGAGCTCAGATGTATTGTTACTGCTGAGTAAAACCTAATGTGCCCTTTTTTTTGGTACCAGATGCTACTGGTGATTTGAGCTAGAACCGTTCATGCTGTTTGTTTTTCCAGCATAGTGCTAAGCTTGTAATAAGATACGTACCTAACAGGTCAGAGAAGTTGCTTGTAAAATTCTCTATGTAAGATTTCAGCAGTTTAGGATCTACAGATGGATTTTAGATGTCCTCTCTCTAATGAACAAACCTGAGAATAAGAAAACAAGTGTTCCCAGCACTGCTTGCTGATGCTTTAACATAAGCCATTGTTTGGCTATGAATCTCTGACTTGGTGAATTACAGTAACACCCCTTTTAGTCTCTGCCTCTTTTGACGTATCTGAAGAGAAAATCTGAAGTTCATTAGAACATATGTTTTGCTTGTTTAAATATCTTTCAGCAAGTCTGTTGTCTTAAAGTTATTTTCTTTTCTTTTGCAGCAGAAGGAGAGTATTGCAAAGTGCATTTTAGACCTGAAAGCATTGTCGAAGAGTGCACAGATGACGGTGTAACCATGCTGCATCTGGTTCCAGAGTTGTCTTCTATGACTTATTGTTGGAAACTGTATGATTCTAATGCTTAATTAAAAAACTCTACTCTCCTTGACTTGCAGTAGTAACACTGATTTCCTTTTTGCGTTCGTAGTATCTTTGTCTCCAAGATGAACTACTATAGTTGGAGAAAGAAATGAGGAATTATATACAACCACTGTATGTGCAGTTCTGTGTGGTTCTGATTTTGTCATGAACATACCAGAGATGAGACAGAGGACTGAGTAGTAGAACTCTTCATTGTGATGCTAAAAGAGTGACTGTTTCTTGTTAGTTATCTGTGATTATGACCTACACTTTTAACAGTTGTTAAGATGTTTTAAAAGCAAAATGAGTGCTAGTGCTCCCACTCACCTAGTTGGTAAACTGTCTGAGATTCGGAGATAATCAAGATGGATGCTCTCTGCTTTTTCAAACAAACCCAAAAGATCTTCTATAGCAGAACTTCAAGTCAGGACATTAGCATCTCCATTTTCTATGGAAAAGAGGATATCACAGGCAGGAAACATATCGAAAGTTAGCTAAAAACATAACTTCAGTTGAAATCACCAGTACAAAAGTTGAAACAATGAAATGGATGAGTTTGCAGTTGAGGATTTTTTCTGGAAAAAGTTTGCTGTTTATCATTCCTAGCAAGGAATGAATATTGGTGATTAGTATGATAACACACTGCATAAGCATTGCTTATTTATTTATTTGGAACACTTACCTCCACTCCCCTCCCTCCCTCAAGGATGGTGTTACATTTGAAATACATGTCCCCACAGAACAAAGCACTTAAATACATGTAATCCTATTCTTTCTACATTGAGACGTGATTTATTTAGTTACTTTTTTTGACAAGTAAGCAGCTAGCATATGCTTAAATGCTTTGTTACCTAGGTTGGTATTACATTGAGAGAATAAATATCCTTAGTGGAGTTGTTAAACTAGCTAGTGTTTTTAAAGGTTTTCCTTCTGTAACATACAAGTTTAGCAAAAGATACTCTTCATAGATAAGATAATCTTAAAAGCAAAGTTAAACTAACTTCTTAAACTGACGAAGTTTTTTTTTAACTTGCAATGGTTTCTGAAAACAAGTTTTTCATGTTTCCTCTTTTTTTAGAGAAAAACTGAAGTTGCAGAACTTCCACATTTGCATAACCCAATGTTTGAATGATGTTTGAATTCTAACTGGTTTGTCAGAGGTTCTTTTCACAAAGCAAGTGGTTATTGTGATAAGGCTTCAAAAGTTTTCTACTGTTGTATGGGTAGCAGTTTTTATGGTGTGAGGTAAGATGAAGCTTTTATAATTTACTGCTATTACTTTTATTACTGAAAACAGTATGCTTTTAGACTTGGCTCAGGAAACTCAGGTTCTAAAAATTTGACTTTCCTAGAGTATGGGCAACTATGCTTAGCAAATGACATGCAGTATAAAAAGATTATAGCAATAGTAAGAACGAAATGTTTAATTTCATGTTATTGCTAGGCACGCTTTATTACTTGCAATGTGCTGTTTGCAAGTCATATTATAAGGAATACCAGGGGGATAATTTTACAATAAACTACCAGTTCCTTATCTTTACGCTCCACTAAGGTTGCATCTCCCAATACTTTCTTGTTTTGCTGGGAAAGCTGATGTAACTTGCGGGGGGGGGAGGGAGAGATGGCAAAAGAGTCTTTT
Organism: Rhea pennata; assembly: GCF_028389875.1. Taxonomy (NCBI): domain Eukaryota; kingdom Metazoa; phylum Chordata; class Aves; order Rheiformes; family Rheidae; genus Rhea; species Rhea pennata. Next base: position 7,024,908 of record NC_084687.1, read on the forward strand.
TATCAAAACTTTCTGATTATGAAAACTTCCATAAAGATCTCTGTTCCAGCAGCTACAAAAATAATAGTTGGATATTTCATGTACTCCATCCTTTTGAGAGATGACAGTATGTTCATCAAAATGCAGTGACCGTGCATGCATTTACACAGAAAAAAGACTCTGGGAACTAGGATTCACACTTGCTGCCTAGTTGCCGGTTTTGTTTCAGTGAGCGTTGCACACATCTGTTGCGTATGGTTTTCATGCAGCTTGTAAAGTAAGGAAGTGAGCAGACGGGGTTAGGATAGCACATGTTGCCCAGGATTGTTCTGTTATGCGACCCTGCTTGAGTGAGGAGTTGGACTAGATGATCTCTAGAGGCCCCTTCAAACCTCAACCATTCTGTGAAAACCACTGATAAAGACTGAAAAGTCTGTGGATTAGAAGAGGATGTTAATTTGTTTTGCTCTAACATAAACCTGTAGAAAAGTAAGCTTATCTATAGTCTGTGCCATTTTCTCAATTCTGTGTACTTACGTGTATAAATTTAACTTTGTTTCCTCCTTCCCTCTGTAGCTTCTCTTACTGGTTATTAGAGTTTGGAGAGAATGGGAGCTTCTTCCTCAAAGTCAGATCCAGGTATCTTTAAGGAATATTTGTGGATTGAGTGTTGATGACTAAGCTGGCCTTGTCCCAACTCAAAAAGGGCTGCTGGTGGGGGCTAACTTAAGAGATCTGTGAATTTTCGGAAAGCACTACATAACTGCATGACTTTCTAAGGCTGTTGTCAAACAATATAAGTAACTTTTTTCAGCTTAGTGTTTCAGTTTTTTATCTGCCTGATACAAAAACGTTATACTTGTATTATTTACTTACATCTTATGCCAATAACACCTAAATAGGAACATGCCTCTGGCTGTGTAGAACTTGTCACTTGCGTTATGAGTGGACAAATTAACAAATTTTAAGAAACTTTTTTTAATCTTTTCTGTTCACTCCTAGTTACACAAGAGCCCGTTCCTTCTACAGTCACTGTGCATACCACTGTATATACCTCTACTGCTGACTCACGAGCTTCAGAACCCAAATGCTTTATTGATAAGTAAATGCTACACCTTTATTTCCTGATTTCAAATATAAGAGAACCATGAGACTGCAGGCTTCTCTAAGGGCAATGTTGTGTAATATATTTTGTCTCTGATTTTTGAAAGATTGCTTAGAATTTCTTAGTCTGTGGACTAGATACTTGCTTCATGTTGATGCTTAGTGCAGATAAGCACCCTTTTGTCTCATGATGATTGGGATAAATGATGTATTACATTTCATAATGTTTGGTGAATATGAGATCTGCAGTTTCTTTAGCATTTCTTTTAAAAAAAAACGATGATTCTGACACACTTTTCTGTGCATCAACAGTGCTGAGATAGTCTACATATTACTAGCGTTTATCTCTGGCATCCTGTCAAGTGTTCTGGTTTTTGCAGTCATCTACCTCATCAGAAAAAGTAAGTGAGACAATAGAGGGAATAACAGTGCCAAGACAATGATATATTCAAACTTAATGACAGAGAAGAGGTTGTGCTGCACATCTTAGGCATCAAATATGCATGGTGCTAAGTTTCCATATTTTTCCTGTCTAATCTTATAGCAGAGCTGGTTTGTTGTAGGATTCTTGTTTTCCTTAACTTAACTGATGTAGTATTGTACCTTTAGAAATATGTTCAGATTATGACTGCTTGAATAGATCATTAAAGTGTTGATGATTGTTCTTGTAACTTTTCATTAATCACCCCAGACTTTGTCCCCAGTAATAGAGCTCAAAGATTCATAAGGGGATTTTTACACAGAAGAACTAACTGTAGCACTGGTGTGTGTTTGTGTGTGTTGGAGGAGTTATTTATTCTTATTCCTAATACTGTCCATATTTGATCCTGGTTTAGCTGCTTCATGCAGGCGTATTGGAATACAAGCTCCCTTGTACTTAGGCTGCCAAACTACTTTACAGTGAAGTTGTTTGAGGACTTCAAGCATTAGTACAGTAAAGTACACGTAATAGGTACCCTTCAAGACTGACTGCCTTCTATTTTCCTTGCCTGAGTTTCCCGTGGCGAGTAGAGAGGTAGCTCCACAACTACTTGGCAGAGAGAGCATCACATGTGATTCCATTTGCCATGATAAAAATGACCATAAGATACACTTCCTAGTGTCCTAGCACCAGAGGAGAAAGTGAAAAACAGTAATCGTGTGAAAAACAGGGCACTAATTTCTCTCTAGCTTCCTCTGACAGGAAGTAGGTGTTTTGTTGTTTCGTCTTTGAGATGGCCGCTATTGCAGGGAGGGGCTGGGTTAGCTAAAGACTTACTATCTTTTAAATAAATAACACTGCAACGATAAAAAGAGATGCTGATGAGGATAAGCTGCCTACTTTTTCCACCCACCTGATACTGATCCACAGTATTTTCTCTATTCCTCGTTGTCTCCCAATTTCCCTACTTTATAAGCTATGTGTAAGCCGTACAACCTTTGACTGGTGCCACTATACTGTGTTCGTTTTGCACCTCTTTTGCACTGCTGTCTCCAAATACATAAGTAGACAATTGAGATTGGTATCCCTCTCCTTCCTAGAGCGTAAGAGACCTCAAGAAAATTTACAGGAGCAAACTCCCACTCGGATGGCATGTGAGGCATCTGTTGAAAACATGCAGGTAAATGTCAAAACTGTTCTTTCTGTATTTCTGATACTTTATGCAAAGATTTCAGTTTTCTGATAATGGTAAATACTAATTTGGAGGTGAGAAAAGAGGCTTGCTTCTGCAGACCTGAGTGTTAGTCATCAGGCCTTTTGACTGTTTACCCTTTGAAGCAGAAAATACTTCTTTTACATCCCAGGCTTCAGCCTGTGTTTGTAGTAGTCCGGGGTGTTGCCTGAGGAAGCAGCTACAAAGAAGGATAGATACTCTTATTCTGTTAAAGGGCTCACGTGCCACATTCCCCACATATTCCAAGGGCTCCAGGGATAAAACAAACCACTAATTAGGGAGTTTGGGAGGGGATTTTTTTAAAAGAAGACAAGTTTTTATGTTTTTGCTTCATGAAATTGATTCTTTGGAAGCCCTTAATACTGAGTGTTTTCACAAAATCCCAGGTTAGACTAACAATTTGTCTGATCTAGTATAGTATTTACTAAATTTCCCATGTTCAAGGACAGGCTATGACTGCTCATGGTGTGTATCACTGAAAACAGTTAAAGGTGGGAAATACATGCTGAAATGTAGTACTCATACATTCTCTAATCCTTGCAGCTTCTCTCACAGCCTCAGAATGAGGTTACCTACACCAGTCTGGTCTTCCAGCAGAGTCCGACACCGATGACTGTGTGATAATGTGTGCAGCTTCTAGTGAAATGAGGACACTTTTCCCACATGAAACGCTATTGGAAGTGTTGTATGAAAGCATATAGTGCTCTAAGAAATGGTGCCAGCATTGCAGTATGTAACATCAGCTATTTTTATAGTTATAAGGGAGAGTTAATGCCTTCTATTCCAGCCGTTTGCCAACACTTGTTGACAAGTCATTTACTTTCTATACCTTATTTCTTCATCTGTAGAAATGTCAGTGAGTCCTTGCAATGCACTTGTAATATTTCCTTTTGTGTTTCTGCTATTGCTTTGAAATAGAACTAAAACAGGAAAATGTATTTCTATCTGTACATGTCTGTGCTCTTATGTTTCTCTATTTGGTTACTGGCTACAGGTTTCCTTTTTTTTTTTTTTTTTTTGGGTGACTGCTAAGTGCTCTGTGCTCTGATTAATTTTTCTGCTCAATGAAGCTATGGCAATAAAATCTTTTTATGCAAATTTTTGCTTCCTGAGTAGGTCACAAGGAAAAAAAAAACTCCAAACTTCATCTCCTTTGGAGTGTTTTTACATGCTGAAAAGCATGACCATACTGTGATTATCAAAACTTGTGGAAATGTTGTTTTATGGCATTTTAAGTATTTTGGAAGAAGTTTAAAATAATCCTCTTTTCAGACTATAGGGAGTAAGTTACCACTGGTGATTTGGTCTTTGTGGCCATAGAGAAGCCTTGCTTCTTCCCACGTTCATATGTGCTTGCTTGTGTAGTGCAGAATCTGAGGTAGTACAATACTCTATCCATCATGCAACACGCTTCTAGGAGCTGAAACAGAGCTCAAATCTCCTGACACCTCAGCCCTCTTAAATTCTGAAACCAGCTTGTTTTGGGCACCCAGGAACATCAGATTCTTGAAAACAATTCAGATGATTGAAGTGCTATTGTAACTGTCTCTCAAGAGAAATTTTTCAGGCAGGATGAATGTCTTGGGTCACACAGCTTCCCATGCGCTCCAGCAGAAGTTAATAATGCATAACAGTTTAGAGAGAAGCTTCCAAACAACAGAGACTAAATGTCCACTTGATGGCAGCAAAAAGTCGCAGGTGGGCAGCTCTATTTAGCTCAGCTCAGATTTAATACTTTATTTTGCCAGCAACCAATTAGCAGAGCACTGGCTCCACTTCTGTTAAGTCAGCCAGGAGCTGTTCTGCCTTCTTGATTTTTAATAGTTGATGGAAGTTCAGATGACTACTGAAAACTAGATTTACCAAACAGTTTACACTCTAAAATCTGGCTTGAAGGGTGTTATGGGTGAGGCTGCTGACCATTTATAGGCTTAGGAATAGAACTTACTGTCTTTGTTTTGCTGTATCTGCTCTCATCTTGATCATGGTAGCTTCTGCAAGCACTATTTCATGTAGAAAATACTTTATTTACTATGTACTGTACTATATATACACTGCTCTTCCTAATTTGCAGCTACTTAGGGATTTGTGAGAGACAATTGTAGTTCACAATTTTTCTGAGTTTAAAATTTAAAAAAGTGTTCCTATTTGCTACTTGACAGCAACTAAGTACATTCTCTTCTTGTGAGTCACCTTATCTTGCATCTGCATCTAACACCACAGGTATCCCTCCCTCCTCCATGTTCATCTGATTGCAATGTTAAAAAGATGTGTTATTTGAGCTAGAATGATGATGCTGAAATGACTGTTGGATTGCGTTTCTCTCAGCCAGCAGTGAGTCTGCATCAATCTCCTCTCATAGGAGCGTGCTAAATCCTTTGGTCTTCCTCAGTGAAATGTGCATACACAAGGACAGCTAGTATGTGATTTTGTTCACCTTCAGTACAGTCTAAGCATTACTCAGTGAGTCTGTTTGGTTTGTGTCTAGGGCTGAAAGGCAAAGGCATCTCCAGGTTGACTACTAGAAGCGAGAACCAGGGCCCTACTCTTCGTGGAAAATCCTCCAGACTGCACCATCACCTAGGGAGCAAATAGGAGTTTTCAGTGGCAGGATTAAAGGCACAGACTGCAAGCCTGTGGCAGAAGCCAGGTAATAAGCCACCCACCCTGGCAGTGTTGGGGCGCCTCTGATTACCTGCTGTGGAAGCCAGGCTGGCCTGGCTGTGGCAAGTTCCTCACTTCCTCATTAACAGGTGGGCAGGAAGCCTGACATATCTTCTCTAGAAGGGCTGAGCAGCTTTGGTTGGTTTGCTGAGATTATTGCCCTTTGCAGCTTTATTTCAGAAGGGAGGGCAACTTCCTTTGGTTTTAGTCTTCTCTATTTTTTTTCTTTTTTTCTTGATTCTCTTTTGTATCATTGTGATTTGTTCACTTGGAGTTTGTCAGGCAGCCTGCCGGGAAGTTAGTGCTGTGCTGTTCCCTACTTTCTCAAAAATGCGTATGCAAAGTTTGCTGTGCATCATTCTGAGGAATAATTTTCTCGTGTTTTGGTGGGGCCTCTTCCTCTTCTGAAAGCGGTTTTATCAACTGATCAGGACAGATTATGGAGCAGAATTCTGACTTCCTTCACCAGCCTCTCTATTAATAGAGTTGAACTAGGTAACAAGGCGGAGTTTTACTCTATGGCAGAGATCGCATCAGATAGAAGATTGAGATGTCTGATCTTGTTTAAAGAAGCAGATGACAACATTTCTCCTAACTGCTTTCTGAGATAAGTAAAGCAGAATGACCCTTCCCTTCTGCTTTTCTTGTCCAATTTTGTTACTTGAAAATGGAGCTTAAAAAGGCCCTTGCTTTTAATGACCTATTTTCAGCTTGACCTGTGTTCCCTTAAAGCAGGCTTTGCAAACTGTGGTGCAATATTTATTGTACTTTCTAAGCAGAATAACTACTAAAGCAGTGTGGGCTGCTTTTTTGATTGCTGAAAGAGAAGAGTAGGTTTAATTCATATAAACTCAAATACTATTCTTCCTGAAAATGAGATGGCACCAAATGCAGCATGAGTTAGCAAGACTTACATTTACTGTTTAAATTGATTAAAGAAAAGGAATAAGAGTACTCAGTGAGGACATGCCTGGGTTGCTAACTGCTGTATGACTAACAACAAAGAAAACAGATTTATCCTGTTTTCCAAGAGACCCAGCCAACAATCCTTATTTTAAAAAAAAAGGACAAAATTTGCCTTATCTTTTTCTCTATTTTGTAATGATTTAATAAAAAGTCATACATACATATATGTATATATATTATTATGTATAAATACATATATATGACATGTAGTTTCAGATACAGTTCAAAGTTGTCCAGTTTTGTAGCAGATTGTTGCAAAAAGAGCAACTTTTCACCAGGTTTACAAAGGTTTGGGCTAGAGCAGATGACCTTCAGTTGCAGCAAACAGTCATTAATTCAGGTGTTAGGAAAACAATTTGTGATTATAGGGCGAGTCAAGCATGGGAATATGTTGTGCAGGAGGAATCCCTATCATAAGTAGCTTTTAATAACAAATCAGGAAAATATGTCATTGGTGGTTTAGGGATAGTTGATTCTACCCTGGGTCAGGGAGTTAGGAGTGGAGAAGAATCTAGAGATGTTATTAATTTATTTTTTATGGCAGACATAGTTGCCCCTTTCCAGCCAGCTACTATCTTTTCAGCATATCTCATTAGAGAATAGCTTCAATATGTTCTTGCGGCAACTCCACTTGTGTCTGCCACACTGTTAGTTCAATTTTGCAGGCTTCTGGGATGAGCCTTGGGCTGATTTCAAAGCAATGACATATTCCCACCTGGCAAGAACTGCTGCAGAAAAGAGAACCACTAAAGTCAGTTCAGCTACTGAGTCAGTCAGCGCTGGGACCAGCTGGGAGGGTAGTTTCACAATGTTCATCTTCAGGTGAAGCTGTTACACAAGATGCTACAGTTTCATGAGCTGTGCAGGTGCCACTGAAGCAAAAGGTTCAGGCAAGGTTTGGCTCTGATAGCAAAGTTCTGTACAGCTGGATGGAAAGAGAGACCAAGACCATAACAAGAAGACTTCTTAGCCTCTACTTCAAATTAACAAGCATTGGTCTTTACCAGTTGAACATAGATCTGTGGTAGGGAACTAGGAACAAAAATTCTCTGCCTTATTACCAGTGCTCAGAGTCACTAGCCTACCAAATAACACTCAAGCCAATAAATTAACCATGGAAGGTCCTGTGAAATTAGGATGCTTGCCTGGAAGATCTGGGCTTGGTACAGTAATTGCTGAGCAGAATCCTCTGGGGGTATACTTGTTCAAGAGATCACAAGTGATCTTTTTAGGCTTAATGTCAAATGTACATCAGACTGAGTAAGAGGAGCTTACCCTTATCATAAAACAGTTTATCTAAAAGATTGAGTAGGTGAAGCGGAACATATATTTTTCCATGAATTTCTTGGTAAAGCAAAGCTTTTTATCAACAGTCTGGTATATACTGACAGTTCAGCATTCAGTCTTGATCTATAGCTGTTAGTCTATAGTTTGTTCTATAAGAACAACTGGATCTTTTTTTTTTGCACAGCATATGAGATTTTAAAATAAAAAGGTATGTGTTTTTGAACTTCTTTATCTTGCAAGCATAGACAATGGGGTTCATGACAGAACTGACATGAGACAACAGGATTCCCAAGTACATCAAATATGGGGGGATCTGCCATTTCGGGTAAAAATAGGAAATGCAGTTTATTATGCATAGGGGAAACCAGGATACTACAAACAGGAAGAGAACAAGGGCTAAAGATCTGGCTGTCTTGAACTCCTGCCCATAAAATGCTCCTGCCACTTTCACATTGGTTGTACCTTGACTAAGCTTTTTCCTAATGATATAAAAGATTTTAGCATACAGAACACACATAATGGTCAGAGGGACAAGGGTCCATGTGAAAAAGCCAAAATATACCATGTAATCCAGCCTCATCACAGAGACAAATCGACACTTGAGGAGGTCCGAATTTCTGAGTGCTTTCTTGTTCCATCCAAACATGGGGGTTAATCCTGCCAGCAGAGACACAAACCAGCACAAACCCAGTGCCAAAAAAATTCTTCTCTCTGTAGTGATTATTTTATATCTGTTGGGGAAGAAAACCCAAGGCCATGTTAAACAAGGGTGTTTGGAATAGTTGAGGATGGTTTCAAGAACTCACATGTTCAAATACTCCAGATTCATTAGGGCAAACTGGAGCATTAACTTCCTTTTCTTGAGAAAAAGTTATCTTGAGATGAACCATAACTCCTTATTCACAACGGTTACTTTGCAGAATCTGTATAAAGTGAACTATGTTTAACTCCCCTTCTTTTTTCTTGTAATTCTGTCTGCTTTCAGCTATTTTGTTTCTTGTTTCATTATGATCTCGCTGTGCCTCTTGACTGGGTATTATTTATATTTCCACTGTTAGCAGTTCTCTGTTATTTCTCATCTTCTTTGGATGTACTTTACCCTTTATACCTCATTTATACCAGTTGTAAGACCGCTTTGTTCTTTCACTCTTCCATCTACAGATCCTTTCTGCATAAAAAAAAAACCTCTTGTTTGAGGTTATGCTTTGAGTTTCTACCTTGCATACACTTTTCCTTTGAAATATAAAAGATGGGAGCACCTTTTTACGTTAGCCCTTAGTAAGATTTTGTTGCTTCTATATTTTCAGCCAAAGCAAATATAAATCATATTTAAATGACTAAATGAAACTCAAATCTGTACATACTGCAAAATAAGCAAAATGCCCGAAGAATTAACCTGTTTAACCATAGTCCCACCCTGTGGCCAAATTCTAATGAGCAATTACTTTGGCCACCCCTATCACATGAACAGATCTTGCTGTCTGCACTGTGTGACAACTGCAGACAAGTTCAGACCCAGGACAGGCATGCTATTCCTGCTCCAGATAGCTCATCTCAAGTGGGCTTTTACAGACAAGTATTTTCCTCATCCTTAAATGCATGTGTCGGTTGGCTCCGTGTTAGGAAAGGGACAGGTTAGGAGTGGAGAGAGTTGGAGGTTCACCTGGGGAAGGGGAGGGCTGAGGAAAGGGTGGAGGGACAAGGCTGGAGCAGCAGCACAGCTCACCTGGTGGGCAGCTTCACTCTCAGGTACCTGTCAACTGCGATGGCCAGGAGGGACAGGATGGACGCGTTGGTAAAAATCATCATTAGGCAGCACATGAACAGACAGGAGTAGAAGTGGATGCGGATCCCCAGGCTCACCACGATAGCCAGGGGCGCGACAAGGAAGCCGACTGCGATATCCGCCAGGGCCAGGGAGCCGATGAAGTACAGAGTGGTGTTCCGAAAAGCCGAGTTCAGCTTCACCACCCAGATCACCAGGATGTTACCCAAAGTGGCAAACAAAGCAATCAAGGACTCGGTACCGATATAGATCCCATCCAGGCTGCTCAGTGGCAGGCTGCTGTTGGGCATGGTGGCGCTTGGGCGTGAAGTGCTCCCGCCTTGGGCTTGAGGTGCAGAAGGGAGTGTGAGAGTGAAGAGACTTGCTTGGGGATCGTCCATGGTGTGACCAACCCCTCAGCTGTTTCGGTGCCTCTTCTTAGTACAAACCTCCTCCAGAATTTCACGTCCTCAGGATTCCCACAGCAATTCAGCTCTTGCCTTTCCACAGAACTGCAAATATCATCCAGGAAGCAGTCCTCTTTGCACACATCTTCCTCTGAACCTCAGTATGTCCCTGCAGCAGCCTTGTATCATTCAAGCACATTGGAAAGCTATTTTGATGGAGGGGAAAAAAGCCACTCTAAGCCTGCTTACTACAAACCTGAAAATAAATTCTTTTAGCTGCTTCCTCTTCCTGGTCATGGTTTTAGAAATGAGAAAACTGTAAAGATGACCGTGCTACTTATCAGTTGAGATAATCATTCTGTAGTCAGGATATGTGACAATTTAAGAGCTATAAATAGAGTGTTTAGTTCAAGTCTAACCTTTACTTGATCTGAGGTGTATTATTTCCAAGAAGGCCCTGAAGTAGCTGAGAAATTCTTTACTCTGTTCGTAGAGTGACCAGAACAACATCACCACGATGCCCATGACTTTTTTTCAGTGGGTGCCTTTGTTTCCATTATAAATCAGTATGACATCCAGCACAGTCATGCTCAGTCATGCACATTTTTCTAAGCTCTGAGCCTATCTTGAGGGTGCCTGGTACTAAAAGACTTTTTTGCAATAAGAGAGTGAAAGAAAGATCAGGCTTTGCTCGTAGGAGAAAGAGAAACAAAGGACAGGTGTGGGAAGTGGTGGACAGTAGGAGGGAGGGTGTCTGAAAGCGATGGTCTGCTTGCGCGGGCATGGGGGGACCCGCTTAGTGCAGAGCGCTGATGCCCGGCACTGCGTGTTTCCTTCTCCCTGACGGCTGCCTGGAGTGAGATCCTTTCCCATTTCAGACAAGAAGAGATACAAGCATTGAGCTCGTGTCAGCCTGGGAGTCATAGGGTACCTCCTGTAGACCCATAAAACATTCAGTTTCCCAAACTCTGCTTCCTTCATCTCTTCCACCCAGCTTGCTGGGTACATTCAGAATGGGGAAGTGAAATCAACCCTGGGAGGAGGCAGAGTCAGAAAGAAATGTGACTTCTTTATTTTCTGCTGTGAAAAGAGTAGGCCAAATTCAGTTTCCTTGGAATTAGTTCAGCTATTGCCACTCCCTGAGGTGTAGCAATAAATGGAAGGTATTTGGGTAGGATTACTGCACCGGGCACAGGGCGGGCAGCAGGCACTTTGCTGGTGTGCGCGGACAGGGGACGCGCCGTGTCCCCCGGCTGCCCTCGTGCTCGGGTGTGAGTGTGCCCACCTTCTGCGCTTGCACATCTCCCTTAACCTCAGCCTCTGACTTCCCTTTTCTCTGTCACTGTGGTGGTTCTCTGTGGCCAGATGCCTCTCTAAGGCAGGACTGCTGCAAAGCTGATATTAGAGCCCACGGCAGGGACGCTCTCCTCTACCCAGTGCCTGGCATAAACGCTGCTCCCGAGCAAAACAGCTTGGTTCTGCTCAGGATTTTAAGGGAGCAGCTTGTGTAACCGAGTCAAGAGTAAAGGTTTCCCTCTCCATACGCCTTTTCCTCCAGCTGAGCACATCCCCCTGTCCTGACTGCTGCGAGGATGCTGGAGCTAGCGGGACCGTGAGCCTGTTTCCTTCCGTGCGGGGACAACCCTAGGAGAAACAGAAAAGGCGCAGCAAAAGCCGCAGTATTCATCACACTGCGGCCTCGTGGGGTGAAGGATGTCAGGGTCTGGTTAAGTGCGAACTGGGTTTTGTTCCTTTAACTCGGGGTTTCCTTTTTTCCTGGAACAGAAAAGCGAAACCAAATGCAGGACCAAATGCAAGCCGAGGAGGGTGCAGCGAGGAGGTGGCCAGGAGGTGGCAACGGCTTCCTGCGCCGCGGCCGAGGCCCAGAGATGCTCCTGCGCTGCAGCCCCCCTGCAGCCCCGCAGCCCTGGTCCTGAGGGAGGGCTCCGCTGGGATCACTCCCTCCTTCCGCAACTGTGCCGAACGCCTGCGTCAGATTCCAGTCCCGGAGCTGACGGTCAGCTGCCCGCTGTGCCGCCCAGCCTGGGACAGCCTGGCTCTGCTTCTGCCACCCCCCCGCATCCGCGGCAGCGCGGCGAGGAAGCGGAACGAGCCCTCCGGGCCGGCGTCCCCGCAGCCGCGGGGGTGTGCCCGCGCCAGCTGAAGGGCACCTGCCCCGATCGGGGCCAAATCTGGGTGTTTCGGTGGCAACGGGCCCCGTGGTGGCGTAGCGTGGCGTGCGAGTCGCCCTCGCCTTCTTCCCGTGCTTCCTCCGCCAGGCAGCATCTGTTTCCTGCCCTAAATATAACGCGAGGCGGTGGCGGGGCCAGTGCGCGGGAGGCCGAGCCCCACGCGCTCCTGTGCTGGGCGATCAGGGAGCGGAGCTGGGGGCTTCACGGCTTGCAGAGGCCTCGGTCGCAGCGCAGCGTCACGTGCACGAGCGTGCACGAGCGTGTGCATAGCTATAAACGTGTGCTGCCCCCATATCATCCCTCTGCGAGGTGCATTGCTGCGGCGGCAGCGTTTTCTCGCAAGACAGCTGAGCTCGGTGCGGGCGCAGGCTGCGGAGCGGCTGCGGGGCGCTGCGCGGAGGCAGGTCTCGCCGCGACGGCCTTGAGGAGCGCCGTGGCTCGGTGGAGTCACACGGCGCCTCGGATCTCAGCCCGCGCGTGCTTGGCGGATTTGCCGTTTAACGGCTATAGGCAGCTTGCTCATTCCTGGGACGGCTCCAGCAAAGGCTTCCAGCTATTCCCCTAGGATCCTCCTACATCCTGGCGATAAGGATCAGGAAGGGAACGTTCCCTCTCCAGCCTCAGCCCAGCTTCGAGCACAGAGTCCCCCTGCGCGCGGCGGGTGGAGCCGAGCAGAGCGATGCTGTGAGAAGAGTTTCTTGCAAAGTGACACACAGATGCAAAAAGAAAAAAGGAAAAAAAAAATCTTGCAACAATGATCTTATCGTGTGACTGGGCAGCAGCGCCAGGCGCCCTTCATTCGGCCGGGTGCGAAACGCTTGCCGGGGAAGCGGAGCCGCCTGCCAGGCTGCGGCTGGTTCCCCTGCAGCCTGCGCCCGGGCGGCACATCCTCCTCCGCCTCGCTCCGCTCTTTCCCCGCTCCTTGCTGCCCGCTTCCCCTCCACGTTCGGCGCAGCGCTGTTACCTCCCGTAGCGCGTGCTCCCTTCCAGCGCGTCTGGTTTTAGCGTTTGCCCGCAGGCAGCCACGGGCACAGCCCACGGCCGGGCTTGCCGGAGGGCTCTGGGCGCCGCCACGAGCTTGCTGAGTGCCTCTCCCGTGGACCCGGCGAGCTTCCCGGGGCCGTTTTCTTAGTTTGGAACCCCCAAAAAATGTGAAACAGCATGCTTTTGCTGGAAAGTTCTGCGCCGATGTCTTCTGTGTGTCTTTTGCTCTATTGCTGTTTAGCGCTCAGCACGACCGGGGCCGGGTCTGCGCCGGCCTGCGAGCCCGCAGCCCCTCTGCTCGCCGCGCTGCCCGTCACCCCGGGCTCCCCGCGAGACGCCCCCTGCTCCCCCTGCAGCCGAAGGGGCCTGATCAGGACGTGACCTGCTGCAGAAATACGAGGCTCCTGCCCCCAAATCTGCCGGAGTTCGACTGCGAGGGGGGAAAGCGCTCAGCTCGGGACGGGCCGTGCTCCTTCTCGCACCCTTCCCTGGCTCACGTTTCTCCCGTCATGTTTTGTCTGACCCTCTGCAGCGAGCGAGCACCAGGGACGGGGAATATCTCCGTGCAGTGTGTTTGTGAAACCTGACTCACTCCCAACCACGCTCATGCACTAACTCCCCATCACCAGTGCAGCTGGTTCGCTGGTGGGGCACTTACATTTCCCCTGGAGCTCTTTCAAGAGCTTTCTTCCTGCCCGCAGTTCGCTAATCAAACCAAGCTCTTATTTATAGTGCTGCCACTTATGTCTGGGTAAGCCCGGAGCGGCCCCACTGGCTTTAAAGGATTTACTGCAGCTTTCCCGGGGCATATCGAACAGCGGGATGCGGTGCCAGGGCTGCCGCAATCCCGGCGCAGGCAGGAGCAGGGGCTCCCCTCTGCAGCCCAGCGATCCGCACGCCCGGCCGAGCCGTCACCGCACCGGGAGCGCTTGCCTGCGGCTCAAATACGTTTGGGTTCTCTGGGGAAAAAGAGAGTTTTGCAATATGACTCCAAGGAGGAAGCGGCAAGAGGTTGCAATACGCTTCCCGACATATTCTAGCAACAACTTCCTGTGCATGAAAGTGAAGGACAGTCGCGAACGGAGAAGGTGGCTGGGAGGAAGGAAAGTCTCCTGTTTGTCACTCCGTCAGGGGCACAACTGAAAACAAACCGTTCTCCAAAGACCCAGGCCGGAGCGGGTGCGGGCAGCTGGAGCCCGCGGGCCCGCGGCGCGGGTGCCTGTGCAAACAGGAAGATAGATGAGCTGGGCGCATCCGGAGCGCCGAGGGCCTGCCAGCGCCCCCGGCTCGCGGGGGAGGCTCTTTAGGAAGGAAGCGTTGTTTATATCTCTTTATTTTTAATCTATATATATTTGGATCCCGCCCTTTCCATTATGTGCGGCAGAAATCGAGGCCTCTTCGGTTTCTTTTGTTCTCCAACTAACACAACCAACGTTTTTGTTTCCTTAGAAAAAAAATGAACTTCGTTTGTCTTTAATGTTTATTTGCAGCAAAACATGCACACAAAGATCTCTCAACAGAGTAGAAAACTCAGCGTTTCTAACCACGGGCACTGCCAAGATTGCTGCTGCAGTTTTTTTGGGGGAAATAAATTGCCCTTAAACAGTTCCCACAACGCATGATTTCTGAAACTCATATACCTGGACCTTGCCTGTAAGCTAGGTTGGCACTAGAGAAACAGCAGCGCCCTTACTCCAAGGTGGAAGAGAGTTTAAACTGAGCGCACTGCTGGCTAAATAACAACAAAAGGTCGGTTGCCGGCCTGGGGATGTGGTTTCGCGCCTGCTGCGTGCAGCTCTGCAGCACGCCGGAGCGGTGCGCGAGCCGGCTCGGCTCCCGCGCTGGGCTCCCGCGCTGAGCTCCCGCGCCGAGCTCCCGCGCTGGGCTCCCGCACACGCTGACTTCGGATGCGGTTGGGAAGCGGTAAAATAGGCCCCTTCCACAGAGCGCTTTGCTGCGCACCAGCGAGGGTCTGGTTTCCTTATCTGCTGGAAGTCTAATTTGCTGAGGAAATCCTGTCTCCCGCTGCCTGCCGGCATCGGCATGAGCTCATGCCGTGCTCCGTGGCCGCACGGGGAGGAAGTGTCCTCAAGGCAACCGCGCGGCCGCGGGCAACCGAGCTGGGGCACCCCTTGGAGGGAGCGGGTCAGTCCCGATGTTATGTTTTAAAAACTAACAGCGCTCGCTAGCAATCATCCCGGAGTTGTTTATCCTCCCTTTCAAAGTGCTGCTTCTTGCCTTCACTTTTTTTGTGGCTTCAGCCTCCAGGTTCTGCCAGCCCAAAACCATTTCTTCTGTGCACTAGTATTTTCCTAGGCAGGTGCTTGAAATCTAGGATTAGATCATTTTTAATGCCTCTTAGAGCAGTTCTAGCGTTACCCAGTGTCTCAGCCTAGAAGAAGCTTTTCAGGGCTGATACAACCCTGCTGGCTCTTTTCTCCCATTTCTGCACACCTAGTTCGAAGTGTGGACACCAGAACTGAATGCAGTGGTTGGTTCTGGACTCCCTGGGGCCAGCACAGAGCCATGGCCACCTCCTGTCCTACCAACCCTGAAGAAAAAGCAGCACAGCCTGCATAAGTTACTCTACCGGTTGCCAGTAGGCAAGCAGCTGCGTGACCTGCGGACGTCAGCGACACGGGAGCTGATCCCAGCGGCCGGCTCTTGACTGTTGACCGGGTGCTGCGTGCACAAAACGCGCTTCCTCACCGCGCAGAGCAGCCCGTGTCTCAGCCTTGCCAAGGAGAAGGCGATTGCCCCAGACCGGGTCTCGTCGGCCTGCAAGGGCCATCACGAAGCAGCAGCCTCTCCCTGCGAGGAGCGCAGGAGATGACTCTGAAGGAGGGGCACTTCCGCTGCTTCGGGGTCATTAGCCTTCCTGCTGGCATAGCTTATTCGCTCGTGGTCCAAAAATAACATCCCTCCCGACCCGTCTGGCAGCGTCAGGCTCCAGCCGTGCAAAGGTAGCTGGCAGTAATCACTGTCCCCCATGTGCGCTCTTTGGGAAGGAGCCCTGGCTCTGGTCCATCTCCTAGGCGTTGGCTCTCCGAGGCAGCTGATATCTCCAGTGAACGTGCCCCAGCGTCGTGCATGGCCACGACCACACAGAGCAGGAAGGCAGTTTCTCCTGGTTGCTAGAGCAGAAGTTGGGACCACGGGCTTTGTTACCAGTTTTGGAGTATTGACTGGAATTTTGAGGAGAAAGAGCTATGAATCAGAGGTCCTGTGCTCCAGGCCCAGAAATTGCTGTTATTTTTCACAACTGATGTCATTGCAATCAGCAATGTACAGCTAAAAAGCATCAGCTATTTAAAAAGGCGACGGTGGAAGGCAGGCAGCCCAGAGAGCTTGCACCGGGAGGCGGTGAGAAGCACAAACCGGAGAGTTACCCAGCAAAAAAGGTGCTCACTGAGTGCCGGGACATCCTGCTCCCCACCTGTGGGAATGATGCCCCGTGGTCGGTGGTGACAGAAGCCATCAGTAGGAACCAGTCAGTCTGGTAAGCTGTACTTCAGCACATAATAAAGCACAGGTAGTAAAACAAGGTGATTAAAAGTCTGATACCTTTGCTGCTTCTGTAACTTTAGAAATACAAGTCGAGCTTTTTGATATTGGGCTAACTCTAAGAGCTGGCCCCCAGCTACCCTACGAGCTAGGCAAATATTCTAGTATCTCTAAGTGTTGGTGTATCAACTGGGACGGAGCATCTTGAGAGACTTCCCAGCTGCTTTGAATAAGTGTCTGTGAGATCTACTGGAAGATAAATACCCTCACGCATGGTATCCTTGTTCCTTGAGGAACCAGTCTTGGGAGCACAGTTTCATCCTGGTCCTCATGGTGATGCAGGTGTCACGGAAGGGACGTGCTCTGCTGTGGCTCCATGCTGCCCGGAGGACGCATGGGGACGTTAGCCAGGCTTCCGGGGATGCAGCAGGAAACCAAGAAGCCAGGTGATCCGAACACCCCTTGGCTTGTCGTCACACTGCTAGCATCGTTCCTGGGCTGACTGCTACGGTGTCAGTAATTTCCCTCCAGCCCCCTTATGCAACCAGAGCCAAGGGCAGATGCTAACTGGCAGGCCTTTGAAGCACGTACCAGAGTTTCTTGTAGCCAAATGGGCTCATCTTTGGAAAACAAGAGATTTTAGGGATAAACAGAGAGAGGAAACAAAAGCACTATCAAAACAAACAGCAGAATTTGTTTGGAAGACATGAAAGTTGAAGGAAAAGACCTTGCAGCTTTTGTACGTGTAAGCAGACTAGCCAGTCTCTAGCACAACTGGGCTCAGAGCAGTAAGATGTAAGTCTGTCCTGAGGTAAAGCTGCTTTTTGCAGGCATAATCATTAAAATAGTCCTGCTTCAGTGGGAGTTCAGAGTCATTACACATTTCCGTGTAATATGGAAATTATTACTGAACAGTGCTTTTAGGAAATCCTCCATTTCCCACCTTCTGGGATCAGTCATTACTTCTGCGAATCCAAGCATGGGTGATGGGCAGGGGGAGCGAGAAAGCCTGCGTTTTAGTGAGATACACAGCCTTGTCATTAAGGTTGGAACAAGCAAGCAGAGGAACAGAAGCACTACGAGCCCTCCCGTGGCCGCGCCGGTGCTGAACGCGCGCGGGAGGCTGCTGCGGGCCGGGGCTGACACGGGAAGCGCGGGACGGCCTGCTTTCCTCTGCAAACCCGTCTGTTGTACTTCTCGCATCACGCGCAACCGCTTCGTCTTTGCTCATTTCTGCTGCTAAACGCTGGCTGGGAGATGAGCTATTTTAAATTGTACCCGCTGTTATTTGTACAAAAGGACACCAAAGTACCCCCAAATGCTCCCAAGACCAGCTTTTCTGCTAGTGCTGCAGACATGCACGCTGCTTGCTGATGAAGGACGTGACAGTTAGTCTGGTGATGCTTACTGCTTCCCACGGCCTCTAGCTACAGAAGGGCAGGTCAGCGTGCACTGCAGTGGGGTATCCGGGCGCCACGCGGCTGGCCTCTGCTCAGAGCTACGGCCCAGCTCGCTCTAGCCAGCGAGAGAAGCACTGGGTCTGCTATGTGCTTTACTGGAGGAAAAACCCCGTGAGGGCTGGAGAACCAAGAACACGACATCCAGTCCTTACTCGGGCAAAACTTCTGGTTAACCGAGTCATAACTGCAGTGGGAATTACTCAGCAATCTGGTGAGGAGGCAACAGCTGATTTCAGTATGGAACTGAAGATTTTGCCCTGTGATGGGCTGCTTTTGTCCCAAATGACCAAGTGGTCTTTACTTTGGAGTGGAGCTTCATGCTCCCTCTTATTCAGTGTTTGCTCTACTGTTAATATAATGGCCTTTCTGTAGGAAAATATCTACTCTTTGCTGAATGAGAAGCATAAAGCAAGTATTATTAGCTTGCATTCTGGAAGCAATCAGAAAATGAAGAGTGCAATCATAAGGCTAAGTGTTATTGTAATTGTAATTATAGTGGAGCAGCTAATAAAAAGAGCTGAGAAACAGCCTCTCCTTAAACAGCTGTTTCAAAACAAGCTTTTGGTAACACCTGAAAGCAGAAGCAGTAAGAGATTGCTGCAGCATGCCAGTTCACTAAGTCGTTCCAGGATAGCAGGGCAGCATTAATTGGAAACACACATCTCTTATCCAGTTACAGGTGACTCCAGTCACTCACTGTCTTTATAAACCTTGTCATGGAGGCTTGCTGGTTCTCCTGATCAACCCCAGGTAACTGTGTGTTCTGCCAGCCTTTGGCTCACGCAGGAGTTCCCTGGGGCTCCAACTGGATAACTATTACAGCTAAAGACAGAAGAAGGGCTGTCTGCAAACTGGTGCTTTTTCCATCTCTGATTCTCAGATGCTGATAACCACCAGTCCTGGCTCTGGAAGAGATCAGCCTTCAACTGGAAAAAAAATCAGGAATAGGTAATGTGGAAATAATCTCATAGATTTCAAGGGGTTTCCAGCAGTTTGCAGATGACTAGCTAAATTGCTGCTTTTACTCGAATAACTTTAAAATTACTAGGTTATACTACAGTCATTATGTGACCCTGTTCAAGTAGAAAAAGTGCTTAAATCCCATGAAAGTAAGTATGCAAACAGCACTTGTGGAATTAGACTTCATACTATTTCAAAATGTATATGATATTTAGTTTTAAAGTACTGTTTGACTCATTGTGTGCACAATTACAAAAATAGCTACAAAAATCAAATGTCCCAGACTTCCTCTAATTTTTTTTTTTTAATCAATTCTTATTTTCATCTTTCTCTTTGCTCTTTCTTCTTTCCTATGCCTCCTTTCCATTCCCTCTACTGATTTTAAACACTTGAAATAACAAAATAGAAACTGTACATTTGTACTAGAAACAGACAAAAAAAAAAAAAGTGGAGGTTGAGGTTAGGTACCTAGATGCCCTTTTAAGGCAGCATCTAGTTACAGGGGGTGAGCAAATGCTTGGATTCAAAGCCCCGTACAGGAAGAAGCTGGGTAATAGCAGAGAATACCTAGCTGCAGCTGCCTTTGATCAGTGAGCAGTTTGATGTCAGCTGAAAGAATAGCATTTACTAGTGTTCCCTTTGAAATAGGCCATCTCAGCCTTTGCATGCTTGAAATCACTCGTCCCCTGGCCCTTTGCTTCTGAGGGGGGCTGGGAACTCAATCTTCTCATTCTAGTTTTGTATCATGTAAATCCAGTGACTGACAGAATCATTTTCCAACTTGTCAGTGGGGTAAGTGTGCGCAGAATCAGGTCTTGATATGGAGTGTTATGTGAAACAGAAAGTGGGTCTATGCATGGAGACACTAACTAGAATTTCTGTGCACATGTGTCAGAAGGTTTGTCATATACTTTGTGTTTTATGATATATTGTGTTCTTATTAATTATCATTGTATAAATGATCATACTTGGATGATACTGTAGAGCATCATACAGTTCTTGTCTGGGGCAAGTAATTTTCCTTTTCATGGGGGAGTAAAGTATCTTTTTGTGTCTTTGCTTTACCTGGCAAGTTTGCTTTCTGCTTAGGCTATTAGATTGTTCAAGGCAGCTTGGCAAGACTGCTCAGGTAATTCTCTTTTTTGCAAATTTCTGCATTTACAAGTGGGCTGGGAGAAGGAATAAAAGATTAGTAGCTGAAGAAGAGTGCCATGGTGAGGGAACTGTAGGTAATACATCCTCTGATTTTCCTTACTAGAAAAGAGCTGAGCTCCGAAGTGAAAGCAAAATGAGTGAAGAGCTATTAGGGGATTACTATTGTCCTTTGAGTTTGCTGGTCACTGCCGTATAAATCAGAAGCCTTCTCATCTGCCATTCACTGGAGTTCACATCTTGGCATTCTGCCTTACTACACTCAAGAGATGTATAAAGAATTGAAGGTATATTTTAATTCAACCCCATACCATCCCAATGAGACAGGCCAATATTTCCATCCCTATTCTACAAAGAAAGGTGGAAGCAACACAGCACGTTGGCGGCCCAGCTGAGAAGGGGAGCTGAGCTGTCGCAGCCCAGTCCCTTGCTGTTGTGAGGTCTGCTGGACTTCACTATCTTCTAGAGCTAGGAATACAGTGCAGGAGGCCCCATTCACTACTGCCTTTCTACACCTCCGACACCATTAACTACTGGTTAGATCCTCCCAGAGCTGGTAACAGCTCCTGTACATTTCACACGTGGTTCCTGGCACAAGGAAAGTAAGCTAATTGACTATTTTGTGATTCCAGTTTCTGAATAAAGAAACTGTCTCTCCCACCAAAAATAAATATAGTACACTGCTTGGAAGAAACTCTCTGCCATGAATAGACTGGCAGGGTAGTAGGGAGATGCTTGGCTAACAGATTGCTTGGAAGGCTTTCAAATATAGCTCTGAAACCAATACCTGTGATTAAAAAGTGAGAGGGAGGTGCACAGGTTAACTTTTTGGCTCATTCTAACTCACTTGGGGTCATTTCCTTGCCAGCTGCTTGCTCTTATAGTAAATGCCAGGTTGCTACACTTCTTGACAAGTGAGTTCTTGCTTGTGGGGAAAGCAGTTAATAAAATCAGCCTATTATGTTGCCATTAGCTTAAAAAATGGGAAGTCCTGTGTATGATAATAAGCAGTTGCCTGTCACACCTGAGAAGCAGGAAGTGTGATTTTTTTTTTTTCCTTTATGCTTCCTACCCAGCAAGGTTCACAGACTCATGATATTCAATTATAAAATCCCTGAATGAGAAACATGCATCAGTCTCTCTTTCCCTGCAGTGTGCAATCACAAGCACCAGACAGACACAAGACACTTCTGGTGTGCTTGCAGTTTAGGATAGCATTCAGGAAGCTACCTAAGAAGTCTCCATCCTATCACCCTTTCAGACAGACCAATAAAAGTCACAGAGGAGGAAGGCCCAGGCTCTCTGGTACTTCTGATAAAGGGAATCCCATTCCTGCCTCCTTAACCTTTCTGCCATCCCTGTACTCATAGGTGATTTTTTTTTTTTTTGAGGCCCAAACTGGAAAATACTTCAGCATCTGCAGCTGCCATCTGGGATTTAGCCTTTCCTGTGTTTTCAGGCAACTTTAATGAGATCAGCTGAGTCAGGAGAGGAGCATGGCAGACAGCAGTGCTTGCTCCCTGGGCAAGCTGAAGAGCTATGTCAGGTCTTCCCTTAGGAAGCCAGTTAGACCTTAAATGTAGGATTGCCTTGGGATCAGCCCTCCCTCCAGTTCTCACACCTCCCATCTTATCTGGATAATTATCTTGTAGCTTTACCCAGCCTGACAGTGAGCACAGAAAAAATAGGTCTGCTGCAATCTGAGGATGAATTATATTTTCAGCAGAGGAGCCTGTTTGGTCCTGTCTATCTGCTCTGATAATAGGCTCACAGCTTTGGAGCTCACCTGCCTCCACAGAATTTGTCAAATGCTGGTATGTTTTAAGCTGTCCTTCATGGTCTGAATCCTGGCAAGGACACTGCATCCTCTGGAGCATTGCATCGTGATGTTGTGCAGCCTGGTGACGTGAGACAAAGTGCGTGTTCAGTGACCCCTGAATCCACATTATCAGCAAAAGGAATCACTGTTATGGTGTCAGTGATTGTTGACATGCACTGTTAATATAATCAATAGTCATTATTCCTAGTGATACACTAATCTAAACTATAAAGAAAATATGTTTGCACTTCAAAAGCTCCTGCTGAGTTTTTGTAATGAACCTTCTTCCCTGATTCTTTCATGACTATAGTTAAGTTGTTATCATATGGAATTTGGAGAGAACAAATTCCTATTTTGTGTGATTTAAGTTCAATCAGAACATGATCATCATGAAGTCAGCACCTTTGCATTTAATAACAGTAATAATGTATTATGAGTCTGTACAGTGTCAAGTACTTCCATTTAAATGCACCGTTGATGTGTTTTACTGAGCTGACTTCTGTTCTCTAGTCTTGTGATTCTATCAGTCAGGAATCCAGGCTCATTATGAGATTGCAAATTGTTTCTGGATTTCATTAAGTGAACAAACGAGTATTAGCTAGATATTTACATCAGCTGAACTTGTGATAATTTATCCAGTTGGGCAATTGTTATTTTGGAAAAAAAAAATGTCCTGAGGGATAATGATTCATTTTCATCTGTCTATATGAACCTCAGTATAACCCCTAGAACTCAGCTGCACATCTAGGCAGGGAATCTAAATCCTACTGCAGTTGCTGAGAATAACCATGTTTTCCTCCCAGTCCTCCTTTGCTGCCACATACCAGAAAAAGGGAAGTGAAGCACTGATGTAATTTAATGATCTCGATTGACTTAGAGATTTCAGAAAAAATATTTTGTGTGCCAACCTTTTCTTAAAAGAGTAGAAGGGTCAAGGTCATGTGCAATTTACTAAAACTGCAATGTTAAGGATAATGGTCTGTCTTTGTGTTCAGTATGAGTTCTACCCTGTAGATGACAGGGTATAGAGGCTTAGTTCATTCTTCTTTCCTTGTGGTGTTGCTGAAGTTGTCTGAGTAGAAATAAACCATTTTGGGATGTTAGCACTTCTTATCCACTTTAAGTAGATGTAAGTGATGACATCAGTTATGCTGTCGTAACATACAGATCCTGGAGTATCTTGTTTCCGTCTTACTGGTTCAAGTCTAGTTTAAGCTATTCCTGACACTTGACAAGAGTGGTCAGTGGTATCTCTTAAATGATAGTGTGTGTTCTCATTTAGAAGATACATTGAAGGAGAGACCAGCAATGGAAGGTGTAGAAAGATGATTTAAGGCTATGAGTTGATAGTTTCAGTTTGCTAATGAGCAAGCACTTGTTACACAAGAGATAAATGCAGTAACATAGCACTGTGAATCAGGCACATTCATAGCATGAATTAGACAAGAATTCATAGCATGTAGAATAAGGCCCCATACAGAAGTTTGTGGGAGCTGTATCTCTTCGGTTAATGAAAAAAGATGGTATGCAGGGCTAAAAGAATTGAAGATCCAGATCTATGCCCTACTGAAGCTGGTAGGAAAATTCCCGCTGACTGCAGTTGAACTTGGATCTTTCTTCACCTTTCTCATTTCTTTTTTAATATATTATTTCATAGCCAAGGTTCACACTCATCCAGATCTAATTTCATGTACTTGCAAAGTCTGATTCAGCAAAAATTATTATCAGCTTGCATTTAGACCTGTAGAAAACTGAGGGGGGTCAGAAATCAACCTTCCCAGAACAGACATTAAATAGGACTTTTATTTTGCTGAATCAGGCACTGAGTATGTCTGGACCCTTATTGTTTTGAAACTTAGATGATCCCCAACCCTTGGAACAGATTAAAAATGCATGATTCATTGGATATAATAAAACTCTTCAGCCAGCAGTGCTGCGTGGAAGAAGCTGTAGATGCATTTATATTGGAGACAAAGTTTACTAAACATTCAGTTTTAAAGGAAACCTGTGAGTAAAATGCACCCTTCTGGTAAGGCCTGGCAGAATGCTTATATACTGTCAGATAACCTAAGCCTCTTAAGGACATTAAGGACAGGGTCTCTGCATGCAACTCTTATCTGCAGGAATGAATTTCTTTTTTTATTGACTTTTGACTTTCAAAACTTTTTTTTTGTCTTTGAATGTTTTTCTGCATATAACCTCTTATTTTTAAACAATCTATAGATAGTAATTTGCTGCAATTCAAAAGAAAAGCTGTTCAGCAAACAGCTTTAGGTATCCTTAAAGACATGTGATCTGTCCACATAAAATGCCCACCTGCAAAAGAAGGGATTTTTGTATACTACTACTGAGGTTGGCAAGTGTGAGCTCTGCCGAACCAGCGGAGAAAGGAAATGCGGAAATCCCTGCGAGACTAACCTGCCTCCAGCTACACAAATTAAGGAACAGGGATGCGCTTGCTCTCTTCCAGCACGGTGGTCCCCAGGGGAAGAAACATCTTGCTGGGACCTGAGGCATACGGGACTGGGATTTACAGATCCAGATCAGCATCCCCGATTTACACCTGGAAGCAGCGTTCCTCTGCGGTGTAGGTCTCCCCGGCGCAGGCGGCGAGAGCGGTTTTCGCCCGTTAGCGCGGCGGGCGAGAGCTGGTTCCCCAGCTGCGCTCATCCCTTGGCCACCGGCTTGCTGGGGACTTTGCTTAAGTCATTTAATCTGTTTATCTCTGTTTCCTCACCTGAGAAGTCATACAAATAGTGTTTAGCTTATTTTTGTATTCACACTGTCTTTTATCAAAATTACTGTTTTTTTTTTTTTTTTTTTTTTTTTTTTTTTTTTTTTTTTTTTTTCCCCCGCTGGAAGCTCAGGCAGATCCGCGCACGTCGCGCTTCGGCGGTGAGCGGCGGCGGGGTGGCGAAGAGCGGCTTCGGGCGCGCCTGGTTTCACCCTCCCGCCCGGCCCTGGCTCGGCGCGGCCCGCAGGCCTCGGCGCCATGGCGGCGCGGCGCCCCCTCACGGGCAGCGGCGGCCGCGCCGCGCTTCCCGCCGCGCCGGCTCCGCCCCGGGCCCGGGCCGCGGAGGGCGGAGCGGGCGCCGCCAGCCGAGCGCGCCGAGCCGAGCGGCGGCCGGCGGGGAGGCGGCGCGGCGGCGGCCGGTGAGCCGGGCGGGCGGGCGGGGAGGCCGCGGCCGGGCCGGGACATCCATCTTGCGGCGGGCGGCCCCGGGGCGGCGGCGCGGCGCTGGGCGGGAAGGGCCCGCGCGGCTCCCGTCGGCTCCGGCGAGGGGAAGGTCGGCACCGCTCGCCCGCGCCCTTGCCGCCTCCTGCGGCTCGGAAACGGTTTCGTCGCGCTTCCGCGCGGGCGGCTGGAGGAGCCGCCGCTCCGGGGGCGGCTGGGCGGCTCCGCTGCGGGCGCTGCGCTGGCGGGAGGGCCGCGCCGCGGCGGCCTCGGCGCCTCCCGGCGGCCCCGGCCGCGCCGCAAGGGCGAGTCCGCGGGCTGCGCGCGGTTCTTGCTCCCCCTCCCCTTCCTCGGCCCGACCGGCTCGGGGAGGCGAGGCTCCTCCGGAGCTGCCGCTTGCGCCTGCGGGGGCCCGTCCGCCTGCGGCGCGGCGGCCCCCGGCTCCTCCTCGGCTTGCGCTGCTGGGCCTGCCCCGCGCGGGAGCCGTGCGCCGGAGAGGGGGCACCGCGCCGTCGGGCCGCGGGAGCGGCCGCGCCGCTGGCAGCCGCTGCCTTCGCCGCGCGCTGGTTCGATCGTTTTCGCTGCCGTTTTAATTTTCCCTTGACGAAACGGTGCGTCGTTAATTTTCACTGGTGGCGGCGGACTCCTCGGGTTCTGGGGGGGGTTTAATGTGGGATTCCTGAAACTCTTGCGCGGCGGCGAGTGAAGCCGCTGCGACGGAGGAAGCCCCGCGCTACCCTCGCCGAGCGCTCCGGGAGCGAGGCCGCGCGAGGGCCGTTTCGGGTGGAAACTTGCCCTCGCGCGGTCCGCAGCGTTTTCAGCGTTTTCAGCGTTCGGGAGTAGCGTGGTTCCCCCAGGTCCGGAGCGTGGAAAACTTTGTGATTCTTCTGACATCGTCATCGTGTTGCTATAGCGACTTCGTGGCGCTGGGAATGCCGTGCGCGCATCCTGTTGCTATGGGAGAGATGAGTATTATAAATAAAAAAATACTTAAGGTTTTGTTCGTAATTGTGGTAGGAGAAAACGCCATCGGTTTATTGACACAATTGCCTGAAGACTGACGATGTATCCCAACAAAGATTTTTAGTGCTGAGTTAAAAGCCGGGGAGTTACTGTTCCTGACTCTCAGGAGCTTGCCACTTGGTTCTCTGTTGTGCTGGATAGCAGAAGTTGTGAAATCCTGGCTTTAGACATCAAAATGAGACTATATACGCAGTTCTTTAAGGTGGAGTTGACAGGAAGTGAAGAACTACTCTCATACACTGATTCTAAAAATAATCTTATTTTTCATGCGCAGTATTTTCTACTGATCACACACCAGGACAAGAGGCGTATTTGTGTTCTGTCAGACTAAGATCATCCACAGAAAAGTGAGTTACGCTGCTTAAACGCAGATTTTTCCGTTGTCCTTTATAACTTAGGAGAATAGGTCTTGAAGGTGTAGTTGGCCTAATCAAGGGACTGTGGTACAGCACAAAAAAAAATGCTGAGAGCATTTAGTAGGCCCAAAGGGTGTTAGAGTTACAATTCTAAAGTTTCAAATGAAACTAAAAGCAATATATTTAATCGTGTATTTTGGCTCTGGTATGGCGGATTTTAGGGTAAGTAGCTTTACCAAAGATTTTAAGGAGGACTGCATGCCAAACAGGGACTAAGATACTAGTACGGTGTAATTCCAGTGATATGTTAATGTTTTTATTTTGAGACTGGTGTTTACACAGCTTATCAAAATAGTTTGGTTGAAACTGTAAGCTGCAAATATACAGATATCTACTATTTTGTGATACATTTCATGCCTGCTCATCCAGTCTGAGGGTGCTGTCTAAAAGAAATTTAATTAGATAGCAATAGTGAAACATGTGGACAAACTCTAATGCAGAAGTATTAACTGTATATTGAATTGTAGTCTTGAGGTGTAAACAACTCTGTACTAATACATTGTAGTGGTTATTTTTGTCTTGTTCTATGCCTGCATACAGTATACTGTGTCATTTTGAGCATGTTATTTAGTCAACAGATTTATTCTGTGCAGTTTTACAGAGGTTAAAAATCAGCTACGTACAGACTTTGGTCGGTTGCAGCACTGTGTTGTAGCTTTGTACCTTTTACGTGGTCAGCTGCCAAAGAAAGAATCCTAATGTTTTGATAACAGAACACTCTCTGGCCATTCTAGTGGAAAAGGAAGTGAATCTTTTGAACATCAAGTTTAAATCTTTACCCTGTATTTACAAAGTACTTCTTTGCTTGTAGCTACTTAAAGTTCAGAATTCCTGTTTGGTCTTGTTCTACAGTCAACCTGAGGGAAATTTTTTCAGCAGAGCACTGCTCGGGACTAGATTGTGTCAGAGGGGTCTGACTGTGGATCCTAATCAAGGCTTTGTGAAGATAATAACATAGGCAACTTCCTATTTTATTGCTTTCTTTCCATTTCTGATGTGCTAGCTTAACTTTAATCATTAAGCATTTCTGGTAATTTTGTATGTTTACTTCGGCAGAAGCGGATTCAAGAGAGACAGAACTTTTTCAAGAGTCAGGTCCTGGGGTTGTGTGTATGGTGGCTTTTTTTTAACTCCCTTGAAGCCCTATTTGTTTTTCAAGAGGAAATAGTGGAGAGGTTTTAGCATAAAGCTTGAAGTCATTTTATACTGAGCTCTGAAGTAGTTATAGATTTGATTTTTCTTTTTCTTTCTTTCTTTTTTTTTTTTTTTTTACACTGTGGTTAAAGGACTTATTCATTCTGTAGCAGCATTCAGTAGTTGTACTCAGTTGACTGAATTTTTAATGTTAATTGAGATGTTTCTTTCATTTAATAGATAATAGGAAATTAAAAAGAATTGTAATGAAAGCATCTTAAGGGTACTCAAATCTCATGGTTGATTTTTTTTTTTTTTTAAGGTAGACATTTGTGCAGACACTTTGCAAAAACTTCTGATCCTGGAATGTGACACCTAATGGCTGAGATAAGTTAGGATGTTAGAAAGTTGGAAAGAAGTTAATTTCACTGAGCTATCTTGTTTGATCAAATCTGTCTTGTTCAGATGCTGAAACTTGTGTGAAGTGCTTTATTTACTATTGTACAGCGTATTCAGATTCCTGGACAGCTCTGTTGATGCTAGTTGTAAATTAATGTCCAAAAAAGTCTATAGCTTGAAAAGGTTTCTCCTTGGTTTATATCATAGCATTGTAAGTGCAAAAAGCATAAAGGAAAAAGTTTTTTGCTTGTAAATTTAAACCATGGAATGAGAATGCAGCTTTATAAGCTCTTTGCTGTTTTTTAGTATGATTGAAAGTGCAATATGCTTTCTGCTGCTAGTGCTGCAAATATAATGAAGTTCACTACATTTGAATTCATGACAGTGGTTAAATGGAGCAAAAACATATGAAGATGAATTTATTTCAATCCTACATATACAAGTGATAAATTTTATTAATTGGTCCAATAGAAGAAACGTAATTTTATAGGCAAAACACTTCGCAGAATGGTTGACTTAAAAACAAACAAAAAAAAAAACCATACAATTAAAGCATTGAGTTATTTTCTCATCTTCCACAGTTGTACAATAAAATTAAAGTGTTTGGCAAGTAACAAATTTAACTCCTTCACTTTCTCATTGTTGAATTTTTATTGTTGAGCTTTCAGGAATGCTTAGAAGCAAAAATTGAGTAGGAGTCTAATCCATTTCAGTGCCTTAAGCACTGACTAATACTAGAATGAAACCCCATCACCACCACCTTTTTTAAATGAAGAATTGTGGAATAACATATCAAAAGAGAGAGGATTAAAATAAGTGTGGAGAGAAGACACATCTTCATTAATAGATTCTTAGTGAGAAGGCTATGAAAAAAAAACTATCTAAAGTGACTGTGGATACAGTTTTTATATAAAATATATTGAATTACAGATAAGCCTTGGCCTGCATATGTATTTACAACTTAAAAGTTGAAATAATGTTATTGAGCCATGTACCATCCATTTTGTATTTCGGTGTTGCTTTAACTTTCTTAAAGGTCCTGTATGACCTAAGAAAGTTACTACAGGAACAATAACTTAAATATCCTGTGATAGTCTAAATTGGGTTTGGTTTAGACTTGTGTTTGAGACAATTCTGTGATCTAAGTACCTTGACTTGAGGTTGCCATGCTCTGATCTTAGCTTTGTGATCACTTCTGTCTTCTCTTTGTGTCCCTGCTTCAGGGCTACCAGGGAAATCCTAGCTATCAATGGGTGCAGATACTTTTTTTTGGAGAGCCAGTGCCTTTAGAATTGGATTGCAGAATTGAAGGGACCAGAAAACAAATTAACTGAATGAACTTCATAGTGTGATGTTACCTTAAGGGGGTGGAATTAGGCTGAAAGTCCCTTCTGACTGATTCTCTGGAAAACAATCGTAAGCAGTAATACTGATTCCTTGGACACACCTCTTTTTCCTTTCTCGCTAAGATTTTGTGTTATACTTAACAGATTTTCCAGAATGAATGATTTTCTTTGGTTTATAAAGTAGACAAGACTTTTACTTTGTACGTGTTGGTTTTCTCAGCCACGTCTTTGAGTCTTTTAAAAATACAAGTAATATGTTTTTAAGGTTACTGTTTAGCTAGTAAATCTGGCATTCAGCTTGGCATTTGTTCTGATAATGTAAGATATTTAGGCTAAAACCTTGGTATGGTGTATGAATGATGTTATTTCAGTTATGTTTCATAGAGAATCACCATGATTGAAAGCAACTACCAGATTAAATGGCATTAATATAAGCTCTGATGCTTCAGCTGAATATGTTTGGAGTTGATTTGCTCTTGCTTTTCCTCGTATGTCTGCGCAGGCCATGAAAGAGTCTTGCAAGGTCAAAGTGGATTTATGGGTAACAGGTTTGAGAGGACAGAATAGGCAACTTCTGTTTCTGTAGATAGTGTTTTCCAAGAATTTTCAAATTGTATATGGTATGATACATAAAACAGACATTTTGTGCCTTTAAAGACTGGTTTATCCTGTGTATTAGAAGCAAAAGGAAACCAAAAATGTTCGACAAAAACTATGTGTGGATGAGCAAGGTAAGCTGTGAAATGCTTTAAAATGTCTCTTAGCAGGAATGACCTATGGTTTTCTCAGTTACTTCTCATTAGCAGTGAGCAAACTCGGTTGCTTGTTAAAACATATATCTGCATAATTAGTGATTCTTTTCACATAAGTTGTCTTAAAAGATCAGTTGACTCTTAAGTAATGAGCTTTCTAAAATTACAAGTTGAGTAATTTTACAGAAGGCCTGGATTCTGTGACAAAAAAAAAAAAAAAAAAAGAAAAAAAGAAAAGAAGAAGGAAATGTATTTAGTGCTGGTTTGGTTCATCCTGCTATCCGCAGACATTTCACTGGGCATGACTGACCCTGCCTGTCTCTTGGAGTCTTTCACAGCAAGCAATTGGACGAGGGAGAAGCAGGGCTTGGGTCTTGCCGACAGACACGTCGGTAGCCTTACCCCTGCCTCAGTGGGAGATGTGCAACCTGACCTCATGTGATTTATTTCCGGATCGACAGCTTGTGAGGTCTCTGGCTTCACACTGCTCTGAAAACAATTTCTGTATCCTGTTACTAGGCCGTTCAGATACAGTCTAGTAAGATTTCAGAATCCTCTTTGCCTATATAGTCTTCTGATTATATGCTAAACATAAGGAGAGATGAAGGCAATGGGGTTTATTTAGTTTGAAGAGAAAAATGTTAAGCTGAGGGGGATCTAATTGCTGTCTTCAGCTATCTAACCGGGGTCGTGATCATCAAATCGGATTTGCATAGAGAAAAAACAAGAGGCAATGATCGTAAATTGCAGCAAGGGAAATTCCAATTAAATACAAGGAAAAAATCCTTCTGTGATTAAGCACTGGAATAGGCTGCCCAGGAAGTCTGGAGTCTGTGACCTTGGAGATATTCAGGAATTTAATACCTTTCCCCCTTAACTGGGCAAGGTCTGGGCTGACCTGGTCTGACTTTGAAGCCAGTCCTGTTTGGAGCAGGGGGTTGTGGTATAGACCTTCAGAAATCCATTCTAATAAATTACCCTGTGATTCTTCTAGGTTAAATGTCACTGTTGTGACAACACAATTTAAACTGGCTTAAAATTGTCAAGAAACTGCAGTTCCTGACTACATCTGACTTATGGCAGTATCTTTCTGTCAGTCTTGTGCTGTGAATGTAGTAGAGCCAAGGCAGCATCTATTTGCTTTCCGTGGTACATCTAGAAAGCATGTGATTTGTAGCTTGTTCTCGATGGTAGATAAATGAGTGCGTGTTTGCTGTCTGCCTTCAGTGACAACAGACTGTTACTTGTAAGGAAGAACCTGCTCTTATGGGAATTTATATCATGCTGCCTTTCTGCTGTGGCAAATGTAGGGTCTTCACTGCTTGTTTTTCAGCAGAGTTTGCTTGCTCAGGTGGAAATTTTTAGCGATACCACCTGTGAGTTGATTTTGCATGTTTGCTGGATGAATAAAATCTTCCAGAGAGATACGGCTAGTTATTAGAGCCAGTGCTTTCCTGTGACAGTGATAATTTTCTTAAGTATTGCCTACTTTCTGATCTCCTAGTTTCTGAAGTGAGGGGAGTGCAAGAAGCAGCTGCACAGACACTAGTGGCAGTGGAGCATCATATAGGACAGACCATAACTCCCCAGCTGTTGGTAACAGATACTCACGCTCGAGGGCTTTATTCTGAGCTCCACTTACTAATGCCATTTCGCTGCTGGGTTCAGTATGAAACAAGTTTTGACCTCTAAAGCTGTAAATGGGACAAATAGATTACTTACAGATCATTTCTCCTCTTGCAGGTACTACAATAATTAAGGTTGTCTCAGGTGTTCCTTTTAATGATACTAAAATGAAGAGGTGGTGGGGAGATGCGTTGTGTTCAAGGTGGAGCCATTGTCTAAGTATTAAATTCCTAATCAGAAATGGTATGTCTAAACTTAAATTGCATGCATCTTCTGTGAGAAGTTTGAGGTGTGGGAAGAAATGGGACATTAGAACATTCCTTGATTTTTTAAAAAAAATTTTTTTTTGTTACTAATTATTTGTTTTTTAAGTTTGATACTTCCAGATTGTACTTGGAACATTGTAGTGGCAGATACATCTAGTTAAAGATGAACTATATAACTATTTGCTCTTTTTCCTGTTTCTATTGTAGTGGTCCGTAGTACACGTCAATGTGTTCTCTTCTCACTGTGTCAGCTAATTGTAGCAGGCAGAGTGCATCTGCATAAATCTGAATGTGGCCACATGAAGACAGTGTTTTGATGTATGTTGCTCTTCCATGCTGCAAGTGGTCCAGCAGGTATTGCGTACTGGATCTTGGGAAATACCTGCTATACCTGAACAGTCACCTCCTCAATGCATTTGTAGTGGCTTAACATGAACCTCAGTGAAAGCTCAGATTTAATTTTGTTTCTTAACTGAGAAATCCAGATGCTGACAAAAGCAGACCTTAGTGAGTAATTTGGAAAGCTATTTTAAAATGATTTTTTAATGAACAAAGCCCCTTATTTGGGGGGAGAACCTGACCTTCCACAGGGCTTTTATAACAAGGGAGAAACAGGTAATGTAGGGTAAACAGTGAAAACAGAAGATGAAGAGCTGCTTGCAGGCCATGACTGCAGATGCTTAACTTGGCTTTCTTCATCCCTCTTACTTTGTTTGACTGCAAATATAGGGAGCCAGGCAGTAGCAGTCCTGCTGAGCAGGTGGCCTGAGTCATTATGGTTTGTTTTTTATTTTGAATATTGATAAGATGGAAGATGTTTAAGCCTGCCCGGGGTACTGAAACAAGTGGTCTGAATATGTTCACAGCAGTGGTTGTGTTATGGTTGAAACAGATCTTTATTAATTCAAGTGAGACAGGAAAAAATACATGCTGCCCTAGTGCTTCATACACTCATGTAAGGAGTGGGATGAGCGCTTGTGTAATAGATAATTGTTGCTCTGTCAAATGTTACTGGGAGAGACTACTTTTTGGGAAGGCACTGGAACTACCAGTGCATAGTGGGTTTGCCAATCGGTTGCATTGCATAACTGCTGCTTGTTTGAGCGTTACAGAAAAAACAGACTAGTTGCATTCATTTTTGAGTGGCTAAAACTGCAAATTAAAGGTTTACTGGAATGTTTGGGTTTTTTGATGAAATCCTTCTTGGATCCAGAGATTTTGTGTTCTGGTGTGTCCTAATACTAAAAAAATTTGATTTTGTCATATTTAAATTACAATATTGCATATGAACTCATAGCTTTAAAATCTGCTCTTTAAAAGATCTGAGCATCCATAGCACTAACTGGCTTCAGTTGCAGTTGTGGGTGCTCAATGATTCCAGGAATAAGACCACTAATATTTATTTTCCAAGCAATTAATCTATATAGAGTCATATTTGTCTAACATTTTTAACACATTAGTTTGAAATAGACCCTTACTATGGAAAGCAATGAATGTGTGGGAAGAGCAGTTAGACTGGATGTATTGTTGCAGTGTCATTTTTTCTTATGTTGCTTTTTATGCAGAGTTCCTTTCGCTAATGTAAATAAACTTGAAGTTGTAGGGAGGGGCTACATAGAAAAGAGAACCTTTCATTTTAGACAATTGACATGGAGTAATATCTTTTTATATGCCACCTACCACATGGTAGTTCGAAGTAAATCATGGGTCACTGGGTAAGGTTATTTCTGGTGCAGTTCTTTCTTTGCCTAAGTAATCTATTTCAGCACATCTTGCTCTAGTCTGAGATGACGTGTTAGCATTTTGCTGAAACAACCATTGCTGGTTACTAGTCCAGAAGAACAGAAAGCTTGATGAATTTATAAAATAAATACAGACGAATATAAAATAAACTTAGCCAACTATTACTTTCACGTGCTTTGGGTTGTAACACTCACTGTAGTTGAAAGCAGCAATAAGAAAAATTCTAATTATTTTTCATGAGATATTCATGTATGTAAGGTTTTTAACTTGTCAAATCATTTACAATATTATTACAATCCTTAAGACTGTATGATTATATATCATTTTATGAATGTACTATATTGGCATATTGATCACTAGGATAGATTTCAAACTTAGAATAAAGCTTTTTCATGAACCTTGTAAAAATGATCTAGTAGGTGTTTTAGTGCTCCACAGCAGTGCCTTGAATGGTGTGCATGCTAAGAATGTATGTCTTTTTCCTTTATTGTGTAATTTCAGTACTTTGTAGCCCAATTCTATTTTATGAACTCTTTACTCAAAAACCTCATCATAAACATAAAATCAAGTACAGGTCAATTTAGTACTAAAACAAGTTTGAGCAATGCAATTCGTGGTGTTGCTGATCATGACGTTAGCAGATGTCAGGGACAACTAAGTAATGTATACTGAACTCAGAAACAAAGTTTTGTCGTCATTTTCCTGCCAAACTAGTGTGAACTGCAATTCTATGGACAGAAATAATTTTTTAAAAAAATCCTAAATATATTTTAAACCCAGGGACTGTAGTGCACATGGGTTTATATGGTTGGTTTTGCATTTGTGGAGTTAAAGGAAAAATGATTAAATGGGTTTTTAATTTTGAAAAAGTATCCTAACTACAGTAGACAGTGCAGAAATAGCAGATAACAGCAATTAACATTCAAATGAAGTACGATATGTTCTACAGTCTTGATCAGAGTGCAAAACTGGCAGTCTCCAGACCATATCTCCAGCAGATTGCCAGTGGGCACAAAATGAAACACGGGAAGTTCCACCTGAGTATGAGGAAGAACTTCTTTACTGTGAGCGTGACAGCACTGGAACGGGTTAACCAGGGAAGTTGTGCAGTCTCCTTCTCTGGAGATATTCAAAACCTGCCTGGATGTGATCCTGTCTAACATGCTGTAGGTGACCCTGCTTGAGCAGGAGAGTTGGACTAGATGTCCAGAGGTCCCTTCAAAACTCAACCATTCTGTGATTCTGTGAGGTTCACATACTACTATGAGGGAGATTTTTTCTATTGTGTATGTTCATCATTTCAAAGACTAAAAATTTTAGTTTTTCATTCCTGTTTGAATGCTTTACCTTCTCTGTCCCCTTTAAATTACTCTCAGAAGTGTTGTTGTTGGAGATGATTTATCCAAGACCCTTCATGAGATGAAGAGGAAGGACTGGCTGATGCCAGTGATGATAATCTTGTTTATAGATTAGTTGTTAGAGGATGTGTCCTCCCTTTTTTCTGAGTTAAGCTTAGCATCTCTTCTTTTGAAAGCAGGAGTCCAACTGCCTATGTATATAACAGCTGTATAATTGTCTATTTGGGCTGTAATCAAGGCTGACCTTTAAATTCTGTAATGGCTCATATAAAACTGGTTTAAACTATAGGAGCTGTTTCCTGTAAGGGTTAGTGTCACCTTTTATTATCTATGAAAGACATTTTAGGATGAACTGGCAAAGTTGTTTTGTCCTTTGAAGCCAGTTGGATTCAGAAGGATTTAAAAACTTCAGAGAATTCACTGTGCAGATGTAAATACCAATTTATAGAGCCTTCAGAAATTCAGAATTAGACCCTTCTGCCTTAACAGTATGATGCTCTTTGGAGTCTGTCACAGAAGTTTTAAACTTTGAATGTTCCTTCAGTTAAAATGGTCATGTAGGAGAAAAATTCATTTTTGTTGTAAAACAAAAACTCAACTTTTTTTACCCACTACCCTCTTTTTCCAGATTCCAGGGAGCAACATTAAAGAACTGAGCTAAAGGATTAGCTGAAGGATTTAGTATCATGTTAAATAACTTCATTTTGTTACAAGCAGTAATGAAACTGTTACATTTTCTGTGGATTAATTAGCTTACTGCTAATCAGCTTCCCATCAAGTTTCAAAAATTGCTATGGAAACATTTTAAGAGGTATACTTCAATTTTATGGTATTAAAATATATCCATCGTTAACCTGACTTAGGTACTCATTACAAGGACACTCATCACAGAAAATATTTTATGTAAACTGTTAAACATGTTGTTAATAAGCAGCCATATGGTAAGTGGGACTTTTCATTTAAAAAGTAATGGCTAAAACAAGCATTTAATTAGTATTATTTGTATGCGAACAGTAGGTGTTTTGGTTGCTTATGGCTGACGTGCACACTAAACAAAAGTATTTTTAAGGCAGTGAAAATGTCCAGAGTGCATATGCAAACCTGACCTTTAGGTCAATCAACATCATCAGATTAAATGTATACACACAACCTGATTATTGTGGTTTTGCTGTTAAGAGTTATGGAGTTTTAATATTTTCTTGAATTTGTGTGTTAGTTTCCTAAAAAGCTGGACAGTGTTCTGTACTAATATAAGACATATTTTGAAGGCTTAATGTTAAGTCTTAGAATTATGAGTAGAAATATGTTTTCAAAGCAATTTCTCTGCATGTTTTACAAGAAGTTTAAAAAAAAAAAAAGATCTTAATAGAGAAGCACTATATTAGTCTATCAAAGACTTAATTTTGGAATACAAATATGGTCCCACCTCTTCTTGCCCCAGAGAGAGCTTTCTGGATGCAAGGCAGTTTTTCGCGGGATAGGGGAGGAAAGAACTGTTCTATGCTGCGTAGCAGAACTTTGTTGCGGCAGTAGCCCGTTCGGCACGGGGGGCGGCTACTGCACGTGTCGCTGTCAGCGCGGAAGGCTGGAAGTACTGCCCCAGCGACGTGCAGCGCGCTGGTGGCTGGTGCGCTGCCTTCCTGTTGCCTCCTCCGTATTTGTTTTTTGTTTGTGTGTTTTGTTCATCCTCTCAGTTAGGTATCTGAACTACACAGTGCTCGTACCGGGGCGGTATCTGGGCATCCTGCAGCCTCGTGCGTTATCTTCCCATTGCCTTCAGGGGAGCGGCAAGAGAGGGCTTGTCGCAGCTCACCGCTGAGTCTGGAGACATGTATCAGTGTCACTGGTGATATGAAACTAGACTGGTTTAGTTTTTTGGTTGTTATATTTTAAACGAGCTCTGGAAACAGAATAAGCCCTCTTACGCTGTTCCAGCTGCATGTGCATTATGATTCTTTTTTAGTGTAACATTTCTTTTTTGCTTAGTTCTTGTCAGTTTAAACTGTACTTTGTACCATGTAGCACTTCTTTAAGAATTGGTATAAGGCAATTAAAATATTCCTCCCTAAGTTAGTTTCTCAAACACTTAAGATGCTATAGAGGTAAGTATATTGCACATCATTTTTGCTTTAATCTAAATGCATTTCGAAAATAATAGTGTGGTCAAGCAAGTATTGGGTAAAAAAAAGGAAAATGAACTTTGTCATTTGTGTTGGACACGGAAATCTGTCCCACAGTAAGACTTTCTAGAAAAATATTTTACTAAAACTAAATTCTGAAGTATTAAATAGTTCACTGGACTGAAGAAGAAGTTGTTTTCTTGATAAGAAAAATCTGTATATCTTTTTAACTTAGTACAAATTCATCATTTTGACTTCACAAAAAAAGTCCCAAATTTATATGGAATTAAACACCTCAAAAAAATCTAAGCCCCAAACCTTGACTTGTGTACAGTCATTTAGACAGAAATCTTCCCTTGAGCATTTTGCTACTTTTTTGAATAGAAGGACAGGGATTTACCTGTGTCTGGTCATTATACTGCAGGAATAAAATAACTACTTAAAATGAAAGCTAGAATTGCAGTGACAATCTACCTACCTCATGTCACTTATTTACTCTAATTGTACAAACCAGGAAGAACACAGTTAAGAACGTTGCCAAGCTACTATCAGCATAACAAATTATTCTTACCAAGTATAATGTAGTTGGTGTTTTTGCTATGACTGAGCTTCCTAGATTCTGTCTGGAATTTAATCTTATATTTAAAAAGGTCAGACTATTTTTTTCCACTAAAGAATATGGAAAAAAAATTAATATGGTTTTAAAATCGGCGGCAGGTTTTGAATGTAGGAGAGAACAGATGGGAGGAAGTCCCATAAACTGCTTCTGTATCTAATGTTCATGCCTTTTAACATTTATGTGTTTTGGTGATGAGAGAGGGTGTATGCGGGGAGATTTTTTCCTTTCTTCCTCCCTTCAAAAAAAAAAGGGGGGGGGGGAAGCTGTCAAGAACTCTATTGTATAAAACCCTCTGCTGAAAATTCTTAAGTAGCTCTAGATCAAAAGGAGAGAAGCAGCTGAATGCCCCTATGTTGTTGCTTGGGAGGACCTCTATTGCGATGTTGTCTGTTACACATGAATTATTTGTGTAATTTGTTGTGATTCTGTTTCTACATTGTGCCTACGCAATACTTTGTATTGAGCTACTGTATGTATATAATTGAAAAGCTAGCTTCCCCTAAATCTGCAGAATTTAGGTGGGTGTCCTTCCTTCTGTTTGCAGTTCAGTGCTCATTAGTATTAAATTTGCAGCAGTGCTG
Organism: Rhea pennata; assembly: GCF_028389875.1. Taxonomy (NCBI): domain Eukaryota; kingdom Metazoa; phylum Chordata; class Aves; order Rheiformes; family Rheidae; genus Rhea; species Rhea pennata. Next base: position 7,063,364 of record NC_084687.1, read on the forward strand.
CAGTCCGTTTGGAGAGGAGGCTGCCAATTACAGCAAGTGACGTGGTGTTTTGTTCTAATTTAGGGATGCAGTGTGTGTTGGTCTTTGAGTTTTGCTTCTGGCTTCCCTTGCGCTGTCTTTGTCTGTTTGGCACATGTCCCTAGCAACTTTCTGCAACTGCAGACCACTAGGACAAAAAATAAATTAGCTGTTTGAGCACGACAAGCTTTAGTTGCCCGAAGTACTTCTTGCCTGAAATACAGCAAAGCAATTTAAAATGGATAAGTAGACAGTCACTTTGATGGAAATAAACATAATGATGTTAAACTACAAGTTCAGCATGAAGAAAAGGTTACAGATTGAGGTAGATCAGTCTCAATCTGCTTGTACATAAAAGCACTGTTTCAAAGTACAGAATAATTGTTATTTTCAAAAAAGTTTGTTCTTCAGACTTGTTTGTTTGTGTTGTGGTTAATCTGTTCAAAGCCCCAGTTCAGCAAAACATTGAAGTAAAAAAGGACTACTTGGTTGCTAGAGGACTTTACTCTTAGCTGAGGCTTTTATGACTTTGGCCTTGAATCAGTAATCTTTGCAATACAATTCACAGGATGTGAAATTATGCAGAAGCTAACGGGTTTTTTGGATGTGATTCAGAGGGAGCACACGATCAGTGCTTTAGTTTGAGTGGCTGTGGACAAGATTTGAAGGCTAGTCTCTTGCCTTCTCTAGCTAACCACTTCAAACGTAATAAAACCTCACAGCGGTGTAATTTTTCTCTTGCATTCAGAAAATGTTTGCTTATTTGGCATGTCATTAGTTTATTCTTCGTGTATGCATCTGTCAGTGGGGTTTTTGTTTTTTTTTATCTTGTATTTCAGAAGCAAAATAATGTCTAGTCATTATCAATTAATGAATTATGATTGCCTCTGATTTGGGCAAGATAAGTAATTAAAATGTTGCTGCCTTTAGTTGTATAAATTAACTTGTTGTGCAAAGTCATCTTTCAAAGTATTTTCCCACTTTGCTCACAGTGAAAATTCAGTTTCTAGCTACTTTGTTAACATGCTTTTTAGTGCTGTACTGGTTCAGAATTAGTCAAGTATCAAGCCTTATGATAAAGAATTACAACTTATTTATGATCTGCTCATTGGCAGACTTAGGACCTCTGCTGAGGAGCACGTATGTTTCTGCATGCCACAAACACCCCTGTTTTCTTACACTGAAGTTACTAAAATGTAACTAGACTAACCTGGCAACTTAAATTCCTGGAACTAAAATGTTTGTTCCTGTTTTTTTTTTTTTTTTTTTTTTTTTTTTTTTTTTTTTTTTTTTTAAGTAGAACAAAAGCTTAAACTAAAAGGAATTGAACACATACTACAGATGAGTAGCTCTATAGTGACTAGTCCCACAACACAATTATGCATGTAGTTGATTATATGCTTGTTACATTGATTTTTGTTTGATATGATGTTAAAGGCAGTCAATAAAAATATTAATATTTTTCACTGTTCAATTGAGAAACTGAGTGATTTCTGCCAAATATATAAAACAATTCTGCTACAATATGTATGATATATTAGTATAAAATTTTATTCAGATATCAAATACTGTAATGATAATAAGCAATGAAAGTCAGACCATGAAAATTGCATGACTGGAAATTTGTCAAATTGCACTTGAAAAATCACACTGAAATCCTATTTTGTGTTTGTGTGGGGTATTTTTAAACTCACTTTTCTGGTGTTGGCTGCCTCAGGAAAGGTTGAGGAGCTTTTTTTGTGAGCCTTAAAGACAAGGAGATTGATAGCATTGGTTAAGTGACTTGGCAAGTGAGTCCATGGCAGTGATTTTCATTCTATTGAGTAAATTCTGTGCTAATTAATAGGGTAAGTCTATAACAAAGGTTTTCTCACTTGTTTTGGGGGAGCCACGCATTAATTAGTCCTGTGATCTGTAGACAAACACCCTCCCGTCCTGTGATCTGCCATCCTTCTTCCTAGCACGCTTCCGTAGCACGCATGCAACAATTGCGTAATTGTTGACAGCTTGGGTTAATATTAGGGAAGTATTTAATGTACTTTCGACTTCATTGAGTAATTTAATATCTAAGAACATGGTGTATAACAAATGCCTAATTAAGGAGCAGATAGTGAAAGGAAGTTTTCATTCAACACTACGTTGGAGCCAGGCATTAGAACCAACGCTGTGTGACCAGCCAACTTCCAAGGGACCACTAGTATTTTGTCTGCAGTTTGGCAACTGCAGGTCCTTGGTGAAGCCAGATAGTAGAGCCCAGGTCTCATCTCCAGTTTTGTCTACATTATCCTTCTTTCTGCTATTTGTTTTGTGTTGTGAATGGAATTTGTCAATTTTAGTGTGGTTTTTGATCATCACAAACCTTTCCACTGCAGAAGTGCTAGATTGATTTGAGTTTGAGAGCACGGTTGTGATTAATGAAGGAATTTTGGTGAAGAATTGAGCAATGTTTATTAGAAATGGGCGAGAGGACATTTTTGTGGTGTAGTTTATAGTAATTAAAAAAAATGACATGAAGAACACTTAAGTTCAAAATTAAATTGTTTTTAGTAGCCATGGTTCAGTATTTAACTGCTAAGGTAAAAATAGCCAAGACGTGATTGTAATATTCTAAGAATCTGCCCATCTCTCTTAGGGAAATAGAGAGTCATGACTGTTTCTGTAGTACAGAAAATTGGAAATAAGAGATGTTAAAGTTCAGGCAGTCATTTGTATGTTTTTTTTTTTTCTCTCCCTAATCAGTAAAATGCTGGCAACATATTTCCCCTTGAAAATGCTAAATATTTTAGTTTCCGTAATGTTTCTGGTTTGGTTTCCATATGAGAAAATCAGGCTACTAGAAAAAGGGAGGTGCAGATGATGAGCAAGCTAGTGTACAAAAGAAGATTATTATCTATTTTCTTCTCAAGCTTAGTAAATCTTGTTTGCTCTCCTTGCCTGTCTCCTTTTTCCTGATTTGTTTCTGACTAATAATGGATGGACTCTTTCAAGTGAACAGTAAGAGAGCAAAATACTTAATAGAATAACAGTGCAAACTGTTACAGAAGCTCCATTCTGGGAGGCCATTTCATGTTTTCTCAAGGAACTGATGCTTATGCTTGTGTTTTTCTGTGTGTGCTTCTTCAATGCCTCACTTTTTTCTATTCCCTCACCCTCTTTTAATCTAGGACTGTATGTTGCAGTTCTTCAGTGAGAATGCAGTCTGCCTATCATCTGTCTTCAGTCCTGTAGCTGAGATTTTTGTCAACACTTTTACTAAAATTCCCTGTTTTCAGGTGTGTATGACTTGGATCTAAGCAAATGTTTGCAGCAAGAGCTGCATGAATGAACTCTACTTTGTTGTTGACTCACTTATAGTTGGAAAATATTTAAGAAGGATTATGACAATTTAATTATCTGTTTTAAAAACACTGACTTCCACAGTTTCAAGGTGGTTCTTATTCATGGCACATGCTCATGCCTCTGGAGTTTTGGGTACAGAGCTGCTAAAAAAATTTTTTTGAAAAAACGATTGGTTAAGTGTTCATTCAAACTTATGTTCTGTTTGAAGTTTCTTATACATGATCGCATATTTTTTGTTTATATCATACTTGGGTGTTCTTACTGTTCCTGTTTTATGTCTAGAAGTAAAGTAAATTGCTGGGACTAGATGTTAGCTCAGTGACAGAGTTGGAGTGGACCTGCTTTGTATTCCAAAAGCACAGTATAGTGATGGGTGTTATTACGGTTTGAAATTTCCATGACCCTGATACTAAACAACAGATTGTGATACCGCAAGTATTATGACGATTTAAGGCATTTGGACAAGGAATCCGCAGGGTTGCTGGGGGGACTTTGCTTGCTTTGGACACTTCATTGCAAGGTGCTCTGGGAGCTCGTCCTGCTCTTGAGGGCCGGTGGGATACTGCATTCCTTGTCTCAGCACAACTCTATTCTCTCCCCTCTGCACATTTCTCTTTCATGGCTTGTAGATGCTCTTCGAGTAGTGTTGCGCACAGCGTCTCAGCTTGGCTCTGCTCCAGCGCTTCCCCGGGAGGGCAGACCTGAGAGTGCAGCCTGCTCCCAGTCCTTCCTCGCCTCCGCTGCGGAGCAGAGTGGCTCTGCAGGTAGTTCAGGTGACGGAAAGGATGTGGAGGCAGAGGCACAGCACGGGGGCATGGTGCAGGTTGAAGGAAGTACTGAACAGGATGCCAGATGAGTTTCAGAGAGATTTGTGATAGTATCAGTGTTTGATACCTCTTGTTTCCTGCGTCTTTAGAATTGCCACGCTGTGCCATGGTTTTGGTACTTCTCTAGCCTTGCTGCAGGGCCTGCTTGCTGCACTGTTTGCAGTGCTGTTCAGTGTTACTTTAAGATCTACAGGCGTTGCATATTTCTTAGAAGAAAGGCATGCGCTAAGATTCTGTAAAATGGTTGTGCTTTGTAGGTGATGCAACAATCATTAAGTGTTTGTACCACAGCAGCGTTGATCCGCTCTGGGTGGTTAAGCTATGGTTTCTGCACTTTGAAATTAATCAGATAACAGACTGCATTTAAAGCAGTTCATCCGTTCCCATGCATGCTTTATAGTAGGATGTGTGCTGCATTTTCATCTCAAAATCCGTTGTAACGTTGAAATAACTTAGAAGGTTGACCTACATTTGTCTTTTGTAATTGATGCTGCTTGGGGTGCATTTCTGTGTTAGGGAGTAAAAGGCAAATCGTGGTGGACAAAACATGTAAAATATGTCCCTTAGTCTTGTAAATAAGACTAGTGAGAGAATTACAGCAGTCCATGTATAGTAGTAGATGTGGGGGAAAATTAGGCAAATGGTATTTTTGGGGCCCTTTCTTGATATTGTTACAGTTCATAAGACTTCATATATAAGTTGTTGAAAGAGCATCTACATTAATGCAGTGTATGTTTAATGGGCTTTCAAGGCTTAAATGCAAAAATTCCTCAATCATATCTGCAAACAGCAAAAATATTGGTCTTTCTGCCTCCTGCTTCTGAGCACTTCTACCGAGGTGGGCAGCTGCGTGTCTTTTAACTGAAGTTTTGAGGGTTTTGTGTAGTGTGTATTAGGAAGCAAAAGTCCAGCAAGAACATGGTGGATTCACTGCAAGCAATACACTCCTCTTCTGCGGAATAAAGATTTTTTTTTTCTTTTTGTTCGGGGGAAAAACAAACTTGGAGAGAAATAAAGAGCTTGCAGAATGCATAAAGCTACTAAACACTTGGAATTCTGTAACAAAGTATTCCCAGCTGAGTATTTGAATAATTTCAATTGTCAGAAGTGATGTTGTTAATCTGTTAAAATGCAGTTTTGTCTGTTTAAAACCACTTACTTGATGCATATTCGAAGCTTGGTTGAAGCATTAGTCACCACCCTCAGTATCGTTTCCTGCTCTGTTTTGGCTGTCTTAGGCGGTTAATATTAGTGCATGCTTTAAAAGGCTCATTTCAGTATGTGGGAGTTGAAGTATGAACAGTTTCCTCCACCCTTCTGCCCTGTCCTCCTCCCCTGACTTTTCGGTCAAGTTTTTGGCTTATGACTCATTTATTACTGACTCAATTTTTAAAAATCTCTTTGCTGATCTGCTATTTGTAACTTGCTCTTCAGAAATAAGTTTTGCTAGGTGTGCAGTTTCTCTGAGGCAAAACTGCCAATCTCTCCCCAAACTGCATTTGTTATTTCCATGTGACTCGAGGAAGACCGGGCTGGGATGTGGTCCTGTGCTGTGGCTGCTTCCCGGGGGTCTGTGCCAAGGCCATCCTGCCAGGTACTGTGTAGCAAGGGAAGAGGTCTAGCAGCATTTTACCTTCCTATCTTGACTGCATCTGGCATGTCCAGCACAGCTGTGCTAGGTCTTTCCCCAAACATGGGATTTGACGGTTGTGGTTACTCTTTGCTGTTTTTGGACTGAAGCTTCTTCATTGAACTTGAAAGATGGGATGATTAAACTGACGAACTACTTCAGAAGTTGCATAGCACAGGGACAAGTTTTACTTCTTGCTTCCAAAGGAAAATACATTCTTGTATTAAATGGAAACATTATTATGAGCTTTTATCCCCCTTTTTTAACCTATGAGACTTCAATTTTGTGTCATCTTTTATAGTTCACAAACTGGAGTAGCAGTTAAGATAAAACATTTTTAAGTGGTGTAATCAAGTAGAAATTGTGGTTTGCTATTGTTTGGGCTGCCAATTACACCTGGGGCAGAATAGAAGTAGATTTTAATTTTATTATTACCAAACCAGGACCTACTGAAATTAGTTTTTTTAATTTATTGAAGTTAGACCTATGAACCCTCAGTTACGTTACATGCTAACCAAGGGCTGTAGAATCGCTCTGAGCTGTTTATAGAATTGTTGCAGTCACTCCACAAACTCATGCTTTCTAATCTGTTACAATATATAAGGTATTTTTCTTGAACAGTTATTGGACTACTGTAATGTTTTCAAGTTTCTGAATAAATGCAGGTTAATTATTGTACTGCTAATCACACTACTTAATCAGTACAATATTGTACTGATTTAGTTTTACAGTATAAATAATGCTAATAAAAAATATTGTGGATAAACCTCTTTTTCTTTAATCTTAAGGCACTAAGTGTTAAAGGCTTTTTTAAAATTATTTGTGCTCAAGAAAGCTTCTAAAATCCTAAGAAACCAAAATGAGATGGGGAGAGTCTTGTTATCATAGTCTCAATTACCTGCAGCCTTAAGATTTTAAGTATAGCTGTGTGCAAAATAATAAATGAATATATAGTTGCATCCAAAAGTATGTGTTTGTGGTGTATGAAAGAATGTGCAGTGTATTTAAACATACAGTTGAACGAAACATCTGTATTGGGGAAGATAAAATACTACTTTGAACATAAATAAGATGATTTTTAATGAACTAAATGCTTCACTTGGGTGCATTCAGCACCTGAATGTGCAGTAGAAATGGGTTAGAAGAGGAGAGAAGAGCCGCAAGGTGCCCAGGCGGAGAATGGATGTTCCCAGTGCAATCACTATGACCGATTGGGTAAAAGATTAAAAATAAAACAGAGCTGTTGGGCATTGTATCTTACCTAGTATTTACTCTCTGCACTACAGTAATGATTTGTCTATTAGTGTATTTGGCTACAAGAAAAGACAACCAGAAGTGCCATGAGGGGTAGAAAACTCCTCTAAAATACTTACATGTGTTGATCTGGAAGATTCTTGCTACATTATTGTTTTAGATACGCTTATATCCACAAATGCTTTGAGATAAAAGGGGACTTTCTGTCTGTGAATGGCTGCAGTGCTTTGACTGAGAGTATCTGATTTGCAGGGTGAAACTGAAATGAGGATTATAGCTGTTGAACTTCTAGTGTGAAGGGACATTGTGGGAAATGCTGGGAAGATGTTCTGGAATTAGGTTATGTAGATGACATGTCTCCTCTACTATTGGAAATCAATGTTAGAACATGCAGTTTTCAAGACTGCTTGATATGTACCACAGAAACTTCCAAATGATTGGTGATGCCAGCTGACTGCTGTGAAGCAGTGTTGGAATTAAGCCACTGTGGAAAATACCATCTACCTTGCACGGGAATGCCAAAACAGGAGATCCTTCTTGCTGTCTGCTAGCTGTTATGAACATGCATCTGCTCTGCTGTGGCAGTATACGTGTCCAGCCTAGAGGTTAGAAAGAGAAGCAAACCTGAACCAAAATGTCCAAGAGCTTAGCTAGGGCTTGCTAAGGATTCACTGACGCATATGTTTGATTCCATAGCCAGCAAGGGAAACCAAATGAAATATCAAGACAGAAACAAAAGTGTAATTATTCTACAGTTTTTCTGGAGAAATTGGGCTAAGATGAAGTAATTTGCATCATCTTGTAGATATACCTCTTTTGCTTAACGCCTAGGACGATTTCACTCAGGACAGCCACGAGCTGGGAGTGCTGTGTGAGTTATGTAGGCCTCTGAGAAAGGTGTTGCTAGTATTATTCAATAATTGCTTTTATCGACAGTAAAAGTCCCTTTTCATTCACTAGCTGTCAAGTAGTTGTGGTGCAGGAGGTCCACGTTTTTGAACCTAAAGGGTTAAATAGTTGGCCCATTACCTTTCAGAACTTCTAGGACCCTGCAAAATCAACAATTTTATTTTTAAAATCTTAGGAGTACGTAAGTAGCAGTCTGTTTGGGAACATATACAATGAGCTATAAAATATGTAGGGGGAAGAGATAGGCTGTTGGCAGTAGCACCGGGTTGTCTTTCCATTACAGACTAACAAAATTTTGTGCTTCAAGGCTTTGCAACCTGTATGTTGTGTATTGTTCTTGTACAGCAGACAATGCAATTAGCACAAAGATTATTCATAACTGTATTATTTACAGTTACAATGTGAGAAGTTTTGTAACTAGGCATGCGAAGCATAAAACTGGGGATTTTGTTGTTGTTTTTTCTCTAATTTAAATCTCATTGATCCAGTGTAGACTGTCTACAGTTTTAAAATACTTAGCAGGGATGTTCTGAAAAAGTTATGTATGACAGAGGACAGAGCAAACACATTTGCTTTCAAGTTTTTTAACTGGCCTAGGCCTCTGGGAAATGATTTCAAGTAGAACATACTTAGTGGTTTATGTATTTATTTAGGAAAGATGAGAAAAAGGAAGATGTGGCTTCAAGATTCTGATTTTTTGGAGCTTTGCTTCCAAGTCTGGTTGGAGGATGAGAATACAGAGCTCCTGTTCAGTTCTTCAGAAATAAAAGAAAGGAGGAGCAGTGAAAGGGACTTCAAGGATGTCTAGAGGAGACTGAAAAGGTGAAGGAAAACTGTCAGATTTTCACCCTCTAAACATTTCATTGATCCAGAGGCAAGATGAAATCATATTGAAGTTTGCGTATTTAGGGTAATTTGATTTTAGTAACCAGAAATTGCTTAGAGTTCCTTGGATTAAGAAAGGGCAGATTTTGTAACAGTCATGTTTTGATTTGACACTGAAGAGTTGATTTGATGCTTATATACATTATCATTTAAAAAAATGTTTTGAGGATTTAATTTCTTTTTTTCAGTCCCTTGTAGGGTGCCTGGAAAAACCTGCCATAGGGCTATTAAGACTGATGAGAGATCTTTTATGCCAAGGTAAGAGTTTTTAATGTTTTTAATGTGTTTTTTTTTTTTAATGAGATTACCAATTGTGAAATCACTGACAGTTGGGGAAAACTTAAACTGACAAATATATAATGTTTCGTGGTTTGAAATAAAAAGAAAAAAATGCCTGAGCCATGTTTCCTGTAGTGAGGTTAAGAAACACTGAAGCTGTGCTGCCTTTCCTGACGTCATTTGCAGTTGTACGAAGTATGAAGCTGTAAAGACAGTCCAATTTTTACTTTTCCAGGCTAAGTCAAGAGTGTGCCTACCCACCATGACTTTTTTGAAGTCTTGTTATAGTCTTTCTTGGTGGGGTATGTGTCATCAGTTATGCCCAGTATTTCATCGGATTATGCAAAACCATAAAACCACATGCTTTTAGTCCTCCTCATGCAGAGCAGCATATCTGTACCTCATGCTACATGCAGCTCCATCAGCATTTGGAGGAGGAGGAAGAGACTAATAAATACAAATTGTCTTCCTCAGAAGTATAAAAATATACTCAAGCATTTGCATTTCAGAGGGTGCACATCACATCCCAGGTTAGTGTGAAATTCTTGTACTTGGTCTTTGGTGCAATGTTTGCTTGTCTTCACATCTGTTCTTCTCCCCCTATCACAAATTACGAATTTCTTGATGAGCTGGAGGGGCTTTCATAAAAGGAGTGGCTGATTTTTCTTTGGGGTTGAACCTATTGTGTAATTCCTAAGTAGTTCTGCTTTATAGTGGAATCACAATTGTCTGAAGCCTCTGACTGGTTGCAGTCAGTGTTTAACTGTATGGATTCACTTCTCATTTAAAATCTTTGTCTGTGACCATTTGTGCTCTGATGTCCTGTTGTTCAGAACTTTGCTCAAGTTGCAGTCCTTTCCCTTGCTCTTTGTTCTTGGGCAAACCACTTCTTTATGTCTTGGTTTATACGATGTAATAGGAGTACTTTTTGCTCTGTGGGGATCTCTCTCCTGAAAAACCTTGTCAATTTTCCATCATGCTTTCCTCCATAAAGCCTCTCTGCATGGCTCCTTCCACTTATTGGGAAATACCCTTAAGGTTTTACTTATTTATACCTTAATTCAGCCTTTGATTGCAACAGGATGAAAGATCATGCTTGTAGTTAGTGTACAAGTCTTTTGCTGAAAGATGTGGGTAAGTGCATACTCAGAAGTCGGTTTTAAAGCTACAGCTTTGGCCTGACACGTTAATGTGTGTTTACATCTGTCTGTTAGTCCTTCATAGAGGCCCTTCTGTCATCCTGTCTGCAGTACATTTCATTCATTTATATTAAAACAAATAACCTCCTTTTTTCTTGACTTACCCATCTGTTCACAGAGCAGGAACCTTCATTCTTTCTTCCAGAATGAACTAAACAATTTGTGGCTGATAATAGTTGAGTACAAGTTTCTGTCACTTTCCAGATAGTTGGCATTTGTGCCTGTGGTAGCAGAAAAGAGGTGCACCTGTTAAGAGCAAGATTAAGCATGAAAGGTCTTTCCTTTGTATTAAAATCCATTGTTTCAGATGTATGTGTTTTTGGAGGTTGAAGGAATCAGGTTGCAGGCATGTACTAGTTATGCAACAGTGTTAAAAGTTGTGTTTTTGGAAGAGAATATCCTGAGATGTCAAGCGTTTCTCAGGATGGTATTAAAGTTTGGTTTGTTATTATGGATGAAATCTAGACCCTGCTAATGATTATTCCTGTGCTTTAAAGTTGCTTTGCAGATGCTATGTAATTTGAGAGGCTGATATGCAGGAGAAGGGAGCCTTCTGCTCATAGCAGTGAGAGGTTAATTAATAAGAAATCTTTGTCCCACCATTGTCTTGCCACATACAGGTAGCTTTATGTGAATGGGAGGAAGGGGAGAATGGACAAGAAGACATGCTCAATTTTTGTTAGTTCTGAAGGCCAAGATGCAGAAAATAAAATAATAAGGCCAGTTTCATAATGTACATGACAGCACTAAAGGTTGTTTTTTTAAAAAAAAAAAAAAAAAAGACTCCTTAGTGATCATATTCTTTTCTTAATTTGAAAGAAACACTTAAAACCTATAATTTTGTATTGTTTTTAAACATAATCTTTGCTGCACAGCATGCTAGTCCACTGCACAAAGTTCTGGATGGAAATGAATAGTACTGTGTATAACTGTTTTTAGGTGGGCATAAATAGTTTGCCAAATGTTAGTTGGCTAGGATACTGCAGAGTAATTTCTTGAGCACTCTGTTCAACTTGTATAAACAGGTAATATTAACACACTTGTAAAAGAGCTACAGGATAAAATTAAGATGTGTAAGATTTACAGTAATAAGGCTCATGTGTTTCAGGATCTTAGTTTCCTATTGCACCTGAAAAAAATAATCAGCAGATACTGCAGAGAAGAAATGAGAAGTTAGTCTTGTACTGCTCTCAGCTGAAACTTTCCCACAAGCATTTTTACTATAAATAAGAAGTGAAAGACTTCACAGCTAAATTTAACTCATAGCTTGATTAGTTTGGGGGCTTTCTTGGCTGGAGCAGACTGAAACTATAGGGAGATAAAGATGGACTGGATCAGTAAAACTATTTATACTTTTTAAAAGCACATCACCTTTTAATTTCTGAGAATTGAGTATTATCAAGGGGGAGGGAAAAATTGCTGATTCCCCTTCCTTCCCATCCAAGTACACAATTTCCTCTTTTTTTTTTTTTTTTTTTTTTTTTTTTTTTTTTTTTAAAAAAAGGAAGTGAATGTTGCTTCTTGGGGGAGCTTCCAAGCAGAAGAGTTTGCAGGTGCTAGAATTTTCACGAAAATGTTGTCAACTTATTACAGTGCATAAATGTTGCTTAGTCTTTTTTTTTTTTAGATATTCAGAGTTACCATACTGGAAAATCCCTTTCAAGTTGACTTATTTTCTCAGTTTCTATGAAGTTGAGTAACTGCAGCTCTCAGACTTCAAGAGTTGAAGAAAAACAGCCCCAAGGTGCTTAAAATCATAATTTTAAGCTGCTTCTGATAACTTTAGCTTTATCCTCCCTCTAACGTTTGGGTGAGGGAAGAACAGTTTAGCTGTGTAATCAGACATGGCCACAGCCGGGGCAGGCCGGTTCAGATTTGTAGCTCATTTTTAAAACAGCAGAACACAAAGCTGGGTTAAGTGACCACAGTATTGGCATGTGGTTTTGCCTCTTAGCTGCACACAGGACTCTGTCAACCTATATTTGTGGCAAATATAGATTGTAAAAGATAGTGCAGTTGAGGGATGAGAATTAGGAGACTTGAGCAGTGTCTCTGATCTGTTCAGCTGCTTTCAGCTTGCAGTACACAGGTAGTTCAACAAGATGGAAGGCACGTTAGCTATTTTCTCTGACTTGCTGCCTAGCTTTATCATCATAGGACTAACTTCTGCCATACTAAATGCAGCTCTGACTGGGACTGGAACTGGGGTGTGTGGCAGTGCTTGGATTTCCTTTTAACTCTGCGTGCACTAAATTGTCTATTTGGAAATTTAAGTGACAGAAAAATTTTGTCCCAATTTAGTGATTATAAAAACAGAGTTTGTCTGTGAGTTGTCTGTCCACAGTTGCAAAGAAGCAGCACCACAGTTAAACTTACGATCCATGTTCCTTGCAAGCCATTTTTAACAGTAGTCAGCAAGTACCGAACTGCTAGAACACATTTTTACTTTTAAAACGGTCTTCAGATTGTACCCAGCGAACTCATACATCTGCAGCTGAAGTTGGTTGGAAACGCGCCTGGGAAATGGCACTTACGCCGTCTCATAGCGTTCGTGTTTCTGGACCCTTACTTGGGAAGAAGCCGCTGTCCGGCCAAGGCGGAGGATAATTAGCTGCTGATGTCATTGTTTGCCCCAGCGCCTTGGCGGCGGCCGGCCGGCCGGCTCCTCGTGTAAACACGGCGTAAATGTTTATCGCCAGCTTTGTCATTTGCCTTATTTGTCGGGGAATCTTGATGAGAATGAGAAACTTTCTGCCGCTGCACAGCGACTTGAGGGAGTTGAAAGATTTCCTTAAAAAGGCACAGGCATTACTTGGAAGAGCGGAGAGGTTTCTGACTTGGCAGCTGTAAGTTAGGCCTGACCTTTTCCAGAGAGAAAATACTGACCTAAAACACTCCCTGCTGGGGTGGGTGGGAGAAGTAAACCTTTTTCCTTACATTTCACTAACCTAACTTTCTTATTTAAAGCTTGCAGCTTTTTGCTGTAAAAAGTTGGGAATGCCGAGGAAAGGTGGCATAAGCTAGTATTAATGCTGTGTGAAGCTGCAGGGCGCATTTGTATGCGACACTCGCTGGACTGCAGCAGCCAAATGTTTCTACCGTAATTGTTTTTTACCCTCTTCCTTTCCAAACAGCCAGAAGGCTAACAGATCTAAGTTTTCGTATGTTAAAACTTAGGAGGAAGTGAATTCCAGGGCAAATCTTGAAATAGTTTAAATGCTTTATGACAAATTAAAAGGAAGTATTGAATTACCTAGTTCACTATAAGAATATTGGATCCTGTATAGGAATTAAACATAGTTTGTACATTTGAGTACTTGAACATCTTAGGAGAAAATCTTTAGTTTCAGCGTTATTTTTGAGTTTAGAATAAACTGGAGCTATTGGAATAGAGCATTTGAGTACTGAGATTGAAAATTAAAGAATCTTAGCTATTACTGAAGAGATTTTTTTTCTCACTTGTATTTAAAGAACTACAGTATGGAGTTACCTTCAGAATATGGTGCCATACATTCGTATGTATGGTACAATTTTAACTCTTTGCTTTTTTCTTGCTTTCCAGATCGTCGGTATTTAAACAGACCACATCATGCGTGAGTACAAGCTAGTAGTCCTTGGTTCAGGAGGTGTGGGGAAGTCTGCTTTGGTGAGTTTGTTAGGAAGTGGTTCTGAAACCCTTGTGTGTGTATATTTATACACATACACACACATTCAAAATTGACCTATCATTGCAAATATTACTTGTTGAATGTGTTAAGATATTTGTGTTACTACAAGTCGCTCTGCATTCTTAAAAGTAACTACTCTTGTACTGGTGAAATGTACTTTGTGAATTGTAGTGTCACAGTTTTGGAGAAGGAAATGTTGAGGTGATAATCACTGCTAGAGTAGCTAGCCTTTCATTTTTGCTTTTTGTGTGAGTATATTACAAATAATTGCACATCTTTGTCTTTGAAGTATTAAAAGCTGAACCTAGATTAAAATGATGAATTAAGTCTTGCCTTGTATGATACTGAATTGGTGATGAATTTAATTTAGGAATATACCTTGAAGGCAGTATGTTTTCTGTTGTGCACTGAACCTGAATGAGTAGCCTGGCCTGAAAGCACAGTGGTAGAGTAACAAGTCACCTCCAGTGTCTGCAGTGCAGAAGAGTAAAAGCAGACTGACACTTTGCTCTCCTTAAGTACTGGTGGTGTTTCTTATAAGAGGTTTACCTTGCATGGTTGACAGCAGAGCATTGTAAGTTTTCAGTCACCTATTTATCAAGTACCAGTCAAGCAGCTTTCTGCTGCAAGAAAGGTGAAGAGCTGGTCAAGTGTAAAGTTATCTAAAACAAGGAAATACACCATGTCACTTCTTGCAGAAGATGGTAATAATTACCAGCCACTCATATTGCAGGTTGCTGCTTCTTTCATCCTTTTTCATTCTCCTAAGATGTGCTGGTGATATGCTCGATAAATCACCTGCAGAACCCAGACAAAGAGGAGGAAAGATTGTACAATTATATATCAAATTTGATGTATTCTTTTGGAGATCCCATCCTAACCTCTACAAGATGTAGATGTAAAATCTTTTTCTGGTATACCCTATTCTGATATACTTTGAAGTTTTCTCATTTTTGATATAAAAACTTAGTCAGAATCTATCACTAATAGTTTTCAGAAACTGAAATATGAATACTTTTTTTTTCTAAATATAGATAATATTTTTTCAAAATTCATTTTCATAAAGCTCTGAAGATTCTGTTTTTCTTCATCCTATACCATGTGTCCTTCCACCTCTAGAGGTACAATTTGGACCAATTAAGTCCTCGGCTTTTATATGTATGTACTGCTAGTGGGATTATTGTGAGAAGTCTGATAAACAACACTTAAGTTCTTTTTAATGGTATAGGTGCATGTAGCAATATATTGTAAATCATATGTGACAGTGATCCTGTGTGTTCATAATTGGACAGAGTAGGTGTCGATTGGTGAGTGAGAATAATATTTAGCCTACAAGATGACTATTTACTTACTTACAAGCAGTAGAATACAAGATGGGATTTAAAATAATATGATGGTCACTTTAAATTTATTCTTTGAACTGTATAAACTAAAATGTCTAACAAAGAGGTTGGTGTTCATTTTCAGTTCTGTGCTTTCATTGAGAGTTTAGATTACAATATGGTGTTGTTTCACTACAAATCCTCCTGTTGTTTTAACTCTTCTCTGCCAATGTGATGCTGATTTTACCTTCTGGTAATGACGACAGAGCAGAAAGCCCTGTGAATGTATCAAGGCACAGTTATTTTGTTGGCTCTTTTATAACTGTTTCCTGTGCAGTACTTTGCTCTCCAATTATGAGGGTAAAAATCTTCTGGAGGGTCAGTGGGTATTACCAGGAATATCCAGTTATGCATAGTCTTGCATAGAATAGGAAACTGGAGTCAGGACACATGATCTTCAAATCAATGGAAAATTACAAAAGTTGTGGGTCAGCACATAATCTGAAAACAAACCAAAATTTTTATATACTCCCTGGGCTTCTCTGTAGTAAATAGGAAGTGTATCAAACTTGAAGAATATTATATAGTAAGTTAGCTTATGGAGTTGTCTGTGTAATTGTTAATTTTATTTTAATACACAAGCATTTGCAGTTGAGATGACAAAGTCAGAATGGTGATTTCTTACAAATGAAAAAATTGAGAGCAAGTTAGGTATATTCAGTTAATTTTCTTGGTGAGAAGCACTATATTTGTGACTATAAAATAAGACTCTGGATGTTGTAGCACAGAAGTGAAACATTGCAAGTGGTTTCTCGTGTGCTAGTGCCCTTGTGCTGAAGGATGGTTTACAAACATAGGAAAATACCTCACAGAATATAAATGTAGAATGTGACTGACTTCAGTTTTCAAATGTCAATTTTGAATTCAATTGTCAAATGACAAAGCTCTTTAGATTTTTTCTGGTTAATAACTGCTAAAAAAAAAAACACTCTAAAAGCTGTGTAATCTGAAATTCTTCTGCTTACTGTTGGAAGCTTGTTGTCTGTGTAACATTTGTATCTTATGTTAATAACAATAACTTTCATAATGATATCATTGAGATGTGTTATCTGAAAGACTGGGACAACTGTTCAGTGTGACTAGAAGATATCAGGGAACCAAAGGCTTGGATCCATAGAGAATAAAGTAGGTTTGTTTATTGAATGGAGATTTTTAAAAAGAGGTACTACCAGGAAGCTTTTTTCTTAAAATAAAAGAAATGGGACACAATGAAGAACTGCTCAGTTTCCAGCATACAACAATATTTTCTGCAGAGATCTGGCATAGGCTGCTTTCTGAAAGTCTGAAAATACCTGTGTGCCATATCTGAACCCTGTTGCAGAAAAATCTCAGCTTTCTGCCTGAACAAAATATGACTTCTCCAACCAGGTAGTGACTTAGTAGAATTTGTGTTAAAAAAAAAAAAAAAAAAAAAAAAAAAAAGCAGGAGATTCTGTTGGCAAAAGATAGTTGGTGTGCTTGTTTATCTTAGAGATAAAATAAGTGCTGTGATCTTGGTGGTTATCCACTGCTTTGTTTTACTAACATCAACCAAACCTCCTAAACACTCCTACACTGCATTAGTGCATGTTATTACGTTATTGCATATTCTTACATAGAATGGGAAAGCGAGGCACAGACTTTGGGCCGTCCCTGGTGATAGGGCAAATGAGCATTAGCAAAAATACTAGGATTCTGTGGAGCACAGCTCACAGAGCTAAACTTGTGCAGTAATTTAAGCAGCATGTCTGCATGGGAGTAAAGGAAAACCAACTCATACCAAAACTATAATATAAATCAGCCTAGAATTTACCACTGTGAAACCTGCACAGATCTGTCTGGTCACACTTGCTTACTGTTAATTCCCAAAACTAAGCCCACTGAGGAGAAACTACTGTTTTACTCTCCCATGTTAGCTGTTTTTGTAGTGCTGGAGGGATCTTGTACAGCTGCAAATAAGAAGAAAGACCTAAGAAAGACATGTTCCTCCTGTTCATGAGGAGAAGGTACTGAAAAGTAAAAGGCTTCTCTTGTAAGAAGGATGAGGAAAACTATGGAATGGCATGAGACAAAGCTCAAGTACAACAAGTACAGAGCTAAAATTACAGCTTGAGGGGAAATATTCACCGTAGTTTTATTTTGAATAATTATAAAGGGGAAGAGAGACTTCCTCTTCAAAATGAAAGTTTTCTCCTTCTTCAGTGACTTAATATAAATTGACTCTCTGGAGAATCTCCATATTTAACTTGTCACTTTGAAATATGTCTGTACTCTGGGCATATCAGTTAGTCCGCTATAGCTCTAACATGATTGAGTTGAAACTCAGCCCTTAAATAGAGAGGTTTTCCGCAATGTATTTTTCTCCAGAATCTTCATATTGCTGGTTCTTCCAATTTACTTTCAAGACTTCTACATTTGGTGCTTTTTATTCTCTAAAGTTGCAGACTCTTAAAATGAAGTGATTTCGTTGAGGATATCATCTTCTATGAAAAGCAAGCAAGCAAACAAGTTAGGTTTCAAAAAAGCTTTGAAACCTGGTATGAAGTGATTCTTAAAATGACAAAGTATGCAGATTTTATTTAAGAAAAAAATTGAAATTGTGTATGTCTTTATCTCTGTACCATATTGAATGTTAATGGTTAGCAGTGCTGAGTAATTTCTGTGCTGTTGCTTTTTATATAAAGTACTTCTTGATAGATGTTACTGGTCATGTTGAGTTCACTTCATTTTTTTTCTTCTCCTTTCCTCTTCCCCTAGACTGTACAGTTTGTTCAGGGAATTTTTGTTGAAAAATATGACCCAACAATAGAAGATTCATACAGAAAGGTAAAATAAGATTTTTTTTTAAATTTTCTCTCAAGTCTCATAGAGCTTGCATATAAAACTCACTGTAATGAAAAAAATTTACCTGGGAAAATGTTATAGATTTTTTAAGCATCAGTTTATAGTTGCCATTTTATGCATCAATATTGGAAAATATTGCATGCAGATAGTTTTCTCTGTCTTATAGAGTACTTCAGCAGCTTAGGGCCTCTGAATTCTATCAGACAAATTGCATTGGCTACAGTAAAGTTGAATTACCACAGAATGACAAATTTTTCTGTTAATTTGACTGCTCCTTAACTTAGTTCTGTTTAATAAAAGGAGTTGAAGCTTTTTACTCAGAGTCTTCATGTTCAGATCTTTGGCGACTCCATGGCAGTTTGAGGCTACAACTCAGTTGTTTTGCCTGTTTCTTTGTTAGAGATTATTACACCTGTCCAGAGATGAGTCTTGTGTATCGTCCCAAACAATCATTGTTTTTTCTCTTGTTAATAAGCTGAGGTATGAGCTATGGCAGCTAGGAGACTAGTATGCCACCAATCCTGTTGCCTGTGCTTCTGATTGACACATGAGGATAGGTATGTCTCGACCAAACTAATGTCAGGACTGTTTCAGATCTGTTTGCTGTAACCTGATACATTACTACTTCAAAACATAAATGCATTGGCATTTACCATATGTATGATATGTGTGGAAGTTATAATAAAGGATATATATACACCATCATCACCATAGATTTTATTACTGTAGCATAGTAATTGCTTTCTATTGTTTTCTTTTAGTAATGGCTGTTTCACCATTTAGTTTAAATGTATTCCGTTTGGTTTGAAGGCATATAAAAATCTTCATAGCCTTTTTGGATGCAAGCTTGTAATTGCCGAGCAAAAGTCCTTGTCCAAATCCTTGATACTGTGGTGTTACGTAATTCTGTCAACAGAGCTGCATTCTTCACTCAAATTGATATCAAGTAACCCATTGTTTTACAGATTAGCATAATTGTTGTCGTAATTAAAGGCACAAAAACCAGAAAACAAAGAACTTGTATCATTTGTGCCTGTGATAATTAAATGTAAATACTGTTAGGAGTTCTACAGTTGAATCTGTTTGCCTTTCCTGGAATTAGCCTCATTTGATCTCCAGCATTTCTTAGAAAATAAAAGGCTTATAAAGCCTAACTGTAAGAATCATCTTTTTGCTTCATCTATTTTTTTTTTCCTTCCTCGCACCTTTTTCTCACGAGCAAACAAAAAGTGAAGTCCTTTGATTTGTGAGGATGAGTTTTATCTCACCTAAGTTGAGATGTTTACAATGAGCTACTTATTTAGGTCTTTATAATCAATAAAGTCCTGGACCAGAAGTGAACTGACCCAAATGTCTAGCTTAAGGTGCAATTCATTCACTTTTCAGAGGTGCCTTTCTGACTATTGGGAAAGTGCAGGTGTCTGGCTTATTTTGAGATATTTACTTTAGAAGTCTGAAATTAAACTGAGATTCTTCTTGTCCAACCATCTTATTTCAGACTTTTTAGTTTTAATTGTCTCTTCCCTTTTTTCCCCAGCAAGTGGAAGTAGACTGTCAACAGTGTATGCTTGAAATTCTCGACACAGCAGGGACAGTAAGTATAACTTTTTTCCTCTAATAGGTACAGAGTTTCTTTGTTAAGAATGAGATGAGATATGAAGAGTAGAACTTAGTATACTAATTTTTTCCAAGGAAAATCGATTGATCAGTTGCAGCAATCTAAAACTGAAGGGTTTTGTTAAATAACCCCAAAATCAATATGGTGAATGTGCCTTCTGCAATCTTGCCAATAGCATAATGAATTTGTTCCCTACCTCAGTGCTATAATGTAGAAGTTAATGCTTCTTATGTTGCTAACCTCTTCTGTGTCATCCTTTCTTCTCAATAATATATCATTGTCACGGTATCAACCTGCTGATACTGGGAAATGGCAAGTTTTAGTCTTGCTAGTGCCTAGAATACACAGACAAAAAAGACAAGATCTTAAGCAACAGGCTCTTTGTTAAAATAAAGCATCATTTTTGTGTGATATTCTCAGATGGAAAGGTAGAAAGGAGAACAAGGACTTAGCAATAAGATAGCATCCTTCTGTAGCTGATTGTGGGCAGTTTGAAGTGCTGATTTATTTCAGCTGCTTCTTTTAAAATAGCCGCTAACAAGAGTACTGTTTTAACCTCTTTTCTTACATCTTCATTCAGTAAGGAGGTCACTTCACTGGAGGGCTTTTCTCCAAACAGGCCTGAAGGGAGCAGTTTCCCCTTCCTGTGGGGAGAAAAGGGGGTGTATTCAGAGCTCCTATGAATTGAAGGTGCTTCTAGGCAATGCTTAACCATTGCCTCTTGGCATGTCACATTAGCTCATGTGGAGGGGATTTCATCAATAAAGGTTTTGTACCTTTCAAAGAATCATCTACTCATCTTCTACTCATCATCGTCTACTCTCAGGTTATGCTTTCCTGATGCTGCCTTGTATTGCAGTGAGGAGGCCCATGTCATCCTACCTTCCTCACAGCAGCCAAAAGCCTTGAAGTAACACCTTTGCCATTCCAATGTCACTTTAATATCCTGCAAAATCCTGTTCACTAGGTAAACAGACCTTGTAATAGAGTGAACATCACAGGGAGAGTATGTTTCCTAAAATACAGTTACTATTTGATCTGGAAAGTTTTGAACTTTATGGACAATAATGCAAAGACACAGAAGCAGGAAGCATTATTACAGAGTTCTGTGAAAGGGTCCCATTACTAACCTGGACAAAAGACATAGCAATCTGATACAAATTTTATAGTCTGCTCCTGCAGTGCTGTACACTTCACTGCATTGAACCTTTAAACCATTTTCAGGCTACAAATGGCTATGTGTATAAGCGTACGTTCAAAAGTGATTTGGCACTGCCTTCCCACAGAGTCGTGCTTGCAATGAGCCATGAGGATGTGACACCTAAGCCTTTCTCAGTGTAGAATTAGAGAGGAAATTGAATTTACAATCCATATCTGTTATCTGGAGGATTGGTCTGATGGCAGGCTCATGTTTAACACCATATTACACAATAAATGGAAGAATACTACAAAATGTGAATCAAATCTAACTCGTTATGGTTTTGGGGCATACATTAGTCCATCTGAGGATATGTTTTTATTGCTTTTCTTGCTGTTTTTCCTGGTTTTTTGAAAAGCCTTTTTTTTTTTCCCCTAACAGGGGAAAAACCAAAGGGAAAGAGATGCTTTAAGGCTTAAATTCACTTATGTCAGTGGATTTCCATATGGGATAAAAATGTAAATGTATGCTGTACTGTACTACAGTCTTGTCTCCATTAGAATAAAAATTTGTTTGTGAATGTTTGTAGGCTGCATTTATGCGCTAATTTTTTTTTTTTTTTTTTAATATTTGATTACAGGAGCAATTTACAGCAATGAGGGATCTCTATATGAAGAATGGTCAAGGGTTTGCACTAGTATATTCTATTACAGCACAATCCACATTTAATGACTTACAGGACCTGCGGGAGCAGATTTTACGGGTTAAGGACACTGAAGATGTAAGTAAAATACCTTTTTGCAAAAGGTTAAAATGTTTCTGTAGCTAAACATACAGGTACCTGTATGTGAGCAGAATTTCTTTCTGTGATATTCTTTACTATATAGCCAAATTTGTGTGGAAGTAACTTTTCTAAAACCTCTGATACTAACATTTTCAGTGTTGTTACTTGGGGACAGCTCCTAGTAAGGGGTATAATGAAGCCAGATTTCCATGTGTACTGAAGATCTAACAGTCTTTGCAAATGGTAGGAGTTGATTTAAAAAAAAAAAAAGTTGTTTTTTTAAAAAAAAAAAACTCTTTTCCAGTGTTTGCATTTATTTTTATAACAATATACTTTAGTAGAACCTTGTTTTTCCTTGACTTTGAGGGAAATAATAGTTGAACTTGTCCATAACAATGTTCTTCAGTAGATCTTCAACTGCCTTACAATGCAGACTAATACCACTTTTCTCAGATCTCTAAAGTGGAAATAAAGAGAGATGATGGTTTCCTGAAGGTCATCTGTAAAGTGTCTCAAATCCTAGGTCATAGCTGTATGTTTTAAGCTAGGCTGTCTGCTTTAGGCATATGTATGAAAAATATAATCAAAAAATCAAATTGATTATCTTAGACTATAAATAGAAGGAATATATTTGGCTGATTGACTAGATTGTGCTTTGTGATTTAATTACCATTGTTGTTATAAGATTTTTCTTGTGAAGTGTCTGAAAGTTCTTTTATTTTCATGTCATCGTGTGAGAGTGGGAGCTATTGGCAAGGACTGGGAAGACAGGGTAGGGGTTTGCTAACTTGCCTTGGCTCCAGCTGCCTCAGCAGCAATGGGAGTGTTGAACCTTTTAACAGTTTCTTAAATAAATAGCCCCTGGTCTCGCTGGCATGAAGTAGCGAGTCCCCTGCTATGACTGTACTGGTTCAGTTTGCATAGTCTCTTGATTTGTGATCTCTGCTTTATTCAACTCCATCAACTGTGAGAACCAACAATTCTCTTATGACGTGTCTCAGAGGACTGTCAGATGCATAGCTGTTTAGACTCATTAATCAGAATGTAAACCCAAATGAAGAGACTTTTTATCCTGTTTTCAGTTCTAAGAAAAGTTCTGTGCATTTATCTATGGGGAGAGGCAATTGTATTGCTCTTACTAAGCAATTTTCAGGAAATGAACCAAAACATTGGTTTTCATTGCTTCTCTTGCTTTACCATGTCTACCCATGCTTAACTATTCCTTTTTACAGAATTTTAGGTAATCGTATAAAAATGCACTGATTTAATTTCTTTTAGTGTAGCCATTTGTTTCACGGTGGATTCTTTTACACTTTGCATTTCTAAATCTGTGATGTGGGTGAAGTTGCAGGTGGCTTTTGCTATGGTAGTCAAGTGAGTAGTGGAGCTGTGTGGGAACTTGCCGCTCATGCAGGCTTCCTCAAGAGGAAACTGCAATTAAATTTTGTGGCTGAACGGTAATATGTTCAAGGGGTTGCCCTGAGAAGTGTGAAAAAGATCCTGTACTTTTTTCTACTGACAGCTTCGAAGTAGCTGCTGCCTTTGAAGTTGACTGCTTTCGGTCTGTATCAGTTGCTTGCATGGCTCGCGGAGTGGTGAAACTAAAGCAGCTTCTCTCATTCATGTCCCCTTATCTTGAAACTTTCTGGCAGTTAGCAGTGGTGACGGTCAGTAGACGGGGCTGGGACACATGTTTAGGCCAAAGCATAGGCGAAGCGTGTACGTTGTATTTAAATAGCCACTCAGGCAGATGCGGTTTGAACAGTGAGGTCGAGTGCTCTGGAGGGGGGTGAACGCAGCACCGTGGCTGCGGTGTTTGGGAACTGAGGGTCGGCTCTTGCAGTTCATCCTTTCTCTTAGATCCTTGTTGTTCCTCATCTGTGATTACCTTGTATTTTAAGGTTTTGGTACCCTGCTTGGTTTAACAGGCTGAACGTCTATGTAAAAGTGATTTTCATTTAGATAGGGATTATACTTGCGTAAATCCCTGGTTACATGATTCTTTTATTAGCCTCTCGGTCAAGGCACGGCGCTGCTCAGTCAGCTGCACTGGTCAGAGTGGAATTTGCACTGTAAGCTGGTCAAGTCCATCAAACAATGGAGACGGTTACTTTCATTTTTACTTCAGTTCTTTGATTTAGTTATTAAAATGCATCTATTAATTTTGTGTTAGTGAATCCAGATTTGAGAATGCTTTGAATATTTAAACTATGCTTTGCTAGAAAAATGCACACCTTCCTGTATTTAGTTTAGGTTGTTTCTTTTAAAATTCCAATACTTTAACCATTAAATTATGTATATATAACAAAGTTTGAATTCCAGTCTTATAAATGGAATAGTAAGTGGTCAAAAGCTAGTTTTTTGTTATGTTCCATTTTTTACCCTATGATAAATAATTTTTACCTTTGAAAATAACCATAGTCTCATATTTTTCAACTCTGTATTGCTTACCCCACCCGAGTATAACATTTTTCCTTCTATTCCACGTATTAATATTTTTTGGTTGCTGAACATGTTCAAAATACATTTTTGTGTTTCCAAATGGGAAAATTTCTTTTAGTTATCTAGAAAATTGTAGAAAGTATGATTAAGTTGATACAGTTGTAAATACTTTGTGAAATAATCTTTTTTGGATTTGCCTCTTCTGTTTTGTGATTTGGAGTTTTGAATGTAATAAGTAAAACTTTCTATAGTTGTGTTAGAATTACAAAAATTAATCTTGGCTGTACTTGAAACCAGGCAATCACTTTGCATAAAATCAAATACTAATATTGAAATAATTTAAATAAATGTATGGTGTGCTGTAAGTTATCAAAGTGGATAATGATTCATTTTTTGGCTGGAAAACACTGTTTTTCAGCTGTTTTTTTCTGTAGGTTGTGGTGTGTTGAGGGGATGGATTGTTTCTTAGTTTTTTTTTTTTTTTTTTTTGAGGTCTTTCTGACCTGTCATCTTTCTTTGTGGGCTACAGCCAAGCTAGAGAACACATGGCTGAGAAGCAGAAAAAGCCTCCTGAAATCATATCTCAGAGTATTGTTTTTAAAACTTCCTATTGTTGATGCATCTTTTTGTACAGTTTGTTGCTCCTGAAAGAGTTTTAACTTGGTAACTAAACATAAGTGATGAAAGCAAGCCTTCTGCTGCTTACATTCACTGAAATTTACTGATACTTTCAGAGGGGAACATGTTTCTGCTTTCATGAATGCTGATCGTACTCGTCTCAGCAGTGCAAGAAGTGAATATAATCTCGACCACAGTGAACCTGCAGTCAGAAGTTGGTTAACTGGTTGATAGAAACCGCTTAATTATTGAACAAGAGACCTAGTAGCTTATGTTTTCACTCTTGCCATTTGTTGGAGGGCTGTTGTAGCTGTCTGGATACGTTTAAAGACTTCTTTCTGTGGAGTCTAATGCAAACAAATCGCTAATATGCACTTACTAGCGCAAGGTCATTTTCCTAGGGTATTAAATTTCAGTGATTTTTCTGTAGGAAATGTCATAAGGAATGTGGTTTCCTCAAGGCACTCCTTCCCTCCTTCCTCGTGAAGGAAGGAGTGGGAAGGTGGCTCACTGAGGCATTTCAGAAAGCCAACAGCTTAGGGAGAGGACTAGATGTCCTTTCATCATTCTCTTAAACAGATGGTTTGCCTGTATTTGTGTTGTAGGTATAGGATGAAGCTTTTGAACATGTATCAAATGTTTGTTTTAATATTATGTGAGATTACTTGTTAAAAGTGAAGTCGTTTCAGGAGTTGAGCTGTTAGTAACTAGCTGGAAAATTTTAATTATTTCTAAACTGACTGTATTGATTTGTGCCTTTTATAGTGTAAGAGCCTCTTTTTCCACATTTATATAAAACATGTCAATAGTATGATATTATATACCAATCAGAAAGGCAAATGGTCTTGTACACAGGGCTGTGGAAGTACTTGGTTGCAAAGAACTGTTCTTATTCTGTTCCTCCTTATTCCACATCCAGGGGAGTGCTTTTTCAAATGAGTTTCTGTTTATTTTCTGCGGTTTGACAGCAGATTGACAAAACAGGTCAAAAGGGCCAAAACATGAAGTATATATGAATACGTATGCTTTATATTCTATTGCCTAAAATAGATTGATTTGGCAGGCAGTTTAGCCTCATGTCACATGAAAGTCTTCAAATGCATTTCAGTATTGAATTATGTTTTTGATTAGAATAGCATTGGATATAGATACCAGAAAATAGATCTTTCCTAATTTAAGAAGATTATGCTAAAATATTACTGTTTGGTTTTATCATTGTCCTCCATGTGTTTAATTGCAACTGAATCAGGGTGGCCACAGGATGGATTTTGTTCAACCCTTTTCCAGCTCGCATCTAAAATGTAGTCTAGCTTGTGAGTTTGTCTGAATTTCTGATTTCTATGGATTTGTGTACATTGTCTGTTGGCTACTATCTTTTCTTTTTCCTCATATGCTCTTTTCTTTTTCTAATCTAACTCTATAGGAAATATTAGAGGTTTGGAAGAAACTGTCTTTGAGCTATAGCTTTGCTTGAGCTGTCCATATTATATATTGAGTTTGCTTACCTTTCTCTTGTTTTTTTTTTTTTTTTTTTTCTTTTTTTTCTTTTTTCTCCAGGTTCCAATGATTCTGGTTGGCAATAAATGTGACCTGGAAGAAGAACGCGTAGTCGGCAAAGAACAGGGTCAAAATTTAGCAAGACAGTGGTGTAACTGTGCCTTTCTAGAATCATCTGCAAAATCTAAAATCAATGTTAATGAGGTAACTATCAGCTGTTCCTTTGTCTTTGCTGCTCCAACATGAATGCAACATTAAACTGGCATGCAGCCATCCTTACACTACTTAATCATGAAAGTTTGGGGTGGTTCTGGAGTCTCAGCCTGAGGAAGTCTTGATGCAGTGTATTTCCTATCTGTTCTCTATTTGTAATGAAATATACTCCTTTTATATGTAAAGGATGGGTGACTTTTCCAGATAAATGCTTTGTATAGCCTATGTTAGAGGGCATAAATAGCAGAGGGTCCTGAGTAAGTGTGATTCCCTGGATGACTGTTACCTGAGATGAAAAGGTACACTTTTCAGATAAACTTTAAGATAACTGCTGCCATTCAGAACATGGATTGTGCCCCATTGTATTACCTGTCATGTTACACGGTGTTGGCTGTTGTGTTTGAAGGTGTTTACTTCTCACATTCCTGCTACATCTGGCTGCTCAAACAGACATCCCATCACAGTTCTTCTGTGGTAAGCTGCTAATTTACTGAAACCAGGTCCAAACATACAGTTATCTAAGCAGTTCCCCGTGTTGAACTGAGAAACACCCATGCAAACAGGCGTGCCTTTTGCTGCTGTCTGAGGTGATGGAGCTCTGCTTGACACTAGGCACTAAGCTTAGTCTCCACTGCAAATTTTCTGACTGTAATAGAGGCCAGGTTTTCAGTCACAAATGCTAAGGTGATTCCAATGAGCAGAGCTGGTTTGGTGCCAAGAGATAACTGAGCCCATTTAGGAGACTTGTGTGATAAGGACAAACAGTGGGATCTTGGATTGGGCCCAGAATTAATTTGGCAGCTCCTGTGAAGTGCACAGCACTGCTTCTGTGAGGTTGAAAGGGAAGGGAGTTCCAAGCTGTATGAGTTGCAGCTTCTGTGGTGGGGAGTAGCCTAGCTATAATACTTTGCTTTTTGTCTGAGCTTTAGTAAAACTGTGTTAACAAAGAAGTTGGTGGCTAAGTCATTGAACAGATCACCTTAAGTTACAAAAACATTCTGCTTTATTTCCACAGTTTGTGGTAGAGACTGATTCTCACTAGCCACAGGTGCCTTGAGGTTCACCAGAGAATTGTGCAAGAAAAAGGAGATTCTCTAATAGGCAGCATGATTAACTGTCTTGGGATAAATTCACAATCAGTCAGTCATAGGATTCAAACATTAAGGATGATTCTGTGTAAACTATTTCTGCATATTTCCCTGTGATGAGCACTGCCTCCGGTGAGAGACACCATGTAGAAGAAAATGATTATCTGACAGATTAGTTTCTATTTTTGTGATCTTAATATGCAGAAAATTATTGTTTTAATTAAATATATGCTGAATCCCTGTATTGCTCAGACCAGTAAACAGAGATTTGTCATCTGAGCTTGTTTTGTTGTCACATTGTCACAAAATTGCTTGTTTGGTTAAAATTTGTATTATGCCAGATACACTGGCTTCCAAGGCACTTGGTAGCTAAGGCACAAAGGCTATTTGGCCACAGACACTGTTTTTGTAAACTGGAGACAACACCAGAATTACTCTTCTTTATGCTGTCTGGTTATGAAAAGTATAATTTAGCTATGTACTAGTGCTTTCATGTGATATCTGGGAAATACTAAAATTTCAATTGTTGCAATTTGGTATAGCCTTTGTTTTTCTTTTGAATTTCCTTGGTATCAACAAGAATTTGTGAGCCAACAGCCTCTCCAGGAAGGAAAAAAGCAAACAAGAAATGTAGGGTGGGGCTTTCGGAAAGTTTAAAAATTTCTCCTCAATACCATGAAATAGCTCAATCCTTTTATAAAGCTTGTTTTGTTATAAATGGGCCGAGTATTGCTGGGAAAACAAGTCATAGCAAAAGCATTCACAAGAAATTCACTCTGAAGCTATTAAAGGCCCTATAATCATACCCTTCTAGAAATGACTGAATGCAGAGCAGATGTATGGCTTTTCCTTGCTAATTTTATTAATAAAAATCAAAAGACTACATCAGGCAGAAAGGTGAAGTAAGTGATTAACAGCTCCAAACTATATGGCAAGGAGGAAAACTAATACTGTATCCTAGGCAGCGGAGGAAGAAAGATCACTTTTGAAGGTGAAAGCGGGGGAGTGAAGGAAGAGGAGGAAAAAAAAAAAAAAAAGGCTGTTTAAATACCATGCAAATGCAGTGCCCTGCAGGCCAGGGAGCACCCATGAAAAGATCATCCTTATAGAGACTAGCCCTGTCTTTAAAAATCCATTTTGTCATTTCCTAGTTTTCTTCCAGCTATCCAAAGCACAGGACTTGCTGCTATTTCTTTACCACGCTCAGAAGGCTTGGCTGTATGTAACACAAAGAGGGAACATACGTATTTCAGGATCAGGGAAGAGCAAATATGAGTTTACAGCTTTTTCTGCACACTCACATGAGCTGTGCACTCTTGTTCTATAAGCAACTGCTTGAGAAATATATTTAGGTAAATATCATCAGTTTGAAATTATAAAACCACAGCCACCAGGGAAGAGTACCAGCTTACCAGCCTGCCGTATTTTTGAAACTCAGGTAGTGTTTTATGGTTTGATTTTTTTCAGTTTGCATTTTTCGTTTCCAGATCTTTTATGACTTGGTCAGACAGATAAATAGAAAAACACCAGTGGAAAAGAAGAAGCCTAAAAAGAAATCATGTCTGCTGCTTTAGACTCCATCATGCAGCAGCTCTGAGCCAGGTAAGAGGTGTCTGAATTCCTGTGCAGTTAATCTAGAGGGGAAATACTCATTATGAGGGGGTCTTGTTCCCCTTCCCTCCACTCCTCTTCCCTCCACCTGCTCCCATATAAAATTCATTCCCATTCTGGAAGGCAGTTCCACTGACTGACCTGGCAGAAAAATACTTGCTTCACTCCCTTCCTCTTTTCCTTGGGTTCATTAGTAAGATCTATTCACAAAGGGGTCTGACAGCCAGCAGGAACAAATAGAAATGGACCAGGGTTTTCTCTTTTATTCTTGGTAGGTTCTCCCTCTGTCTTGTGACATTGTGGTCTGGGCAACCATGGTTCAGTTCTGCTTCCTTTCTCCTCTGCTGAATTTTAGTAGCCTTTGTGTAACTTGGTGTAGTTGCAGCTGCTGTCTCAGTCCCAGGTGATATGAGGACAATTGCAAGTTTATGTGGGTGGAACATGGATTTCATTGAAGGCAGAGAAATGAAAAGCTGCCCACTTGAAAAAATAGAAAGGTTGGACATATGCTATAAATAATCTTCCTGTGTATGCTGGCAGGGTACACTGTGTACTTATAGCTGTTACAAAGCACTCCTGAAAGAAGACATTTCTGTAACTTCAGGTTTTCAGGTTTTGCACAGAAATGCAATGTAGGCTGTGCTTCTGAGCTGTTAGTGTGGTCACATGTAAGTTGTGCAGCGTGGCACTGTTAGAGACAGATAAGGCTGCAAGGTAAATAGCCCACCTTGGCACTAAGAAATAAGAAATGTTTAGAAAGCAACCAGATAAACAGTTGTTGCAGTGCAAAGTACTTTATCTTTCAAATTCAGCAGGGCAGATTGGCAGACCAGGTAAGCTGCTATAGTCCAGCCTATCAGGAGGAGTCAGACATGCTCTGTCACTGCAGCACTCTGTCAGCTGTCTTAAACTTGTGATTATTTCTCTGATCCATCAAAAACTATTCTGCTGGGGTTTTTAGTGTCATAAATAGATACATCTAGCTGGAGAAGCAGTACAAGTGTTGTGATCCTACAATGTTTAGAACAAACTTTTGGTTGTAGAAGAATTTAAGAACTGTAAATCAGTGGTTCTCTACCTTACTACTGTATCTGAAGTTCATGGCATAGACAGACATTTGCTTAGGCTTGGTGTGATAGAGTAGGACAAGTGGAGTCATGCAGTTAACCTGTTGACTTCTATTTTTCTGTGCTTTATAGATTAATGAGTCTCTTGAATTTTGAATGCTGGAAAATACTAGCTTAGGGTCATGGAGAAACAATGATTTAAAAAGAAATAAAGTAGTACTTTTTAGGTGGCTTTTCCTGTTTCTCAGGTGATATATTTGAATTTAGCTAGTGTGACATCAGCCAGGATGACTTCTTGGAGACAGATTTCTCCCAGGCCTTTGCAGGATGTGCAATCTCCTGACCCATTAGGGCGGCTCCGACCTAGCCCTTCTTCCAGGGGTCCTTCACTGCAATGCCTACTCAGCATTAGGTGCAGCATCAGAGCTCTGAAAAATCAAGCAACTGCTGAATGCTTACCTGGAATAATTGCATTCAGTCAATGTAGAAAATGTCATGAATTTAAAAATATTTAAAATATCCTTATTTAGTTTTGCTGTTGAGACTTCTTTTGATGGAACTTCTACTCATGTGCTAAAATCTACTGTAGGTGATAAAAGTATTTCCTAACGTCTTCCCTCATGAAAATTTCTTCCTAATTGATTACACATTTTTTTTATAGCTAGAATAGGACTTGGTGAGGTCTCTAACTCATCATACTTCTAAAGAGCATCTCAGAGGTATTTCTAGTAAAAGATAAAATCAATCTCCCATAAATTGTTTATCCACTTATATCTTACTCAAGTAGATTTTGAATTAAGTTGGAACTGTCTTTCTCTTAGAGCAGGTGAAGTAGAAGGGTATTGTTACAACAGCAAAAAGACAGAGTAGCAACTGTCTTTCACTGATCTGTTACGTTCATGATAAAATAAGAATTTGTTTCTGAATGAGCTTATGGTTTCCAAAGTGAATTTCTTTTTTCTTTCTATACCTCAGAATGCAAAGGACAGTAGGAACAAATCATAATAATGAAGTAAGATAACCTTTTTCTGTTGAAATACTGCATGCTTGTACAAACATGTTCATGGGCAGTTATTTGGGAAAACTTTCAGACCTTTGTTTCAGATCATTTGTCTTGTCAACAGCATAAGTATTTTCCTCATCATCTTTTTTTTACTTTTCTAGATTGCAGGAATGAAGAACTGTTGCTTAAGTGGAAAGTGCCAGCATTCCAGACTTCAGAACCTTACAGGAAGTTGACAACATATCTGAAGAAGCTTCTCCTGTTTTTTATATACTATGAGAAGAATTTAGATCTTGAAATGGTTTGCACACAGTCCCAGAAAAAGAAATTGCTCTCTGTATATCTCTTGGAAATTTAAGACAATAGTATTTCTCCTTTGCAATAGCAATTAACAGATGTGAAAATAAATATAATTGACTCTAGTGTATGATTATACAAAGGAGCATGGATATGTTTCAAATGTTAGGTATTGCTACTATAATTAAAATTTCATATTGACCTTTTTAATATAATTTCTCCCCATCAAGCACTAAAAATGTTCCACCATTATATTTTATATCTATAACTACATAGATATATATATTATCTGAAATTTCCCTTTGAACTCACTGCAACAAATAACATTTTTGAGTCATTGACTTCATTTTATATTTAAAAGTTATGGAATATCATTATTTCATTCTGCCATTATATTCTAATCGAAAATGTTTGTGCATAACGCTTTGGAAAAATGGGTCTTTTATAGGAAAAACTGGGGTAACTGATTTCTATGGCTTTAAAAGCAAAAATATATAATATACTAAACCAACTCTAATATTGCTTTTTGTGTTTTACTGTCACAGATTAAATTACAGCTTTTATGAATGATTAAATTTTAGTACATTTTCATTTTGTTTCTGTGGTTTTTGTTACGGTTTCCAGGCTTTGGTTTTTATAAACATTTTGTGAATTTCTCTTCCATTCTGGTAGATAGGATGTTGTTGTAACAAATACCAACAGTATATCATTATGCCAGTGAGATGTCTTTGCACACCCTCCTTGTTGGAGGTACTTAATCCAACTAAAGTGCAGAAGGCTACCTTTAGTTTTGTATATTCTTTTGAATGTTTAAAGATTGTATTCTGCTGAATTACTTCCTCTGTACAAGTATTTTTATATGTACAAAATTGTTTTAATATTGTATCAAGGTCTGACTTCTATGATCTTCAGTTTCATGCTGTTACATACTTTGGTGGCAGAACCCTTGTTTTACCAATAGTGTTCTGCAGGGCAGGAGTCCAAGAGTGATACGTTACCATCAGCATCTCAAAATGAAATTGTGGTTTTGAAAGTTGGTCTGAGTAAATACAATTTCAACAAAGCAAAACAGCTTTGCATCTGGCTAAAATTATCTGATTTACACAGTGAGCCAAAAGAGCTTTTTCTTTTAATTTTGGGTGTTGTTCAATTCCCCCCCTGCCTTTTTTTTCCCTTTAATTCATAGAATTCAGAGATCAGAGTGTGAAAGAGGCCTATAGGTGGTACACAAGTAAAACAACCACCATTTTCAGGACCTGTTTGGCCCAAATTACATCTTCAGTTTGACACTGATGAAATTGCGTCAGTACTGGAGAACTTGCTCCTGCTTCTCTTCAGAGTAAGTGAGAAAAAGTGTATCTTCACAGTGGAGAAAACTCAGGATGGGCTTTGTCCTGGACGTCCTGAATCGGTTGTATAGTTTTATTGGAAACCAGATGTAAGAAATTTCTCTAAATGTTTTTTCTAAAGTTGTGTTACTGATGCAGCTGTTGAATTATACATGAGATCTCAGTTTCTAAATGCAGCCCAGAGAAGACTGGATTGAAAATATTTGGATGACAATGTGAAGACATCTGCCTACCTACGAGTTAGTAGGACAAATGGTAGTTGCTTAGTTGATTGTCTTCAACCTGCCTACGCACCTCCT